>NC_058085.1:79793328-80402506 GCF_014858855.1 Bufo gargarizans | reverse complement strand
CTGGTGGGCCAATGCCCAGGGGGCCACCTGAGACCTCCTCACAGGTGCTGGCCAGGTACATAGTAATCTGATGCTCACAGCATTAATTAATGCTAGGATCATCAAGGGTCTAGTGCAGTGATTTTATGTTTCCTTTTGTCTAACTGGAAGGCATGAAATAGCAATATTTAATGCAATAAGGGAACATCTGGTCCTACAAAGATATCTTCCAAAGACCACTTAGCTTCAAGCACTCAAGTAGTAATGGACCATGCAAGAATCCATGTGGTTATGGCCACATTCATATGTGGCATAATATTTGTGGATTTATGGTACAGAATTCTTCACCGAAAACCTGCAAGTACAGTAAAATGTAAGTGAATGTGGTTTTACAAAAATATGAGCAGATTTTAGGAGGAACTGTCACCTCTCCTGACATCTATTGCAGTAAAAACTTGCATCCCACATGACATCATTCCAGAGAATATTTTTTCTATGTCTCTGTCTTATACCATACTTCTATCATATTAGAAATAAATGCATGGACAACTGGGTGTTGCTATTCCCATAGTCTGTCATTGTGAGCACTGATTGGGCAGGCTGTGCCCCAACTGGATAGTTCTAAGTTTGAGAAGAAATGACAGAGGGAAATGTCAGAACCCAGAAAATATCCATAATTGTTATATTATATGGAATGCAATTATTAACTAAAGCAAACATGTCAGGAGTGGTGACAGGTCTTCTCCAAGTCATGCTGCAGATACTCAGTTACTGTACATTGTAGGCACTATAGGGGTCATTTCTTAAACAGAAATACACCTAAATTAGGCATATTTCAGGTGCCAATTGCAGTGCAAAGGTCCTTTGCACTGCAATCTGTGATTTCCCAGTGCACGTCAGGTCTAAAATTGTGGGCTCGGCGTAGGCAGGGAAGGGGACGGGCCGGCACGCCAGTCTCATTAATTATTTTCTACACCTGGTTTAGGTGTAGAAAATGGTCTAAATGTAAGACATCTCAGAAGCTGTCTTAAATTTAGAGTTGGCGGTGAATACGCCAAAGATATGAAGAATCTGGCGCCTGTAGATAAATTTAACGATCCACCGCCAGCTATTAGCTATGTCTAAAAGGCTGGTCTTAATAAATGTGCCCCTATATGTTGTGAATTTTACCTGGAGTTTCATGGAGAATTGCAGCACGTTCTGCATCTAGCATATGATTTGATCACGTATTTTATATGCTATTTGTGAACGGAGCCCAACACTGAAGAATAGCCCCTGCTTGCTGTCCTGCTGACTCCTACAAAGGCATTTGTCATTATAGGTGCTGCAAAACTATATTGTGTGTGACACCGAAATATTTCTGAAAATGTAAAAATCTGTATGTTAAAAAGGTAAAAATTTCAACATGGCTTTTTGAAGTGACAGAAATATTTCCTAACGAGCAGCCGTGGAATCCGTGGAAAGCTTTTTGATGTTCTGGGATGAAAACTATCCACACATCTAAAGTGTTTTCCCAATTAGATGCAGACAGAGAAGCGTACCTACTGCACTTTGCATACTTTCCATCTCTGGTGTTTTGACTGTAAATTCAGTCAGCGACTATCAATTGAATATTAAATTAAAAACATGCGTTTTCTTTCATTTCATGTCGAACCTTGTCTAGAGTTTTTAGCCTACAGAAGACAGGGGGAAGCTTCACATAGGAGAACATTTTGCTGACCTGTTTGGGAAAAATGCACTCATTATTCTGTAGCATCGTTCCCCATCTATCTACAATACCCACATTCTGATTTTACCATAAACACTGAAGAAATTGCTTTCTCTACCTGCCATTTATCTGACACCAGAATAAATATAAAAGCACAGAGCAAGAAAATAGAAGCGAATACAAAAGAAAAAACACCACGTTTAAAAATATCCGGCTATTCCGTGGTCATGTATAATGTTCCGGAGAGCATTTCAGGAGAATCTGTACCTAAAATGTATTTGCAGAGCCTGTTTTGTTACAGTACACCCTGGAATTAAAATTAATTTTAATTCAGTTTTTATGCTATGGGTAAAATAAAATAATCCAAATAGTTACAGTGGAATGAAAACCATACTTAAAAAACTAAATAAATACTAAAAAGTTGTGAGTTCATTAGATTTATCCCTTTAGCAATGAAACCCTTCATTACAGTCTGGTCCAACACATTAAAGGGGTTGCCCCACAAAACTATTCTACAGTTGTCAAACCAGCACCTGGTTCTAAATTATTTTGCAATTGCAAGTAATAAAAAATTTAGTATAGCCACTGAGCTATTCAATAAAATGTATCTGTATAGCGCCACCTTTTTTATCTCTATGTCCTGCTCACTGAGATGGCCGCACATGCTCAGTTTCATCCTTCAACTGCCCCCTGAGCTGTGATAGGGGGAGAGCTCCAGCAGAATGGACACCCCCCCCCCCCCCCCCCGAGCTGCAGCAGAAAAAACACCCCCTTTGATCTGCCAGTTTGATATAAATCTAGCAGAGCAATAAATGGGGAGATCTCTGGATCCATGTGAGGTCCAGGGTTGGTTCTAGCTTTGTTAGAAAGATATTGTCCTGCACTATATGACGTCTGATTCATTTTTTACATTATTCATGGGAAAAGCCCTTTAACTTTCACATAATTAGTTGAATAAGACCCCCTTTTTTGTAAAGTGCCACGTAATATGAGATGATGTAGAAATATGAGTAGACATACACCTGTTCTGAAAGGCCCTAAGTCTACAGTACTAAAAGGGGGGGTTCACATAAGCGTTTAGATTTCCATTATAGCTTATAATAGAAAATAACAAAATTGCTATAACGAAAACCAAAAGGAACACTGTCCGTTTTAATCCGTCCTAATATAGTTGAATGGAGAATAAATAACGAAAACCAACATTCCATCTGGTTTCCGTTATTTTGGACATAAAAGAAAAGTCCTGCAGATCCCAAAGTCATGATGTCAACGTGCCCGGCCAGCATGATGACGTAATCACGTCACCAAGTGTCTTCAATTAAGATGGCCGCAACAGCGATCATATGGATAAGGTGAGTTTTTTTTGTTTTTTTTTAAACTGGATTAACCCCTGAAAGACATAAATTGTAATCTCAGATGCCACGATCAGCGATAAACCTGGCCTCTGAGGGGTTCAATGACAGGGGGTGGCGTGATTGCCATTCCCTGTCATTGTGCCCTCCACATACAAAGGAATGCACTTCGTGACAAAGTAGTTGGTCACAGATGGAATTTCTTTGTGAAATTTAGTGAAGCAGCTGAATCAAATTTCTCATAACTTTGCTCATCTTTAATTTTGTCAGTTTCAAGTTATTTCAGTTGCGCATTGTGGGCACCAACAATTTTGTCCATGTGTAAAGCTGTCTCAGGCTACTAGACTGGGACAAAGGTTCATTCTTCAGCAGGACATGACCCCAATCATACTGATAAAATTACACTTAGAGGGGTTTATGGGGAATTATTTATGTCTTGGAAGGTCCAAGTCAAACCCCTGACCTCAATCCAATCGAGAATCTGTGGCATGACATGAAGATTGCTGGACACCAAATCCATCTAACCTGAATGAGTGGTTTGGCCTGGAAAAAATATGCAAAAATGCCATTGTCTAGATATGCCAAACTATTAGACATACCCCAAGAGATTCACATCTGTAATTGAAGCAAAAGGTGACTCCACAAAGTATTGACTTTTGAGGGTTTGAATACTTATGCAATTACATTTTTTTATTTTTTTTATTAATTATTATTTGTTCTACAGAATGAAATATATAACATAATAATTTGCACCTTTAATTAGTAGGCATGTTGTATAATTCAAATGGTACAATCTCCCCACCCCATCCCCAGGTGCAGCACTTCTCTAGGTCACTTGACGCAGCGGTGAAACGTCCCCGCTGCAGCCAGTGATTTCTTCAGGATTCACGTGATCCCCCTTCAACAGGATGTTCATGCAAGAGCACCCAGGAGCTGCAGAGCTGACAGTGGAGCGATGGAGTCGGAACCCATCGGCAGGAACCAGATAAGTATGACCACCACAGTGGGTCTAACCACTCTGTGGGTTCCGAAAAAAGTTTGACAACTTCTTTAATAGTCTACTGTATATTACCTGTGTAATATAATAGACATTTATTAATCATATAAGAGAATGATTTAAAAAACATTGTACAGCTACATTACAACCAGAGTATCATGAAATCGTGTTTTTCTATTGTTTTTTAGTTTTTTTAAATGGTAATCTCTCAGCAGATATCTCAAGATACAGTCCTGATCAAAAGTTTCAGACCACTTGAAAAATTGCAAAAAAATAATATTTTACATTGTTGGATCTTAACAAGGTTCCAAGTAGAGTTTCAACATGCAACAAGAAGAAATTAGAGTGAGACAAAACATTTTTTGAGCATTTAATTAATTGAAAATAACGATTAAATTGAAACAGGCTGTTTTTCAGCTGATCTAAATTTTAGGACCACATGCCTTTAAAAGGCCAAATCTGTGCAAAGATGTTGATTTATTGTCATTTTCTGTCAGGTAGTCACACGTTGTGATGGCAAAGGGAAAAAAAACTCTTTTTTGAACGTGGTCGGGTTGTTGAACTGCATAAGCACAGCGCGCCATCGCTTCTGAGGTGGGACGCAGTAAGATAATCTTAAATGATTCTGAGGGTTATGGAACAAAGTCAAGTGGAAGACCCCAAAAAATTTCATCAGCACTGAGCCGGAGGATCCAATTGGCTGTCCGTCAAGACACTGGACGATCCTCGACCCAAATTAAGGCTCTTACTGGTGCTGACTGCAGCCCCATAACCATCAGATGGCATCTGAGACTAAAGAGCTTCTAAAAAAAAAATAATAATCGTCTTTAAAGGTCTCGTCTCCTTGAACACCACAGAACTGCTCGTTTGGACTTTGCAAGAGAGCATCAAACATGGGACATTCAAAGGTGGAAGAAAGTTTTATTCTATGATGAGAAAAAATTTAACCTTGATGGTCCTGATGGTTTACAACAATACTGGCATGACAAGCAGATCCCACCTGAGATGTTTTCTATGCGCCACAGTGGAGGGGGCGCCATAATGGTCTGGGGTGCTTTTTCCTTCAGTGGAACAATGGAGCTTCAGGAAGGGCAGGGGCGTCAAACGGCCGCTGGCTATGTCCAGATGTTGCAGAGAGCATTCTTCATGACTGAGGGCCCTCGTCTGTGTGGTAATGACTGGGTTTTTCAACAGGACAACGCTACAGTACACAATGGCCGCAGGACAATGGACTTCTTCCAGGAGAATAACATCACTCTTTTGGCCCATCCTGCGTGTTCCCCTGATCTAAATCCAATTGAGAACCTTTGGGGATGGATGGCAAGGGAAGCTTACAAAAATGGACAACAGTTCCAGACAGTAGATGGCCTTCATGCGGCCGTCTTCACCACTTGGAGAAATGTTCCCACTCACCTCATGGAAACGCTTGCAGCAAGCATGCCGAAACGAATTTTTTAAGTGATAAACAATATCGGCGGAGCTACTCATTACCGAGTTCATGTTTGGAAGTTGGATTTCTGTTTTGGGGGGGTTTAGTTTTTTTTGGGGAGGTGTGGTCCTAAACTTTTGATCAGCTGAAAAACAGCCTGTTTCAGTTTATTCGTTGTTTTCATTAAATTGAATGCTCAAAAAATGTTTTGTCTCACTCCCATTTCTTCTTGTTGCATGTTGAAGCTCTACTTGAAACCTTGTTAAGATCCAGCCATGCTAAATATGATTTTTTGCAATTTTTCAAGTGGTCTTAAACTTTTGATCAGTACTGTTTGTTGAACCAAAAACAAAGGTAAGAAAGGCACATCTATATCTCAAATATCAAATCTCAGTTGTAGATATAGGAAAGAAATTGTAATAAAAGGAAAAAAAAAATACAACACAACAAACAATATCTGGTACAAGCTATTCCAAGGGTGCCACGTTCATGGTAAGAGAGATCAATACTGAGTCTTATTCAAGCATGAATTACTGCAGCTTAGCAGATTTCCCATGTGGGGCAATAAGTCTAATAGCCATTATTTCTGTAACGGTCGCATACACACACACACACAGGGGGGAGGGAAGTGACCACTGTGCTGCTCTCTACCCTCACCCCTTGCCCTGCCTACTTGCCTCGCAAGTCCTAATGACAGGGGACAACTGGACAGCAGTCCCTAACTTGCAATAAGTGCAGGGAGGACAGACCAGACATACAACAGAATGTGAACGGACCGATTCAAATACCAGGAGCGCAACAAAGTACAAATGGAGCAAGCAAAGAACAGTCAGGGTCAGAAATATCAGAAAAGTCGCGAAGTACCAAAGGAGTCAGCAGAGGATCGCCAGGAGGAAGTCGGGGTCAGAATACCAGGAGAGCAGCAAAAGTACACAAGGAGCAGGCAGAGGATAGTCGGATATCAACAGGAGGTAAGTACGCCAGGTAAGACACAATTGCAGGTGGAACCTAAATAACAGGCAACCTGTGGCCAGTAGGCTGCCTGTTAAATACTGACTAGCTGGGGTCATGTGATATGGCCAGCGTCACATTACTATGACTAACCCTGCTGCATACAGCTGAGCACCGAGTGCGCAGCGCGGTGCTCAAACTTATTCTGGTTGCTGGGGGAACCGAGGACGCCGGCCGTGCTAAGGAGACGTGCGCGGCCGGGTCCGTCCCACCCCCTGTCACCTAGAAGACGAGGATGCGTGCAGCTCCTGCACAGAGGCGGGGTGCCGACAGAGCTGTGGAGAGTGAGCGCATCATCTGCGCCCCGTGACAAATTCAGTTTTTCTAGAAATCGTCACTCCCACATGGTCACGCCCTGTCCTGTGATAGGCCTGAGAAGATCTAACAGACTTGCTGCACGTGAGTCTATCTGACAGATTGTTCTGTTTCTCTTTGTTGTGGTTTTGGGAAGGATCCCACCTCCCAACAGGTTCTGCTCATTAGCTATTTAGTGGTGCTATTTATACCCGCCTCTCACTATAGCCCTTGTGGTTTATATTTGCTTCTGGAGTTCTCAGCTGGTGTTTGGTGGATCTCCTGCTCCCTGTCTTTCTTAAGCTAAGTCCTACTCCTTCTCTTTTGTTGTGTGTTCTGGCTAGGCCTCAGGAAGACACTGGTTCCTGCAGCTAGCGCTAGGAACTGGTTGTCTTATCTCCAGCTCCCTAGCTGAGGGTTTGTTACAGTTTCAGCTAGGCTTAGGTTCCAGGTGACCACTTCCACCTTAAGGATTTGCTCATGTTGTCAGCAGTCAGGGAAAGGCTCAGGGATTGTCAGGTGGTGACTAGAGTTGAGCGAACACCTGGATGTTCGGGTTCGAGAAGTTCGGCCGAACTTCCCGAAAATGTTCGGGTTCGGGATCCGAACCCGATCCGAACTTTGTCCCGAACCCGAACCCCATTGAAGTCAATGGGGACCCGAACTTTTCGGCACTAAAAAGGCTGTAAAACAGCCCAGGAAAGGGCTAGAGGGCTGCAAAAGGCAGCAACATGTAGGTAAACCCCCTGCAAACAAATTTGGATAGGGAAATGAATTAAAATAAAAATTTAATAAATAAAAATTAACCAAAATCAATTGGACAGAGGTCCCATAGCAGAGAATCTGGCTTCACGTCAGCCACCACTGGAACAGTCCATTCTCAGATATTTAGGCCCCGGCACCCAGGCAGAGGAGAGAGGTCCCGTAACAGAGAATCTGTCTTCATGTCAGCAGAGAATCAGTCTGCATGTCATAGCAGAGAATCAGGCTTCACGTCAGCCAACACTGCAACAGTCCATTGTCATAAATTTAGGCCCAGCACCCAGGCAGAGGAGAGAGGTCCCGTAACAGACAATCTGGCTTCATGTCAGCAGAGAATTAGTCTGCATGTCATAGCAGAGAATCAGGCTTCACGTCAGCCACCAATGCAACAGTCCATTGTCAGATATTTAGGCCCAGCACCCAGGCAGAGGAGAGAGGTCCCGTAACAGAGGATCTGGCTTCATGTCAGCAGAGAATCAGTCTGCATGTCATAGCAGAAAATCAGGCTTCACGTCAGCCTCCACTGCAACAGTCCATTGTCAGATATTTAGGCCCAGCACCCAGGCAGAGGAGAGAGGTCCCGTAACAGAGAATCTGGCTTCATGTCAGCAGAGAATTAGTCTGCATGTCATAGCAGAGAATCAGGCTTCACGTCAGCCACCAGTGCAACAGTCCATTGTCAGATATTTAGGCCCAGCACCCAGGCAGAGGAGAGAGGTCCCGTAACAGAGGATCTGGCTTCATGTCAGCAGAGAATCAGTCTGAATGTCATAGCAGAAAATCAGGCTTCACGTCAGCCACCACTGCAACAGTTCATTGTCATAAATTTAGGCCCAGCACCCAGGCAGAGGAGAGAGGTCCCGTAACAGAGAATCTGGCTTCATGTCAGCAGAGAATTAGTCTGCATGTCATAGCAGAGAATCAGGCTTCACGTCAGCCACCAATGCAACAGTCCATTGGCATATATTTAGGCCCCGGCACCCAGACAGAGGAGAGGTTCATTCAACTTTGGGTAGCCTCGCAATATAATGGTAAAATGAAAATAAAAATAGGATTGAATGAGGAAGTGCCCTGGAGTCCAATAATATATGGTTAAGGGGAGGTAGTTAATGTCTAATCTGGACAAGCGACGGACAGGTCCTGTGGGATCCATGCCTAGTTCATTTTTATGAACGTCAGCTTGTCCACATTGGCTGTAGACAGGCGGCTGCGTTTGTCTGTAATGACGCCCCCTGCCGTGCTGAATACACGTTCAGACAAAACGCTGGCCGCCGGGCAGGCCAGCACCTCCAAGGCATAAAAGGCTAGCTCTGGCCACGTGGACAATTTAGAGACCCAGAAGTTGAATGGGGCCGAACCATCAGTCAGTACGTGGAGGGGTGTGCACACGTACTGTTCCACCATGTTAGTGAAATGTTGCCTCCTGCTAACACGTTGCGTATCAGGTGGTGGTGCAGTTAGCTGTGGCGTGTTGACAAAACTTTTCCACATCTCTGCCATGCTAACCCTGCCCTCAGAGGAGCTGGCCGTGACACAGCTGCCTTGGCGAACTCTTGCTCCTCCTCTGCCTTGGCCTTGGGCTTCCACTTGTTCCCCTGTGACATTTGGGAATGCTCTCAGTAGCGCGTCTACCAACGTGCGCTTGTACTCGCGCATCTTCCTATCACGCTCCAGTGCAGGAAGTAAGGTGTGCACATTGTCTTTGTAGCATGGATCCAGCAGGGTGGCAACCCAGTAGTCCGCACAGGTTAAAATGTGGGCAACTCTGCTGTCGTTGCGCAGGCACTGCAGCATGTAGTCGCTCATGTGTGCCAGGCTGCCCAGGGGTAAGGACAAGCTGTCCTCTGTGGGAGGCGTATCATCATCGTCCTGCCTTTCCCCCCAGCCACGCACCAGTGATGGACCCGAGCTGCGTTGGGTGCCACCCCGCTGTGACCATGCTTCATCCTCATCCTCCTCCACCTCCTCCTCATCCTCGTCCTCCTCGTCCTCCAGTAGTGGGCCCTGGCTGGCCACATTTGTACCTGGCCTCTGCTATTGCCAAAAACCTCCCTCTGAGTCACTTCGAAGAGACTGGCCTGAAAGTGCTAAAAATGACCCCTCTTCCTCCTCCTCCTCCTCCTGGGCCACCTCCTCTTCCATCATCGCCCTAAGTGTTTTCTCAAGGAGACATAGAAGTGGTATTGTAACGCTGATAACGGCGTCATCGCCACTGGCCATGTTGGTGGAGTACTCGAAACAGCGCAACAGGGCACACAGGTCTCGCATGGAGGCCCAGTCATTGGTGGTGAAGTGGTGCTGTTCTGTAGTGCGACTGACCCGTGCGTGCTGCAGCTGAAACTCCACTATGGCCTGCTGCTGCTCGCACAGTCTGTCCAGCATGTGCAAGGTGGAGTTCCACCTGGTGGGCACGTCGCATATGAGGCGGTGAGCGGGAAGGCCGAAGTTACGCTGTAGCGCAGACAGGCGAGCAGCAGCAGGATGTGAACGCCGGAAGCGCGAACAGACGGCACGCACTTTATGCAGCAGCTCTGACATGTCGGGGTAGTTGTGAATGAACTTCTGCACCACCAAATTCAGCACATGCGCCAAGCAAGGGATGTGCGTCAAATTGGCTAGTCCCAGAGCTGCAACGAGATTTCGCCCATTATCACACACCACCAGGCCGGGCTTGAGGCTCACCGGCAGAAACCACTCGTCGGTCTGTTGTTCTATACCCCGCCACAACTCCTGTGCGGTGTGGGGCCTGTCCCCCAAACATATGAGTTTCAGAATGGCCTGCTGACGTTTACCCCGGGCTGTGCTGAAGTTGGTGGTGAAGGTGTGTGGCTGACTGGATGAGCAGGTGGAAGAAGAGAAGGAGGAAGCCGAGAAGGAGGAGGTGGCAACAGGAGGCAAAGAATGTTGCCCTGCGATTCTTGGTGGCGGAAGGACGTGCGCCAAACAGCTCTCCGCCTGGGGCCCAGCTGCCACTACATTTACCCAGTGTGCAGTTAGGGAGATATAGCGTCCCTGGCCGTGCTTACTGGTCCACGTATCTGTGGTTAGGTGGACCTTGCTACAGATGGCATTGCGCAGTGCACACTTGATTTTATCGGATACTTTGTTGTGCAGGGAAGGCACGGCTCTCTTGGAGAAGTAGTGGCGGCTGGGAACAACATACTGTGGGACAGCAAGCGACATGAGCAGTTTGAAGCTGTCTGTGTCCACCAGCCTAAATGACAGCATTTCATAGGCCAGTAGTTTAGAAATGCTGGCATTCAGGGCCAGGGATCGAGGGTGGCTAGGTGGGAATTTACGCTTTCTCTCAAATGTTTGTGAGATGGAGAGCTGAACGCTGCCGTGTGACATGGTTGAGATGCTTGGTTACGGAGGTGGTGGTGGTGTTGGTGGTACATCCCCTGTTTGCTGGGCGGCAGGTGACAACGTTCCTCTAGAGGCGGAGGAAGAGGCCGAGGCGGCAGCAGCAGAAGAGGCCGAGGCGGCAGCAGCAGAAGAGGTAGCAGGGGGAGCCTGAGTGACTTCCTTGGTTTTAAGGTGTTTACTCCACTGCAGTTCATGCTTTGCATGCAGGTGCCTGGTCATGCAGGTTGTGCTCAGGTTCAGAACGTTAATGCCTCGCTTCAGGCTCTGATGGCACAGCGTGCAAACCACTCGGGTCTTGTCGTCAGCACATTGTTTGAAGAAGTGCCATGCCAGGGAACTCCTTGAAGCTGCCTTTGGGGTGCTCGGTCCCAGATGGCGGCGGTCAGTAGCAGGCGGAGTCTCTTGGCGGCGGGTGTTCTGCTTTTGCCCACTGCTCCCTCTTTTGCTACGCTGTTGGCTCGGTCTCACCACTGCCTCTTCCTCCGAACTGTGAAAGTCAGTGGCACGACCTTCATTCCATGTGGGGTCTAGGACCTCATCGTCCCCTGCATTGTCTTCCACCCAGTCTTGATCCCTGACCTCCTGTTCAGTCTGCACACTGCAGAAAGACGCAGCAGTTGGCACCTGTGTTTCGTCATCATCAGAGACATGCTGAGGTGGTATTCCCATGTCCTCATCATCAGGAAACATAAGTGGTTGTGCGTCAGTGCAGTCTATGTCTTCCACCGCTGGGGAAGGGCTAGGTGGATGCCCTTGGGAAACCCTGCCAGCAGAGTCTTCAAACAGCATAAGAGACTGCTGCATAACTTGAGGCTCAGACAGTTTCCCTGATATGCATGGGGGTGATGTGACAGACTGATGGGGTTGGTTTTCAGGCGCCATCTGTGCGCTTTCTGCAGAAGACTGGGTGGGAGATAATGTGAACGTGCTGGATCCACTGTCGGCCACCCAATTGACTAATGCCTGTACCTGCTCAGGCCTTACCATCCTTAGAATGGCATTGGGCCCCACCATATATCGCTGTAAATTCTGGCGGCTACTGGGACCTGAGGTAGTTGGTACACTAGGACGTGTGGATGTGGCAGAACGGCCACGTCCTCTCCCAGCACCAGAGGGTCCACTAACACCACCACGACCATGTCCACGTCCGCGTCCCTTACTAGATGTTTTCCTCATTGTTATGGTTCACCACAACAACAAAAATATTATTTGGCCCAATGTATTGTATTCAAATTCAGCTGAATATAAATTTGAGGCCTAGTATTTAAGCGCTGGGTGACCGGTATGGATTTACTGACAGAATTAGATTTGGAAATGCACAGTAGCGTGTGTGTGAAGTTATTCTGAATGACCCTATATGCACCTTGAATATTATATACCCTTTTAGGGATAGATTTCAAATAGCTCTGATATAGCAGAAACCACTAAATTATGAAATTGCTAAATTGGGAATTGTATTTCAACCCTGAACAAAAAATGTGCTTTGACGGACACTAAATAACTTGCCCAGCCACAACAGTACAGCGGTAATGACAGATTTAGCGGGATATAAATTTGAGGCCTAGTATTTAGGCGCTGGGTGACCGGTATGGATTTACTGACAGAATTAGACTGGGATATGGCCAAAAAATAACCACACTATTGCTGGTTAAATGCACTTGGTGTGACAGCTTGACCAACCACACTACTGAGGGTTAAATGCACTTGGTAATGGGCGCAGCTTGCCCCTGATGTAGTATATGGCCAAAAAATGAACAGACTATTGCTGGTTAAAAGCACTTGGTGTGACAGCTTGACCAACCACACTACTGAGGGTTAAATGCACTTGGTGACGGGCGCAGCTTGCCCCTGATATAGTATATGGCCAAAAAATGAACAGACTATTGCTGGTTAAATGCACTTGGTGTGACAGCTTCACCCTGATGTAGGCTTTAGCCAAAAAACAACCACATCATTGAGGGTTAAATGCACTTGGTGACAGGCGCAGCTTGCCCCTGATGTAGTATATGGCCAAAAAATGAACAGACTATTGCTGGTTAAATGCACTTGGTGTGACAGCTTGACCAACCACACTACTGAGGGTTAAATGCACTTGGTGACGGGCGCAGCTTGCCCCTGATGTAGTATATGGCCAAAAAATTAACAGACTATTGCTGGTTAAATGCACTTGGTGTGACAGCTTGACCAACCACACTACTGAGGGTTAAATGCACTTGGTGACGGGCGCAGCTTGCCCCTGATGTAGTATATGGCCAAAAAATTAACAGACTATTGCTGGTTAAATGCACTTGGTGTGACAGCTTGACCAACCACACTACTGAGGGTAAAATGCACTTGTTGACGGGCGCAGCTTGCCCCTGATGTAGTATATGGCCAAAAAATTAACAGACTATTGCTGGTTAAATGCACTTGGTGTGACAGCTTGACCAACCACACTACTGAGGGTTAAATGCACTTGGTGACAGGCGCAGCTTGCCCCTGATGTAGTATATGGCCAAAAAATTAACAGACTATTGCTGGTTAAATGCACTTGGTGTGACAGCTTCACCTTGATGTAGGCTTTAGCCAAAAAACAACCACACCATTGAGGGTTAAATGCACTTGGTGACAGGCGCAGCTTGCCCCTGATGTAGTATATGGCCAAAAAATAAACAGACTATTGCTGGTTAAATGTACTTGGTGTGACAGCTTCACCCTGATGTAGGCTTTAGCCAAAAAACAACCACACCATTGAGGGTTAAATGCACTTGGTCGCAGCTTGTGCTGGCGCACCACAAGACACAAAATGGCCGCCGATCACCCCAGAAAAAAGTGACCGACAAACGGTCTGGGCAGCCTAAAAACAGTGAGCAATTGAATTTCAGCAGCTCAATGATGCACAGCTGCAGATCGATCGATTAATCAAGTCCTTTGGAGGAGTTAATCTGCCTAATCTCGCCCTACTGTCGCAGCCGCAACCTCTCCCTACGCTAATCAGAGCAGAGTGACGGGCGGCGCTATGTGACTCCAGCTTAAATAGAGGCTGGGTCACATGGTGCTCTGGCCAATCACAGCCATGCCAATAGTAGGCATGGCTGTGACGGCCTCTTGGGGCAAGTAGTATGACGCTTGTTGATTGCCTGCTTTGCAGCCTTTCAAAAAGCGCCAAGAAAGCGGCACAAAAGCGCCAAGAAAGCGACGAACACCGAACCCGAACCCGGACTTTTACGAAAATGTCCGGGTTCGGGTCCGTGTCACGGACACCCCAAAATTCGGTACGAACCCGAACTATACAGTTCGAGTTCGCTCATCCCTAGTGGTGACCTTTCCCTGTTCCCTAGCTTTGCAGCCTAGCCTGGTGTTTTGTTGCTTTTGTTGTATTTGGTTTGCTTCCCTTCCCTCACCTACTGTGACACACACCCGATCCCAAAGCACAGTTGCTTATTTCGTATGCGATATATAAACTGTATCCGGTAACTTAACATTTGTACAATCTTTCTCTTGTATTGGCACAGATTGGGGTGCACATACCTTTTAGGATATTCTTAGATTGATGGAGTATTCAGTTCAAGACTGTCATCTTTAACCACTTCAACCCCCCTAGCTGAAACACCCTTAATGACCACCAGGCCACTTATTACACTTCTACACTACACTACTTTCACCGTTTATTGCTTGGTCATGCAACTTACCACCCAAATGAATTTTACCTCCTTTTCTTCTCACTAATAGAGCTTTCATTTGGTGGTATTTCATTGCTGCTGACATTTTTACTTTTTTTGTTATTAATTGAATCTTAAAGATTTTTTTGCAAAGAAATGACATTTTTCACTTTCAGTTGTAAAATTTTGCAAAAAAAAAACGACATCCATATATAAATTTTTCGCTAAATTTATTGTTCTACATGTCTTTGATAAAATAGAAATGTTTGGGTAAAAAAAAATGGTTTGGGTAAAAGTTATAGCGTTTACAAACTATGGTACAAAAATGTGAATTTCCGCTTTTTGAAGCAGCTCTGACTTTCTGAGCACCTGTCATGTTTCCTGAGGTTCTACAATGCCCAGACAGTAGAAAACCCTCACAAATGACCCCATTTCGGAAAGTAGACACCCTAAGGTATTCGCTGATGGGCATAGTGAGTTCATAGAACTTTTTATTTTTTGTCACAAGTTAGCGGAATATGATGATTTATTTATTTATTTATTTTTTCTTACAAAGTCTCATATTCCACTAACTTGTGACAAAAAATAAAAACTTCCATGAACTCACTATGCCCATCACAAAATACCTTGGGGTGTCTTCTTTCCAAATGGGGTCACTTGTGGGGTAGTTATACTGCCCTCCCATTTTAGGGGCCCAGATGCGTGAGTTTGAAATCAAAATCTGTAAAAAATGACCGGTGAAATCCGAAAGGTGCTCTTTGGAATGTGTGCCCCTTTGCCCACCTAGGCTGCAAAAAATTGTCACACATGTGGTAACGCCGTACTCAGGATAAGTTAGGGAATGTGTTTTGGGGTGTCATTTTACATATACCCATGCTGGGTGAGAGAAATATCTTGGCAAAAGACAACATTTCCCATTTTTTTATACAAAGTTGGCATTTGACCAAGATATTTATCTCACCCAGCATGTGTATATGTAAAATGACACCCCAAAACACATTCCCCAACTTCTCCTGAGTACGGCGATACCACATGTGTGACACTTTTTTGCAGCCAAGGTGGGCAAAGGTGCACACATTCCAAAGAGCACCTTTCGGATTTCACAGGCCATTTTTTACACATTTTGATTGAAAACTACTTTTCACGCATATGGGCCCCTAAAATGCCTGGGCAGTATAGCTACCCCACAAGTGACCCCATTTTGGAAAGAAGACACCCCAAGGTATTTCATGATGGGCATAGTGAGTTCATGGAAGTTTTTATTTTTTGTCACAAGCTAGTGGAATATGAGACTTTGTAAGAAAAAAAAAAATCATAATTTTCCGCTAACTTGTGACAAAAAATAAAAAAATTCTAGAAACTTGCCATGCCCCTCACGGAATACCTTGGGGTGTCTTCTTTCCAAAATGGGGTCACTTGTGGGGTAGTTATACTGCCCTTGCATTTTAGGGGCCCATATGCGTGAGAAGTAGTTTGCAATCAAAATCTGTAAAAAATGACCGGTGAAATCCGAAAGGTGCTCTTTGGAATATGTGCCCCTTTGCCCACCTAGGCTGCAAAAAAGTGTCACACATCTGGTATCGCCATACTCAGGAGAAGTTAGGGAATGTGTTTTTGGGTGTCATTTTACATATACCCATGCTGAGTGAGATAAATATCTTGGTCAAATGCCAACTTTGTATAAAAAAATTGGAAATTTTGTCTTTTGCCAAGATATTTCTCTCACCCAGCATGGGTATATGTAAAATGACACCCCAAAACACATTCCCCAACTTCTCCTGAGTACGGCGATACCAGATGTGTGACACTTTTTTGCAGCCTAGGTGGGCAAAGGGGCACACATTCCAAAGAGCACCTTTCGGACTTCACCGGTCATTTTTTACAGATTTTGATTGCAAACTACTTCTCACGCATATGGGCCCCTAAAATGCCAGGGCAGTATAACTACCCCACAAGTGACCCATTTTGGAAAGAAGACATCACAAGGTACTCCGTGAAGGGGCATGGCGAGTTCCTAGAATTTTTAATTTTTTGTCGCAAGTTAGTGGAACATGAGACTTTGTAAGGAAAAAAATAAATAAAAAAATATATCATATTCTGCTAACTTGTGACAAAAAATAGAAAATTCTAGGAACTCGCCATGCCCCTCGCGGAATACCTTGGGGTGTCTTCTTTCCAAAATGGGGTCACTTGTGGGGTAGTTATACTGCCCTGGCATTTTAGGGGCCCATATGCGTGAGAAGTAGTTTGCAATCAAAATCTGTAAAAAATTGACCAGTGAAATCCGAAAGGTGCTCTTTGGAATGTGTGCCCCTTTGCCCACCTAGACTGCAAAAAAGTGTCACACATCTGGTATCGCCGTACTCAGGAGAAGTTGGGGAATGTGTTTTGGGGTATCATTTTACATATACCCATGCTGGGTGAGAGAAATATCTTGGCAAAAGACAACATTTCCCATTTTTTTATGCAAAGTTGGCATTTGACCAAGATATTTATCTCACCCAGCATGGGTATATGTAAAATGACACCCCAAAACACATTCCCCAACTTCTCCTGAGTACGGAGATACCACATGTGTGACACTTTTTTGCAGCCTAGATGCGCAAAGGTGCCCAAATTACTTTTAGGAGGGCATTTTTAGAAATTTGGATCCCAGACTTCTTCTCACACTTTAGGGCCCCTAAAAAGCCAGGGCAGTATAAATACCCCACATGTGATGCTATTTTGGAAAGTAGACACCCCAAGGTATTCAATGAGGGGCCTGGGGAGTTCATCGATATTTTTTTTTGGGCATAAGTTAGCGGAAATTGATTTTTTTTTTTTTTTTTTCTCACAAAGTCTCAATTTCCGCTAACTTGGGACAAAAATTTAAATCTTTCATGGACTCAATATGCCCCTCAGCGAATACCTTGGGGTGTCTTCTTTCCAAAATGGGGTCATTTGTGGGGTGTTTGTACTTCCCTGGCATTTGAGGGTCTCCACAATCATTACATGTATGGCCAGCATTAGGAGTTTCTGCTATTCTCCTGAAAGAAAAAAATGAACGGCACAGATTTCTTCATTCGCATCGATCAATGTGGATGAAAAAATCTCTGCCAAAAAAAAAAAAGAAGGGAAAAGGCGTCTGCCAGGACAAACCCGATTTCTCCATTCACATCAATCGATGTGGATGAATAAATCATTGCCGGGATTTTTTTTTTATATACAAAGTGTTTGCCAAAGCATATGAACACCGCCACCTCCTCAGCTCATATGCCTCGGCAAACGTATCTTTTACTGCAGAGGAGAAATCTCGTCTTGCAGCGCTGCATACACCGACTTGTGTGTAATCTGACAGCAGCGCATTGCTTCTGTCAGAATGCACATCAGTGCTGCAGCTAGTCGATCGGTTGGTCCACCTGGAAGGTAAAAAAAACAAAACAAAGAAGAAAAAACCAGGCCGCAACGCAATAAATTTTATTAACTTAATAATAACTTTAGAACAGAACATATAAACTTTATTTAACTTTTGAAACTGAACTTAAACTTTTTTGCTTACTGTTTTTTTTTTTTTTTTTTAACCTTTATAGGACAAACCTCTCCTTCCCCATGGGACAATGTGCAAAGCGCAAATCGCCCAAAGATGTGGCGAAGTACATTATGCACTTTGTTCCAGGTGAAAGGAGAGGTTTGCAGCAGCTCTGTGTGAATGGGCCCTAATAGCCCTGTGTGCCTGTCCTCTGAGATGCAATCCCTATGCTAAGTGTACCTGTGTGTGGTACTTCCGGAAACACTCTCCAAAGCATAGGGAAGGGTGGTCAGGGCAGTCAGGACAGAAATAGCGGGTGTCACACCTTATTCCACTCCTGCTACAGACACATCTTTTTCGGGGTGACGGTTGGGTTGAGGTACCAGGAACGACATTGGGGAAATGTCGCTCGTGTAGACGGCTAACTACACTGGTGGATGGGGCCACGGAACCTCCTGGGTACAGGAGGTTCTCGATGATCTCTTCCTGAACTTTGAGGAAGGATCCTGTTCTCCCAGCCTTACTGTAGAGAACAAAACTATTATACAGAGCCAATTGAATCAAATATACAGACACCTTCTTATACCAGCATCTGGTGCGTCGGGAAACTAAATACGGAGACAACATCTGGTCATTGAAGTCCACCCCTCCCATGTAAAGGTTATAGTCGTGAACTGAGAGGGGCTTTTCAATGACACGGGTTGCTCGCTCAATTTGTATTGTCGTGTCTGCGTGAATGGAGGAGAGCATGTAAACGTCACGCTTGTCTCTCCATTTCACCGCGAGCAGTTCTTCGTTACACAAGGCAGCCCTCTCCCCCCTTGCAAGACGGGTGGTAACAAGCCGTTGGGGGAAGCCCGCGCGACTAGTTCGCGCTGTGCCACAGCAGCCAATCTGTTCTAGAAACAAATGCCTGAAGAGGGCCACACTTGTGTAGAAATTGTCCACATAAAGATGGTACCCCTTGCCAAATAAGGGTGACACCAAGTCATATACTGTCTTCCCACTGCTCCCCATGTAGTCAGGGCAACCGACCGGCTCCAGGGTCTGATCTTTTCCCTCATAGATCCGAAATTTGTGAGTATAGCCTGTGGCCCTTTCACAGAGCTTATACAATTTGACCCCATACCGGGCGCGCTTGCTTGGGATGTATTGTTTGAAACCAAGGCGCCCGGTAAAATGTATAAGGGACTCGTCTACGCAGATGTTTTGCTCAGGGGTATACAAATCTGCAAATTTCTGGTTGCAGTGGTCTATGAGGGGCCGAATTTTGTGGAGCCGTTCAAAAGCTGGGTGGCCTCTGGGACGGGAGGTGGTGTTGTTGCTAAAGTGCAGGAAACGCAGGATGGCCTCAAAACGTGCCCTGGACATAGCAGCAGAGAACATGGACATGTGATGAATTGGGTTCGTGGACCAATATGACCGCAATTCATGCTTTTTGGTTAGACCCATGTTGAGGAGAAGTTCGGAAACTTGGACTGGTTTCCACCGGAAAGGCTGGGCATAATAGCTTCCCGGGTTGGCGGATATAAATTGAGTGGCATACCGATTTGTTTCTGCCACAACTAAGTCCAAGAGCTCCGCAGTCAAGAACAGCTCAAAAAATCACAGGGCCGAACCGATCTGAGCTGTCTCAACCCGAACTCCAGACTGGGCGGTGAAAGGGGGAACTACTGGTGCGGCTGAAGTTGGGGACTGCCAATCAGGATTTGCCAGCACCTCAGGGATTCTAGGGGGTCTACGGGCCCGTCTGTGCGGTGGCTGCGACGGGGTAACTAATGCACGTGCCACCGTACCAGCTTCAACTGCCCTTCTGGTGCTCGCCACTTCACCATGTTGTACGGCAGTGCTGGTACTAGGTCCAGGGAGGGCTGCGCTGCTGGTGTTTGCCTCACCACGTAATCCGACAGCGCCAGTCTGCTGCCCTTGAAGCGGATCCTGCACAACCTGTGGTCTAGCGACACGGGCCGGGTACGCCTGGTGGTATCAGGGACCTCAACCTCCTCGTCCGAACTTTGGGTCAGACTGCCACTGCTTTCTACAGGTTCATATTCTGACCCACTAGATTCATCAGATGAGGGTTCCCATTCCTCATCCGACTGGGTTAGAAGCCTGTAGGCCTCTTCAGAAGAATACCCCCTGTTTGACATTTGGGCAACTAAATTTAGGGGTATTCCCTGAGACTACCCAAGAAAAAAAGCAAGCCTGTCTTACAGTACCGGAGGCCGCTGCGGTTGATAAAAAATATCAAAACTGATTTTTTTTATCGCCGCAGCACGTGTAAAGTGATTGTGCAGTGATTAAAAAAAATAAAAAATGTTGTCACTGCGGCGGGGCGGGCGTGGGTGAACGCACGTGTGGGCGACCGATCAGGCCTGATCGGGCAAACACTGCGTTTTGGGTGGAGGGCGAGCTAAGGTGACACTAATACAATTATAGATCTGACTGTGATCAGTTTTGATCACTTACAGATACTATAAAAGTACAAAAGCTGAAAAGCGATATGCTAATCAGCGAATAAGTGACTGCGGTGCGGTGGGCTGGGCGCTAACTGATCGCTAAACTACCTAACCAAGGGGCCTAAACTATCCCTAAAACCTAACAGTCAATACCAGTGAAAAAAAAAGTGACAGTTTACACTGATCACTTTTTTCACTTTCACTAGTGATTGACAGGGGCAAGAAGGGGTGATCAAGGGGTTAATTGGGGTGCAGGGGGGTGATCTGGGGCTATGTGTAGTGTTTGGTGCTACTCACTGTGAAGCCTGCTCCTCTGCTGGATCCAACCGACGAAAAGGACCAGCAGAGGAGCAGGGAAGCCATTTAACACATCATATTTACTAATATGATGTGTTAACTGGCTTGTGATTCGTTTTTTTAAAAATCGCCAGCCTGCCAGCGACGATCATTGGCTGGCAGGCTGGTGACGTGACCCCCCTCTAACTTGTGCCGCCCCGCGATGCGCATGCGCGGGCCGGCTAAGCGTGTCATCTCGCGTCTTGCGAGATGACGCGTATATGCGTGACTCTGCGCAGTGCTGCCGCCTCCGGAACGCGATTCTGCGTTAGGCGGTCCGGAGGCGGTTAAAGGGGTTGTCTCATCTCAGACAATGGGGGCATATCACTAAGGTGGGATCTGCACCTATATCGGGAACAGAGCTCAGCAAAGTGGTGGCTGGAGGACTCCGGTCTGGTGAACCACCGAGCGTTCTCCCTATAGAAGTGAATGGGAGCGCACCAGGCATGACTGGCCTCTGCTCCTATTCACTTCTATGGGCCCAACGGAAATAGCTGAGCCAGCCGTCAGCTACTTTCTGTGGCCCCATAAAAAATGAATGGAGGGCGCCTGTGCATGTGCAGTGCACCCTCCACAACTTACAGGGCTCCATTCTTGATATACTGTAGATGTGGGTCCCAAAGGTGGTACTCGCACCTATCAGACAATGGGGGCATATCATAGTGATAGTCCTGTCATTGTCTGAGAGGAAACAACCCCTTTAGGCAGATGAAAGTAGAAGGTTCAGTACATGAACATGGAAAGCCCACTGACTTTGAAGGTACTGTAGGTAAAGTAGGGATGAGCAAATCAATTCATCTCACCAGCAAGAGTTCTTCACCTGTGAGGTCTTGTGTACACAGATGTACAAGTGATCACCTGCCTGTTGATTGATAGGGATGGACATCTCACATCCCTGTTGATCTGGGTCCTGTACCACTGCTCCGAGTAGCAGTGAGGCCGCCAAAGCTCACATTCAGTCACTGTTCCCAAAGCCGAATTTGAACTTCAGTGCCTGTGCTACTAATCAGAATAGCAGCACAGGACCTAGATTAACATAGACAAGTGAAATGTCCATCCCTGTCAATCAACAGGCAGGTGGGTGCTTCTTCACTAGGTAAAACAACTTTTGCTGATGAGATGAATCGATTTGTTACAATTAGGGATGAGCGAACTCGAACTGTATAGTTCGGGTTCGTACCGAATTTTGGGGTGTCCGTGACACGGACCCGAACCCGGACATTTTCGTAAAAGTCCGGGTTCGGGTTCGGTGTTCGTCGCTTTCTTCGCGCTTTTGTGACGCTTTCTTGGCGCTTTTTGAAAGGCTGCAAAGCAGCCAATCAACAAGCGTCATACTACTTGCCCCAAGAGGCCATCACAGCCATGCCTACTATTGGCATGGCTGTGATTGGCCAGAGCACCATGTGACCCAGCCTCTATTTAAGCTGGAGTCACATAGCGCCGCCCGTCACTCTGCTCTGATTAGCGTAGGGAGAGGTTGCGGCTGCGACAGTAGGGCGAGATTAGGCAGATTAACTCCTCCAAAGGACTTGATTAACTGATCGATCTGCAGCTGTGGATCATTGAGCTGCTGATCCTCAATTGCTCACTGTTTTTAGGCTGCACAGACCGTTTGTCAGTCTCATTTTTCTGGGGTGATCGGCGGCCATTTTGTGTCTTGTGGTGCGCCAGCACAAGCTGCGACCAAGTGCATTTAACCCTCAATGGTGTGGTTGTTTTTTGGCTAAAGCCTACATCAGGGTGAAGCTGTCACACCAAGTGCATTTAACCAGCAATAGTCTGTTCATTTTTTGGCCATATACAAAATCAGGGGCAAGCTGCGCCTGTCACCAAGTGCATTTAACCCTCAATGGTGTGGTTGTTTTTTGGCTAAAGCCTACATCAGGGTGAAGCTGTCACACCAAGTGCATTTAACCAGCAATAGTCTGTTCATTTTTTGGCCATATACAAAATCAGGGGCAAGCTGCGCCTGTCACCAAGTGCATTTAACCCTCAATGGTGTGGTTGTTTTTTGGCTAAAGCCTACATCAGGGTGAAGCTGTCACACCAAGTGCATTTAACCAGCAATAGTCTGTTCATTTTTTGGCCATATACAAAATCAGGGGCAAGCTGCGCCTGTCACCAAGTGCATTTAACCCTCAATGGTGTGGTTGTTTTTTGGCTAAAGCCTACATCAGGGTGAAGCTGTCACACCAAGTGCATTTAACCAGCAATAGTCTGTTCATTTTTTGGCCATATCCCAGTCTAATTCTGTCACTAAATCCATACCGGTCACCCAGCGCCTAAATACTAGGCCTCAAATTTATATCCAGCTAAATCTGTCCCTAGTGCTGTAGCTGGGCGAGTTATTTAGTGTCCGTTCAAGCACATTTCTTGTTCTGGGTTGAAATACAATTCCCAATTTAGCAATTTCATAATTTAGTGGTTCCTGCTATATCAGAGCTATTTGAAATCTATCCCAAAAAGGGTATATAATATTGAAGGTGCACATTGGGTCATTCAGAATAACTTCACACACACCCGCTACTGTGTATTTCCAAGTCTAATTCTGTCACTAAACCCATACCTGTCACCCAGCGCCTAAATACTAGGCCTCAAATTTAAATCCCTCTAAATCTCTCGTTACCCACCGCTGTACTGTTGTTGCTGGGCAAGATATTTAGTGTCCGTCAAAGCACATTTTTTGTTCTGGGTTGAAGTACAATTCCCAATTTAGCAATTTCATAATTTAGTGGTTTCTGCTATATCAGAGCTATTTGAAATCTATCCCTAAAAGGGTATATAATATTGAAGGTGCACATAGGGTCATTCAGAATAACTTCACACACACGCTTCTGTGCATTTCCAAGTCTAATTCTGTCACTAAATCCATACCGGTGACCCAGCGCCTAAATACTAGGCCTCAAATTTAAATCCCTCTAAATCTCTCGTTACCCACCACTGTACTGTTGTTGCTGGGCAAGATATTTAGTGTCCGTCAAAGCACATTTTTTGTTCTGGGTTGAAGTACAATTCCCAATTTAGCAATTTCATAATTTAGTGGTTTCTGCTATATCAGAGCTATTTGAAATCTATCCCTAAAAGGGTATATAATATTGAAGGTGCACATAGGGTCATTCAGAATAACTTCACACACACGCTTCTGTGCATTTCCAAGTCTAATTCTGTCACTAAATCCATACCGGTGACCCAGCGCCTAAATACTAGGCCTCAAATTTAAATCCCTCTAAATCTCTCGTTACCCACCGCTGTACTGTTGTTGCTGGGCAAGATATTTAGTGTCCGTCAAAGCACATTTTTTGTTCTGGGTTGAAGTACAATTCCCAATTTAGCAATTTCATAATTTAGTGGTTTCTGCTATATCAGAGCTATTTGAAATCTATCCCTAAAAGGGTATATAATATTGAAGGTGCACATAGGGTCATTCAGAATAACTTCACACACACGCTTCTGTGCATTTCCAAGTCTAATTCTGTCACTAAATCCATACCGGTGACCCAGCGCCTAAATACTAGGCCTCAAATTTAAATCCCTCTAAATCTCTCGTTACCCACCGCTGTACTGTTGTTGCTGGGCAAGATATTTAGTGTCCGTCAAAGCACATTTTTTGTTCTGGGTTGAAGTACAATTCCCAATTTAGCAATTTCATAATTTAGTGGTTCCTGCTATATCAGAGCTATTTGAAATCTATCCCAAAAAGGGTATATAATATTGAAGGTGCACATTGGGTCATTCAGAATAACTTCACACACACCCGCTACTGTGTATTTCCAAGTCTAATTCTGTCACTAAACCCATACCTGTCACCCAGCGCCTAAATACTAGGCCTCAAATTTAAATCCCTCTAAATCTCTCGTTACCCACCGCTGTACTGTTGTTGCTGGGCAAGATATTTAGTGTCCGTCAAAGCACATTTTTTGTTCTGGGTTGAAGTACAATTCCCAATTTAGCAATTTCATAATTTAGTGGTTTCTGCTATATCAGAGCTATTTGAAATCTATCCCTAAAAGGGTATATAATATTGAAGGTGCACATAGGGTCATTCAGAATAACTTCACACACACGCTTCTGTGCATTTCCAAGTCTAATTCTGTCACTAAATCCATACCGGTGACCCAGCGCCTAAATACTAGGCCTCAAATTTAAATCCCTCTAAATCTCTCGTTACCCACCGCTGTACTGTTGTTGCTGGGCAAGATATTTAGTGTCCGTCAAAGCACATTTTTTGTTCTGGGTTGAAGTACAATTCCCAATTTAGCAATTTCATAATTTAGTGGTTCCTGCTATATCAGAGCTATTTGAAATCTATCCCAAAAAGGGTATATAATATTGAAGGTGCACATTGGGTCATTCAGAATAACTTCACACACACCCGCTACTGTGTATTTCCAAGTCTAATTCTGTCACTAAACCCATACCTGTCACCCAGCGCCTAAATACTAGGCCTCAAATTTAAATCCCTCTAAATCTCTCGTTACCGCTGTACTGTTGTAGCTGGGAAAGTTATTTAGTGCCCGTCAAAGCACATTTTTTGTTCTGGGTTGAAGTACAATTCCCAATTTAGCAATTTCATAATTTAGTGGTTCCTGCTATATCAGAGCTATTTGAAATCTATCCCAAAAAGGGTATATAATATTCAAGGTGCACATTGGGTCATTCAGAATAACTTCACACACACGCTTCTGTGCATTTCCAAGTCTAATTCTGTCACTAAATCCATACCGGTCACCCAGCGCCTAAATACTAGGCCTCAAATTTATATCCCGCTGAATTTGAATACAATACATTGGGCCAAATAATATATTTGTTGTTGTGGTGAACCATAACAATGAGAAAAACATCTAGTAAGGGACGCGGACGTGGACATGGTCGTGGTGGTGTTAGTGGACCCTCTGGTGCTGGGAGAGGACGTGGCCGTTCTGCCACATCCACACGTCCTAGTGTACCAACTACCTCAGGTCCCAGTAGCCGCCAGAATTTACAGCGATATATGGTGGGGCCCAATGCCGTTCTAAGGATGGTAAGGCCTGAGCAGGTACAGGCATTAGTCAATTGGGTGGCCGACAGTGGATCCAGCACGTTCACATTATCTCCCACCCAGTCTTCTGCAGAAAGCGCACAGATGGCGCCTGAAAACCAACCCCATCAGTCTGTCACATCACCCCCATGCATACCAGGGAAACTGTCTCAGCCTCAAGTTATGCAGCAGTCTCTTATGCTGTTTGAAGACTCCGCTGGCAGGGTTTCCCAAGGGCATCCACCTAGCCCTTCCCCAGCGGTGAAAGACATAGAATGCACTGACGCACAACCACTTATGTTTCCTGATGATGAGGACATGGGAATACCACCTCAGCATGTCTCTGATGATGACGAAACACAGGTGCCAACTGCTGCGTCTTTCTGCAGTGTGCAGACTGAACAGGAGGTCAGGGATCAAGACTGGGTGGAAGACGATGCAGGGGACGATGAGGTCCTAGACCCCACATGGAATGAAGGTCGTGCCACTGACTTTCACAGTTCGGAGGAAGAGGCAGTGGTGAGACCGAGCCAACAGCGTAGCAAAAGAGGGAGCAGTAGGCAAAAGCAGAACACCCGCCGCCAAGAGACTCCGCCTGCTACTGACCGCCGCCATCTGGGACCGAGCACCCCAAAGGCAGCTTCAAGGAGTTCCCTGGCATGGCACTTCTTCAAACAATGTGCTGACGACAAGACCCGAGTGGTTTGCACGCTGTGCCATCAGAGCCTGAAGCGAGGCATTAACGTTCTGAACCTGAGCACAACCTGCATGACCAGGCACCTGCATGCAAAGCATGAACTGCAGTGGAGTAAACACCTTAAAACCAAGGAAGTCACTCAGGCTCCCCCTGCTACCTCTTCTGCTGCTGCCGCCTCGGCCTATTCTGCTGCTGCCGCCTCGGCCTCTTCCTCCGCCTCTGGAGGAACGTTGGCACCTGCCGCCCAGCAAACAGGGGATGTACCACCAACACCACCACCACCACCTCCGTCACCAAGCGTCTCAACCATGTCACACGCCAGCGTTCAGCTCTCCATCTCACAAACATTTGATAGAAAGCGTAAATTCCCACCTAGCCACCCTCGATCCCTGGCCCTGAATGCCAGCATTTCTAAACTACTGGCCTATGAAATGCTGTCATTTAGGCTGGTGGACACAGACAGCTTCAAACAGCTCATGTCGCTTGCTGTCCCACAGTATGTTGTTCCCAGCCGGCACTACTTCTCCAAGAGAGCCGTGCCTTCCCTGCACAACCAAGTATCCGATAAAATCAAGTGTGCACTGCGCAACGCCATCTGTAGCAAGGTCCACCTAACCACAGATACGTGGACCAGTAAGCACGGCCAGGGACGCTATATCTCCCTAACTGCACACTGGGTAAATGTAGTGGCAGCTGGGCCCCAGGCGGAGAGCTGTTTGGCGCACGTCCTTCCGCCGCCAAGGATCGCAGGGCAACATTCTTTGCCTCCTGTTGCCACCTCCTCCTTCTCGGCTTCCTCCTCCTCTTCTTCCACCTGCTCATCCAGTCAGCCACACACCTTCACCACCAACTTCAGCACAGCCCGGGGTAAACGTCAGCAGGCCATTCTGAAACTCATATGTTTGGGGGACAGGCCCCACACCGCACAGGAGTTGTGGCGGGGTATTGAACAACAGACCGACGAGTGGTTGCTGCCGGTGAGCCTCAAGCCCGGCCTGGTGGTGTGTGATAATGGGCGAAATCTCGTTGCAGCTCTGGGACTAGCCAATTTGACGCACATCCCTTGCTTGGCGCATGTGCTGAATTTGGTGGTGCAGAAGTTCATTCACAACTACCCCGACATGTCAGAGCTGCTGCATAAAGTGCGGGCCGTCTGTTCGCGCTTCCGGCGTTCACATCCTGCCGCTGCTCGCCTGTCTGCGCTACAGCGTAACTTCGGCCTTCCCGCTCACCGCCTCATATGCGACGTGCCCACCAGGTGGAACTCCACCTTGCACATGCTGGACAGACTGTGCGAGCAGCAGCAGGCCATAGTGGAGTTTCAGCTGCAGCACGCACGGGTCAGTCGCACTACAGAACAGCACCACTTCACCACCAATGACTGGGCCTCCATGCGAGACCTGTGTGCCCTGTTGCGCTGTTTCGAGTACTCCACCAACATGGCCAGTGGCGATGACACCGTTATCAGCGTTACAATACCACTTCTATGTCTCCTTGAGAAAACACTTAGGGCGATGATGGAACAGGAGGTGGCCCAGGAGGAGGAGGAGGAGGATGAGGAAGAGGGGTCATTTTTAGCACTTTCAGGCCAGTCTCTTCGAAGTGACTCAGAGGGAGGTTTTTTGCAACAGCAGAGGCCAGGTACAAATGTGGCCAGCCAGGGCCCACTACTGGAGGACGAGGAGGACGAGGATGAGGAGGAGGTGGAGGAGGATGAGGATGAAGCATGGTCACAGCGGGGTGGCACCCAACGCAGCTCGGGTCCATCACTGGTGCGTGGCTGGGGGGAAAGGCAGGACGATGACGATACGCCTCCCACAGAGGACAGCTTGTCCTTACCCCTGGGCAGCCTGGCACACATGAGCGACTACATGCTGCAGTGCCTGCGCAACGACAGCAGAGTTGCCCACATTTTAACCTGTGCGGACTACTGGGTTGCCACCCTGCTGGATCCACGCTACAAAGACAATGTGCCCACCTTACTTCCTGCACTGGAGCGTGATAGGAAGATGCGCGAGTACAAGCGCACGTTGGTAGACGCGCTACTGAGAGCATTCCCAAATGTCACAGGGGAACAAGTGGAAGCCCAAGGCCAAGGCAGAGGAGGAGCAAGAGGTCGCCAAGGCAGCTGTGTCACGGCCAGCTCCTCTGAGGGCAGGGTTAGCATGGCAGAGATGTGGAAAACTTTTGTCAACACGCCACAGCTAACTGCACCACCACCTGATACGCAACGTGTTAGCAGGAGGCAACATTTCACTAACATGGTGGAACAGTACGTGTGCACACCCCTCCACGTACTGACTGATGGTTCGGCCCCATTCAACTTCTGGGTCTCTAAATTGTCCACGTGGCCAGAGCTAGCCTTTTATGCCTTGGAGGTGCTGGCCTGCCCGGCAGCCAGCGTTTTGTCTGAACGTGTATTCAGCACGGCAGGGGGCGTCATTACAGACAAACGCAGCCGCCTGTCTACAGCCAATGTGGACAAGCTGACGTTCATAAAAATGAACCAGGCATGGATCCCACAGGACCTGTCCGTCCCTTGTCCAGATTAGACATTAACTACCTCCCCATAACCATATATTATTGGACTCCAGGGCACTTCCTCATTCAATCCTATTTTTATTTTCATTTTACCATTATATTGCGATGCTACCCAAAGTTGAATGAACCTCTCCTCTGCCTGTGTGCTAGGCCTAAATATATGCCAATGGACTGTTGCAGTGGTGGCTGACATGAAGCCTGATTCTCTGCTATGACATGCAGACTAATTCTCTGCTGACATGAAGCCAGATTGTCTGTTACGGGACCTCTCTCCTCTGCCTGGGTGCTGGGCCTAAATTTATGACAATGGACTGTTGCAGTGGTGGCTGACGTGAAGCCTGATTCTCTGCTATGACATGCAGACTGATTCTCTGCTGACATGAAGCCAGATCGTCTGTTACGGGACCTCTCTGCTCTGCCTGTGTGCTAGGCCTAAATATATGCCAATGGACTGTTGCAGTGGTGGGTGACGTGAAGCCTCATTCTCTGCTATGACATGCAGACTGATTCTCTGCTGACATGAAGCCAGATTGTCTGTTACGGGACCTCTCTGCTCTGCCTGTGTGCTAGGCCTAAATATATGCCAATGGACTGTTGCAGTGGTGGGTGACGTGAAGCCTCATTCTCTGCTATGACATGCAGACTGATTCTCTGCTGTCATGAAGCCAGATTGTCTGTTACGGGACCTCTCTGCTCTGCCTGTGTGCTAGGCCTAAATATATGCCAATGGACTGTTGCAGTGGTGGGTGACGTGAAGCCTCATTCTCTGCTATGACATGCAGACTGATTCTCTGCTGACATGAAGCCAGATTGTCTGTTACGGGACCTCTCTGCTCTGCCTGTGTGCTAGGCCTAAATATATGCCAATGGACTGTTGCAGTGGTGGGTGACGTGAAGCCTCATTCTCTGCTATGACATGCAGACTGATTCTCTGCTGTCATGAAGCCAGATTGTCTGTTACGGGACCTCTCTGCTCTGCCTGTGTGCTAGGCCTAAATATATGCCAATGGACTGTTGCAGTGGTGGGTGACGTGAAGCCTCATTCTCTGCTATGACATGCAGACTGATTCTCTGCTGACATGAAGCCAGATTGTCTGTTACGGGACCTCTCTGCTCTGCCTGTGTGCTAGGCCTAAATATATGCCAATGGACTGTTGCAGTGGTGGGTGACGTGAAGCCTCATTCTCTGCTATGACATGCAGACTGATTCTCTGCTGTCATGAAGCCAGATTGTCTGTTACGGGACCTCTCTGCTCTGCCTGTGTGCTAGGCCTAAATATATGCCAATGGACTGTTGCAGTGGTGGGTGACGTGAAGCCTCATTCTCTGCTATGACATGCAGACTGATTCTCTGCTGACATGAAGCCAGATTGTCTGTTACGGGACCTCTCTGCTCTGCCTGTGTGCTAGGCCTAAATATATGCCAATGGACTGTTGCAGTGGTGGGTGACGTGAAGCCTCATTCTCTGCTATGACATGCAGACTGATTCTCTGCTGTCATGAAGCCAGATTGTCTGTTACGGGACCTCTCTGCTCTGCCTGTGTGCTAGGCCTAAATATATGCCAATGGACTGTTGCAGTGGTGGGTGACGTGAAGCCTCATTCTCTGCTATGACATGCAGACTAATTCTCTGCTGACATGAAGACAGATTCTCTGTTACGGGACCTCTCTCCTCTGCCTGTGTGTGTGCTGGGCCTAAATATATGCCAATGGACTGTTGCAGTGGTGGCTGACGTGAAGCCTCATTCTCTGCTATGACATGCAGACTGATTCTCTGCTGACATGAAGCCAGATTCTCTGTTACGGGACCTCTCTCCTCTGCCTGTGTGTGTGCTGGGCCTAAATATATGCCAATGGACTGTTGCAGTGGTGGCTGACGTGAAGCCTCATTCTCTGCTATGACATGCAGACTGATTCTCTGCTGACATGAAGCCAGATTCTCTGTTACGGGACCTCTCTCCTCTGCCTGTGTGTGTGCTGGGCCTAAATATATGCCAATGGACTGTTGCAGTGGTGGCTGACGTGAAGCCTCATTCTCTGCTATGACATGCAGACTAATTCTCTGCTGACATGAAGACAGATTCTCTGTTACGGGACCTCCCTCCTCTGCCTGGGTGCTGGGCCTAAATATATGCCAATGGACTGTTGCAGTGGTGGCTGACGTGAAGCCTCATTCTCTGCTATGACATGCAGACTGATTCTCTGCTGACATGAAGACAGATTCTCTGTTACGGGACCTCTCTCCTCTGCCTGTGTGCTAGGCCTAAATATATGCCAATGGACTGTTGCAGTGGTGGGTGACGTGAAGCCTCATTCTCTGCTATGACATGCAGACTGATTCTCTGCTGTCATGAAGCCAGATTGTCTGTTACGGGACCTCTCTGCTCTGCCTGTGTGCTAGGCCTAAATATATGCCAATGGACTGTTGCAGTGGTGGGTGACGTGAAGCCTCATTCTCTGCTATGACATGCAGACTAATTCTCTGCTGACATGAAGACAGATTCTCTGTTACGGGACCTCTCTCCTCTGCCTGTGTGTGTGCTGGGCCTAAATATATGCCAATGGACTGTTGCAGTGGTGGCTGACGTGAAGCCTCATTCTCTGCTATGACATGCAGACTGATTCTCTGCTGACATGAAGCCAGATTCTCTGTTACGGGACCTCTCTCCTCTGCCTGTGTGCTAGGCCTAAATATATGCCAATGGACTGTTGCAGTGGTGGCTGACGTGAAGCCTCATTCTCTGCTATGACATGCAGACTAATTCTCTGCTGACATGAAGACAGATTCTCTGTTACGGGACCTCTCTCCTCTGCCTGGGTGCCGGGGCCTAAATATCTGAGAATGGACTGTTCCAGTGGTGGGTGACGGGAAGCCAGATTCTCTGCTATGGAACCTCTCTCCAATTGATTTTGGTTAATTTTTATTTATTTAATTTTTATTTTAATTAATTTCCCTATCCACATTTGTTTGCAGGGGATTTACCTACATGTTGCTGCCTTTTGCAGCCCTCTAGCCCTTTCCTGGGCTGTTTTACAGCCGTTTTAGTGCCGAAAAGTTCGGGTCCCCATTGACTTCAATGGGGTTCGGGTTCGGGACGAAGTTCGGATCGGGTTCGGATCCCGAACCCGAACATTTCCGGGATGTTCGGCCGAACTTCTCGAACCCGAACATCCAGGTGTTCGCTCAACTCTAGTTACAATCAATTTGCTCATCCCTACTTTACACAGTATCTTCAAAGTCAGCAGACTTTCCATGTTAATGTACTGAACCTTCACATTCCTTCTGCCTAAAAGATAACAGTCTTGAACGGAATATTCCATCAATTATCTAAGAATATCCTAAAATGTATGCAAACCCTAATAGGCGTCACACTAGCCATCATCTTCAGAAAGGAGAACACTGCTTTCTGCGCAGGTGACATTGGAGTTTCAGTAAACTTTGCAACTCTTTGTATCATCTGAACTGCAGGCTGCCATCTTTATACAACAGTGGATTGAAGGTTATCTGTGATAGTGACATTATATGATATGCTAAAATAGTTCATTTTAGTAAAAGTTCGGGTTCAGGGTTCGGCGAGTTAATGGCGCTTTTTGAAAGGCTGTAGAGCAGCCAATCAACAAGCGTTTAACTCGTGTGCCCTTAGAAGCCATCACAGCCATGCTTACTAATGGCATGGCTGTGATTGGCCAGTGCAGCATGTGACCCAGCCTCTATATAAGCTGGAGTCACGTAGCGCTGCACATCACTCTGCTCTGATTAGTGTAGGGATAGGATGCTGCTGCTGTGAGGGAGAGAATAGGACAGAATCTTTAATCAGAAGTGCTTGTTAACTCAACGATCTACCTAAATTTAGTTTTCTGGGTGCAGTGCACAATCTTTTTAGCCTGCCGTGACCCCAGTGACCCAGAAAAATAACGTTTATCCATCTGTTAGTTAGGTGGGTGGCGGCGGCGGCCATTTTATGCAAGTTCAGTGCACCAGCACAGCATATGTGCATTTGTGACAGTCAAATAGCTTGAACTACTGCAATTATATTCTGGGTTTAAAAAAAATCACCCATTTTTGGCAAGGCCCTACATCTGTGGCCTTTGCAGCATTAAAGGGACACTGACAGGCCCAAAAATCATATTTAGGTATATATATGACAGTACAGGTCATATAAAGTGTATTAGAATCATCTAAGTATCCCCCCTGTCCACCTTATAAATACAGTAAAAATAAGTTTTATAACCTGCTTTCATCGTGTTCAATCTGCCCAAGGGGCGGTGTTTCATCTCAACTTGCGCCCAGCCAGCCTCGCCACAACTGCCATTTAAAGCGCCGCCCAGCTAATCAATATTCACTTTGCTGGGCGGCTACTCTGAAGCGCTGCTGTGCCCGGCGCATGCGCATTAAGCAGAGGCTGCATCGGCCTATGGGAATCAGACTGTGCACAGGCGCGATGCGATCCCGGCCAGTGAGGGTGCCGAGCGCATGCGCTGAAGATGGCCAGGGACATTAGTAGCCGACACAGCGAAGTGAATATTGATTAGCTGGGCGGCGCTTCAAACGGCAGTTGTGGCGAGGCTGGCTGGGCGCAAGTTGAGATGAAACACCGCCCCTTGGGCAGATTGAACACGATAATAGCAGGTTATAAAACTTCTTTTTACTGTATTTATAAGGTGGACAGGGGGGATACTTAAATGATTCTAATACACTTTATATGACCTGCACTGTCATATATATACCTAAATATGCTTTTTGGGCCTGTCAGTGTCCCTTTAATCAGTGTGCAATTCAAGCTAGAAATACAGCAATAATTTTTGGGGTTTTAAAAAAACACCCTTTTTGGGCTAAATACTTAATATTGCAGCCTTTGCTGCATCTGTGATTGTTAAAAACAAGCTTGAAATACGTCAATAGTTTTCTAGGTTTTAAAAAACACCAATTTAGTCAACGCATTAGTCAGTGTGCAATTTAGGCTAGAAATACAGCAATAATATTCTGGGTTTTAAAAAACACCCTTTTTGGGCAAAATACTCAACTTTATAGCCCTTGCTGCATCTGTCAGTGTGAAATTCAAGCGTTATATACTGCTGTCATATTCTGTTATAAAAAAAAACACCCATTTTGGGCAGAGCATTTAATATTGCAGCCTTTGCTGCATCTGTGATTGTTAAAAACAAGCTTGAAATACTTGAATAATTTTCTGGGTTTTAAAAAACAGCAATTTTTGGCAAGGCCCTCCATCTGGGGCCTTTTCAGCATTAGTCAGTGTGCAATTTAGACTAGAAATAAAGCAAAAATTTCCTGGGTTTTAAAAAACACCCTTTTGGGCAAAATGCTCAATTTTACTGCCCTTGCTGCATTTGTCAGTGTGAAATTCAAGCGTTATATACTGCTGTCATATTCCGTTATTAAAAAACACCCTTTTTGGGCAAAGTGCTTAATTTGTGGCCTTGTCTGCATCTGTCAGTGTGAAATTCAAGCATTATATACTGCTCTGCTATTCTGTTATTAAAAAAAAACACCCATTTTGGGAAAAATACTTAATTTGCAGTCTTGTCTGCATCTGTCATTGTGAGATACATGCTTTAGATACTGCTGTCGTATTCTGTTTTTAAAAAACACCCATTTTGGGCAAAATACTTAATTTGCGGCCTTGTCTGCATTTGTCAGTGTGAAATTTAAGCGTTATATACTGCTGTCATATTCTGTTATTTAAAAAAAACACCCTTTTTGGGCAAAATACTTGATTTGCGGCCTTGTCTGCATCTGTCATTGTGAAATTCAAGCGTTATTTACTGCTGTCATAGTTCTGTTATTCAAAAAACACCCTTTTCGGGCAAAAAAAAAATAATTACAGCCCTTGCAGCATCTTTCATTGTGAGATACACGCTTTACATACTGCTGTGCTATTCTGTTATTAAAAAAACACCCATTTTGGGCAAAATACTTAATTTGCGGCCTAGTCTGCATCTGTCAGTGTGAAATTCAAGCGTTATTTACTGCTGTCATATTCTGTTATAAAAAAAAACACCCATTTTGGGCAAACAAATTAATTTGCGGCCTTCTCTGCATCTGTCAGTGTGAGATACAATCTTGAAATACAGCAATAATATTCTGGGTTAAAAAAAATACCATTTTGGGCAAAGTACTTAATATCTCCACCCTTGCTGCATTTGTCAGTGTGAAATTAAAGCGTTATATACCACTGTCATATTCTATAAAAAAAAACACCCATTTTGGGAAAAAAACTTAATTTGCGGCCTTGTCTGCATCTGTCAGTGTGAGATACAATCTTGAAATACAGCAAATTTATTCTGGGTTAAAAAAAAAAATAACATTTTGGGCAAAGTACCTAATATTTCCGCCCTTGCTGCATTTGTCATTGTAAGATATACACGTTAGATACTGGTGTTATATTCTGTTATAAAAAAAACACAAATTTTGTGCAAAAAACTAAATTTGCAGCCTTGTCTGCATCTGTCAATGTGAGATACAATTTTGAAATACAGCAATAATTTTCTGGGTATGAAAAAAACACTAATTTTTCGCCAAAGTACTTAATATTTCCGCCATTGCTGCATTTGTCATTGTGAGATAGACGCGTTAGATACTGGTGTTCAATTCTGTTATTAAAAAAATGTGCGGCCTTGTCTGCATCTGTGAGTGTGAGATACACCCTTTAGATACTGTTTTTCTATTCTGCTATAAAAAAAACATATATTTTGGGCCAAAAACATACATTTAGCAGCCTTTGCTGCATCTGTGATTGTTAGATACTGTTGTGCTATTCTGTTATTAAAAAAACACCCATTTTGGGCAAGATCCTAAATTTTAGAAATATGAGGAGAGCGTCAAATAAGGGACGTGGCCCCGGTCATGGTGCTGCTCATGGAGCTCATGTTGCAGGGAGAGGACGTAGTCGATCTGTGCCAGCTACACGCTCAAGTGAAACACCTTCCTCAGGTGTGAGTAGGCGACAGAACCTTCAGCGGTATTTGGTCGTGCCTAATGCGGCTCTACGAATGGTGAGGCCAGAACAAGTACAGGCGATAGTGGATTGGGTTGCTTACAGTGCCTCCAGTTCCTTTACATTGTCTCCCACGCAATCTTCTGCTGAAAGATCAGAGTTGGCACCTTGCAAATTAGCCAAGCAGTCTGAGCCCCAAGTCATGCAGCAGTCTCTTCTGCTTTTTGATGACTCTGCTAGCAGGCTTTCCCAGGGCCATCCACATAGCCCTGCCCCAGAAGTGGAAGAGATTGAGTGCACCGATGCCCAACCACTTATGTTTCAAGATGAGTACGTGGGAGGACAACCGCAACACGTCTCGGATGATAGCGAAACACAGGTGCAAACTGCTATGGCTTTCGAAAGTGTGCAGACCGATAAGGAGGGCAGGGGTAAAGACTGGGTGGAAGATGTGGAGGACGATGAGGTCCTCGACCCCACATGGAATCAAGGTCATGCCAGTGACCTGTGTAGTTCGGAGGAAGAGGCGGTGGTCACACAGAGCCACCAGCACAGCAGAAAAGGGAGCAGGGTGCAAAAGCGGAGTGGCCGTCCCCTAGACAGTATGCCTGCTAATGCCCACTGCAGCAAGGGACCAAGCACACTAAAGCCAAATCCAAGAAGTTCCCTGGTGTGGCAGTTCTTCAGAAAATGTGCTGACGACAAGATACGAGTGGTTTGCACGCTGTGCAATCGGAGCTTGAAGCGAGGCATAAACGTTCTTAACCTGAGCACAACCTACATGACCAGGCATCTAAGTGCAAAGCACAAGCTACAGTGGAGTACACACCTCAAAAACCAAGAAAGGTCTCTGGCTCTTCCTGCTTCCTCTTCTGCTGCAGTCTCAGCCTCTTCACCCACCTCTAGAGTAACAGTGCCATCTGCCACCCCGCAAACAGAGGATCTGCCAGCAACACCACCACCTGGGTCACCAAGAATCTCCACAATGTCCCACGGAAGCGTTCAGCTCTCCATCTCCCAAACACTGGAGCAGAAGAGGAAGTACCCTCCTACCCACCCGTGATCCCTGGCCCTGAATGCCAGTTGCCAATTAATCTGGTGGAGATGGAGAGTTTTAAAGGCCTTATGGTGGTGGCTGTCCCACAGCACGTCGTGCCCAGCCGCCACTACTTTTCTAGGTGTTCCATTCCTTCCCTGCACAACCAAGTGGGGGACAAAATCAGGTGTGCACTGCGCAACGTCATCTGTGGCAAGGTCCACCTAACTATGGATATGTGGACCAGTAAGCACGGTCTGGGACGTTATATCTCCATAACAGTACACTGGGTAAATGCAGTGGCGGCTGGACCTGAGGCGGATAGCAGTTTGGCACATGTCCTTCTACCACTGAGGATTGCAGGGCGCTTCAGTTTGCCTCCTGTTGCTTTCTCCTCCTACTCTGCTTCCTCATCCTCTACCGGCTCCTCATTCGGTCAGCGTAACACCTTCACCACCAACTTCAGGACAGCCAGGCGTAAACGACAGCAGGCAGTTTTAAAACTTATCTGTTTGGGGGACAAACCCCACACCAGGCAGGAGCTGTGGACGGGTCTTGAACAACAGACTGATGAGTGGTTGGTGCCAGTGAGCCTCAAGCCCAGCCCGGTGGTGTGCGATAATGAGCGAAATCTCGTAGCAGCTCTGGGACTAGCCGATTTGACGCACATCCCTTGCCTGGTGCATGTGCTTAATTTGGTGGTGCAGGTGGTGCAGAGGTTCCTTAAAATTACCCCCATATGTCAGAGCTGCTGCATAAAGTGCGGGCCGTTTGTGCGCGCTTTCGGTGTTCTAACCCTGCTGCTGCTCGCCTGTCAGCGCTGCAGCGTAACTTCGGTCTTCCCGCTCACCGCCTCATATGCGACGTGCCCACAAGGTGGAATTCCACCTTGCACATGCTGGCCACACTGTGCGAGCAGCAGCAGGCGATAGTGGAGTTTCAGCTGCAGCGAGCACGGGTGAGTCGCTCTGCGGAACCAGCATCACTTTATCACCAATGACTGGGGCTCCATGCAAGACCTGTATTCCTTGCTGTGCTGTTTCGAGTACTCCACCAACATTGCCAGTGCCGATAACGCTGTTCTCAACGCTACTATCCCACTTCTATGCCTCCTTGAAAAAACGCTGGTGGCGATGATAGAAGAGGATGTGGCACAGGAGGAGGAGGAGGAAGAGGGATCATTTCATAGGGTTTCTGGCCAGTCATTCACAAGTGGCTCAGAGGGTGGGTTCCTGCACCCACAAATGCCAGGTACACAATTGTCCAGCCAGGGCACAGTTCTGGAGGATGACGAGGTGTAGGATGAGGAGGAGGAGATGGAGAAGGAAGAACCGTGTTCACAGCAGGGCGGCGCCCAAACCAGCTCATAGCCATCACTGGTGCATGGCTGGGGGGATACAGAATACACCTCCCACAGAGGACAGCCTTTCGTTGCCTCTGGGCAGCCTGGCACACATGAGCGATTACATGCTGCAGTGTCTCCGCAACCATCGCAGAGTTGCCCACATTCTAACTTCTGCTGATTACTAGGTGACCACGCTGCTGGATCCCCTTACGTGATTGTAAGATGCGCGAGTTCAAGAGCATGCTGGTAGACGCGCTGCTGGTGGCGTTCCCACCTGACAGCTGGGGCACAGTGGAAGCACAAGGCGAAGGCAGAGGAGGAGGAAGAGTTCGCCAACGCAGCTGGGGCACCATGGAACATCTTAGCAGGAGGCAACATTTCAGCAACATGGTGTAGCAGAATGTGTGCACATGTCTACCCGTACTGAATGACGGGTTTGCCCCCTTCAACTTCTGGGTCTCCAAATTGGGCACATGGCCTGAGCTTGCCATTTACGCCTTGGAGGTACTGGCCTGCCCTGCAGCCAGTGTATTGTCTGAACGAGTGTTTAGCACGGCAGGGGGCATTATCACAGACAAGCGCAGCCGCCTGTCCGCAACCAATGTGGACAAGCTCACGTTCATTAAAATGAACCAGGCATGGATCCCACAGGACTTGTCCGTACCTTGTGTAGAATAGACATTTATACCGGCCTTAACCAGCCATTGTTATACTACAGCGCAATTGCTCATTGTTGTATTTTGGATATTTCACACTCTTTTGGAGTGTACCCTAATTAAAAAATATAAATAAAAAATGGAAACCAAATAACAGTATTGGCTACCTCGTCCTCCTCCACCGCCGCTTCCACCTACACTGCTACGTCCACCACCTACTCAAACTCCTACATATGGACCTCTACCTCATAAATCAAGTAAAAAAAATTCATTTGTACGCATTTTATTTTATGTAATTTCACTAATTTATCTGTTACATTTTCCGGTGAAATTCACAAATTTTTGGGTGTGATATACCACTGCTATACCTAGTAGACAGGTAAATAAAATTCACTAATTTGTCTGTTACATATTCAAGTGAAATTCACCAATTTTTGGGTGTGATATACCACTGCTATGCCTAGTAGACAGGTAAAAAAAAACACACTAATTTGTCTCTTACATATTCGGGTGAAATTCACCAATATTTGGGTGTGATATACCACTGCTATGCCTAGTAGACAGGTAAAAAAAAAACATATTTGTCTGTTGCATATTCGGGTGAAATTCCCCAGTTTTTGAGTGTGATATACCACTGCTATACCTAGTAGACAGGTAAAAAAAAAACACTAATTTATCTGTTACATACTCAGGTGAAATTCACAAATTTTTGGGTGTGATATACCCCGGCTGTACCTAGTAGATAGGTAAAAACATTTCACTAATTTGTCTGTTACATTTTTGGGTGAAATTCACAAATTTTTGGTTGTAATATACCCCTGCTGCACCTAGTAGACAGGTAACCAAATTTCACTAATTTGTTGTCACGAGGCGCCAAAGGCACACTTGGTAACCCATCAGCCGCAGACTTAGCTTCGGGAGCGAGGATCTGTGTTTGGCCTCGTTCCCAGGGCAGCTTTGATAGCTGGGAGGCTCCGTGCTCCTAGGTCTGCCTTGAGCGCCGAGCTGATCACTCGGTGCTCGACTTGTCTGTCTGTCGGTCATGTACCGCTGGCCACGTCACATGACCCTCAGACCCCACTATAAATACAGGCAACCTGCTGGCCACAGGTTGCCTGTTAATTCTAGGTTCCTGGCTATTTGTTGGACTACTGAATACTCACCTGATCCTGTTCTGTTCCCTGACGATCCTTTGCCTGCTCCTCCTTTACTGCGCATCTATCCTATTATCCTGACCCCGGCTTCCACTTGATGATTCTTTGTGGACTCCTGTTGTACTTTGTTTCTCTCCTGGTATTTGACCTCTGCTTTTCCTGACTATTCTCTGCTCATTCCTTAGTACTGCGTAGCTCTCTAGGTATTGATCCGTTCCGTTCACGTTCCTTTATTTGTCTTGTCTGTCTTCCCAGCACGTATCCTAAGTTAGGGACTGCCGTCTAGTTGTCCCCTGTCATTAGGACTTGCGAGGCAAGTAGGCAGGGCCAGGGGTGAGGGTAGAGAGCAGTGATCACTATCCTCCCCCCTGTGTGTAGTGTACATGACCGACACAATTGTCTGTTACATTCTTGGGTGACATTTGACCATTTTTGCCCTGATTAAACCCCTGCTCTGCATAGGTGATAGGGAAATACATTTCAAAAAATTGTCTGTTACATTGTCAGGTGACATTTTACCAAATTTGCATATACAAACCTCTGCTCTGCATAGGTGACAGGAAATTACTTTTATTCAATGTTTAAACTTTAACAACTTGTCCCACATTTGCGCTTCAATAATTTGTCCCACTTTTCCGCTCGATCAATTTAATTTTAAAAAATTACCCTCCTTTGGATGTGGTCTCTCGTTCTCACGCTCCCTCTCTGGCATGGAACCCTGATTCACCGATAACCATGATCAACATGGTAGGCTCAGAAAAGAACATCGAAAGTTCATAGAGAAGATATCCAAATGGATGGTGGACGTGTCACGGTGACGTGCGATCAGGCAGAAGTTATCTAGAGTCAACAAAGCGTCAGCAGGGCCTCTCCTGTCTAATGTTTCCAAATCCTACATACCCCAGTGACATTCCCTATACTTTTTTATTAATCATTCCAATAACAGGGCATTTTAAGAGTCTTGTATTGCTATTTATCGTCACTACCTCCCCGAGTTGGGAGTAGGTAATTGCCGTACGAACCCCACCTTTCCTTTGATTCTTCTGTTTTAATAACTTCTCCCACATTTCCGCTCGATCACAATAAAATTTCATCCATTGATCTCCCATGGATGTGCTATCCATTTCTCACTCTCCCTCTCCGGCGTGGAACCCCGATTCGCCGCTATTTGTGATCAACATCGTAGGAGCAGAAAAGAACAGCGAAAGTTGATAGAGAAGATATCCAATTGTATTGTGGACATCACAGTAACGTGCGACATGGTGGTGCAGTATGTGTGCACACGCCTACATGAACTGAGTGATGGGTCTGCCCCCTGCAACTTCTGGGTCTCCAAATTGGGCACATGGCCTGAGCTTGCCCTTTAAGCCTTAGAGGTGCTGGCCTGCCCTGCAGCCAGTGCATTGTCTGAACGTTTGTTTAGCATGGCTGGAGGGGGTTATCACAGGTTATATTTCCCAATGTTTTAGGGTGTACCCTAAATTAAAAAATTTTTAATAAAATGTAAAACCAAAAACCAGTGTAGGCTACCTCCTCCTCCTCCACTTCCACCTACACTGCCACATCCACTGCCTCCTTAACCTTCTACTCCATATGGACCTCGTCCTCCTAGATCAATATTATTATTTTTTATTTTTACGTATTTTATATTATTTGAAGTCATTTCCATATCCACATTTGTTTGCAAAGCACTCCCCATGCTCTTAACCACATTTTGCTGGCATTTGCAGCCCTCTAGCCCTTTCCATGCCATTATTAGAGCCATTTTAGTGCTCAAAAGTTTGGGTCCCCATTGACTTCAATGGGGTTCAGGTTCGGGGTCAAGTTCGGGTCACGTTCGGGTCTTGAACTCAAACTTTTATGTGATGTTCGGCCGAACCCATCGAATCCGAACATCTAGGTGTCCGCTCAACTCTAGTGGAGACTATAAAGGAATGTCCCTCATAAACTTAATTGCCTTCCAGCAAGCAACAAGATGTAAGTTGAGTTCCTTCAGCTTTTTCACAGTGATATGTCTTTAAGATCATTTTTTTCAGTAGTAGTAGCTAGCTACTATGCTATGTTACACGTAACAACAGTGGTGATAACAAGATGCCTCTACTATTGAATGCTCTGCATGAGAATGTATAGTAGCAAAAGACACCACGCTGATTGAGAATCCATGTTAAAAATGCACATAATGAACATATTGAGCCAGCATAAGTTATGAACAGTGCTAAAAAAAAAACAATCAGAGACTAGAGACGAGCAAATTTCCCAAAATATGCTGCCACATTCGATTTGGTCTGAATAAATTCAGTCCAAATCGAAAGTGTCTGAAAAGTCATTTACAAAACTCTGGGGTCTCCAACCCATTTATTTATGGCAGCTCGTGGTAACAAACAGCTTGTTTAATAACACACTACACTGTTAGATTTTTCTTTTTACTGTCCCAAAAATATCTCTTTTTGTTGGCAGATGTCTTCTTCTCTGTTATTTGATGCATAATATGGTGGCTACCTATTTTGAACGATTCGTTCATGAGAAATCAAAAGGTTTTGGATTTCCCAAAATTTTAATCTTTTAGAAAGTTTGCAACAATTTAAATTTGGGAAGAATCAATTTGTTCATCTCTATCAGAGACATTCTCTAAAATGTAGATGAGATACAATGTATTCCCTGCCCCAAAGGATCACTAGTCCATTGCTGAATCGGCATTATGTAGTGCTATAATTTGCTTGTAGAAAACTGGAACCAAATCATTTCCCCAAGCAATGTTATAATATTATCACCTACTAATCTTTACTACTACTTCACTGTATTGTAATCTGCAATTAACAAGTCTATTACCTTACAGAGCTTCATACATATTCATTATACTGCATGTAACTTTAACTTTCTATCTAAAGGAGCTCAGAGGACCCTCTCATTAGATTATGATTGTTCTGGATTACAATGGAAGTTAATATTCTTGACATTTAAATGATCTATGAGTGACATACCATGCCAACCTATGTATATAAATGTATATACAGTAATATACACTACTGAGCAAAAGGTTAAGGCAGGTGTGTCTCAAAGTAAGAAGAATTTTAAAAATAGAAGTGTTACTAGTTTGCATTTAAATGTATTCTTCAGCAAGACAATGACCTCAAACATACAGCCAATCTAATTAAGAGCTATCTTTAGTGTAAAGAAGAACAAGGACTCCTGGAAGTGATGAAATGGCCTCCACAGAGCCCTGATCTCAACATCATCCAGTTTGTCTTGGATTACATGAAGTGACAGAAGGATTTGAGGAAGCATACATCAACAGAAGATCTGTGGTTAGTTCTCCAAGATGTTTGGAACAACCTCCTTGCCGAATTCATTCAAAACTTATGCACAAGTGTACCTAGAAAAACTGATGCTAAAAGCATGTTTACAGATTATCTGTCCCCAGGGGTCTCCTCTGATGGTGGGATCCTGGTAGCGGCATCCCATACCCTCAAGCTCAGGTGGGCCATCACAATATTGTTGAGTTTTGGAGTACCGCACACCTGTATGGTTCACTGGTGCCTGCAAGGACTTCTTCAGTCACACTATAATAGTAAGGAGGTTGCAGCACACAGTTTTTCTTGTTGCTATTAAGTTTTAATTTCACATTTTTATCTTTTCACATTTTTTTTAAACATGGTTAAAGTTCCGGTGCAATATTCACAGCAATGAAGGTAGAAGATAAACGACCAAACGTTTCGGCCTTTCACGGCCTTCTTCAGTGGTCTAAATCTATAAAGATAATTCATATTTGTATGAGTCATATGATATATGCATTGGTACCTTCGTTACATGAGAAAAAAATGTTTCTATATATATGTATATACACATTTACAATTGAACATAAGGAAAAATAATATACAAGGGATATAGTATAAAAACAATAGACAGCTCGTTGTCCCCTGTGAGTAAACATGATTTTATCAGCGATTATAGTTTGAATCCATGCAGTTCAGTATGCTACTGTTGGTTAGTGGATTATTGGACGTGGTGCATTACAGTATCTTGGTTGCATGCATGGCGGTGTTGCCCAATGTGAGACACATTTACACTACTATACCGGTATTACATATAGAGGCTCAATCAAGAAGGTAAAGAATCTTATGGAGTATTTGTATATAACTATGAAGAGGTATATAAAGTTCGTGTGCTGTGTCTATCACTGGGCAGCCCCATGGGTGCATATAATTTATAATCAAGGCTCGTCCACTAGTTGGAGTGGCTGGCGGCCGTCCCCCCCATCCCATTGATTAGACAGATATAGATCTTTTAGGAATTTCTAGGCAGCTAAAAACAGGTCTCTTCAGGAACATATAAGCAGACAACAATATATCAAATGACAAACCAATAGATCTGTGGTCATTACCTTAGATGCTGTGTGTCAGGGGTAAAGCGCCGGATGTATTGTATGTGAGCCGGTTTAGCGCCTTTTATAGTCGCGGGGGGCGCGCCGCTGCGCTCTGAACTGTGGGGCATGTCCGGTCATGTGATTGCGTTGGGGAGTGCGTGCGTTCCACTTGCATGTCAAGCATGCAGATTGGCCGTTCACTGGGTTGCCGTGCGCATGCGCGAGCAGGACGGAACTGTCCTGCGTTCCACCTGCGTGTCACTCGTGCAGTTCTATGGTAATCAGGGGGAAGGAGTTTTATGCAACGTGACATGGTGAAATACTGTGCGCTGGGGCTGCGTTAGACATCCTTGTGTGTCCAAATAGCGGGGCCATATATTTAAATGTAGAACCTGGACGAAATTCATGACAGGGAGAAAAAAGGATACACTGGAATAAACAGTAAAGCACCATATATAGTACCAGACTAAAACAGATACATATAATATATATTGTCAGAGCATACTTTTGTCGAACTTGATTCTATGAAAGAGAACTATTGTTATATAGTAAATCTATAATGTCCCTAACGTAATGGAGATTAGGTGGGGTGGATAACGGGAAAGAAGGATAGGGAAGATCTAAGGAGGGGGAGGGAGGGGGAAGGAGGTAGGGAGGGAAGAGGAAAAACGGGGTAGGGGAAAAAGGAGGGGGGGGGGAATTTTTGTTATCTCACCCTCGCAGGTTGTAATATCAACGGGTCTGTAAGGGAAAATAAGAATTTGTTAATCACACATGGAAATTGTAATTTACTCGATACATTAGACATTAATAGAAAAATCACATTCTCGATTGAGACCATGTGGTGTGAGAGTCCCGAGTGTGTGGATCCAATACGCTTCTCTTTGTTTTAAATGTAGAATCCGCCGCGTCTTGGAGAGTCGACCTGTTCTAATACCTGGAACCGTAATTGGGATACCTGATGGTTTTTCTCGTTGAAATGGTATGGGACGTGCAGGACCTCAATTCTATTTATCCAGAATTAGGATTCACCATACAGTCAAGCAAAGAAAAAATAAGCTTCCTAGACACAATAGTTAAACTTGACCTAACAGGCAACATAACATTGGATCTATACAATAAACCCACCGACCGCAACAGTCTTCTTCACTACAACAGCTGCCACCCTAGGGCCACCAAAAACTCTCTGCCCAAATCCCAGTTTATAAGAGTCAACTGTATTGTCACGGACACTGATGTGAGGGAAACCAGATTGATTGAGATGACAGAGAAATTCCAGACAAGAGGTTACCCCCGAACACTCCTCAATTCAACATTAAATAACATTTTTGAAAAAGTCGAACCACGTCACAAGGAACCCAAAAGGCTAGCCTGCGTTACAACATACCACCCCTTGATACCTAAAATCCACCAAGCGTTGAGAAAACACTGGCCACTACTCATAAAAGCATATCCCAACATTCCGGAATTCAGCGAACCTCCAATTACATGCTACAAGAGACCCCATAATGTCAAAGACAAACTGGTTAAGGCTGACATAGGTAGCCTCACTAGGCTACCAAAAAAACTTTTCTAAGGAGTCAACGACAAGGAACATTTCCTTGTTTACATTGCGCACAATGCTCAAGCGTCACTAGAGGCGAACACGTTACCCACCCAAGAACCGGACGACAATACCAGATTAAGGGATTCTTCACATGTGACTCGAGTTTTGTAGTTTATGTACTGAAATGCCCATGCGGACTGGCGTATGTGGGCGAGACAACCCAACATGTGCGCGATCGTGTAAGCAAACACAAATCCACAATTAGACTCGGACACACCCTGCTACCCGTCCCATACCATTTCAACGAGAAAAACCATCAGGTATCCCAATTACGGTTCCAGGTATTAGAACAGGTCGACTCTCCAAGACGCGGCGGAAACCGGATTCTACATTTAAAACAAAGAGAAGCGTATTGGATCCACACACTCGGGACTCTCACACCACATGGTCTCAATCGAGAATGTGATTTTTCTATTAATGTCTAATGTATCGAGTAAATTACAATTTCCATGTGTGATTAACAAATTCTTATTTTCCCTTACAGACCCGTTGATATTACGACCTGCGAGGGTGAGATAACAAAAATTCCCCCTCCCCATCCTTCCCAAACCCCCCCCCCTCCTTTTTCCCCTACCCCGTTTTTCCTCTTCCCTCCCTACCTTCTTCCCCCTCCCTCCCCCTCCTTAGATCTTCCCTATCCTTCTTTCCCGTTATCCACCCCACCTAATCTCCATTACGTTAGGGACATTATAGATTTACTATATAACAATAGTTCTCTTTCATAGAATCAAGTTCGACAAAAGTATGCTCTGACAATATATATTATATGTATCCGTTTTAGTCTGGTACTATATATGGTGCTTTACTGTTTATTCCAGTGTATCCTTTTTTCTCCCTGTCATGAATTTCGTCCAGGTTCTACATTTAAATATATGGCCCCGCTATTTGGACACACAAGGATGTCTAACGCAGCCCCAGCGCACAGTATTTCACCATGTCACGTTGCATAAAACTCCTTCCCCCTGATTACCATAGAACTGCACGAGTGACACGCAGGTGGAACGCAGGACAGTTCCGTCCTGCTCGCGCATGCGCACGGCAACCCAGCGAACGGCCAATCTGCGTGCTTGACATGCAAGTGGAACGCACGCACTCCCCAACGCAATCACATGACCGGACATGCCCCACAGTTCAGAGCGCAGCGGCGCGCCCCCCGCGACTATAAAAGGCGCTAAACCGGCTCACATACAATACATCCGGCGCTTTACCCCTGACACACAGCATCTAAGGTAATGACCACAGATCTATTGGTTTGTCATTTGATATATTGTTGTCTGCTTATATGTTCCTGAAGAGACCTGTTTTTAGCTGCCTAGAAATTCCTAAAAGATCTATATCTGTCTAATCAATGGGATGGGGGGGACGGCCGCCAGCCACTCCAACTAGTGGACGAGCCTTGATTATAAATTATATGCACCCATGGGGCTGCCCAGTGATAGACACAGCACACAAACTTTATATACCTCTTCATAGTTATATACAAATACTCCATAAGATTCTTTACCTTCTTGATTGAGCCTCTATATGTAATACCGGTATAGTAGTGTAAATGTGTCTCACATTGGGCAACACCGCCATGCATGCAACCAAGATACTGTAATGCACCACGTCCAATAATCCACTAACCAACAGTAGCATACTGAACTGCATGGATTCAAACTATAATCGCTGATAAAATCATGTTTACTCACAGGGGACAACGAGCTGTCTATTGTTTTTATACTATATCCCTTGTATATTATTTTCCCTTATGTTCAATTGTAAATGTGTATATACATATATATAGAAACATTTTTTTCTCATGTAACGAAGGTACTAATGCATATATCATATGACTCATACAAATATGAATTATCTTTATAGATTTAGACCACTGAAGAAGGCCGTGAAAGGCCGAAATGTTCGGTCGTTCATCTTCTACCTTCATTGCTGTGAATATTGCACCGGAACTTTAACCATGTTTAAAAAAAATGTGAAAAGATAAAAATGTGAAATTAAAACTTAATAGCAACAAGAAAAACTGTGTGCTGCAACCTCCTGGCCATCACAATATGTGACAATTGTTGGGTTACACACAACCCCCTCAGTAGGGTTGTCAATAGTCCAGAAATTTCTGGACAGTCTGTAATAGTAATAATAATGGCTGGCTCAGTTAGTTAGTTATTATCTTGCAAAGCGTCTCACGATCTGTTATATTGTTTTAATGTGCAGAGGCAGTTCTCAATTAACTAATTCCTTATGCACATATATTAGCAGCATATTATTTTTGATCCACAATTGGTTTCCACAGCATTCGCTGTATATATTACTTACAATCTTGTTACAGTCTGCGTTGCTTTACCTCCAACCCGCCTAGGATCATGATGGTTTGATTGTATCACTCGATTTTATCACTCCTTAATGTAAGTTTTCCCACGCATGCGTGTTGGACTCAACGCAATTTCAGCTAATTGCTCGGCGTCTTGGCAAGTCCAACATACATGCGTGGGTATAGCAATTCTGAGGGGTGGTCAGTGGGCTTGGCTCCAGGATAACTGGTGAGCTTCCTCTACCATATTGGTCTGTAAAAGTAGGCAACTTTTTTCTTGCGTCCATGAAAAAAAATAGATGTGTCTGTTATTTTTATTTTTTTTTTCGAGGTAGGTGGTACTTGACTAGATTATTTTGGTGGTAATTATGATAATTTTACAGCTCACAGTATATGCTGTTTGTGAGCTCTTATCGGTATATTGAGTTATGGACCTGTATTACTTATAATCTTTATAATTTATTATGGTTTTCTAATTTGTTTATAAAAATGTTGACTGTCTGTGATTTTGGGATAACATGTCCAGAAAAAAGAAAAGTTCTGGTTGGCAATCCTGACCCTCAGGTAAACACTTTCCATTGTGGGAATGTGAGTTCATCTGGCCATACTGTTTGGAAGTTATTACCCTTGGAAGTGCTGTGTCCATTCTTTTTCTTTTTGGTTTGTGATGTCATTAAAGTTGGTCTCTTAAATGTTAACGACTCTATATATGCACCCTTTTAAGTAAAATAAAGCTATGCTCTCATCAGATGTGAAATGTATTAGACTGCAGCTCAGTACAACACTCTGCTTGGCGAGTGTTCATTGATTCTCAAACCTTCAAACTAAAAGCTTTGTTAAACTTGTGCCATTTATTTTTTCTAAGAAAATCAAATCCTTCCTGACACCAGTAATAATATAACATTGTGGTCGGTGTAAACACCAGAAGATGCAAGCATAGCAGTTCGAGTCTTAGGCCTCTTTCACACGGGCGTCATGTTTTTTGCCCGGATAAGAGGCGGGTGCGTTGCGGGAAAATGCGCGATTTTTCTGCGCGAGTGCAAAACATTGTCATGCGTTTTGCACTCGCGTGAGAAAAATCGCGCATGTTTGGTACCCAGACCCGAACTTCTTGATGTTCTGAAGATTGTATTATTTTCCCTTATAACATGGTTATAAGGGAAAATAATAGCATTCTGACTACAGAATGCTTTGTATAATAGTGCTGGAAGGGTTAAAAATAATAAAAAAGTTAACTCACCTTCTCCTCTTGTTCGCGCAGATGCCACTCTGTTCTTTAGCTGTGGACTGAATGACCTGAGGTGACGTCAGATCACATGCTCCAATCACATGGTCCATCACCATGGTGATGGAGCATGTGATCTGACGTCATCAAAGGTCCTTTAGCCCACAGATAAAGAACAGACCGGCATCTGCGCTAACAAGAGGAGAAGGTGAGTTAACTTTTTTATTATTTTTAACCCCTCCAGCACTATTATACAAAGCATTCTGTATTCAGAATGCTATTATTTTCCCTTATAACCATGTTATAAGGGAAAATAATACAGTGAATAGACTGTCACCTAGAACCCATGCGTGAAAATCGCACCGCATCCGCACTTGCTTGCGGATGCATGCGATTTTCACGCAACCCCATTCATTTCTATAGGGCCTGCGTTACGTGAAAAACGCACAAAGAGGAGCATGCTGCGATTTTCACGCAACGCACAAGTGATGCGTGAAAATCACCGCTCGTGTGCACAGTCTCATAGAAATGAATGGGTCAGGATTCAGTGCGGGTGCAATGCGTTCACCGCACGCATCGCACCCGCACGGAAAACTCGCCCGTGTGAAAGGGGCCTAACTCTAAATGTCACAAATGCAAAAACATGTTCATGCATTGCAGTGTGGTCGAAAGTAGTGTTAAGCGAATTGAAGCTATCACTACTTTCGACCATAGCATCTAAGGAGTTCAATGATGGGGGGACAGGGCATCCTTAGCCTGCTACATACAATTGAATGCAATTTGTGACAAAGTAATTTGTGTCCAATCAATTTTCTTGGTGAAGCAGCCAAACCAAGTTTTTGATAACTTCACTCATCTCTAGTCGAAAGAGTTAAACAATAGGATGCTTTGCTTTATTGTTCCCACCTTGCATCATCAAGATCTGCCCACTCTCCTAAGGCCTCTTTCACACGAACATAAGGGCTCCATGCCTGTGCTGCGGGCCACATACAGCGGTTCCGCAATACAGTGGTCACCAGCCGTGTGTATCACGAATGCAGACCCATTCACTTGAATGCGTCTGCAAATCCGGAGATGTGGTGCGGAATAGAATCTGTGGTGCTTCTGTGGTGTGCTTCTGTGGTGTTCCGTTCCGTGCTTACGTTCCGCAAAAAGATAGAACTTGAAATGGATGGATCGCAGACGGTCCCATGAATTGCGGACCACTCGCTCGTGGGCAAGAGGCCTAAGGCTGAGTTCACACGGGCGAGATTTCCGCGCGGGTGCAATGCAGTAGGTGAACGCATTGCACCCGCACTGAATCCTGACCCATTCATTTCAATGGGGCTGTGCACATGAGCGTTTTTTTTCATGCATCACTTCTGCAATGCTTTAAAATCGCAGCATGTTCTATATTCTGCGTTTTTCACGCAGCCCTGGCTCCATAGAAGTGAATGGGGCTGCGTTAATAACGCATTGCATCTGCAAGCAACTGCGGATGCAATGCGTTTTTCACTGATGGTTGCTAGGAGATGTTGTTTGTAAACATTCAGTTTTTTATCACGCGCGTGAAAAAAGCATCAAAACGCATTGCACCCGCGCGGAAAAAACTGAACAACTAAACGCAATTGCAGCCAAAACTGACTGAACTTGCTTGCAAAATGGTGCGAGTTTAACTGAACGCACCCTGAACGCATCCGGACCAAATCTGTCACGCTCGTGTGAACTCAGCCTTAGGCCTCGTTCACACTTCAGTGTTTGGTCAGTGATTTCCATCAGTGATGTGTGAGCCAAAACCAGAAGTGGAGCCTCCACAGACATGAGGTAGAAGGGAAAGATCTGCTCCTGTTCTGTGTTTAGAGCTGCACCTGGTTTTGGCTCACAAATCACTGATGGAAATCACTGACCAAACACTGAAGTGTGAACGAGGCCTAAGGCTTACCTCCTTGGCAACAAAAGGATTGGGCAAGCTGAAATCCACACACCAAATCCTTCTTTCCTCCCATAGCTGCCATGGGGGACACCCCCATACACATTACATCCTTTGACTTAAAATGGGATTTGTCACATTAGGACACCTACATGTTATATAACTGGATATTTCCCAGTGACATGATCCTGCTACGGTATACAAGATGATTAAAAGAGTTCTAGATTTTGGGCCATGAAATGCAAATCATCAATCAAAAATTTTTGTTGCAAATGCCATTTTGCAAAAAAAATTGTGACTTTTTGTCGTTTCACATCAGCCTCGTCCTGTGACGGAGTGTCGAAGGCACACTCGGTCTCCCATCAGCCGAAGACCTGCTGCTTAGCTTCGGGAGCGAGGATCTGTGTTTGACCTCGTTCCCAGGGCGGCTTTGCTAGCTGGGAGGCTCCCTGCTCCTAGGTCTGCCTTGAGCGCCGAGCTGATTACTCAGTGCTTGACTGGTCGGTCTGTCGGTCATGTGACGCTGACCACGTCACATGACCCTCACTCCCCACTATAAATACAGGCAGCCTGCTGGCCACAGGTTGCCTGTTAATTTAGGTTCCTGGCATTTGTTGGATACCTGTATACTTACCTGATCCTGTTCCCTGACGATCCTTTGCCTGCTCATCCTGTACTCCTCCTGTACCCTCCTGGTATTTTGACCTCGGCTTCCACCTGACTATTCTTTGCAGACTCCTTTGGTACTTCTCGACTCTCCTGGTATTTATGACCCTGGCTTGGGGTAAATGGCTGACCATTCTTTGCTTATCCCTCTGTACTGTGTTGTCTTCTTGGTTTTGACCCGGTCCGTTCACTATCCGTTATTTGTCTTTTCTGTCCTTCCCGCACGTATCCTAAGTTAGGGACTGCCATCCAGTTGTCCCCTGTCATCAGGACTCGTGAGGCAAGTAGGCAGGGCCAGGGGTTCTGGGTCACTATCCTCCCCCCTGTGTGTGTGTGTGTGTACGTGACCGTTACACGTCCCTTATGAAAAGTGGTTAATGAGGTTAGCGATGTTAATTAGTTTATTCCAGATTCATCACTGGAAGTCTGCAACTTTTTTAAAAGTCAGAAAAAAAGTTGCAAGGTACCCAACGCAGACTGAAGGAAAAACTGACCTCAAGAGTGACCCTCAAGATCAATTTCCCTCAGGCATGTACAGCTTCCTAAAGAGTGGTCACGGTAGTAGGATAATATGCTGAGAACGAGGAGAAAGATGGTTGATGGTTGGAGATAATTGTCAGAAGTGGCTTATATTCTACAGGTGCATACAGACTGCACAGGGATATCGGCTATAACACAGATACAGTAGAACTCAGAAGAAAGCAGCAGCTGGGATTCTGGAGTGGCACTTATGGTCTTGTAAAATGCCTTAACTGGAATGTAAATACAGTAGAAGCAGACTATGATAGATATCAGCAGCCAGTATTCATGGTTGGATGAAGCATGTCAATAAGTAAGAACAGAGTATGGCATAGAGAAGGAGATGGAACTTTGGGACAGCACTGTTGAGGTATAACAAATGTAATGTATGTACAGTAGGAGCATAGTATGGCAGAGAGTGGCGGTTGATACTCTTTAATGGAATTCATTATCTAAATTAGAGATGAGTGGATTTCTTGAAATTTAATTTGTTGACTTTTTAGAAAAATTTCATTTTGGGTACGAACACCTGAATCAAAAGTTGGTGTATAGCACTCTCTGATCTACTAGGACTTACTTGGTAGCCTCAAAATGTTCAATCAGTAATTTTTCATAATTATTATTTTATTTATTTGAAAACGCCATTAATTCCATGACAGTGTACATCAAGAGAGGATTACAATTACATAATATAAAAAATATAAGCGTGATAAACATGAAACTATTAACAAACTGTTACAGAGTGGGAGTGGATCCTCCCCGCAAGAGCTTAGAACCTACAATACTTTCCCCTAGTGGTAGCCTTAAACTGTTCAATAAGTGCTTTTACATGATAAGATTTTATTTTATTTTTTATCTATTGTGCTTCATAGATCAATTTTCCCCAATTTTTTTTATCAATACAATTTTTATTAGTAGCCTTAAACTGTTCAATCTGTGCTTTTTCATAATAAAATTTTTACCTATCTCTGTCTTTACAGCCCCACAATGCTTCTCTCAAAAAGAGACAACCTGTCTCATTCCAGCTCTTTCTGGGTAATTACCCTTTAACAGAGATGAGCAAAGAAACTTTGCTTGGCTTTCTGAGAGGCCTTGGTTGGGGTACTATTTCCCCTTATGGAGGGCGTCAAGTCCACGCACATACATGAAAAACACATTTTTAAATTATTTTGTACAAAATGTATTTGCTAAGCATCTCTAAGTTATTAGCATAGCATAGCATTTGCAATGTAATATACTTTTGTACTCTATTTAGTTTGTAGAGTGCTGTTGCACTATGTGTTTTTCAGATATATATTTGCAGCCACAAGCAACATGCACCTGCGCATTGGGATGTGCTGACCCCTCCCCTCCTTTGTGTTTAACGCACATACATGAGTCGTAATCCAGCCAATGCTCCTCTTGGTTTCTGGGAAAAATATATGAAAATTAGCGCATCTTACATGTGCTGGCATCAGATAGGTTTAGGAAAGCTTAATTGAATATATTTCCCAGAAACCCAGAGGTTAGATGTCTGGTCTACAATACGACGCACACATACTACATATACTTGAAGATCTCTATACTGAGAAAGAATACCCCATAGACAATGCATATAAATTGCATTGTACCCAAGAGGAGTATACTAGTCTCTTTCTCACTCTCTTGCACGTTTTTAGAACTAAGTAGGAAACATAAGATAAAAAACATCCTCCTGGTCCCCTGAAAAAACTAATTGTGATCTCTTGTGACCTCTCACAGGACTACATTCTTGTAGTTGGGCTTACACAGCACCAGAAAGGCTGGAGGTGAGTAATTTGACATAATATTTCTATGTTCTGTAAATTAATCCTGAGAAGGAAATGTTGTGTTTTTTTTTGTCTTTTCGGAAACATGGATGCTGATTTTGTTTGATAACTGGGAAAAGCTTATGCAGTTATATTACTCTGAGGTGGAATTCAATACCTGCAAATATTCAGCTTACCTCCCTGCTGTGCTGATTTACTGGTATCCAGGGCTTAATTTATCCTGCTGGATACTGTAGGTACCTGCTTTCTAAAGCCGCCACATTCTTTACACTGATACCAGAGTTTTCAGGTTTCTTAAAAAAAATTAACTGTGCTTTGAAAATACTGGTGTAACCCTATACAAATGAGAATCGGTTAGATCCACAGTATATTCTCTATGATGTTGTATTGACTATGAAAAAGCCTGTCCATCCAGTCCAGTTCATGACCCATTTCCAAAATCGCAGAATTACTAACATTTGATTTACTAAATATGTAAAAAAAAAAACATGTAATTATCTTATACTTGTCACATCAGTGTCGGGAATGAGGGACCAGTGACTACTATTAATATGTATCATGTCCTGCTCTCAACTTCCATCTGGGCTGCCATCCCTCTCCTCCTGCTTGCTCGGCATGAGTGAAAATAGTGAAAATTGGTGCATTAGAAGCAGAATATTTTGTTTGGGTGTGTGGGGGGGGGGGGGGGGGGTTTAGCCACTAACATAACTCTATGAGGATATCATACAGTTTTTTTTTTTTAAGGGACTGTGTGCCTACATATTTTTTTACAATATAAACCAGATGGTGCACATATCATTATTTTTTTTTTTGCAGTCTGTTTTTATTTTCCGATTGTTGGATCCTGTATTTAGTTGTTTTCTGTCATTGCAATCCTGCCTGTGAGGATAATGAGATGACTGATGAAAAGTGATCAGTAGAGCAAGAAGTATCAGTCTATTGCAGGATTTTACATTTTTATTTTTATTTTTTTATATAACGAATGACGTGGAAAATTTAAAATAACAGAAATGACTTAATCTGCATCCTCTCCACTCTGTCTCTAGAAGGGAACTCCCCTCTCTTGGCAGGAAGCAGCACCAACCCACTCTTACCAAGAGAGGAGAAACAGAGTGGTTAACCCTGTTCCTGCCAACCTTGGCCATACCTTCCTTTCTGGTAGAAATAGCCAGGAAACAATAAACAATTTGTAGTACGCCAGATCTGGGGTACTACACAGACATTTCGCCAGGCCCTGTCAATCTCGCGCTTGCACCATTGCTCCAAGTACTGCTGTAAGCACACGAGGCTTTGCTGCCGCTACCCAAGCAGTGAATATTCTACCTGTGCATGCACTGCCACACTCTCAGGGTGTACCTAGACATGAGTGGCACATGCACAATCGGCATCTGCGCTGCTTAGGTAGCGACAACAGATCCTCTGGTCTTGCGCCACTACTCTGAGTAACGCGCAGGTGCGAGATTGACAGGGCCAGGCGAGATGTCTGGCCCTGTAAATCAAAAGGGGAGTCTCTTGAGCTGTGGGGCCAGACTCTCAATACTCAGGTAGGCTGATTTTTTTTTAAATTTGATTCATAACAATCAATTTGCTCATCTCTAGTTCTTAAATTTTGGACGATTTTTCTCTGGAAGTTTGACGGGTCATGTTTGCAGCATAATCTTCTACTAGGAATAGAAGCCCGAGCTTGAAAAGTCTCCATTGCTACCTGCACATTTATTTGTCATATTGTAATGAACGTAGAAATAAAAAATCCCCTGGAAACAGATTTCTGCATTTAATTATTTTCCCTTGTGCTCCATTCTGCATTATTTATACATATAATATATATTTTATTACTTGTGAAACTTTTAATACTGGTTAGTCTAGTTGTGACAAATACTGTCATTGGTGGCTGTTGTGAATTACTCTGTGCTCCATGTTAATTACTTAGTTATCATTCTCCATGCCGCTGCCTTCTGCCTGCGGGTACATGGGATGCGATGTGTGTTGAAGTGTTTAAATGCTGGAATGAAAAAGTCTCGCTTGTCTGTAAAATAGAGCTGCCGTATTTTAGGCTTAGTATATTAGGAATTATCAGTGTCTACATCTCAACGAACTGAGACAACTGCGCATTGACTTACATGAAACTGCCAGCCAGCCAGACCTGACTCTCCTCCACTAATCCACTTCCTATTACACGCAGCAATGGCATAATATCAAATAATGGTGTTATTGACCGGAGACATTCTGCCCTTGGATTGTCTTTTCCCTAGAGTTAGTAGAATGGTATTTTGTTTGTTGAGAAATCGACTCACGTACAGATGTGTCCAACTTTATTATTCTTCAAATTTTACTAAGAAACCCAATTTCCCATGATATAAAGTCACCATATAATTGAGCCATGTTAGCAACGACCTCAATAGGTTGCAATTCACATCACAAACACTTGTCGGTTATAAACCCATAGGGGGTAATTTATTGTTGTTTTCATGCCACTTTTTGGCTGATTTTTTGTCACAGATTTTGCGGCAAAAGCTGTGACTTTCCCCCCCACACGCCACTTTTCTGAAGTGGCGGAAAAAGTGGGCAGGGAATTGGGCAGGCCAGCTGGTGTGTAAAAAATGGTTAAACTAAGCTAGCAAGAAAGCTGCACAGTTTAAACCATGTCGAACAGCTGGCGGCACCAAGCGCCAAAGTTATGCAGAGGCCTGCACCTCTACAAAACTTTGGCGTATATGCCACAAGCGAGAGGGATTGAGGCCAGTGTCTAAATCGCCAGTCTTAATAAATTACCCCCATATAGCATAAATATCTACTGACTGAGTATCTTAAAGGGGTTGTCTCACCTCCAACATTGGTGGCATATCGCTAGGATATGCCACCAATGTCAGATAGGTGCAGGTCTCCCCACTGGGACTACCTATCTATAGAACGGAGCTCCCAAAGTGAACAAGAGTGCATGATGCAAGCGCAGCCACCCTCTATTCATTTATATTGGAGTGCCAAAAATAACCAAGCGCTGTTCCATAAAATAGCCGGCAGCTCCATTGAAGTGAATAGAGCAGTGGACGCGCTTGCGTGGTATGCTCTCCATTTACTTCTATAGTGTGCTCGGCTATTTTTGGGCACTCCCACAGAAATGAATGGAGGGGACTGCGCATGCATGACTTCCCTCAAATTACTTTGGGGGCCCCGCTCTTCTGGAGAGAGGAGCGGTTCCTCGAGATGAAACCCGCACCTATCTGACATTGGTGACATATCCTAATGATATGCCACCAATGTTTGAAATGAGACAATCCCTTTAAAATCATGTTTTTTTGTTTAAAGCTGGTCATCTCAGGATATATTGCACTGTCACATTTTAAGGGGATATTTTCTGAAGAGAGAAGATAAGGAAAGAGAACATCTACATTAGAGGAGATATCACTCGATGTAAGATGTAGTATGGAGCGCTATATTACCCTGTATGTTTTGTAAGGCTGTATGTAATGTTTTCCAAATATGCCTTTAATCCCTTTTAGGACATAGCCTTATTTCACGTTAAGGACCAGGCCATTTTTTGCAAATCTGACCAGTGTCACTTTAAGTGGTGCTAATTTTTAAACACTTTGACTTATCCAGGCCATTCTGAGAGAGTTTTTTAGTCACATATTCTACTTCATGACACTGGTAAAATAAAGTAAAAAAAATAATTTCTATTTTTTTTTAAAAATACCAAATTTGCCAAAAATGTATAAAAAAATTTGCAAATTTCCAAGTTTTAATTTCTCTACTTCTATAATACATAGTAATACCTACAAAAATTGTTATTACATTACATTCCCCATATGTCTACTTCATGTTTGGATCAATTTGGGAATGATATTTTATTTTTGGGGGATGTTACAAGGCTTAGAAGTTTAGAAGCAAATCTTGAAATTTTTCAGAAATTTTCAAAAAAAACACTTTTTAGGGACCAGTTCAGGTCTGAAGTCACTTTGTGAGGCTTACATAATAGAAACCACCCAAACCACCCCATTCTAGAAACTACACCCCTCAAGGTATTAAAAACGGATTTTACAAACGTCATTAACCCTTTAGGTGTTCCCCAAGGGTTAATGGCAAATGGTGATAACATTTCAGAATTTAGATTTTTGGGCAAATTTTCCATTTTAATCTATTAAAAAAATGTCTGTTTACATTGTTTTTATAAATTTTTTTTTTTTTTTTATGGTATTCACCTGAGGGGTTAGATCATGTAATATTTTTATAGAGCAGGTTGTCACGGACGCGGCGATACCTAATATGTATACTATTTTTTTTAATTTATGTAAGTTTTACACAATGAGAGTTTTTGGAACCGCGCTGCTCTGGACTATAATCTCCGGTCAATAGTGGATGGTGACGGGCTCCAACACCTTTCCTTTCCACCCAAAAAAGGTCCAATCCCTCCAGTCAGCATTAAGCCAAAGAAAGAAGGAGGAAAATTCACCTGGTGTGGGTTTTGCGCAGGATGTAAAAATAGGAATACAAAAGAACGACAGATAAACATCAACTGTATAACATCCAAAAAAAATGGAATGGAGTTCCGTATAAGAGGAAACTGTTCCTGTGAGAATGAGAATATCATATACGTACTGGAGTGCCCTTGTGGGCTCCAGTACGTGGGCAGGACAGTAAGGAAGCTCAAAATCAGAATACAGGAGCACGTACGGAACATTAGAAAAGGTCTGTTGACCCACAGTGTATCTGCCCATTTCAAATTTGCGCATGAAAAAAACCCGAAGGGTTTAAGATTTGTGGGTGTAGAAATTGTCAAGCCACACTGGCGAGGGGGGGACTCACTGGCGCAAATCAATAGAAAGGAGGTAGAGTGGATTTACCAGTTAGGAACCCTACAGCCAGGTGGGTTAAATATTGAATTTGATTTAAAACCATGCTTATTGTAGAACACCCCGACAAGTCGCGTTGCTTTGGTTCTCCTGACCCTGCTCCTTGAGGACCTTCGAACGACGTCATGGTGACGGAGTGTGACGCGGATGTCGGAGGGAGGAGGCGGAGTTCGGAGCACCCAAGCGACGTCACAAAAGTGGGTGGAGAATTAATGACGGCTTTGTGAATATTTGAATATTTAAGTATAGAGCATATCGCAAATCGGACGATTTATGTAATGTTGTAGGTGAATTAAGTGGGATGAAGATCTATATCCACTAAATAATATTGCGGTGTATAAAATAATGATGAATAAGAGATAAATGTGTTGGAGATCAAGTTGTTTATAACAGCAAGAGTTTTATAATTTTGTATCTATTTATATGTATATGTGTTAATTTTTATGCGGAATGGGAAGGTATATGAAGATACTTGTAAAATGCATGATGGGAAACTTTTCTGCAATGTTGGGATTTGATCCGGATCACCGCCGGCTCATTCATCGAAATAAACTGGGCTATTTAAAGGGCCCCATTGCGCATATGCGCAGTTGTCGCCCCTGAAGAAGCGAGGCAGCGAAACCCGGGTCGGGCAGAAACCAGACGATTGTATCTATTGATATATGCCTTTTGTTGATCGACTCTTGTGAGTACAATAAAACCTTTTAATAACATCAAGCCAAAGGGTGCTTCACTATTGTATCAATTTCCTTGAACCCTATAGAGGAAACCATCTGTGGAAGATTGGACCTTTTTTGGGTGGAAAGGAAAGGTGTTGGAGCCCGGCACCATCCACTATTGACCGGAGATTATAGTCCAGAGCAGCTCGGTTCCAAAAACTCTCATTACCTGCATTTCCAGTGTGATACACCTACCACACTACTCCGGAACCAGCAGCAGCACAAGCAATTTGTCCGTGTGAGGATACAGGACTGACTTTTTTATTGTTGATTTAAGTTTTACACAATGATTTCATAGTCTGAGAGCCATAGTTTTTTTTTTTGTTATTACGGATGCAGCGAAAAGGCACAGCAGCCCCCGACAGGAGAGGGAGGGAGCTCCCTCCCTCTTAACCTTTTGCATACAGCTGTCCCTACAGATCGCGGAATGGAAGGGGTTAAACGCAAGGCATCTGTGCCAGCACAGATGTCAGGCGTTTCAAGCAGAGTGTCAGCACTGACACTCTGCAAACCACTCGGCTATCCTGAGAGAGGGGGCGGGCAGATGATCACATGCCTACCCGCCCCCCCAAGCACCGCCCACACTGCCCGCCTTCCCTTTGCACTCCCCGCCCCCCCCCCCGGCAGATAACAAAGAGGGCAGCAGGGGGGGGTTAAACATTAAAATAAAGGTTATTTGAAGTTTCTGATCCCCGCGGTGGATCATAAACTTATGAAACTGCAGTAAATTGACCTGCGGTTTGCTGCGATCGCCGACATGGGGGGTCTCATTTAGCCAAGGTGCCTGCTCAATGATTTGAGCAGGCACCGGGTTCCGATCACCGCCCACCGGGCAGCGGTGATCGGAACTATACATGAGGTACCGGTACGTCATGTGTCCTGAAGAGGTTAACAATAGTGCTGGGAAGGGGGTTCAGAATTTGGCATTGGGTGGGGAAGCAGTTTTTTCCTCTGGCAGCAAAAAGGCTAGGTGCACCCATTATCCTGATAGAGTTTTTGTGGGCATGCTATGCCATTTCCGCCTGCAGCAACGCCACCTACTGTTCACAATGCTGTGATTTACTTATCTTTACAACTGCATGCAAATGTGTCTGACCCCATGTGTATAATGGCCACCCAGCAGGACACACTGTGATGTTCACTCAGACTACACTATTGCTCGTGCTATCAAATAGTGATTACCGAGATTACCTTCCAAATTACGGTCATTTTGATCCTATAAGAAAATTAGCTGTTGCGCTGTAATAGTTTTTTTTTTGTCTGTTAGTACAACTTACTAGGCATTCTGGAGGGTTGGCAGGGAGCAAACAGAACGTAGAGAGAGATATTTCTCTCGGTAAACACATACAGAACTCCCACTCTGCTTGCGAAATGAGAGCATCAATCAATAGCGCAATGATAAAGTGCTTTTCAGAGTGTATTACATTGTTTCAGGCGTGATTCCAGATGATGCAAGCAGGTCTTAGCCTCGGAGCACAGAATTATCATAAACAAATACTACATTTCCATGAGGAATTTTGTGGGGACTTTTTTTTAGGAAGTGAACATCTAAGGTTATGTCCACAAGTGCTGGGATAAAGCAGCAGAAAAAGATTTGTACATCAAATAATAGCTATAGTTTCTAGGTATTACAAGTTGGGGGGAGGGGGAGTCTGACATTATCCAATCAGTGCTTCCATTGACAGGCTGTGCAGGGGCACACCCCTAGCTGGTAACACAAAGATTGACTTTTAGGGCAAACTGCTGGCAAATATTCTTAAACCTCTAGTAGGAATAGAAAAGGAACAATACCATACAGAGTCCTAAGAATAGATGCTCCAGAGTTGTTATTATAAGTAGGTACTAACACAGACATATCAGGAGAGTTGACAGGTCCTCCTTAACCTCTTGCTGACCACCTATTGACTACTATATATGTCAGGTAGTGTACCTCTGAAGACTAGTAGAATGTGATATCTACTACTCCCTGTTAGAAATACAGTGTACCCATCACAATTATGGACTTGTAGCAACCGAGAGCTAGTCATTTGAGAAGAACCTGAGAAAGGTATATCCCTTCTATCGAGGTGTGTTGTTCATGTTTTTTTATTGTTCATTTATTTTTTTTATTTTTTGGGAAAAGTGGAGTTATTTGAATTTTTATATATTTTTTTGTTTTGTTTTCTAAACCTTTTTTATTTTTTACTTTTTATAGGTCCCCAATTGGACCCTAACATGCAATCATTGGACTGCAATTTGTATGGAGTAATGGAATTTTATCCATTACCCTATACTGTACAGAGACCACTATATTACAATTCAGTGCTGGCATGAATCACAACATATCAGTGATGAGCCTAGAAGCCTAGAACAGGCTCTGGCTCATTACTACTTTGGAATGTCTTTCCCCATCTCAAGCAGGAAGAGTTCCTGCCCAGCAAGTGCACGCTTATGGGTTTTTTCGGCCTCTCAGATGCAGTATTCACATTTTGAACATGGTTTCTGAGGGGTTAAATGTCTGCAATTGACATTACCGCCCATCGTAGGCATTAACCTAGATTTTCTGCCGTGTGAATTAGCAAGCACTTGGTGTTTTCGGCCTAGCTCCGCCCCGGAGGAGATGTCATCTTTAAAGACCCAACATCTGCTGTACTATTACAGCGGAATTCAGGAAGGGGTTAATATACAGATGTCTCCACTCAACTTGGTTCTAGTGTGGATTCCTATTTCTCATGAAACCAATTCAATACATCATGACCTGCCAGATAAAGCCCTGACTGGCTGCAGTTCACAACCACTGAGTGGCTGCACATAGACCTATGTAGAATAGCAATCTTATGATAAAATATCATGAAATCACATTGTTTTGAAAAAATGGTTATCTTGTGATGCACATATCAGGACAAGTCCATCCAAGAGGAAAGGTAAGGAAGGACGCATATTTACTGCATGGTGTAACACATATTGATGTGGACCAGTGGCATCTGAGCCGTGGGGTATTAACAGGGGAATATCAGACAATAATGGCACTGTTTGAAGAAATAAGCAGCCATACTTTTCTCATCTTTTAACCCATTGTTATATTCCAGGATCTTTTGGGAGCAAGATAATTATTTTATCACTGAGATTTCACATTTACGGCCATTAATAAACAGTTAAATACCAAGCATGGCTATGCAGAATGCTGGCCTTGAGACAGCTCATGAAATTAATATCCCAATGAAGACAAACGCCAGCTTGCTTATCGATCTGAAGTGCTATTGATCTGTAACCACTAATCTATTAACACGTTTTAAGTGATTTTTCCAAATCTGTCAAGCTTGAACTGATTGAGAAAACTTTCAAGTTGGCAAAACAAGATCTATCTAGGCTCTTCCTAAAACCAATATTCATAGCTGAACACATGCTCCACACAGCAGGGAATATTATCTTACATGCCTGGAGAGAGCATTGTACCACAGTGAGGAATGTGCCAGAGATACAGTTCTGCTTACCAAAGTGCTATTGTCAGTAAGTCTAAATTAATAAACCATTCCCTATCGAAGACTGCGCGTATTGACCTCGAAGTGATATGGATTCTAGATGCTAATCCTTTCATGCTTTCTAAACTCAAAAGGAGTGGAATATAGGAGAGAACTAGAATCTATAGTATAAAGTTCAGATGCTTCTTGGGATTGACTTAAAAACATGTCAGAAATAGGTTCAAAATCTCCTAATCATGTTCTTTAGAGATCAGCGAATTTCTCCAAAATTTGATTCGGCCGCTTTACCGAATTTTCTGGAAAAATTTGGATTGATCTGAATTTATTTGTGGTGAATCGCGTTAAAAAACGGCTATTTCCTGGCTGCAGAGAGTCTGTATAGTGGTGTAGAACACGGTGCCTTGCAGCAACACGCATATGGAGTGTGCTGTGCTAGTGAAACAATACTGTGAGTCAGTATGACATGTAGATGACAGGCATTGCTCTTAGAATCACTGCACACTTCACTTATTTGGGCAGTTACGGGGCCAAAACTGACCAAATAACTCAAGTGCGATCTCGGCCTTACAGGTCAATATTAGAGCCAGGTATAAAGAACAGTGCAGAGGCCCAAGATCCTACTATAGAATGAAAGAGCGCACTCCTTTTACACCAATTTACTAATTCCACATAGATCTCTACAGAACCTGTTCTATTTAACGCTTATACAAGTAGAGCCCCCTCTTCCCGACAGAGTGGAGAGCGTGTCAGCAGTAAGTTTGTGTTCGTCACTGATTATTTTGCCCTTCCTTTAATCCGCTGAGAAGGTGATTTTACCCCCAACACTCAATACTGACTGGCTGCTACCGCCGCTGCTTCTGTGAACCCCTGCATCGGTACTTTCCGGGCAGGTAGGCTCCTGTGAAGCAGGTGGTCTACCCCGGGCATGTTTGGCTCCCAACCTCCCACTGCTGCCACCCTGCTGACTCCTGGCCACGCTGCCGACTTTCTGGCTACGCCACTGCCTCACGGGCAAGCTGCCATCCTCTTCTCCGATGATGATGAAGCTCCTAATTCACCCGGCTCCCAAGTGCGATCAGCTACATTATCATCATCGAGTACTGTCTGCACGTCACTTATGTCCTTCTCAACGGTCTGTGGGTCAGGAGCGCGACCACTCACAACACCAGCTCCCATGCCACTCTCCTAATCACTACTTGCCCGCCTACTGGAGGAAGAGGCGGATGTCTCCACTAGAGATGTTGCGAGCATAAAATTTTCCGTTCGCGGACGGTGAACGCAAATTTCTGCAAATGTTTGCGAACAGGCGAACCGCAATTGACTTCAATAGGCAGGTGAATTTTAAAACCCACAGGGACTCTTTCTAGCCACAGTAGTGATGGAAAAGTTGTTTCAACTCCTGGATTATGGCATCCCGGAGGGGGATCCATGTCAAAACTCCCATGGAAAATTACATAGTTGACGCAGAGTTGGATTTTAAACCATAAAGGGCATAAATCACCTAACAATCCTAAATTTTTTTGAACAACGTGGTTTAAAACATCCAGTGTGTGTATATGATCAGGTATGATGTTGTATCGATCAGGTAGTGTAAGGGTTACGCCCGCTTTACAGACATTAACAGACCAAACTCGCCTTTTAATGCACCGCAAACAACCGCAAACCGTCCATTTGCCCAACAGCAAACTTCCCATTTGCACAAGGTTGGATACCAAGCTAGCCATTTCCCGTTGATGTAATTGAAGGTTTCTTCCTCCACCCAGCCATGTACAACACCAAGGGTCCCCGAAAGGTGAATTGAATAGATTTTTCGAACGGGGAGATGGTTAAAAAAACGCTTGCTCCCTCCTCTTTATTTGAATCCACGCCACGGTCACGGTCACTGCGTCTGCGCCGTGCAATTTACTGTCACACCCGATATGAGTGGTATTTTCTGTAGTACTATGCTCATCAGTTTAATCCCTGTTACGTCCCCTATCCGGGGACGTGTGTCGAATTGATTAATCATTGTTGAATTAACAACATCCTGAAATAATTTTGTTCTGAGCTCTGTATTTGCTTTGTATTGGAATTGATGGGGATTTTTTAAATTGTCTGCATTATTTCTAATAAAAAAAATCATAATAAAGTCTCTTAATAGATTATTCTATGTATTAAAAACCCATACAACTTAAAAAAAATAATAATGAAAAATAATGTTTTTTCTATGAAAAATTATCCAGCCGATCACTTTTAGTCTGATCATAATGAAGCAACGGCCTTATCTGGGGTGTGGCAACATTGCCAACACACTCATAGAGGTGATGATCGCTTCATTGTGATACGCAAGCCCCTTCATCACAACAAGGTACCGATCACGAAGGGGAATTGACATGTGGAGATGATGTATGTGCCTTTTTTTGTTTTGTTTTTGCAGCCACAGTGCAGCACCAGAGGCCAGAAAACTTAGGCATGTACACAGGCCTGAAAAATTAGGTATTGTTGCAGCCGCTGCTACATGACAGCATGAAAGACCCCATTTGCACAAGGTTGGATGCCGAGATACTCATTTCCCGTTCCTCCTCCTCACTGATGTCATTGACGGTCTGTTCTTCCCCCCAGCCACGTACAACACCACGGGTCCCAGATAGGTGACAACAACGAGCACCCTGGGATGCCTGCTGTGGTTGGTCTTCCTCCTCCTCAAAGCCACATTCCTCCTTTGACTCCTCTTCCTCATACTCCTTTTGCAGCGTTGCCGCAGGTCCAGCAAGCGATGATGACAAGGCTGTTTCTGGTGGTGATGGTGACCAAAACTCTTCCTCTTCCTCTTCATGCTCATCTACAGCCTGATCCAGCACTCTTCGCAGGGCACGCTCCAGGAAGAAAACAAATGGGATGAGGTCGCTGATGGTACCTTCGGAGCAACTGATTAGGTTTGTCACCTCCTCAAAAGGACGCTGTTAGGGTGGTAGTGTCAATTGAGGCTCACCTGAGTCAGAGGACACCCGAGCTGGAAGTATGGAGTCCAGTGGCAATGGCCCGCAGAAGCAGGAGGCAGGTAGCGTGGTCGATCAGTCCGGGTCGGCAGCAGAGAGGGCAGCGAGGTAACAGCAGGAGTAGACGGAGGCGTGGTCGGTGGTAAGCAGTGAGTCAATGCAGGCGGCAAATCAGCGAGGTCAAACGGTCCGGGTTGGCAACGAGGGTAAAACAGCAATAGTGGTGGAGGAGCAGAGAGGAAGCTTACTACAGGCTTGGAGGCACAATAACCAGCAAAGGGCTGGGTTCAAGGGCTGGGTTTTATAGGGAAGTAGCAGGTGCAAGAGATTGGAATAATCAGCAGGTCAAGGCAAGGACAAGAGAGGTAGTTAGAAGTTAGCAAGAGAATAGTCCAAGGAGAGACGGTAGCCTAGTGGGTAGAGCTACCGCCTGGGACATGACCTGTCATGGGTTCGAGTCCTGACAGTACTCCCCCCCTTCCAAGGTGACCTCCGGGCACCGCAGGGGAAGGTTTGTCTGGGTGACTCAGATGGAACTCCCTGACAAGTCTGGGGGCATGAATGTTCTCCTCCGGTTCCCAGGAGTTGTCTTCTGGAGGATAGCCTTTCCAGGAAATCAAGTATTGGATTTTGCCCCGGTGGAGTCTGGAGTCAAGGATCTTAGAGACAATGTACTCCTCTTCGCCTTGTACCCTTACTGGTGGTGGGGGGGGAGGATGGCGGCCAGGGAAGGTGTTCTCTACAAACGGCTTGAGAAGAGAGCAATGGAAGACTGGGTGCACCCTGATGGAATGTGGGAGGTCCAGTCGGAAGGTGACTTCATTAATCCGACCAGAGATCCGGAAAGGCCCCAAGTATTTTTGGCCCAGTTTCTGAGCAGGTACCTTCTGTCTTAGGTTTCTTGTGGAGAGCCACACTTGATCTCCTATCTGAAAGTCTGAGCCTCAAGGAGATTATTGGAAATGTTCTCTTGTGCCTCTTGTAAATTTGCCAGGCGTTCGGCCACAGCTGGAAGCGTGGAAGTGATGGACAGGCGTGGGATGAAAGCTGGATGCAGGCCAGTGTTGGCGTAGAAAGGACTGTAATGAGTGGAACTGTGTTCCGCATTATTGTAGGAAAACTCGGCCGTAGGAAGGTGGTCCAACCAGTCATCCTGCAAATAAGTAATGAAACAACGTAGGTACTGCTCGAGGGTCTGGTTCGTTCTCTCTGTCTGCCCATTAGACTGGGGATGGAAGGCGGAGGACAGGTTTACCGTGATCCCAAGGGCCAGGCAGAAGTCTTTCCAGAATTTAGAGGTGAATTGCACTCCTCGGTCAGAGACCACATCATCCGGAACCCCGTGTAACCTAAAGATTTCACGCATTACCAGGTCAGCCGTCTGTTTGGCGGTGGGTAGGCCCTTGCAGGGGATGAAATGCGCCATCTTGGTAAGGCGGTCCACGACAACCAAGATGGTGTTCATCCCTTTTGAAGGGGGTAGGTCAACTACAAAGTCCATAGAAATTGAACCCCAAGGGTGGGAGGGGATGGGGAGTGGTCGCAGCAGCCCCACGGGTGAAGAGCGGGGAGTCTTGTTGCGGGCACAGACCGTGCATGAGGAGACAAACCTTTTAGTATCTTCCTTATATGACGGCCACCAGAAGGAGCGGGACAGGAGTTCCTGGGTCTTTCTTGTACCTGGATGGCCAGCCAACTTGGTATCGTGGTTATATTTTAGTACCTCGAGCCGTGCCATTTCTGGTACGTACAGTTGTCGATCCAGGTATACCCAGAAGCCACCCTTGAGGGTGAGGTTGACGTCTTCTGCTGGGTGGGTGAGGAAGGGGTCCTTTTCATAAGCCTTCTTGATTGACCCCAGGAGTTCCTTTGGGTAGGTAGCTCCCAAGACCTTTTTCTCGGGTAGAATGCAGAGAACATCCTGGAAAGGGCATCTGCTTTGCCATTCTTCGACCCCGGGCGATATGTGATAATGAAATTGAATTGAGAAAAAAAAAGGCTCCATCTGGCTTGTCTGGCAGAAAGCCTCTTGGCAGAACGGATGAATTCGAGGTTTCGGTGGTCAGTAAACACAGTTATGGGATTGATGGCCCCCTCCAATAGATGTCTCCACTCCGAGAAGGCATCTTTGATTGCCAGCAATTCCTTATTCCCGATGTCATAGTTCCTTTCTGCGGGGGACATTTGGCGAGAGAAGAAGGCGCAAGGGTGTAAAAGCATCTTTTCTCCCGTACGTTGTGATAGGACAGCGCCTACTGCGGTGTCGGAAGCGTCCACTTCGACTGTGAATGGCAGTTCGGGATTAGGATGGATCAGAATTGGAGCAGACGTGAAGAGGGATTTGAGCTTGGTGAAGGCTTCCTGTGCTTCGGGTGTCCAGGAAAAGGGCACAGTCTTTTTGGTTAACTGGGTAATTGGAGTAACGATTTTTGAGAAGTTCCGAATGAATTTTCGGTAAAAGTTGGCGAAGCCGACAAACCTCTGTATTTCCTTTTTATTCTTAGGGGGAGGCCAGTCTATTACAGCCTGAATTTTCCGAGGATCCATACTCAGCCCTTCCGGGGAGATGATGTAGCCGAGAAACTGGGTGGTGGTCTGTTCGAACTCGCATTTCTCGAGCTTGATGTAAAGAGACTGCTCGCGGAGTCTTTGTAACACCCTGCGGACATGTTCGCGATGTTGTTCGAGATTTTCCGAGAAAATTAAAATATCGTCCAGGTATACCACTACGAACAGATCTAGCATGTCCCTAAGGACGTCATTAATGAAATGTTGGAAAGTGGCTGGGGCATTGCAAAGTCCGAAGGGCATAACTAGGTATTCAAAATGTCCGTATCGTGTGCGAAAGGCGGTCTTCCATTCATCCCCGGGGCGAATGCGAACCAGATTATAGGCCCCTCGAAGATCGAGCTTCGTAAACACCTTCGCTGCCCAGAGTCTCTCGAGAAGTTCCGAAATCAGGGGGAGAGGGTAACGTTTTTTTACCGTAACATCATTCAGCTTGCGGTAGTCAATGCACGGGCGTAGAGAGGAGTCTTTTTTCTCCACGAAGAAGGGTGCTCCCGCAGGGGAGGTGGAGGGTCGAATGAAGCCCTTCTTTAGGTCCTCGTCCAAGTAGTCCTTCAGGGCCTTGAGTTCAGGCTCCGAGAGGGAGTAGATGCTGCCGAAGGGTATTTCAGCCCCAGGTAATAATTCTATTGGGCAGTCGTATGGTCGATGCGGGGGTAGCTTGTCTGCGTTTTTTTTGTCGCAGACATCCTGAAACTCGCTATATTGTGGAGGCAACAGCTCCTTGACAGTTGGTTCCGAGATGAAAGATTCTTTGGGCATTGGGGAAGCAGGTTCATGCAGACAGTTCGAAGAGCAGAACTCGGATGTGAACTGTAGACAGCGGGTTTCCCAGTCCACCGACGGGTTGTGAGTGGCTAACCACGGGATGCCCAAGATCACCGGAAACTTGGGGGAGGCAATCAAAGAGAAGTGGATCGTCTCGTGGTGGTCGGTTTTAATGTGGAGCTGTAAATCTGCGGTCTGATGTGTAACTGGTCCCGAGGAGAGTGGAGACCCATCCACCGTTTCCAGATCGATGGGGGCTGTCTTGGTTACAAGCGGAATGTTGTTCTCGTGAGCAAAAGTTAGATCCATAAAATTGTCGCCAGCTCCGGAGTCGAGCATTGCAGAACAGAGAAGTCGTCGATCCCCGATGGTAATGACAATTGGAATGGTGAAGTGGGACCCGGTGGCTGCTAACTCAGTTGTATCTGCCGTCACCGGTGGGGGTGCGGCCTGCCGCTGCTCTCGCAGTTTAGTGACGGCAATGGTTCTGCGGGATTTGTTGGGGCATTTGATGGCAATGTGCCCTGGCTCCCCACAGTAGAGGCAGAGGCCTTCGGCCAGTCGTCGTTCTTTTTCTGCTACGGACAGAGTCTTGCGCACTGCGTCAACCAGCATCGGCTCGATGGGAGGTTGGGCGACCTGCTGGGTAGTAGAGGAGAAAGAGTAAGTGGGTCTGTCGCCTTGGAACCAGAGCCTTTCTTTCCTTCTCTCGGTGAGCCTCTGATCAATACGGACACACACCAGAATAAAGTCGTCCAAATCATCCGGGGCTTCAAGTCTGGCAAGTTCATCTTTGATCGCCTCCGATAGACCTCGCCGAAATTGGCTCCTTTGAGCAGCTGGATTCCAGTTGGTGTCTGAGACCCAGCGGCGGAACTCGGCGGCGTACTCGGCGACAGAGCGTCTTCCCTGTCGAAGACTGTGTAGTCTTGCCTCAGCTGTCGCACAACGATTGGGGTCATCAAAGACCTGGCTCATAGCTGTGATGAAAACATCCAGATCGTGCAGCAGACGGCTATCGATTTCCACGTATGGAGACGCCCATGCCAGGGACTCGTCCGTCAAGAGGTTAACAATGAACAATACTTTCTTCTCGTCAGTGGAAAAGGGGGCCGGATGCATCCGGAAGTAGATACGGCACTGATTGAGAAAGCCCCGGTACTGGCGACGATCTCCATTGAATTTCGAGGGTAGTGGCATGCGGGTGTCTGCAGCCGCGCCGCGTACGTCCAGGAGTTGCCGTTGGAGCTCAATGATCTCCCCCTGTTGACTCTGTACCTGGCCTTGGAGTAGTGAAAATTTCTCCTGGTAGGTGGTGCCGAACTCTTGCAGCTCAGACACCTGCTTGCGCAGGGTGGCCATTACGGACTCCATTTTTTTTTTAGGCTGGTTATTCTGTTAGGGTGGTAGTGTCAATTGAGGCTCATCTGAGTCAGAGGACACCCGAGCTGGAAGTATGGAGTCCAGTGGCAATGGCCCGCAGAAGCAGGAGGCAGGTAGCGTGGTCGATCAGTCCGGGTCGGCAGCAGAGAGGGCAGCGAGGTAACAGCAGGAGTAGACGGAGGCGTGGTCGGTGGTAAGCAGTGAGTCAATGCAGGCGGCAAATCAGCGAGGTCAAACGGTCCGGGTTGGCAACGAGGGTAAAACAGCAATAGTGGTGGAGGAGCAGAGAGGAAGCTTGCTACAGGCTTGGAGGCACAATAACCAGCAAAGGGCTGGGTTCAAGGGCTGGGTTTTATAGGGAAGTAGCAGGTGCAAGAGATTGGAATAATCAGCAGGTCACGGCAAGGACAAGAGAGGTAGTTAGAAGTTAGCAAGAGAATAGTCCAAGGAGAGACGGTAGCCTAGTGGGTAGAGCTACCGCCTGGGACATGACTGCCCACGGGTTCGAGTCCTGACAGACGCATGAGCCTACAGGCATTGCGAATGAGCGTCCAGTAACGTGGCAAAAAAATAATTCCCAGCTCCGCAGAGGCTGTTCTAGCCCCCCGGTCATACAAATACTCGTTGCAGCAGGCGGTCGAACATTAGGAGTGTTGAATTCCAACGTGTCGGGCTGTCACAAATCAAGCGCCTCACTGGCATGTTGTTTCCGAGCTGAATGTCTGAAAAGTGCACCATGGCCATGTAGGAACGCCTGAAATGGCCACACACCTTCCTGGCCTGCTTGAGGACGTCCTGTAAGCCTGGGTACTTGGACACAAAGCGTTGTATGATGATACTCAACACATGTGCCATGCATTTTTTTTATCTGCAAGGTATTTGAGTGAATGACACCCTGTAACGGTATGAGTGGAGGCCTAGCCACTAGCCAGTGGCCACAATACAGTCTGTGTGGGCCTGACACACACGGGCTTGCAAATGTGATTATGTCACAGAAAAATATTAAATATAATTTTTTTTTATCTGCAAGGTATTTTCTGTCACACCCTGTATGGATGGTGTGCACTTGCTGTCTGTGACTGAGCCTGCAGCCTCTCATACACGGGCAGCCAGGCAACTGCAATATATATATATATATATATATATATATATATATATATATAAAAAAGCACACTGATGTACCAGCCCTGAAAAGGGCTTTTTGGGGTGCTATCAGGACGCTGTCCTTACAGCAGATGAGTCTGTGGACACAGAACAATGCCCTAGCTAACGCTTTTCCTATTGAATCAGCAGCAGCAGCACTGTCCCTCCTCTCACTGTGAATGCAGCTTCCGAATGATTCTAAAATGGATGCTGTCCAGGAGGTGGGAGGGTCTGGGAGGGAGGGTCTGCTGCTGATTGGCTGGAATGTGTCTGCTGACTGTGAGGTACAGGGTCAAAGTTTACTCAATGATGATGTATAGGGGGCAGACCGAACATCGCATATGTTCGCCCACCACGGCGAACGCGAACAAGCTATGTTCGCCGGGAACTATTTTCCGGAGAATAGTTCGGGACATCACTAGTCTCCACATCTTGGCTGGCCAGTAGCTGCTGACTGTCCTCTAGTAGCTCGTCCTTGCTGTATAGTGGAGCTGAGCCCACAGCATATAATACTAGTCTGGCTGAGGGAACAGAAAATGACAGAGGCAGGTTGAGGGCAGGTGAGGGCACAGGGCCTGCTCCCAGAACATGCCAACTAAGGGTTGTGTTTGATGAACCCACCGACTGTTGGCTGGGGGTGTCTGATGCCACTTGGGATGAAGTGGATGACTGAGTCAACAATTCAAGAACCGCTGGGTTGCTTGTCAAGATACGACTGCTAGATGACCACTGGAGGTCAGACCTCTCGCTGCAACTCCTGCTGCCATGCCCCCTTACTCTGCTGCGACCTGTGCCTGCGCCAGAAACATTTAGGCCTCTGGCAGTCCCCTGTAGGCCTCTGGCAGTCCCCCATCAATAGTGGGGAAATTAATGGAAACCATACTTAAGGAGAGGATTGTGGAACATCTAAAATCCCATGGATTGAAAGATGAAAAACAGCATGGGTTTACTTCAGGGAGATCATGTCAAACTAATCTTATTGATTTTTTTGATTGGGTGACTAAAACAATAGATGGTGGAGGTGCAGTAGACAGCTTATCTAGACTTCAGTAAGGCATTTTATACTGTCCCACACAGAAGGCTTATCAATAAATTGCAGTCGTTGGGCTTGGACTCCCATATTGTTGAATGGATTAGGCAGTGGCTGAGGGACAGGCAACAGAGGGTTGTAGTCAATGGAGTATATTCAGACCAAGGTCCTGTTACCAGTGGGGTACCTCAGGGATCTGTTCTGGGACCCATATTGTTTAATATCTTTATCAGCGAAATTGCAGAAGGCCTTGATGGTAAGGTGTGTCTTTTTGCTGATGACACAAAGATATGTAACAGGGTTGATGTTCCTGGAGGGATACACCAAATGGAAAAGGATTTAGGAAAACTAGAGGTATGGTCAAAAATCTGGCAACTAAAATTTAATGTGGATAAGTGCAAAATAATGCACCTGGGGCTTAAAAACCCAAGAGCAGAATATAAAATCAGTGATACAGTCCTAACCTCAGTATCTGAGGAAAGGGATTTAGGGGTCATTATTTCAGAAGACTTAAAGGTAGGCAGACAATGTCATAGAGCAGCAGGAAATGCTAGCTGAATGATTGGGTGTATAGGGAGAGGCATTACTAGTAGAAAGAGGGAGGTGCTCATGCCGCTCTACAGAGCGGATATTGATACTTTGGAGAGAGTTCAGAGAAGAGCTACTAAACTGGTACATGGATTGCAGGATAAAACTTACCAGGAAAGATTAAAGGACCTTAACATGTATAGCTTGGAAGAAAGATGAGACAGAGGGGATATGATAGATACTTTTAAATACATCTATGGGAATCAACACGGTAAAAGAGGAGAGAATATTTAAAAGAAGAAAAACGGCTACAAGAGGACATAGTTTTAAATTAGCGGGGCAAAGGTTTAAAAGTAATATCAGGAAGTATTACTTTACTGAGAGAGTAGTGAATGCATGGAATAGCCTTCCTGCAGAAGTGGTAGCTGCAAATACAGTTAAGGAGTTTAAGCATGCATGGGATAGGCATAAGGCCATCCTTCATATAAGATAGGGCCAGGGGCTATCCATAGTACTTAGTACATAGTATATTAGGCAGACTAGATGGGCCAAATTGTTCTTATCTGCCGACACATTCTATGTTTCTATGTTTCTATGTACAGGGCCTGGCACTTATTTGTCTGACATATTGTTAGATCAAATGAAAAAATAAAAAGATAATTAAAACACCCAAACAAAGTCAGCAACTTTCTCTACACAAAGGCTAATAAGCCCTTTTTTTTCCACTAATACACACCAAAAAGGGCTTTAGAACATTTAACTGCACAGCTGAACGGCAAATAGGCTCTTATTTTTCCACTTATACACGCCATAAAAGGCTTTAGAACATTTAACTGCACAGCAGAACGGCAGATAATATTTTTTTTTTGCGACTAATACATGGCAAAAAGGGCTTTAGAACATATAACTGCACCACTGAACAGCAAATAGGCCCTCACTTTTTTCCACTTATACACACCACAAAAGGCTTTAGAACATATAACAGCACCGCTGAACGGCAAATAGTCCCTTACTTTTTTCCACTTATACAAACCACAAAAGGCTTTACAACATCTAACTGCACCGCGGAACTGCAAATAAAATGCATTTTTGTGCCTCTACTACATGTCAAAAAGGGCTTTAGAACATATAACTGCACCACTGAACAGCAAATAGGCCCTCACTTTTTTCCACTTATACACACCACAAAAGGCTTTAGAACATATAACAGCACCGCTGAACTGCAAATATATTTTTTTGGCACTAATACATAATAAAATGGCTTTAGAACTTATGACTCCACTGCTAACGGCAAATATATATTTTTTGGTCACTAATACATGCCAAAAAGGGTTTTAGAACATATAACTGCGTCGCTGAACAGCAAATAGTCCCTTACTTTTTTCCACTTATACACACCACAAAAGGCTTTACAACATCTAACTGCGGAACTGCAAATAAAATGCATTTTTGTGCCTCTACTACATGTCAAAAAGGGCTTTCGAACATATAACTGTACCGCTGAACGGCAAATAATATATATTTTTGTGCCACTAATACATGCCAAAAAGGGCTTTAGTACATGTAACTGCACTGCTGAACAGCAAATAATATATATTTTTGTGCCACTAATACACGCCAAAAAGGGCTTTAGTACATGTAACTGCACCTCTGAAGGGCAAATAATATATGTTTTCGTGCCACTAATACACGCCAAAAAGTGCTTTAGAACATATAACTGCACAGCTGAACTTCAAATAGGCCCTTTTTTCTTTCCACTTATACACGCCGCAAAAAGCTTTAGAACGTATAATTGCACCGCTGAATGGCAAATTATATATCTTTTTTTGCCACTAATACACGCCAAAAAGGGCTTTAGAACATAAAACTAGAGATGGCCTTGCTGTTCACCCGTTGGTCGTTTCGTGGCGAACTTTGCGTGTTTGCGATTCGCCAAACATATGGAGAAAATTGCGCCCGCCATATTCTTTTACATTGTGAAGAACTTTGACCCATGACACATCCATCAGGTGGTACAGGACAGCCAATTGAGACATTTCAGCACATGGACATACCCCCTACCTTATAAATAAACCGGATCTGGCCGCCATTTTACATTCAGTGTTTTGCCAGTGTAGTGGAGGTTGCTGCGTGGAGCAGGGACAGGTTGTTAGGGACACCAAACGCTAGCTAATAGGGCCACAAAAGTCAGTTTAAGCACTAGTATAGGTGTGCTATCAATATGATACACAGAGGGGTGCAATATACTTATAATATACTTTTATAATGAGTCAAAAACACATAGATCTATATAGTGATCACCTGGAAGTCAGGGGCCTAGGGGCTAGGGGCTTACTAGGGCCATTTTTATATAGGGAAAGGTTCTGGACGGGGTCGCTCTTATCAGGGCGGGTGGTCTGTGGATAGGCTATTAGGGCCAGAATAGCACCCCCCTGTAGGGCAATATCAGGGACAGTTCTTTGCCCACCCTTTCCTTCAATACCACATCATCATCTAGCCCAGAATGGATTTTTTTTTGCTTTCCCTCCTGGATTCATCGATGTGCACTGGAACCCCCCGGATTGTGGTAGGACATATGGTTTCTGATTTGGTGCCGCCGAGCACCTGATTTAGTGCCACCGAGCACTTGTTATTGCCTACTACATTTATGCTTTTTGGTTAACTTCAAGAATTTAATTTATTTTTATTTTGAGGGATATCTTTTCCATTCACACATCCGCAAAATGGGTCCACATCCTTTCTGCAATTTTGCGGAACGGGTGCAGACCCATTCATTTTCAATGGGACTGGAATGTGCTGTCCACATTTGCGGATCCACACTTCCACATCAGTGCTTCGGTTTCCGCAAAAAAATAGAACATGTCCTATTCTTGTCCGCAATTGCAGACAAGATTAGGCATTTTCTATTATAGTGCCGGCGATGTGCAGTCCGCAAATTGCAAAATGCATGTTGCCAGTGTCCGTGTTTGGCGGATCCACAAAACACTATGGACGTGTAAATGGACACTCATAGTAAAATTATTAAAGGTTACATTTTATCTTTATGTATATTCTAATAGATTGCCTTCCTTGTACAATGTTATAATGTACTTTCTATGTTAGAAAGTATATTATAGTGCATTTGTATTGTGCGGCAGTTGTGTGCGGTTCTGCTGCGATACTGCAGGTATATAGAGGGACAAGCGTTATTGGAACAAATAATTTCTACTGGCGTGATCTACCAGTCGTCCTCCAAAAAAAACTGATTGAAGCGGGGTGTTACATACCAATATACTTTCTTTATAGTGCATTTGGGTACTGTATAATGCATTTGTGCATGCGCGTACGCGAAAATTATATTGCAGATATTTTGCATTGAATAGAAAAATGAATGGAGATCGCAAATTCGAATAATTCATCTGGTATGTCACTGTCCATCTTGTGGAACTATTTGTGCACTTCTAGTAATTATTTCTTGGCTGCAAATATGAGCTGAAGGTTTTTCAGGTTCACCTGCCATTAAAATGAATGGGACCCACCACGAACTTCCAATTCGTGAACCGCCCTGGCAGGTGTTCATCCATCACTACATATAACTGCACCGCTGAACGGCAAATATATATATTTTTTCCACTAATACACTGCCAAAAAGGGCTTTAATTTTCTCACTTCACCACACAACGGCTATTAAGCCCTTTTTTTCCTTCTAATACAAGCCAAAAAATGCTTTAGAACAAATAACTGCACAGCATAAGTGCAAATAAGATGTAGAAATATTTCCTAGTAATGCATCCTGTTAATGGCTGTATCAAACAGCACTTGCACCCCAATAACAAGAACGGTTTGCTGGAATGACAGAGCTGTATAATGGCAATTCGGATCCCCGGTCAGTTCAGCAAGGTGTAAGAGGATTGTTCCTATTATCCAGGCTGTAACCTCCCCTACTGAACCCTGTTATTCTTCAATACTGTGGAATGATTTCTCCCTATCCTTTCTCTAAACTTCTATACAGTGTTAGAGTAGTTGATTTTCAGGTAAAAAGTAATTAAATCGGACAAAGCAATGACACAGGCGAGAGGGCTATATCATGGGAGATCTCTCGACCCACCCAAAAATCTTTATTCTTATACCCTTATGATAATAGGAGTAACTGGGTGTTTCAGGGTGGCTACAAGAAGAAAAAAAAATCAAACATAACAAGTTATATAACCATACATGATATCATCTTGGCAACATCAAGCAGTTTCATAATTAGAACAAAGTGCATTTGGACCACATTCTAAATAATAAATCAATGTCCAAATACTGGACTCATTTTGGTCACATACTCCGAACATCTGGACCCATTCTGTGGTAAACATTTCCTAGAATTCTGGGAACATAAGATAATTTTGCCTACACCACATATTTTAACCTTCACCGCATTCATCTTCATTGTGTCCAAAAATGTCATACAAGACTCCCTTTTCCTCACAAAATCTGAGAAACCTCAGCACAATTACAGATGACCTTGGGAATATGCTCTAAGGCCTAGTTATTGTGTAATCAGAATAGAGTACATGATAAACATCAAATAAGGATATGATTCTTACTGAAATAAGACTATAAGATTATAAGGTTGATCTAGAAGACTAAAATAAATGTATATAATATGAATTATCTGTGTACCTTATATGAGTATACCATTAGTAATGACCTCATTACTCTCACATTACTCCCCTCTTTTGTTTATCATTACTCCACGAGCCGTACAGATTCCAATATCTCCCTGTTAGAGGAAAATGGTTTGGAAAGAATCCTCCTGCTTACACAAAGGGACAGAATGCAAATTCTGGCAAATTGTGGGATGACCAGCATTCATCCAGAGGGTCTCAATCTTTTAAACCATCTCCACTACCTATCCTTCCTATTTAAAAGTAAAAGTAAAAATTGTAAAGTCTTTTCTACCACTGTACCTAGCGCATGTTAACGTCTCTCCCTGCACTAAGTACACTGGCTGAATCCAAGATGGCTGAGGGTATTTATAGGGCTGTGACATCACAGGGCTGGCTGGCTGCTGATTGGCTGCATGCATGGCATTGTGGGTGATCTCTCGTTCCCAGAGTTCCTTCCTCCATGTCCTAACATGTGCAGCAGCCATTTTAGGAAAAAATGTGATTCGTTACCAATAGAGATTAGCGAATTTCTATAAAATTCGATTTGCTGCTTCACCAAATAAAAAAATAAAAAATTTGCTTTGTGCCGATCGAGAATTTCAAGCAAGATCTCCGGAGGTTGGCGGCCTGTCACGAGCAAATAGAGGAGGTAAGTTTGAAATTTTTTTTTTATACTATTTCAGGATAAATCGATTCTGGATATGGTCTTGACTCCTTGAACCGCATGCAGTTGCCTGTGGTCTTGTTCTTGTTGTCAATAACAGGTGAGGGCGGAAGTATGTTGCCTCACCTGTGGTTGCCGCTGGCAACATTATGTATTGGCAGTATAGCAGCCTGAGCTGTGGCTAGGCAGCTTGCTGTCAAGTGCATGCGGTTGCACCTGCAACATGTGTTTATGTGTGCACTTTCCGTTCTGGTGTGCACAGGGTTTATTGTGTGCGTTTATTCCCCTTTAAGTTGCTGTCCTCCCTTGTTTGGTGTAGGAAGGGTTAAATCCCTTCTGTGTGTGTGTGTGAACACTGGGAGTGTCTGTGTGGGTGTGGCTACTTGGGCCTATATAGCTTCTGTTGTGATTCAGAAGCTGGGGGGTACTCCAGCCTTGTAGTAAGCTGGAGGCACCCTCCTGGTCTCTAATACCATCTGCTAGTGAGGGCCACCCTTGTGGTCATAAAATGTTGTTATGTGATGTTAAGTTTATGTTTATGTGGTGTCTGTATTATTGCAGCTATGGTTCTGGCTTCCTGTGTGTCTGTGTGCTGTGTCCTTTTATGTCTGTGTGTGGACTTCAGCACTTGTGTCCAGGGATCCAGTCAGGGTGTCTGTGGCACGTAGGGGTGGAAGTCTTTCACTCTCCTGCCATATCCATAGTCTGTTTCTGTTTATATCCATTTGCAGCTCGGCCAGTTTAGACTCCTGTTTCTCCGCATCAGGAGGAACAGGTGGTCTACCCAGCTCCTAGTTCAGGGATCGGCGGAGGGTGAGTAGGGATCCGAGGTTCCTTAGCATGAGTCCTCATACCATCAAGGTTGGCTGATGCAGCTAGGAGTCAGGGTCAGATTAGGGATGCTATAGGAGGTAATCTGCTCCCTTATTCTGTTGTCCTGGCCGAGCAGCGACTTACATAACGTGGCATCGCACGGCTGAGGGTTTCCCCCATCCTCAGCCGTGACAGTATGACCACAACGGCTCCTCACATGGTGAGACCTTCAGAAGAGGGTGCAGCATGCATCGCCATACGTTTGTGGGGTGCATGCGCGTTCTCCGGAGGGAGAGCATTTTGGGGGTTTCGCCGCTGACGGCGCTGTGAGTGGCTTTTCCCCGCCATCCCTTCACCGTGTTCTGTCTTGGTGTCCCCTTACTTTTAATTCCCTCACTGTTGTATGTTTGGTGTGCGGTTGCACACCTTCGAAAGAGGGTGCAGCATGCATTGCAATCTTCCTTTGCGGTGCATGCGCTTTCTCCGGAGGGAGAGCGTTTTGGGGATCACCATTAACGGTGTAGTTGGTGGCTTATTCCCCGCCACCTTACCTTCCGTGTCCGTGTTGGTGATCCCTCGTCCCTCTCCATGTTCCTATCTCTGGTCATCTGCTGGCAGCATTCCGTTAGTGTTCCGGCTGCGTGATGGTTAGAAGTGTCTGCTGGCAGCGACTGGAGTGGGGACGTGAGTGGAGAGTGGACGCAGTGTCAGTGCGCTCTCCCCGGGCTGTTTCTTTGCTGGTCTCCATTTCCTGTGTGTTGCTCCGGAGTCTGGCAGTCGGCTCCTGGTTCCTGTGTGTTGCTCCAGGGGCCGGCAGCAGTCCTGGGGAGACGCGCATGTTATGACGCTGATTCCCCTTCTCCTATCCTCTTGATGGGTCCCTCACTAGTTTTCCCTTCTTTTTTTTGTGGGGGGGGGGCTTTGAGGGGTGGGAGTGTCATGACCATGGTAATGGCCGTGACTCCTGTAACTGCATGCAGTTGCCTGCGGTCTAGGTCTGGTTGTCAATCACAGGTAAGGGCTGAAGTATGTTGCCTCACCTGTGGTTGCCGCTGGAAACATTGTTTATGTGGCAGCATAGCAGCCTGAGCTGGTGCTAGGCAGCTTGCTGCAATATGCATGCGGTTGTACCTGGCAACCTATCTTTGTTAGGTGTCTCTTTTGTATGTCTGGTGTGCACGGGGTTTATTGTGTGTGTATTCCCCTTTAAGTTGCTGTCTTCCCTTCCCTGGTGTTGAAAGGGTTAACTTCCTTCCTAGTGTGTGTGTGCACTGGGTGTGTCTGTGTGGGTGTGGCTACATGGGCTATTTAACCTCAGTTGAGACCTGATGTCTGGGGGGTACTCCAGCCTTGTAGTAAGCTGGAGGCACCCTCCTGGTCTCTAATACCATCTGTCAGTGAGGGCCACCCTTGTGTGTCAAAAAATGTTATGTGATGTTCAGTTGATGTTCTTTTCTTTCATATTTTATGCACCTATGGATCTGGGTTCCTGTGTGTTTGTGTGGGTGCTGTGTCCATTTATGTTTGGGTGTGGACACTAGCTTGTATTGAACAGGATCCAGTCTGTGTGTCTGTGGCAGGTAGGTGTGGAAGTACTTTTCTTCCTCCTGCCATATCCATAGGCTGTGTATGTCCCTATCCCCTTGCAGCTTGGCCACTTTAGATTTTTTATTTCTCTGCATCCAGGAGGAACGGGCTGTCTACCCAGCTCCTAGCTCAGGGATCTGCGGAGGGTGAGTAGGGATCCGAGGTTCCTGAGCATGAGCCCTCCTACCTTCAAGGTCGGCTCATGTAGCTAGGAGTCAGGGTCAGATTAGGGAAGCTCTAGGAGGTGACCTACTCCCTAATTTCTGTGTTCCTGGCCAAGTAGCGACCTACCATCTTCTGGCATCGCACGGCTGAGGGTTTTCCCCATCCTCAGCCGTGACAGATTCGCTGACACGAAGCACGAGGAAATTCGTCTTCTAGGCGAATCGAATTTATCCAGAAATTCGGATCGAATTCCACTTTGCGGGATTCAATTCTCTCATCTCTAGTTACCACAAAGCGTGAGGAAATTTGGATTCAGTGCGAAACAAATTTTCCCTGAAATTCGGATCGAATTCCACTTCATCAACTTCGATTCGCTCATCTCTAATATTCTTAAAGGGAATGTATTGCATATATTTTTTCTTACTAACTTACAAAACAATGAAATATATAATTTTTTTCATGTGTTATTAAATTATGGACATTGTTATTAATTGTTATTAAAGCAGCCATCTTGCCTGAGTAGCTGTTCTGCATCCACAAGGGCCATGCAACCTGTAGAGGGAGAAGACTCACAGAATTTTGTGGGAGAGTGTTGTAAACTCGTTGACCTGTGCAGGGGGGAGGAGGTGAGCAGTCACATCATCTTTTGCATATGGTGGTTCCTCTGCTATGTACAAACCGGATTCCAAAAAAGTTGGGACACTAAACAACTTGTGAATAAAAACTGAATGCAATGATGTGGCGATGGCAAATGGCAATATTTTATTTGTAATAAAACGTAGATGACAGCTCAAATGTTTAATCCGAGTAAATGTATCATTTTAAAGGAAAAATACGTTGATTAAAATTTTCACGGTGTCAACAAATCCCCAAAAAGTTGGGACAAGTAGCAATAAGAGGCTGGAAAAAGTAAATTTGAGCATAACGAAGAGCTGGAAGACCAATTAACACTAATTAGGTCAATTGGCAACATGATTGGGTATAAAAAGAGCTTCTCAGAGTGGCAGTGTCTCTCAGAAGCCAAGATGGGTAGAGGATCACCAATTCCCACAATGTTGCGCAGAAAGATAGTGGAGCGATATCAGAAAGGTGTTACCCAGCGAAAAATTGCAAAGACTTTGCATCTATCATCATCAACTGTGCATAACATCATCCGAAGATTCAGAGAATCTGGAACAATCTCTGTGCGTAAGGGTCAAGGCAGTAAAACCATACTGGATGCCCGTGATCTCCGGGCCCTTAAACGACATTGCACCACAAACAGGAATGCTACTGTAAAGGAAATCACAGTATGGGCTCAGGAATACTTCCAGAAACGATTGTCAGTGAACACAATCCACCGTGCCATCCGCCGTTGCCAGCTGAAACTCTACAGTGCAAAGAAGAAGCCATTTCTAAGCAAGATCCACAAGCTCAGGCGTTTTCACTGGGCCAGGGATCATTTAAATGGAGTGTGGCAAAATGGAAGACTGTTCTGTGGTCAGACAAGTCACGATTCGAAGTTCTTTTTGGAAATCTGGGACGCCATGTCATCCGGACCAAAGAGGACAAGGACAACCCAAGTTGTTATCAACGCTCAGTTCAGAAGCCTGCATCTCTGATGGTATGGGGTTGCATGAGTGCGTGTGGCATGGGCAGCTTGCATGTCTGGAAAGGCACCATCAATGCAGAAAAATATATTCAGGTTCTAGAACAACATATGCTCCCATCCAGACGTCATCTCTTTCAGGGAAGACCCTGCATTTTTCAACAAGATAATGCCAGACCACATTCTGCATCAATCACAACATCATGGCTGCGTAGGAGAAGGATCCGGGTACTGAAATGTCCAGTCTGCAGTCCATATCTTTCACCTATAGAGAACATTTGGCGCATCATAAAGAGGAAGGTGCAACAAAGAAGGCCCAAGACGACTGAACAGTTAGAGGCCTGTATTAGACAAGAATGGGAGAGCATTCCTATTTCTAAACTTGAGAAACTGGTCTCCTCGGTCCCCAGACGTCTGTTGAGTGTTGTAAAAAGAAGGGGAGATGCCACACAGTGGTGAAAATGGCCTTGTCCCAACTTTTTGGGGATTTGTTGACACCATGAAATTCTGATTCAACATATTTTTTCCCTTAAAATGGTACATTTTCTCAGTTTAAACTTTTGTTCTGTGATTTATGTTCTATTCTGAATAAAATATTAGAAGTTGGCACCTCCACATCATTGCATTCAGTTTTTATTCACGATTTGTATAGTGTCCCAACTTTTTGGGAATCCGGTATAAAGAGATATCCCCCAAGGCCTCTCAGCTAGAAAAGCCAATTCGGACTGCTTTTCTCTGATGAAGGATTTTTGTCCTGGAAGTGCTCTTTGCATATGCAATGCTGGTTTGGCTATTCTTCTAATTATGCTAGGAATCTGTAACGACTGTACATAGGGACAGATAAGGACAGTGAGCCCTAAGGCAGGAACCTATTCAGCTTTCCCTACCTACTTGCAGTACAAGCCCTAGAAAGCTAGACCACAACTGGTCGATGGTCCACAAACACTATACCACAATCGTGTGTAAATGGGTCAAAACCAGACAGGCTACACAGTACCAAACGAGAGACAGAGAGTGGTCAGAAGACAAGCCGTGGTCAGAAGCACAAGCAATCCAATAAAGCACAGGAATAAGAACCAGGAACACAACTAGTGAGTCCAAAGACTATCACTGGCAAAGGTGTATGGCCAGGGATAGGTCCAAGGACTCGGCACTCCATAGGAAAGAATACAAACTACATAGTAACTGGGCAGCTTGGCTTTTATGCAGCTTGCTGCTAATATCTCCCAGCGTATGCACATTGCGGGGAGAAACAGAGCATTGCGCTTTGTTGCTAAGGACCAGACAAAATCTGTTCAAAAAGCTAATCAATTATTAAAATGGCTATGCTGCAGTTGAGAAACACTCAGGTGTTTTTAATCCTTTCAGAAAGAAAGCTGACTTGCACATGTAATTGCAATAAATAAAAAAAATATATGTAGTTAAGGCTGCATGCAGCCTGTATTTGTGGGCGGGGCCAGGTCACTTCTCTTAAACCCCCGCTCCTGGGTTCTCCTCACCACGCTCGTCGTTCCGAACCCTCCCCGGCAGCTTACGTCACTTCCGGTAAGCGCGCTTCCCAGGTAAGTTGTGGCGCACGCCACCCTATGCGCCCCTAGGCTCTCCCCTCGTCCTCTCCCACTTCCGATCCACCCTACCCTCTCCTGGTGCCCCGATCATCCGCGCTCCCTCCACCGCCGGTCGGTCCGCTGCTGCTCCACTGCACGTCCGTCCTCTCGCGAGAAGATGTGCGCATGTTTGTCGCCCTCATCCCGGAACTCTGCGGCTGACATCGAGCATCGCGTGCCCGCCCCATTGTCACAGGGTATAGGGCAATAGGGCAGCACTGCTCCAACATGTCATTATATTTGCACATGTGTTCTACAGGATCCTCATTCAGTCCAACATGTACCACCCATTGTTCAGCGGTGAATTAAATTCAATTAATTACAGTGCCACAAATTAAATTGAGAGCTACTCATGTTACAACAAGGTTAAACTGTCCATACAGTCAGTGCATGTTTGTAGTCACCTCACATCATATGAATGTCATCAGTCATGTTGTCAGGTCTGTCATGTTCGCAAAAAAATATATATATATTGGGTACAGGTATCCACGGTTTCTGCTTCCACTCAGATACTGACCAGCGGGTCCTGGAGCCCATCTATGTTCCTGCCAGCCGCTCATCATGGCGCAATCCGGTGCACTGTCGATCCTGATTTTTCCTTTAGCGTTCGTGGTTTCTGCCGCACCATGTTCTTGACCTCATGACGTCTCAGGTTTAGGTATTGGGATGGGTTTCATACGCCTATTGCTAAAAGAAAAAAATGAATAAAAAAATCTTTTTCCACAGGCACTTCTGAGGGTCCCTGCCAGTCAGCCGAGTGGATTTCTTAGGCCTGAGGGTCTTTTCAGATAGGTATTTTAGTGCTGCACTCCGCATTTCCACAGTTCCACCCGCTAGCACTGTGTCCTCCCTCACCTGAGGCGTTCAGGTGATGTTTCTGTCCGTCTTAACCTGAAGCGTTCAGGTGTCTTCTCTGTCCGTCTTAGCCTGAAGCGTTCAGGTGTCTTCCTTGTCCATCCTTGCCTGAAGCGTTCAGGTGTCTTCCTTGTCCATCCTTGCCTGAAGCGTTCAGGTGTCTTCCTTGTCCATCCTTGCCTGAAGCGTTCAGGTGTCTTCCCTGTCCATCCTTGCCTGAAGCGTTCAGGTGTCTTCCCTGTCCATCTTAGCCTAAAGCGTTCAGGTGTCTTCCCTGTCCAGCTTAGCCTGAAGCGTTCAGGTGTCTTCCCTGTCCATCTTAGCCTGAAGCGTTCAGGTGTCTTCCCTGTCCATCTTAGCCTGAAGCGTTCAGGTGTCTTCCCTGTCCATCTTAGCCTGAAGCGTTCAGGTGTCTTCCCTGTCCATCTTATCCTGAAGCATTCAGGTGTCTTCTCTGTCCATCTTAGCCTGTAGCGTTCAGGTCTCGTCTCTGTCCTTCTTAGCCTGAAGCGTTCAGGCGTCATTGCTTCTTTTAGCCTGAAGCGTTCAGGTAACATTACTCACATCCCCAACCTGAAGCGTTCAGGTCACACCTCGCTACTCGGCCTGGAACGTCCAGGTCTCCTTCTCGCCGCAGTAACCATGACTCCTCCTCCTGGCACCCTAGACATCCTTCTGCACTTTACTTTCCTCCCCAGCTGTGTGTCCGCTCGGCTCACACGAGCCTCTCTGGGTTTCTTGCCTTACTCATCCACGTCACCCTGTTTCTCATGTCAAACCAGCACGTCGGTGCGTCCATCCTCTCGTCCATCAACACCACTATTGGTTGTTAGATCCTGCCCCGCAACTCACTCACGTCGGCTCCTAACTTTTCCAGTCCCCAGGGCTAGTCAGGTCTCTTCCGTCAAGCCTCAAGCGGTAAGGCAAGGGTATCGAGTCCGCAAACACAGGTACGTTCTCAGTTACGATTGCTCATGGGCTTAGTAATACGGAACACGGTCCTCGTGACCTCTCCAGCTGCCATGTTTTGTCTTTAATTTCAGGTCTTACGTAAGGTCTCTTCAAAGGCTTCGGAGCCATGTCACAGGTGTCGGACGTGGACGACGCATTGTCCCTCCCGGGTACCTCGGTCTCTGGCCAAGGCGGCCCAGAATCCCTCAGGAGATGGACCGTACCAAGGCTCGTTGCAGAATTAAATAGAAGGGGCATCAGGCATCCAGCGTCAGCAAGAAAAGCCGAACTATACAGGCTGTTGATGTCGGAACCCGGTCCTTCAGAAGGGGAAGATTCATCCCCATCCATTCAGCAATCTCTGGTGCAGTTGCAGGCCACCATGGATTCCCTCGCCTCTTCCGTGGCTGACATCAGGGCCAGGGTGGTGGACTTAGAATCCAGAACACTGTCGACATCCCAGGCGGTGGTCCCACTCACCGACCCCTCTTTGTATCAGCTACCGGCACCAGGTACGGCTCCAGCAGATCCAGTGGTAGCACCAGCACACTTCGTGCCGGACAATATCAGGAAAGACATCTTGGCAGGAAAGGATGTGAACCTCGCTTCCATTCTTATAGCATCCCATGATGCCGCCGACAACAAGACCTTCGATTGCGGGGAAATCTCGGTGGTCCTTCGGGCCAAGGATGCCCGTCTCAACCGCAAGCTCTCCGTCCCAGAGTTCGTTTTGGCCTTTAGCCTGTATAGAGACGTAATCTGCTCCGCCTACCCATCTCGAAGGGAGGAGATGGATACGTATCTATACAGAGTCACTGATCTTGGGCACAAGTACGGCGGTACGGCTTTCTACGATTACCACCGCTCCTTTATAGCCAAGGCCACCGCTGTGCTGACTCAGTTTCAGTTTTCCGTTAACTGGGCCACTCTGGATATGGTGTTATTCTGCCGGCATTTCGCCGGTCTCCGGGCTCCCTCCTGTTCGACTTGCCAGTCGATCTTCCATTCAACAGAGTGGTGTCCTCAAGCAGCTACGGCTCAACCAGACAGGGTCACCCCAGGCCCCTCTGGGGTCTCCCGCAGCCCCTCCTCCACAGACAAGTTACGTAGACCCATTGTCTATCTTGGCAAAAGCCAAGTCTGTAATAATTTTAACTTTGGCACTTGTCTCTTCATTGGCTGCAGGGCCCTGCACATCTGCACCATCTGCTTCAGGGCTCACCCCAGGTCCACGTGTCCAAAGAGGTTTTCCAAACAGCCATGACTAGCCGATTGCAACATTGATCTTCTGGCCTTTTTGTTACGGGAACATCCGGTTCCGGGATTTGTGGACTCCTTGATTTCCGGCCTCTGCTTTGGCTTTGACACTGGGATGGTGGCGCTCCCCCACTCTAACTCGGTGTGCGACAATCTTCAGTCAGCCAGGTCGGATCCCGCAGCTGTTGGGTTGAGAAAGGGTTCCTTCTGGGCCCATTCAACCTGATTCCATTCTCTCGTTGGCGGATCAGCCCCATAGGAGTTGTATCAAAAAAATATTCCAATAAAAAACGCATGATCTACGACCTCTCAGCCCCTCATGATTCCGTCATCCCCAGCATCAATTCATTAATTCCATCTGAAGAGTTTGCCATGAGGTATGCGTCCATTGATGAGGACATTGCTCTCATCCTCAGGGCTGGGAAAGGCACCTGGTTGTCTAAAACCGACATCGCAGATGCATTCAAGCTACTTCCAATCGCTCCAAATTTATGGCAGTTCTATGGCATACAATGGGAGAGCAGGTTTTATTTTGCTAATCGGTTGACCTTTGGCTCTAAAAGCAGCCCTTGGTTGTTCGACCAACTGGCTCAGGCTTTGCACTGGATTCTGATCCAACACGGCAGCACTCCAGCGGTCATCCACTACCTGGACGACTTTCTCCTCGTAGAACAACCACAATGCTATCAGTCAGGGCTTCACTCCCTCCTGGAGCTCTTTTCCTCCCTACGCATTCTCATATCGCAGGGCAAGACCTCTGGTCCGGCCACCTCCATCACCTTCCTGGGCATTATCCTGGATTCCAACAGGATGGAAGCCAGGCTACTGGAAGTCAAGTTGGCCCAAATCCGAGAAGTCATTTCAGGGGCTCTAGCATCTTCCCAGTTGACCAAAGTTGAGTTACAATCCATTCTGGGTAGATTAAATTTCGCCTTATGGTTGATGCCCCAGGGTAGGGCCTTCATTTCACGTCTGCTCTCGCTCCTCCCTGCAGCCCCAGAACCCAACAGCATTGTCCACTTAGACAGGGCAGCCATGGCAGACTTACGCATGTGGGACAACTTTCTTTCAGCATGGAACGGGGTTAGCCTGTTCGTCTCATCCTGGACCCAATCTTCAGCTAGGGTGTTTTCCGATGCCGCGGCTTCCCGGGGGTTCGCAGCTATCTTCGGGTCCCACTGGCTAGCTGGACCATGGCCGCCTCAGGTCAGTACTGACCCTCAGGCCCTCAGTTCTTCTCCATTTTATCCCATCGTAGCAGCTGCCACGATCTGGGGTCACCTTTGGGCCAATTCCAGTGTCATGTTTATTTCAGACAGTCAAGACTTGGTGGACATCATTACCAAGGGTCGAGCCAAGTCTGCAAAAATCATGTCCCTTCTGCGCAAACTGGTCTGGCTGTCCATGATTAACAACTTCCATTTTTCATGTTCCCATATTTCAGGTGTTAGCAACACTGCGGCCGATGCACTATCTCGATTCAATTTTCACACGTTTTTTCAGGCATGTCCAGAAGCCGACCAGACCGGGGCTCGGATTCACAGATTCAGCGACCTAATGTTGGATTAAGGTCACTGCTGGCAACTGCCAAGGACCTCATACACCGATCCCTCTCCGTCAACACGGCCCGCAATTACCGCACCGGTTGGAATCTGTTTTCAAAATTTACCATGGATCATCCCCAACGGGATACAGCTTTCACACCCTATATCATGGCTTTCATGGCCCACTGTCATGTCAACCTCAAGCTGGCACCCAACACCATCCGCTTGTACCTCGCCGGGGCACAGCATTTCTTAGTACTACAGAATCCAGAACATCGCTCTGCGTTCACGTCTCAAGCCGTCAAAGCCACTCTCAGGGGCATTGAGAAGAGCAGTAAGGACACTACCCCTTCCCGACGGCCGGTCTCTGGCGAACTTTTTAGGCAGCTGTCAGCGATCCTAGATGGAAACCCTTTTGGCCCTTCCTTCAGTCTGGTTATCAAGGCCGCAATGTATTTGAGCTTCTTCGGCTTTCTGCGCCCGGGAGAGTTCTCCGTCACTTCCCCAAGGGCGACCTTCCTGAAGAGGAAACAACTATCCTGGAACCAGGATCACCTTGTGTTAAGCCTTCCTTCCACAAAGACTGTCCCAGACCGGTCCTCCTATACAGATCCGCTTCTTTGAATCCAAGAACGCCTGGTGTCCGGTTCTTGTACTCCGACGTCTCTTAAACACCATACTATCTCCAGACCCCGAATCACCTTTACTTCCGTTCCAAGGGAAACCCCTATCCACGCTGCAATTCGTATCCCACATCAGATCCCTGGTCACAGGGTTGGGGGTGGACCCCAAAACAATAACTGGACATTCCTTCCGCATCGGAGCGGCTTCTGCAGCCTCCAAACACGGGACACCTCCGCACATCATACATCACATCGGTAGGTGGAGATCTGCCTGTTTTATCCCGGTACATTCCGGATCCGCAATCAGAAACCCGTGAAGTTTTCCGTTCTTTGGCTTTGTAATGTATATTAAATGACATTGTTTTTCCCCTACTCAGTGTCTTTTTGGCCCTCTTTTAGGCCTGCCCACATGTCGTGGCTCCAGGCACACATCAGCCATTGTTAGGGTCCCTTCCCTCCACACCACGGACCGTGGCCACGGACACAAATATATTTATATATATATATACAGTTGCAAGAAAAAGTATGTGAACCCTTTTCCTCAACAGGTTAAAATCATTAAACAATCAATTGAAACATCACATTAAAAAATCACATTAAAAAATCACATAAGAAATTGCATGAAATAATCGCATCAAATAATCGCATATGCACATTATTGTGATTGTTTAATAACTTTAACCTGCTAAGAAAAAGGGCGGAGGTCCATTGAATATATTAGACAGCCCAGAATTTAGTAGTTTTGTTCGCCCCAGATGAAGCATCAAGAGAAACCCGGGTCGGGTATGAACATAAGGCTATACAGCGATGTTTTAAGGCTTTTTCTCTTGTGAGTATAATAAATTGTACATCTTTAACCTCTTGTGGTGGCACTTCACTATTACGCACATCCTTTAAAGGTTATACCATCTACCAGGAAGAGTGAAGAGTCGTATGTCACTGCCTTTAGAAAGTGCAGAAGAATCCCATTGTGAGAGGATACCCCTTGATGGAGAGTGCGGTCCTACATTCAAAACGGAACTACAATACACACTTTGTTACACATAAAGGGGGGCATCATACACCCTTGAAAAATTATGATTGATGGCCTGCTGGTAACCCTCAAAAACATTAGGAGCTAGGGCCTGCTGGTGACCCTCTAAAACATTGCGGGAGAGGGTCTGCTACTGAGCTGACTATCTAAAACATTAGGGGTAAGGGTCTGCTGCAGAGCTAACTCACTGAAACAATAGGGGCGAGTGCCTGCTGCTGATCTGAGCATCGAAAAAAATTATGGGTGAGTGCTTGCTGCTGAGATGACCATTGAAAAAATTATGGGCGAGGGCCTGCTGGTGAGCTGACCCTCAAAAACATTATATACGGGGGGCCTGCAGGTGAGCTGGCCCTCTAAAAGATTGTAGGTGAGGGCCTGCTGGTGAGCTGACCCTAAAAAATATGATATGCGAGGGCCTGCAGGTGAGCTGATCCTCTAAAATATTGTAGGTGAGGGCCTGCTGGTGAGCTGACCCTGTAAAAAATTATGGTTGAGGGCCTGCTGGTGAACTGACCCTCAAACATTATATGCGAGAGCCTGCAGGTGAGCTGACCCTCTAAAAGATTGTAGGTGAGGGCCTGCTGGAGAGATGACCGTCTAAAACATTATATGCGAGGTCCTGCAGGTGAGCTGACCCTGTAAAACATTATGGTTAAGGGCCGACTGGTGAGCTGACCCTCTAAAACATTACATACGAGGGCCTGCAGGTGAGTTGGCCCTCTAAAAGATTGTAGGTGAGGGCCTGCTGGTGAGCTGACCCACAAAAACATTACATGAGAGGGCCTGCTGGTGAGCTGACCCTCAAAAACATAATATGCAAGGGCCTGCAGGTGAGCTGACTCTTTAAAATATTTTAGGTGAGGCCCTGCAGGTGAGCTGGCCCTCTAAAAGATTGTAGGTGAGGGCCTGCAGGTGAGCTGACCCTCAAAAACATTATATGTGAGGGCCTACAGGAGAGCTAACCCTCTAAAAGATTGTAGGTGAGGGCCTGCAGGTGAGCTTACCCTCTAAAACATTACATGTGAAGGCCTGCAGGTGAGCTGGCCATCTAAATGATTGTAGGTGACGGCCTGCGGCTGAGCTGACCCTCTAAAACATTGCGAGCGAGGGCAGACTAATAGGCATGTTGAAATGATGAAAGAGGAAGATGAGGAGGACGTGAAAGGGAAGATTGAACCATATACCCTTTTTTTGTGGTGGAAGGGGTGCCTGGGAATACAGTGTATTCAGTACATTATAAAAAACACATTTAAAGTGCCTTTATGTTCAGCCACTTTCCTCTGGTGGAGTAGAGAAGTCAGAGGCAATCCAAGCCTTGTTAATTTTTTTAAGAGTCAACCCTGTCAGCATTTTCAGTTGACAGCCAAATGCGTTTATCTGTTATTATGCCCCCAGCAGCACTAAATACCCATTCTGACAAAACGCTGGTGACCGGGCAGGCCAGCACATCTAAGGCGTAGAGCGGCAGTTCGTGCCATGTGTCCAGCTTGGACATCGAGTAGTTGTAAAGCAAAGAGGGGTCATTGAGAATGCTAACATAGTCTGCTACGTACTCTTTCACCATCTTCCAAAATGTTTCCCTCCTTGTGACACTGGGCCACGCATCAGGGTGAAGGTTCTGGCGGGGTGTCATGAAACTGTCCCAGGCTTGGGAGAGTGTTGCCCTGCCTCTGTTGGAACTGTTGTGTGTTCCCATTGTCTACCCTCCTCGGTTGGCCAAGGGACTACATACTCTGCCAGCAGTGTTGTCAGCTGGATATTTTGGGAGCAGTTTTTCCACAAGGACCTTCTGGTATTGCACCATTTTGCTTGTCCTCTCCACCACAGGAAACAGAGATGAGAAGTTCTCTTTGTAGCGGGGGTCGAGAAGGGTGAAAAACAAGTAATCGGTGTTGTCTAAAATGCGTAAAACGCGTGGGTCACGGAAAAGGCAGCCTAACATAAAGTCAGCCATGTGTGCCACAGTCCCAACAGGTAAGACTTCGCTGTTGTCATCAGGAGGATGACTCTCAATCTCCTCATCCTCTTCCTCCTCTTTTGCCTATCCATGCTGAACAGATAGAATTAAGCTTCCATGGGTACTACCCTATGTAGCGGAGGCAACCGTATCCTGCTCCTCCTCCTCCTCATCATCCAATTTGCGCTGAGAAGACGAACTGAGGGTGGTCTGGCTATCACCCTGTGTAATGTCTTCCCCCATTTCCACCTCTTTCACGTGCAAAGCGTCGGCCTTAATTCTGATCAGCGAGCGTTTAGTAGACACAGAAGTGTGATGGTGACGCTGATAATAGCGTTATCGCCGCTCACCATCTGTGTTGATTCCTCAAAGTTTCTTGAAACTTCACAGAGGTCAGACATCCATGCCCACTCCTCGCTTGTGAAGAGCAGAAGCTGACTGGAAAGGCGACGACCATGTTGTAGCTGGTATTCCACTACTGCCCTCTGCTGCTCACAAAGCCTGGTCAACATGTGGAATGTCAAGTTCCAGCGCATGCTCACGTTGCAAAACAGTCGGTGAGCTGGCAATTGTAATCGCTGCTGCAGCATTAACAGACCGGCGGAAGCTGTCGATGACTTGCGGAAAGGTGCACACACGCGGCGCGCCTTCACCAGTAGCTCAGGCAAATTGGGGAAGGTTTTGAGAAACTGCTGAACCACTAAGTTGAAGACGTGGGCTAGGCATGGGATGTGTGTGAGCTTCCCAAGCTCCAAAGCTACCACCAAGTTACGGCCATTTTCAGACACAACCATGCTTGGTTCTAGGTTGAGTGGTGAGAGCCACATTTCAGTTTGGTCTCTTATACCCTGCCACAGCTCTGTGGTGGTGTGCTGTTTGTCACCTAAGCAGATCAGCTTAAGCACGGGCTGTTGTTGCTTCCCCACTGCAGTGCTACACTGCTTCCAGCTACCGACTGATGGCTGACTGGTGCTACAAGAGGATAACTCTGAGGTGGAAGTGGAGGTAGATGAGGAGAAGTGGGGTTTGGAGCCACTAACGTAGGTGGTGGCGGATTAGGGCCCGCAATCCTTGGCATCGGTAGCACCTGTTCCATCCCAGGGTATGACTCGCTCCCGGCCTCCACAACGTTGACCCAGTGTGCCGTCAGAGAAATGTAGCATCCCTGGCCACAAGCACTTGTCCATATGTTAGTGGTTAGTGGTTAAGTGGACCTTCCCAATAACTGCGTTGGTCAGGGCACGGGTGATGTTACGGGACACTTGCTGGTGTAAGGCTGGGACTACACACCATGCAAAATATTGGCGGCTGGGGACAGACTAAAGCGAGGTGGCCACCGCCATCAGTCTATGGAAAGCCTCAGTGTCCACAAGTCTAAATGGCAATATTTCCAGGGCCAGCAATTTGGAAAGATGCGAATTTAGTGCTATGACCTGTGGGTAGGTGGCTAGGTATTTGCGCTTTCGTTCAAAGGCCTGGGGTATAGACATATGTACGCTGTGCCAGGACACAAAAGTAGATGTGCTGGCTGATGTTGCTTGCGAAGGTGCATGGCGGGAGGCATCCGGGCCTGCATCTTGGACAGGGGATTGGCCAGCACGTAACACAGGGGAAGTGGAGATAGTGGTGTGACCCGCAGACACTGGTTGTGGACCCAGGTGTTCAGCCCACCTATTAGGGTTCTTTGCTGCCTTGTGGCGGATCATGGTGATGGTGGTGAGGTTGCTAGTGTGCACTCCGCTGATCATTTTTGTATGGCACTGGTTGCAAATTACAATTCTTTTGTCATCCGCACTTTCCTCAAAAAGTGCCAGACTGCGAAACAACTACCCCTTGGCAAGGGAGATTTCCACAAGGGGCTGCTCCGGGAAACAGTTGTGGGCCTGTTTGGTGTGGCCTTCTCAGTTTTGCCATCCCACTGCCACTTCCAGCCTGTTGCGGTGCTGCGGATCCCTCCCCCTCTGTACTGCTGTCCTCGCTCGGCTTGCCACCTTCCCAGGTTGGGTGTGTTATTTTATCGTCCACCACCTCCTCTTCTACTTCCTCACTCTGGTTATCCTCCTGAATTGTTGACCTAACAACAACTTCAGTTATTGACAACTGTGTCTCATCCTCTTTATGAACCTCTTGAGACACTAATTGCGTTTGAGTTATTGGCAACTGTGTCTCATCATCATCATTCACCTCGTGAAACACTAATTGCCATTCCCCAACGTCATCTTTTTGTGACTGTGGATGCTAAAGAGTTTGGGAATCAGGGCACAATATCTCCTCATGTCCCTCTTCAAGCACGCTTGTCGAGAGGCCCAAATTAAGGAATGGCGCTGAAAAGAGCTACTTGGAATAATCGAGTGTAGGATCACTTGTTTGGCAAGATTCTCCATGATAGGAGGAAGGAGGATCAGGGTGAGGATTGTGTTGACCAGACTCTTGGCTACTGAGACTGGATTTGGTTAGAGACAGGGTGGTGCTTAACCGACTGGAAGCATTATCTCCTGCAATCCAACTGACCACCTGGTCGCACTGTCTGACTTTGAGAGCGTTGTCCTGCGCCGTAAACTGGGACATGAAAATAGGTATCGTGGATGAGTGTGTTTCTTGTGCTCTGGCAGCAGGCACAGTTTCAACGCGCCCAGGGCCACAGCCTCTGCGTGCACCATCAGCATCATGGCCACTTTTCTGTCCCTTACTGCTGCCTTCTTCATATTAAATGTTATACACTGCATGTCCCCAAAAAAAAAGTCGCCACCCAAAATATTTTGTTGAACCACCTTTAGCTTTGATTACAGCACGCATTCGCTGTGGTATTGTTTCGATAAGCTTCTGTAATGTCACAAGATTTATTTCCATCCAGTGTTTAATTTTTCACAAAGATCTTGCATTGATGATGGTAGAGTCTGACTGCTGCGCAAAGCCTTCTCCAGCACATCCCAAAGATTCTCAATGGGGTTAAGGTCTGGACACTGTGGTGGCCAATCCATGTGTGAAAATGATGTCTCATGCTCCCTGAACCACTCTTTTACAGTTTGAGCCAGATGAATCCTGTCATTGTCATCTTGGAAAATGCCCGTGCCATCAGGGAAGAAAAAAATCATTCTTCGAGCACATACTGTTGCTGAACCTAGACCTGACCAACTGCAGCAACCCCAGATAATAGCACTGCCCCCACAGGCTTGTACAGTAGGCACTAGGCATGATGGGGGCATCACTACATCTGCCTCTCTTCTTACCCTGATGCTCCCATCACTCTGGAACAGGATAAATCTTGACTCATCAGACCACATGACCTTATTCCATTGCTCCAGAGTCCAATCTTTGTGCTCCCTAGCAAATTGAAGCCTTTTTTTCTGGTTTGCATCACTGATTAGTGGTTTCCTTATGGCTACACAGTTGTTCAGTCCCAATCCCTTGAGTTCCCTTCAGCATTGTGCATGTGGAAATGCTTTTACTTTCACGATTAAACATAGCCCTGAGTTCTAATGTTATTTTTCTTCAATTCGATTTCACCAAATGTTTAAGTGATCGCCGATCACAATCATTCAGGGTTTTTTTCCCCGCCACATTTCTTCCTCAAATAAGTTGGGTCCCCACTCTCCTTCCAGTTTTTAATAATGTGTTGGACAATTCCTAACCCAATTTTAGTCGTTTCTGCATTCTCCTTAGATGTTTTCTCTGCTTGATGCATGCCAATGATTTGACCCTTCTGAAAAAGACTAACATCTTTTCCACGACCACGAGATGTGTCTTTCAACATGGTTGTTTAAGAAATGAGAAGCAACTCATTGCAGTAGTTGGGGTTCAATAACTTGTTGCCAGCTGAAAGATAATTTCACATGCAGTAATTATCCAATAGGAGGCTCACAACTATTTGCTTAGTTAAATCAAGATGGCGACAATTTTTTTTTGGGACAGGCAGTGTATATGCTTTAAAGTATGTATGCGCAAAAAAAAATCTAAAAAGGTATTAGGGATGTGGAAACGTCACACAGGAGATATACCGCAGATAATGTCGCTGATGTCGGCAGTGGCTAATAAAAAGTTACAGGGAATGTCACAGCTATTTGGGATGTGGAAACGTTACACAGGAGATGTAGCGCAGCTAATGTCACTGTCCACAGCAGACACCGTCTACAGAAAAAGTACACTGGATGTCACAGATATTTTTGGGATGCACACACGTTGTACAGGAGAAATACCGCAGATAATGTCACTGATGTCACCAGCAGCTAATAAAAAATTACAGAGAATGTCACAGGTATTTAGGATGTGAAAACGTTATAGAGGAGATGTAGCGCAGGTAATGTCACTGTCCGCAGCAGACACCGTCTACGGAAAAAGTACACTGGATGTCACAGATATTTTTGGGATGTGCACACGTTACACAAGAGATGTTGCGCAGCTAATGTCACTGTCCGCTGCGGACTCCGTCTATGGAAAAAGTACACTGGATGTCACAGATATTTTTGGGATGCGCACACGTTAAACAGGAGAGATACCGCAGATAATGTTGCTGATGTCACCAGCGGCTAATACAAAATTGCAGGGAATGTCACAGGTATTTGGGATGTGAAAACGTTACACAGGAATTGTACACCAGGTAATGTCACTGTCCGCAGCGGACACCGTCTACGGAAAAAGTACACTGGATGTCACAGATATTTTTGGGATGCGCACATGTTACACAGGAGATGTAACGCAGATAATGTCGCTGTCTGCAGCGGCCTAACTATTGCACGCTTTTTAGCGCAGGATGCACAAAAAAAAAGATATTGCTACCACATACAATAGTCCTTAAAAGGACTTTTGGGTCTGTAAAGTTTTAGCAATTTAGCACAGGTTGCGCTTAAAAATATATATTGCTCCTGTCACACATATTAATAGTCCTTAAAAGGACTTTTGGGTCTCTGACAAGTTTTCCAACTTAAAAAAAAAAATTCACTCCCTACACTATCTTTCCCTTCTTCAGCACAGCTCTCCCTGACTAACTCTGAGCTGAACACGTGTCATTGGGTGCTATATAGCACCTGATGACGCGTTCCGGCCAGCCAATCACTGTAATGCCAGTAACCAACATGGCTATGGCATTACAGTGAAGGGCAGTATTTACCTGCACGTTTATTGGCTGGGTAGCAGGCAACAAACGTGCGGGGAGGAGACAAATACCGCCATGTGCCGAGCATCGAGATGCTCGAGCCGAACTGGTGGTCAGCCAAGCATGTTCAATCAACACTAATTGTGAGGCAGTAACAGGCCTTATATATGAAGGAAGGTCTGTGTCTCTGAGAATGATGCAGGAAACCTATTATGAGAGGCATATCATGGTTTGCTGTGGTTCACCTTAGACGTGCCACCAAGGTACTCGGCCTTGGTGGAGTGGAAGCCATTAGCTACAGTGTCCACTAAGATAGATAGTGGATACTGTTGCTACCTTGTATAGCTGGTATCAGCTAATCCGGGCCTGGCTTTTACTGGGAATAAGCAAAGAGCTGGGTGGGTGCTTATTCCCCACGATCCACTCTGGGTTTTATACATGGCTCATGTTTAAAAAGTCAGCAGCCTGAAGCAGGGTGTGTCTGCTAGAGTGAGAGGATACAGATCACCAAGTGCAAGGCACGTGTGGAGCAACACTGGCCTGTGGACAGATCTAAAGGAGACCCGAGCCTGCATTACTTATTTCGGTTGTTATGGACTGACTACCTGATCCGGCTGCAATCTGGCTTTACTGAACTGTAAGTCGGCTGGAACAATTAATAAACCATATTGAAGTGACTTTGTTGTGTCCCTGCCTTGGTCGTAGGAGCCCACGTCATTACTATATATATATATATATATATATATATATATATGAAAAAGTCTGGAAGGGGGCCATGTGATGTATCAGTGTTGGCTAGAATTTACTCAGAAAGACACTGGAAGTGTCAGGTTTCACCTATCTTTCCATATTTAGGAGATAAACAAGGTCAAAGTTTCCTGAAGTGCTTTACATGACATATTCTATCTGCACACCATTCTTCTGGATGCGCATGGTTCAATGTTTAATCCACTGGTGCTATTGCTTCATCGCACTGCAGGATTTGCAATTTCAGGGGAGGCTAGCTCAAATCCTTCTGTCTCTTCATGTAATCCCAGGTTAATGCTTAGAGTGTATGGGCTCTAGAGTGGTTTAGGTCATGTGAAGAGATAATGCAACTCTGAGATAGTTGGTTAGGTTTAGGGTAAGGAATGTTTTGGTGATGTACATACATTATTAGGATTAGTTTGGGGGCAGGGCTGAATTCTTCTCGAAGCACATACATTCTAGGCACAACAGTAATTCCAGATAAACTCAAAGATGTTGAAATCAGGGTTCTGTGGGGGGCCACATCATTACTTCCAGAACTCCTTGTTCTCATTTATGATGAAGATAGTTCTTAGTGACAGTACTGTGTTTTTGTTTTAAATTGGCTGATTGGCATTGTGATGTTGTTGAGTCTACAATCTACAGTGAACATAAACTCAGGGTTCTTAGAGCAGACTCCTGTTAGAAAGCCAGGATTGGAGGAAGCTTTTCTGCATTTCCGATGAGACTTCCCCATACAATTGAGTTATTAGGTTTTATGGTAACCTGATCAGAGACTGGAGGACAAGACTGTAGTCAGACCTGGGCCTACAATAGACACCAGGGTTGACATTCGTCATATAAGTTTAAATAAATAAGAAGCCTTTGTTTAAAATAATAGTGTAAAATAGCAATCTCACACTATTATTTTAAACAAAGGCTTCTTATTTATTTAAACTTATATGACAAATGTCAACCCTGGTGTCTATTGTAGGCCCAGGTCTGACTACAGTCTTGTCCTCCAGTCTCTGATCAGGTTACCATAAAACCTAATAACTCAATTGTATGGGGAAGTCTCATTGGAAATGCCGAAAAGCTTCCTCCAATCCTGGCTTTCTAACAGGAGTCTGCTCTAAGAACCCTGAGTTTATGCTCACTGTAGATTGTAGACTCAACAACATCACAATGCCAATCAGCTGCTTGTAAGGCCCACAGGTTTTATAAGAGGCATAAAGTAGAGCGAGGGGGACATAATCTTACCTTTTTTAAAGTATCATTGCAACCTCTTCTCAAATATTGTATACAGTTTAGTTCATAAAAAAGATGCTCTGGGTTGGGGAAAATGCAAAGAAGGTCAGCAACAGGGGTGTATCTATAGGGGGTGCAGAGGTAGCAGTCGCTACCGGGCCCAGGAGCCTGACGGGGCCCAAAGACCATTGTGTCACATATGTCTCTGGCTGGAGAGAAGGGGTTAGGTCGAGAATTTAGCATGGGGGGGGGGGGCTGCCGTTTCAAATTTTGCCTCAGGCAGCAGGAAGGCTATGTGCTCCCCTACCCCTGGCCACAGAGCACTGAGGGAAGGGGTGCCCAAGCTGAACTCTTGCACAAGTCTATGAGGAACATGATAGATTTGAACAAATATAAATACCTCTGCTATGAATGTGTGTGATAGTATGTGTACAATAGTAGCAAAATAACACTAACATTTATGTAAATGTATAAAAATACTTAGAACAGTGATCTTGTCTGCTCAGTCACTTTGGCTATTTCCCCTTTGTCTGGACCAACAAGAAAAAGCCTAGAATTTATTTTGGATTTTTTGGATTATCCATGCAACCCCCTTTCCCTGGTTGAATTTGATGGACCTGTCTTTTTTAATCATACACCCAAAAATAAAGTAAAAACTTATTCTGCTTGCCCTTGGGAACATTGAATATGTTATCGCCAATGTCTGACATAGAATCTAGCAGGCTATGGCATTTATTGACTCTAGATTTTTAAGAGCATACTCACAAACGCCAGACCATATTTATAAAATGGCCAAGACAACCACAGAAAGAGTAATTTCCTAACACAATTTCCAAGCACAAACAAAATGTTTCATATCTTTGTGAAACACAGATACAGCTCTTGCTTATATCTGTAATAAACATCCTCCACTGTGTGCCTTTGGCGTGCTTAATAACGAGAGAAAACTCATCATTTTCCATCCCGGTAAAACTTTTCGACGACTGTAAGCAAACTTTTTATTGGTAATCTGGTTTTTGCAGACACTTCATAATTTTTCAGCTTTAGGCCAAGTCAGACTTAATCCACCAACAGTCAACTGACCAAAAATAGAAAAGTATAGGGGAATATCACCTTCTGTTAAATTTACAACTTTAGATTTTTTTGAACACATGGATACATTTGTTAATTTAAAGGGAATGTGTCATCTATACCTTTTTCTGTCAATTAAAACCACATACAGATCATTTTTTTAATCTTTTTATTTTCAGATTCTAGGTTCTGTGACACAGTAGGGCACGGGCGAGTATTCCGCGCAGATGCGATGCGTGAGTTGAACGCATTGCACCCGCACTGAATACCGACCCGTTCATTTCTATGGGGCTGTTCACATGAGCGGTGATTTTCACGCATCACTTGTGCGTTGCATGAAATTCGCAGCAAGCTCTATTTTGTGCGTTTTTCACGTAACGCAGGCCCCATAGAAATGAATGGGGTTGCGTGAAAATCGCAAGCAAGTGCGGATGTGGTGCGATTTTCACGCACAGTTGCTAGGAGACGATCGGATGGAGACCCGATCATTATTATTTTCCCTCATAACATGGTTATAAGGGAAAATAATAGCATTCTGAATACAGAATGCATAGTAAAATTGCGCTGGAGGGGTTAAAAAAAATTGTAAAAAAATGTAACTCACCTTAATCCACTTGATTGCGCAGCCAGCATCTCCTTCTGTCTTCATCTTAGCTGTGTGCAGCAACAGGACCTGTGGTGATGTCACTCCGGTCATCACATGACGGGCCAGGCGCCACCATCTTGATCGAAGATCTTGGCTGAAATCACATGCGTGGTGATGTACGATGTCACCGTACTTGCCAGTGTGACAACTTCTTCTCAGACGTATGGAGGCAGTATGATTAAATTTTTTGTTAATTTTGCACTGTTTTTACTCTCAGATGTCTCCATCATGTATAAACGCGGCATCTGAGGAGTACAATGATGGGGGGCCACACTATGGCAGCTCCTTGTCATTGCACTCGCCACATACAAAAAAATGTGCTTCGTGACAAAGTAATTCATCACAAAGCAAAAATTTTCGCAAAATTTGGCGAAGCAGCTGAATCAAATTTTCCAAAACTTCACTCATCTCTAAGTGTTATCTTTCATTTTAATTAATAACGACTGGATCAATTCAACCAGTTCAGAATTCATCCAAAACAGTCTGGAAAATTGATCTGTGAAGCACAAATAGATATTTATAAATATCCATACTAGAGAGCCAATCAATTCTGTCTATAGGGAATTTATCCAGAATAAAAAAAAAATTGTTTTAACAAACCCTAACATTTTGCAATTCAAGAGCGAACCGCACATGTGGAAAACATGTGAACTTCAGCTATCTTTCCAAAAAGGATTAACAAAAGCTGTGTTTCACAACTACAGCATAGCCTTGGGATGATCTCTGGCTGGGTACTATTTCTATTATGGAGACTAGTTAATATATGTGATGATTATTGTAGGCTAGGCAACACTCCACTTGGTTTCCAGGAAAAATATATGCAAATTAGCATGTCTAACATCAGTTGCCATCAGGCAGAATTACTTTTCTTATCCTTTTGTCAGAAAAGTGAATTGGATTTTGGATATTTTTCCCACAGAAAAAAAAAAGCTACACAAAAAAAAAAGGATTCCTTACAAAAAAAAAAAAAAGATAATGTACAAACCAAATCTTAAATGGTTCATTTGCTTCTAATTTTAATCCTGTCCTTGATGATAATAAGATGACTGCTGAGAAGATATCTGTGCAGAACAGGAGGTGTCAGACTGTTATTAGGCTCAGTGAGTGAAAACTGCAGGTTTTTTGTTTGTTTTTTATAAATAGTGATATGGAAAAGTTAAAAAAAAAAAAGGGTGATGGGTGCATCAGGGTTTTAAAACATTTAGTAGATATCTTGTGGCACTCTCTGACCGCTAGGTGCTTGGAGTAGGGTTCCAACCCGGTTCATATAGTGTAGAAAAAACTCCAGCACTTGTACACTCATTATACCTGTGCCAACTTTACATCACACTCTCTTCTGAGCGGAAGTAGTTTGAGTAAGGTGAACCAAAACATCATAGCCACATGTAAATACCGTAAATCACTTTTTGCATCTTGAAACATAAAAACTTGATTCAAGCTGGACTCAGTAGAAAGTCTATGGGCCTATCTCTATTTCATCTTCTGCAGTGAGGAGAGAGCGAGCTATGTGAGCACCTATTGATGATTCCCACTAATCAAAACTTTTGATATGTTAGTATGACTTATCGAAAGTTTCTCCAAAGTACAGCGCCACTTTTAGAGTTAACACAATACTGTCACCATCTATCACTAGTACTGCTGTGGACTGACATCAATGATTTCAGTAGTAGCAGTAATAACTGTGCAATCGTGACTTTGAGAGCCTGAACTGTTTTTATGATTCATTCTGATGGTCATACAATTTTTTATTCCTTTGCTTGATATGAGGCTTTGTTTCTTGTGGGATTAGCGGTGCCCTATAGGTGCCATCTTTGGTACAATAAATTTACAATATAGTTTTGTTTATATTAATCTTTATATTATACGTCATTGTGCGAGAATTTGCACTGTTTCTTCAATCAATAAGGCTGCAACAGCCTCTCTGCAAACAAATGGAAAAGGTGAGTATGTTTTTTTTATTTTATCCCATGATTAATTTTAATGACAGGTGCCGCGATCAGCGATGAATGTGGCATCTGAGGGGTTCAGTGAAGGGGGCACGATCGTCGTTCCCCGTCACTGCGGCAGCTACATAAAATGCAATGTTTTTCGTAACTAATCAAAAAAACATTTTTCAATTTGGCAAAGCAGCCGAATTGAATTATTTATAACTTCTGTCATTTGTAATATATATATTAGAAGGACCCGGTTTTATACTTCATCTATTTCATTTCATGTTTATGTGCGTCGTTAAAAGATATCAACAGTATCCCCATAACAGTGACCTCTACAGTAACCCACCCCCTTAACACTGACCCCCACACAGTGCCCCTCCTCATTAAAATGGGACCTCCACAGCAGCCTATCCCCTTAACTTTGACCTTCACAGCAGCCCGACCCTTTAACAGTGAGTTTCACAGCACTCCACTCCCTTGACATTGACCTCCTCAGGGGCCCACCCCCTTAACAGTGACCTATACAGAACCCCGCCCCTTAACACTGACCTCAATAGGGGACCGTCCCCTTATCTGTGACCTCCACCTCTATATATATATATATATATATATATATATATATATATACACTTTTGTGTGGGGAATTTTTTTTACTCCATTTTTTCTTAGCTCTTCATGGCAAGCTGGTGAAGGCAGTATGATGCTGAGGACAATGCTCTGCTGGGAAACCTTGAATCCTGGCAATTATGTGGATCTGGCATATGTCACTCACCTAAATATTGTTCAGACAAGTACCTACCTTGATAATGGCCATTTTCAGTAGGATAATTCCCCCTACCACACTGCAAAATTATTCAAGAATTATTTGAGGAACATAACAAATTGTCCAAATTGATGATTTGGCCTCCAAATCCCCCAGATCTCAATCCAATCGAGAACCTATTTGGATGTGTAGGAAAAACAAGGCCACTCTCACAGGAATTCTAACATCTTGGTACCAAATACTACCAGATACTTTCTGAGATCTTGTGAAGTTCTCACCTTGAAGACTCAAAGCTTTTTTTAGTTGCATGAGGTTACCTAGACAATATTAGCTAGATAGTTTTAAAGGGGTTTCCTCAGGATAGGTCATTAATATGAGATTATTGAGGGGTCCAACTCCTGACATGCCTGCCGATCAGCTGTTTAAAGAGTCTGCAGTGCTACTTGAGCGCTTAGGTCTCTTTCTAGGCCATGTGACATTATGTGTGGCCTAGGAGCTGCTCAGTCCCTTTTAAATAAATGTGGCATATCTATGATATCAAGCATAACCCTTTATCCAATGTACAGCACTCTATTTGGTAAGTTGCGAGGAGGTAGCAGTACTCACCATGGCTCTGCTGAGCGCCGTAGCTTCCTTAAACAGCTGATTGTCAGGGGTGTCAAGAGTCAGATCCCCACCAATCTCATATTGATCACTAATGTTGAGCGAAACAAAGTCCACAAAGCGGACTTCGTTCCATATTTCAGGATAAATTTGATTCGCCACAAAGCCGAATTTCCACGTGCTTCATGGTAGCGGATCAAATTAACCTTAAATAGTGCAAAAAGCAAAAAAAAAAATCCTACTTACCTGCTCTATTTGGTAGCAACAGGCGGGACACCACTATCTTGCTTGAAGATCTCTGCCGAAATCCTGTGCGTGGTGATGTATGACGTCACCATGCTGGTCAAAAGAGATTTCATGCCAGATCTTCAAGCAAGATGGCGGCATCCGTCACAAGCAAATGAAGCAGGTAAGTATGATTTTTTGTTTGTTTTTGCACTATTTCAGGTTGAATTGATTCGCTACCACTTAAGACGAGGAAATTCTGCTTCGCTGCAAATCAAATTTATCGCGGCGTAATTAATTTGTGAAGTAATTTGTCACAAAGGAAATATTTTTAAAATTCTGCGAAGCAGCAGAATAGAATTTTCCAATACTTCGCTCATCTCTATTGTCGACCTATCTTGAGGATAGGCTATCAATTTGAAAATCCAGACGAACCCCATTACTTTTATGGCTGATCGGTTGTGCCAATTTCGCCATAGTAAACTGCATTAGCAGATGTTTGTGAAGAAAACTGTCTTAACTATCTAGAAAAGTTTCCTTCTGTTCCTCCGTGTAATTAAACACACCGTGTGACAGACCATAAAATATACTGTTTGTGTTTCGCATTGTACTGCTCCATTTGAGGGAAATATTAGGAGCTGTTCATCTGAAATTAAATGAGCACTGGAGAGATAAATGACTTGTTATTTATTTGCATTTGCTACTTCGGATTCATTGGTTGTGTAAAAAAAATAAAAATAATCCTCGTTCGTTTCTAGAAAAGTCATCAACCTGTGGAAATAAGTTCAACAGATGGAGGAGGAAACTTTCAGAATCAGCTATAATTAGAAAGGCGAATAATATGTTTTTCTAATGAACGAAGGGAAGAAGAAATCTTTCCTTATTGATTACAGAGAATAATTAGATTTATTATAAGTTCCCAAAGTTCTGCAGATAAAATGAAATAAATATAACCGGGATGTTTTTGAAAGAATGTTAATTGGGTACTTCATTAAAACAAGTGATATACGCTGGAACATTTTGTTTCTTTCTATCTATAGCAAAACCCTTTTCACATTCTCTCTGATTGTATAATTATTTCCTCAACATCATTTTGGTGCTTAGTGTTGTAATGTTCATTTATTTTCTCACCTCCTTATATCTGCCCTTATTATTAGTGATGAGCAAAGTATTACACAATTCGATTTAGCTGCTTCGCCGAAATTTACAAAGAAATACGCTTTGTGACTAATTACTTTGTCACGAAGCGCATTTCTTTATAAGTAGTGGGTGCAATGGCAGGGAACGGCAATTGCGCCGAACCCCATCATTGTACCCCTCAGATGCCGCGTTCATACATGATCGCGGCATCTGATATTAATAACAGAGTGTAAAGTTAAAAAGTAAAAATATTTACCTGATCCAATTACTCACTATGTGCTGGCCACTGCCATCGTGCTTAAAGGTCTGGCACGAAATCTCAATCAGCCCGAGATGACGTTATCGTGCCAGCCTGTGTTGTGACGTCATACTTCACAGCGCATGCGATTGTGGCTGAGATCTTCAAGCAAGATGGTGGCGGTGGGCCCTTCAACAGCAGAATGGATAAGGAAAGTATTATTATTTTTGGTCTTTTACACTATTTCAGTTTAAATTGATTCACTACCGCGAAGCACGAGGGAATTCAGTTTCACGGCGAATCAAATTTATCCTGAAATTCGGATCAAAGTCCGCTCTTCAGTATATGTCATGGCTTTAAATAGAACTTGTCATCTCTCCTGACATAAATTCTTGTATTTCCCATTAAATGACAATTCTTTAGCATCTTCCTGTAAATGTATGAATTAATTGACACTGGGTATGGCCAGTAGAGGGTGTGTCCAATCAATGCTGGCAGTGTCCGTCTGTGTAAAGGCACACCCCTTATTCATAGATTTCCAGGAAGAATAACAGAGGAAAGCCACCACAGAGAGGTATGAAAAAAAGATTCTATAGAACTTTTATCTCAGTTAATGAAACAAGCATGGCAGGAGGGGTGAAAAGTCCTATGTAATGAATTTGCATCACATTTTTAACACCACAGTTATAGGGGTTTTCCAGGCTCCTGGTATTGATGATCTATTGGCTTCTGATGCTTCCACTAGCACCCGTGAGTGGAACAGGAAGCACAGCTCCGTTCACAGTGTAGTGGCCATCTCGAGTTACTGCAATTCAGCTCCCAGTTTACTTCATTGATAGCTGGGGTGCAGTAACCCGACATGGCCACTACGCTATGAATGGAGCTGTGCTTCCTGTTCCAGTCAAAGTGCTGGTTCCAGCATCAGAAGTTGCAGGGAACAGCTATTCATTGAGGATGTGAGGTGACAGAACCTCAAAGATCGGATATTGATGACTTATCCTGAGGATAGATCATGAATACCAGGCGCCTGGAAAAAACCCTTTAAGGGGAACCAAGGGAATAGTTTGTAGCTCTTAGGATCCAATGCAAAATATGTGAAAGGGCCTTGGATATTATGGACCTCTTCCAGCTGTAGGTATGGGTGCAACCTCTGCATCCCCTATAGCTACATTCCTGGATAATCTTCCAGAGGTAATCCTTCTGCTTTCATGCTTTTCTTAGCAGTCATCATTATTAACATAGACAGGACTGCAATGACAGGCGACACCTATACATAGATTTTATAGCTCTTCTTTTTCTTCTCCTCCCGGCACAATGATCTCATGCCTACAAGACTCTTCTTTAGAAGTCAATGAGTTATCTCCATGGCTATGGCTGCTGTAAAGTGTCACATTGGGAGGCCTATGCCCGCCGTTGTCTTGCTGTCCTGGCAGGATTGGACGTCGCTCTACGCTCCCTATGTATATTGTTCCCAGCCCAGCTGCTGATTAAGGAGCTGATCAGCCTCCCTATTTAGCAGGACTGTGTATTCAACCCCTTGCCTAAACTTTGAGGATTTCTAGTCTCTAGTAACCAGCAAAGATGTAATCTCTTGTCTTACTACCCATGTAGCATACCTTGCCTGACTATCAATTCTGCTCCTTGCCACCTGCCCAAAACTTGGATTTGCTATCTGAATTAAACACATACTTAGCTCGCCCTGACCTTGGACTGTACGCAGACGCCGGTCTTAATAACCCCTGCGCTAAAGGTGGATCTGCAGAAGTTATGTAGAACCCCCTGTGTCTTTTTGCCTGATTCTGTGGTGCTTCACACCAGTGTCTCTGACCCCAGTGGGTCAGCAGCCAACTACACCAGGGCTTCACCAGGAGGTAGCTACCTGGTTGGTTCCCTGCAGTGAAGTCCAGATCTCTGTACAGAGTTAAAGGGTGAAAACCAGTAAACAGCCAGGATAATGCCCTTAGATTTAGCCCAAAGTCAAACTGGTTAGTCAGCACAGTGTGTCCACACCTACTGTCTGTTACATAAAGTATGTATAGGTATCTGAATGCGGTTAACAGCAACCCAAGCAAGACACCCCTCCAATCATGTTCAAGAAATATATACAAATTAAAGACAGATTAGAAAACATTATTAATAATAATAATAATAATAATAATAATAATAATGTTATTATTATATTTCATTCCATGGTGCTGTACATATGAATGTATCAGTATTTAAAAGAATAGATCTGATATATTAAAATCAGTTTTTCTCCAAAATTAGTATAAAAAAATATATGATACATTTGCTTTAATAGGATCCATGAATATGAAACTTTGGGCATCATATGGTTTACTCGTCCACACATTGTGCTGCCGGTTTCTCTCCAAGCCTGATGTTATACCAGGTCAGAAAATAGAATAATACAAACAAGGGAGGTAAAATGGAGTTTTGACTCTAAATCAGGTACCGAGAAATACTTGCAAAAAGTTTTGAGTTGATGTTCATTTCCACCAAATCCGAGCTCTGTTTAAGCATGCAGCCGGCATTACAGAGATTGTGTGCACTTCCCATAAATGGTCTTATAATGAACTGTGGCATTTCGGTGTTCTGTTAAAAAGTGAAATTTATCAAATCGCAGAGCTGATATCATTTGTGCCAGTACAGGTGTAGAGGAATCTGATTTAAGAGGAAATTTGCATTCTTTATATATATCACTAAATCTGCTGGCAGATGTCTTGGGATTTCACATAAATTCCTCCCAGGAATGCCATTAAGGTCAACTGGGGGACGTTGTAATGCAGTCATTCTTGCTGTTAATTTGCATGTAAAATTCTAACTGTGACTTTGTTATCCGCACAGAGAAAGGAGGGGTATAAAGACAGAGATCAAGAATTATTACTGTACATTTGTCAGAGGTCACCATTTAATGTCTTCCATGCTTGTCTGCGGGAAAAATGATAAAATGCAAACCCTTTTAACTATGATTTATTATAATTTATGGCTGGTTACCAATTAAATGGAAAGTAGACAAACGGAAATAATATTAATAGTAATCTCCACCTTACTGGAAAAAAAAATAACATAAAAATAAAAAGGTATGTGTATATATACACAACAGCAATATGATTATTATTATTATATACTACCTGTTTAGGAGTTAAGCATGGTCAATAGAGATGGCCTTGTGGTTCGCCCGGCGGTCAGTTTGTGGCGAACTTTGCCCGTTCACGATTTGCCGAACATGCAAACATATGGAGATATTCGCGCCCGCCATGATCTTTTACATTGTGAAGAACTTTGACCCATGACACATCCATCAGGTGGTACAGGACAGCCAATTGAAAAGTTTCAGCACATGGACATACCCTCTACCTTATAAATAAACCTGATCTGGCCGCCATTTTACATTCAGTGTTTTGCCAGTGTAGGGAGAGGTTGCTGTGTGGAGCAGGGGCAGACTGTTAAGGACACCAAACGCTAGCTAAGGCCACAAAAGTCCTTTCAAGCACTGGTATAGGTGTGCTATCGATAGGAGTGACATACTGAGGGGTGTAATATACTTATAATATACTTTCTAACATAGATTTGTATTGTGCAGCAGTAGTGAGCGGTTCTGCAGCGATACCGCAGCTACACAGAGTGACAAATGCAATTAGAAAAAATAATTATAACTGGTGTGATATACCAGTCGCCCCCAAAAAAACTGATAGAAGCGGGGTCTTATATAAAAATAATATACTTTCTATAAAGTGCAATTGGGTACAACAGCATTTGTTTGCGGTTTTGCTGCATTCCCTCTGTTACACACAGTGACAAATGGTATTGGAAAAAATAATTATAACTGGTGTGATATACCAGTCGCCCCCCAAAAAAACTGATTGAAGCGGGGTGTTATATACCAATATACTTTCTTCATAGTGTATTTAGGTACTGTATAGTGCATGGGACACGCCGCAAACTTGTGGTTCACGAACATTTAATCGCGTTCGCGCAATCGCGTTCGCGAACCGTCCCAACAGATGTTCGTCTATCACTAATGGTCAACATTTCCTAAAGTGCTTTACAATACGTGCTTTATGTGTCCACCATTCTGCTGGACGCAAATGGTTCAATGTTTAATCCAGTCTTCATGAACACACTTAAGAACTGCAGGTGATACTTTTTTACAGCACTGTATGATTCGCAATATGCAATACACAATGTGGCTCATCTGAAATGGCAAACAAAGTGTACTTCCAATTATAAACAGGAATAGGTTATTGATTAATTCCCTCGGGTCCTTATTCTACTGATTAGCCCCCTCCCGACTTCCAAAATCCGAAGTAAATAAAACACAGAGACCAAGTTGAATTTTAATCTGCCACAGAAGCCGTTTTCATTAACAAAATAAATATATAATCATAAATAAAAAACTAAAATTAAACCTGACGAGGGAGGTCCTCGAAGCCGCAAAGATTAATTTCCACACAACCAAACATGGCACTTCCATCTGGCCTCCAGCCATAGAACGCCAGCTCGGAGACACCAACTGATGGACGCCTCTCACTACCAAACTACTGCCCAACCATGAGTCCAGCCCTACCATTGAGGCCCTCTCATTCTCCAGTACCATCAATACCACCAACTTTGAGGACATCCCATGACCAACAACACGCAACTTGACCACCTTTTTTGACCCTCCTCAAGATTGCAAATCCCTCCACAATCCTAATGCCCTCTAATTCCCTTCCTGAAGCCGCAGGGACCACAAATCTATGCCCACGGCATTAAGGTGCACCCCGTCTACCCTCCAAAATTAACCAACATCCAACTCCAGCTCAAAATGCCTAACGGCCACTGCCCCATTCCTTGCCATGAACTTGCCCCATTCCTTGACATTAATTTTTAACGCCCTAATTTGCGATCAAAACTAATGGGTAGGCAACTTTCTATTGATTGCTAGGGATGTTGCTAAGTGCCGATATTCGCGATAAATTCGCAATTAGAATATTCGCGATCAACACTATTCGTGAATACAAAGCACCATATTCTAAATATTCGCAAATTCTCAAAGTGGTGAAATTCATGATTAGAATATTCGCGCTCAACACTAGTACTGACCCCTGATATATTTATACATAGTAATTAAATCTCCCCTCAGTCGTCTTTTTTCTTAAGTGAATAACCCTAATTTTGATAATCTTTCAGGGTACTGAAACCTTAATTCTTGCCATATTCAGGTCTTCCACTGAACGTGCCTCCCGCCACACCCAATGAGGCACAATGTCAGACCATACTGTTATCATGGCCGCGTATAAAGCCCACAATCTCAACAAATCAAACTTATATCCCTTATTAATTACCTAAATGGCCTAACACCCAAATCATTACCGCCAATGTGAAGCACTAAAACATCAGGGGACTTGCCCAAGTGTGCAAAACAAGGCACCTCCCTTAAAACACCACCCCACAACATACCTCTGGACCCGAGCCACCACATGACCGTGATGTCCCTCTCAAACCCCAATTGCCTTCCGTTTGGCCGGACATCTGCCCTAGAAGCACCCCAAAAAGCGAATAAGTGCCCGAGAATCAACACTAAAGCCACTGAAACAAAGCAAAACATACAGACACAACATTAAACCAAGACGACCTTCTCTTAAAACCTCCCTAACCTCACATATGACCGAAAACTAACGGAATACCACCTGCCAATCCTTTTTATTACTTCATCACTCATTCCTAACCTTGCTGCCTCCCTAGCAGCCCCAATCCTAAGCGATTGACCTGTATAATCCCCCAGATCAATCCCTTAGACCTCTTAAGCAATGCTTAAAACAGCTAAAAACTGAAAAATGACAAGAATGACCCATCTTCATGCCTAAAGAGAGCACCACCCTCCCAGCTTGTTTCTAACCTGTATTCTTGCAAACACCTAAGCGGGCATAACAGACACCCTGGAACAGCAAACAGCACGACACTACTCTCCCTACCTTCACTATCTGTTTTTGACTTACGAATCCTAACCAAGACTAGTGTTGGGCGCGAATATTCGAATCACAAATTTTAATCATGAATATCTCCACTTCGAGAATTTGCAAATATTTATAATATAGTGCTATATATTCGTATTCGCAAATATTCTATATTTTTTTTCATCTGAACACATGATCCCTTCCTGCTTCTTGCTAGTGGGCCAATGAGAAGGCTGCAATGTCTTTGTCTGAGCTTAGAAACATCCCTAGCAACCATTAGGAAAGTTGCCTACCATTTTACTATATAAGTACCTCCCCAGCAGTCATTTTCTGCAGTTTTTGCAGTTCTGAAAGAGACAGCAGTGTCATAGCTGCGCTCTGTACTTTGCTGTGTCCTTATGCAGTGACCAGGAACGGGTACGCTGACGCCACTTAAGCAGTGGGTCAGGATATGGATTGTTAAAATGTTCAGTATTTGTCGTGAAGCCAATTGCAGCGTGCGCAGGGTACAATCCCAGGGCCCTTCAGAGGTGTTATAACTCACGCCCCAGGTTAGGAATACCAGAGTGGTTTAATGTCTCTGTATGGTAGTGGTAATTGTGTCAACAGTGTCTCCTACCTGGATATGGCTGGACTCCAGGCTCACTTGCAATAAAATGGAGTGTAGTGATAGGAGTAATAGAGGGATTTTGCAGCAGAAATTGATATCCATACCTTTGGTAAAGTTCAAACTCGTCTTTACTGAGGGTAACTTTCATCTAAGCAAGGTACAGCTTTGGTCGTAGTTCCCAGCAGATTTTCAGCAATGGTTGGCAAGAATTTATCTTCTCCTCTATCAACCTGGAGCTTGCAGGAAAGAACGTCTGCTTGTTAGCTCTATACTGTGGCAGGAATTTGGCTTCTGCACTTTCGATCTTCTGCTGTATTGGGACTGACTAGCTGAGAAGGAATATGACTTCTTCTGGGTCTCTGGACTTTACTTACAGTTATCTTCTCAGAGTATGCTTTCTTCCTGGAACTGGTGGTTGTTTGCTTGCTTCATCCAGCTGAGGCTGCAGGGCTCAGGCTGGGGATGGTGATCAATGTCTCTTAGCACGAGACTTGGTCCTGGCTTTGTTCCCTATATCAGGAGCTCCTAACACACACGCTTTACCCCTAGCAGGCTGTGGGCTGCACTCCTCACTAACTTCCTTCTCCACCCAGGGTGTAGGCTGTGGGAATAGTCCACACCTCCACAGAGGGGGAGCTAAGTTGGAATGAACTATTCCAGCTTAGATGTACTAAACTGAAACTAAGTTCTTACCAAGCCATTGCTGCCACCTGCTGGTGAACACGGAAAATTACAACATTAATTTATATTTAACATGGTTTATGCACATTTGTGAATGACATTATGTAAAATCACATCTTATGACAAGGTTAAGGCTCCTAACAGAGAGTAGCGGGGTAGAGGTGTGTCGTAACACAACTCTGGAGTGTTACAATTACATTAGTTAGTTAGCTCATATATATATAATACAGATAGTTGGTGGGAGATAGTCAGTGTAGGTTAGATTGTGATATAGTGTAGCTGTGTAGGTTCTGTTGTCCATACATACATGCTGCAGACATAGTGCTGTGATGTCACAAGTTCACAATAATACTTAGTGCACCAATCAGTAATACGTAGTCAGACCTGCTAAAATGTGAAGTTTCACGCATTGCACCAAAATATACGGATCATTAATTGCCGATTTGCGCAATTGCAAATATATTGGAGCACTTTATCTGCATATAAAACTATTGTAATGTTCTGCCGTGCCAACCATTTTCTTCAGTCTCAGGAAACTTCTAGCAGCTTGAAAAATGTAGCAAAAGTGACCCACACCTATATTGCGTGCGCAATACGCGCATATTACATTGCCGATTTTCACAATCAAGAAAATAATGGTGAATTCTTTAATTCGCTAATTTATGACAACTATTCGCCCAAACATTCGCAAAATATCGCAAATTTGAATATTGCCCCTGCCGCTCATCACTAACCAAAAAATGCAAATTAAAATGTTAACTTGAACAACCATATCTCCCCCAATGAACAACACACCCGATCCGAATGAGAGCCAATTTTAAGCAATAAAGCGAAAGACACTTGCCTCCTTCTATCCTCCTCTTTCCCCTTCTCCATCCCTTCAAGACCTCTTACCAGGAAGGTTTTAGTAACATCAGAAAAACCCCTTAACTTAAACTCAAATGCCACACTCACTACGCATTTATTTAACTGTGCCACTGACCAATCTTCTTCTTTTACATGCCCCAAAAATAACAACAGCGGGACATCCCCATAATCCACCCAGTCCTCCAATTCCCCACACCATTGTTCCCAATCACACCAAGCTTTACCGTAAGCAGCCTATATACCTGCACTCATTAATGCCTGCAGTAGCCCCTCTAGTGTACCTCCAAGAGCTCCCACAGGGACTCTGGACACGCCAGCCCCTCAATATCTGCTTCTAGTGCCAGGTGACGAAACCGCTCCCACTGCAAACGATATAGGGCATCCGCAAGGCAATTAGACACCCCAGGCACATGAACTGCCATCGCCCACGTGTTAAGCGACTGAAGGAGACGACGCAGTCAGACTGTTGATTGCCTGCACCGTCCCCAAATTATCGCAGTGGAGATTAATCTTTTTATTCCTAAACGTCTCTTCCCACAAGACCACTGTGAGCATGATAGGAAAATGTTCCAATAGAGCCAAATTCCGAATCCAGCCCCTCAACACCCAGGACTCCGGCCAACAATCAGCGCACCACTGCCCATGACAATACACCCTAAAACCAACGCCCCCTGCTGCATCCAAAAACAACTCAAAATCAAAGCTTCCCCCAAAACTAATGCCCCTACATTCAACTTTTCCCAAAAACTAGCCAATACCTCCAGATTTCTCCTCATAGCCTTACCTAGCCGAGTGAAATGATGGGGGCTGAAGCACCTGCCGTAGCCGACAAACGCTGACAAAAAATCCAGCCCATTGGCATAATACGACATGCGAAATTGAGCTTCCCCAACAGAGATTGTAAATCCTGCTGCCGAGTCTTTGGTGATCTCCTAGCCCTGTCTAACTCTACCCTTAAATCTCGCACCTTTTCATCCGGCAGCCGACACTCAATTTTCTGAGTATTAATGACTATCTCCAAGAAGCTCAGTTCCGTTGTAGGACCCACCGTCTTTCCCTCCGCTAACGGCACCCCAAACGACGGAAAAATCGATTGCAACGTATTTAACAACAACGAACAAACCCACGACCCCACCAGACCCAAACAAAGAAAATCATCCAAGTAATGGATATGGATGAACAACAAGAAACGTCCACCACAACCCATTCCCGTAACAAACTAAATGCTTCAAAATACATGCACGACACAGAGCAACCCATGGACAAGCACCTGTCTACAAAATACCCCCATCCCAAAAACAACCTAACAAAAGCAAGCTATCTGGATTTACCGGCAGAAGGCGAATAGCCGCTTCAATGTCTGTTTTTACCAATAATGTCCCCATGCCTAATTTTTGCACCCAAGCCACAGTCACATCAACTGAAGTATAAACAACCAAAGAAATTTCCAGATCAATACCTTCATTGACCGAAAAAAACTGATGATGAATGTGCCAAAACTTGTTTGTCTCCTTCTTATGCACTACCCCCAATGACGACACCCTCAAATTGACCAATGGTGGTTCCAAAAATGGGTCATCCATACGACCCAAAGAAACCTCCTTGGCCAATTTTTTGGACACTAACTCCAGATACTCAAGAGCCAAATGCAATTTTTTTCACACTATAACCACCAATGGAATACTAAAACCCCATGTAAACCCCCTTTTCAATAATTCTGCTGCTTCTGCTGCTTCGCGATTGGGGTATCTATTTAGATACTGCCCCATCTTTTCCACCCGCACCGGAGTCAGTCCCTTTTGCAGCGGCATCACCTCCTTTTGTCCTATTACCCTTGAAGCAACGATTGGCCCTCTGCATGACGGGCACTCATTTTTGAATTTGCATTTTGCCCCGAACTTGCAACTTCTTTCATTAAAAAAATAAGCACAAACTTGGCCGATGCAAAACTTGACTAACCGGACCCTTCTGACTCCCCCCGAAAGGACTGCCCTGGCCGCAGCAGTGCTGTCACCCTCAACCAAAGCCCAATATCCTTGTGGTCCCACATATATTAGGGTGTACCGGCTTTCTTTGCCTAAATTGTTCATGATATCGGAGCCAACCTATCCCCGATCACATCCAAATAGCAAAAAATCACTGAGCAGCACTCCGGCATCTTTTTCCCAATCACACTCTCTAAAATAGCAAATGCCTGGAGCCAATTATAAAAATTGCGCGGAATCAACCGATACTAGTGTTTTTTCTCTACTCCCTTTTGTCCTTTTTACTCCTATCTAAATTAAAGCGCTCAAGGGAAAGTAATGAAAAAAACATACTCCCCTTCCATATACGGTCATGTACGTCCTGCTTCAAATGCGCTCCCAATGGGCCTTCAAAGCATATGTACACCTCCCCTTTTGCCGCATCATCCACCCTGGGTCTACCCCCCTCAGCCCCGGCCTGAGTCTGGACCAACACCGATCCCCCTACCAGACCAGACAAACTCCCTGCTGCCCCGCTAACCCCTAGGCGAGCCCCCACACCGGTAACGGAGATAAACCTGAGGCCCCCAGACCAGATACCCATACAGGTAAACTACTTTAAAGCTGTCCGAGTCACATACCCAATTCCGTGCCCCCCCCAGCATGGACGCACCCTGGGCAGAAAATTAGCGCACTAAGTGTCCCCGCAGCCGGTGGTCCTGCCTTCTGGCGATCTTCACGGGATAGTAGTTCTCCTCCCCTCCCTCCTACCGCCAAAGTTCCACAGGATGACTGCAACCCAGCGTCCTCCATGCTGGATGCCCTCCGTGCCGGCCATAACTCTTCATTTTCAGCCTGGTGGGTGGTGCCAATGCCATGGTGCCCGTCATTCAGCTGAGGCCTGAGCACTCCCATGGCCTCACAGTGCCTAGCCTCGTTCTGCCTTGTGCTGCTCACTCGCTGAGAGGGGCCCCCTAGCTCTCCTGGACAGGAGAGAACCTGCATATTCCGGTCCTGCCTTCATGTTGAGTGCTGCTGAAGATGGAGGGGTGCCCTCCCTGCCTTGTTCTGGGTCCCACCGTACAGATGGATTCCTCCCATGCCGGGAGGACCTGTTGGAAGGCAGCTAGCCATTCCCCAGTTGTAAAGGATCCCCAGAGGGGCTCCGTACCCGGCGCCAGATGACATTCTTGGGCTTGCTGTACACGCTGACGCCCCCTGCAGTAAGCCGGACACCTGTTCCTGCAGCCATTCGGGTCCCCATGCCTCTGCCGCTGCCCACAACTGCCAGATGATTTCTTCTAGTGTGCATAATGGTGAGCCTACTGGGATGGTAGAAGCTTGTTCCCCAACTATTCTAAAACTAAAATGGTGCCTGATTCCATTTAAACCATCCCTTATAAAGCTATAACCCCACCCCCTAGTCTCACACCCCTCATTTCCTAACATTAACCCCTGAAGTGCCGGACCCTCTCACCAAAACCTATTATGCTGGCCTCCCCTAGGCTAACAACCCAGTACGGCCTCTCTAGTTTTTAGAAATTAATAGTACAAGTGAATATGAATATAAGACAATTTGTAATATATCTTAAACGAGAATTATGCTTACTTCTGGGCATTTCATGCTGCTTTACTCCTCTTTCCCTTCACTCAGCCTCTTATCTCAGGTTCCATCTCCAGACTCGCACACAAAAGTCTATGGATAGAAGAGGAGGGATGAGAAAGCTTCTGCCAGCTAGTAAGTGATTTATTACCTCACTTTTAACACTGGTGGAACCTTATCCTACAGTACTAGATAGAGTCAAAAGTGCTAAGTGTAGCAGAACTAAGAAACTACAGGTTCTCTGTCTTTCCTCCAGCAGCCTCCTCCTCCCCCTCCTCTCTCCATAGACATCAAAGTTAAAAGTAGAACAGAGCAAAGCAACCTAATAAAAGCAAATAGAAGCCTTTTTCTTTAGCAATATATATTACAAAGTTTTTTATATTCACCTGTACTATTCATGGAACATTGTTTTACAACTTGTGGAACATGCTAAAATATAAATAAATAGAAGTTTTCTTCACCAATGTCTAACTGGCTAACCAGTGTATAAGGCTACTTTCACACTCATGTTTTGTGCAGATCCGTCATGGATCTTCAAAACGTTTCCGTTCAGATAATACATCCGTCTGCATCTGTTCTGAACGGATCAGTTTGTATTATTTTTAACATAGCCAAGGCAGATCTGTCTTGAACACTATTGAAAGTCAATGGGGGATGGATCGGTTTTCTATTGTGACAGATTGTGTAAGAGAAAATGGCTCAGTTTCGTCAGACGGACACCAAAACGCTGCAAGCAGCGTTTTGGTGTCTGCCTCCAGAGCGGAATGGTGACTGAACGGAGGCAAACTGATGCATTCTGAGAGAATCCTTTTCCATTCAGAATATATTAGGGCAAAACTGATCCGTTTTGGACCACTTGTGAGAATGCGAGTGTAAAAGTAGCCTAAGCTGTACATGGCTTAAAATGACCAACATATAGGTTCACTTATTAAGACAATGTCCAGCTCAACATGGTGTCCACTTGAAGAATCCCGTTATTTCCTCCATCTTAAAGGGGTTGTCCAGGAATGGATAATGATGTCTTATCCTTATAATAGGTCACCTTTATAACATTGGTAGTGATCCGAGTCCCCGTACCTCTACCGATCAGATGCTTCAGGGAGCTGCCACACTGATCGGGCCTCTGGTTAGCACAGCTGGCTCTTGGCAGCTTTCCAAGCACAGCGCCATACATTGTACAGTGGCTGTGTTTGATATTGCAGCTCATCCATATTCACTTCAATGGGACTGAGCGGCAACTAGGCCATGTCAGTGCAACATGTCAGGTTTACATAACCAACAGATAAGTCCATCATTACCTTTCCATGAATTTCACTGAGAGCTCCAATGTTTTATTATACATTCAATGCAATATTGTGATATTCTAACAAAACCCTCAACAAGTTTAAGTTTACATCACAGCCACGGGATGGCCACACATATGCACATATAACATTACCAACTTCTGACAGAGTTTAGTGCAATGTTGTTTTTTGTTGTTTCTTTTTTTCAAAGCTGGGATGCTAAGGTGAGTGAATTTTTTGAAATTCATTTCTGGTACATTTCTAACAAATCTGTCAGTAGATTCAATTCGGGTACAATAAATTCAACCTTCTTCAAAATAGCTCAGACTGCACTGAAAAGTCATATCTGACACTCTGAGGTCTCCTAGGACTGTATCCAACCAGAATCTAGCTCTTTAATGCTAAGATATCAATGGTAATGTCAGTGACAACAATATCTAGTAAATTATCATCGAAAAATTAATTTAGTTCAGTAATTAAATTCAAAAAGTGAAGCTTATATATTCTATAGATTTATTACACAAAGAATGATTTATTCCAAGCGTCTATTTCTTTTAATGCTGATGATTATGGCTTACAAAAAATTAGATTATATAACACCAATAAAAAAAAATATATATATGTAATACAGAAATGTTGGCCTACTGAAAAGTCTGTACAGTGTATGCACTCAATACTTGGTCGGGGCTAGTTTTGCATGAATTTCTGCATCAATGCAGCATGGCATGGAGGTGATCCACCTGGGGCATTGCTGAGGTGTTATGGAAGCCCAGGTTGGTTTAATAGTGGCTTTCAGATCATCTGCATTGATGGGTCTGGTGTCTCTCATCTTCTTCTTGACATTACTCAAAATAGATTCTCTATGGGGTTTAGGTCAGGTGAGTTTGCTGGCCAATCAAACACAATGATACCATGGTTATTAAACCAGGTATTGGTACTTTTGGCAGTGCGGGCAGGTGCCAAGTCCTGCCGGAAAATGAAATCAGCATCTCCATAAAGCTTGTCAACAGAGGAAACATAAAGTGCTCCAAGGTTTCATGGAGATGGTTGTGCTGACTGACTGAGTCCTTAGCCAAATTCAAACTAAGGTAAGAGCGGACACATCTGTATGATGCTATAGGTAGAGAATGAGATGCAGCAAACGAGTTTAAGTATTGTGGTGTGCAACGTGTTCAATGTCAAGTTAAGGGGTTTTCTCACCTCAGACATTAGTGTCATATCTCTAGGACAAGCCACCAATGTGAGATAGGTGTGAGTCCCATCTCTAGTACCCACATATTTCTGCAGAATGCGCCACCAAAAGTTAAGGAAAGTGTAATGCACATGTGTAAAGTGCTGTTCATTCATTTGTACGAGAGTTCCGAAAATAGCTGAGCGAGCATGATTGACTATTTTCGGAAGTCCAAAGAAATGAATGAAGAGTGAACCATGCAAGAGTGACAACCGCTACATTACCCACTATGGGACTGGTAGAAATAGCTGGCAGCACTTGGCTATTTTTGGACCTCCCATAGAAATGAATGGAGGGTGGCTGTGCATGCGTGGCTGCCCTCTGTTTTCTTTGGAGGTTCCATTCTGGAGATAGGTGCTTGGTCCTGGAGGTGGGATCAGCACTCATCTGACATTGTTAGCAAATCCTAGTGATACGCCACTAATGTCTGAGCTGAGACAACCCCTTTAAAATTTGATACTTCTAACATTGGTTCTTTTTAAGGGTGCTGGGACAACTATAAACATGACAATCATTGTCGCCCTTAAAAATAGATCCATACGATGATTGTCTATTCTTCAAAGGTTCAAGAACATTAACCTGGTTACTCAGGCACCTGGAGCGAATATCTGTATTTTGTAGACATTTACAACAGCAATCATAAGAGACTTTGTGAGGAAATATGGAGCTGTACAACAATTAATTAAACCCCTGTGACAGCTTTTTTATGGTGCTATGTAATTTAACATCTGCTGTAGCTTCTCCGAAGTCTCTCTCGTAAAAAATGTTTCCTTTCTTTTTACTTTCAAATCAGAAAGACTTTTCTCAGCATTTAAGTGTTTGAACAGGTTTTCAAGGCGTACGGCTATGTTTTGGATAAGTTTGACTTTAATGAAATAGATATCCTCTGTTGGTGTTTTGAAGCACCCTTAAAGTAAAATTTCACCTTGAGCTCTTGCTAACCTTATATCTGGAATTTGCTTAATCAACATTTTTTAGAAACTGTGAAGAAAATCCACTAGAGTAATAAAAGTAATTATACTAGCTATAAAAATGGCAATCATAAAATAATGAGGTGCAGGAGAAGCTTTCTCAGTACCCAGGATGCCTTTTTCAGCGGCGGATTAAGTGCATGATAGACCCGGGACTGTCTACCCAACTTGGGCCCCTCCCTCCATTTTAGTTTAGTTTTCTTTGTAATCCGCCACTGGGCCTTTTCATGATGCACCTTCTTAGTCTTGCTCCCTGAATTTAAATATATGTAACAGCTGTAGGGTGTGCACTTCTTTATTTAGAGGGTTTGTTCCCAATTCCTTTTTTTATCAGAAATAGCGCCCCTCTTGTCCATTGGCTATGTCTAGTATTATAGCTCATCCTCATTTAACAATATAGGGCTGGAATTTAGACCTTGGACTAGAGATGAGTGAAGTTCTTGAAAATTCCATTTAGCTGCTTCGCCGAATGTTACAAAAACATTTGCTTTGTGACCACTTTGTCACAAAGTGCATTTCATTGTTAGTAATGGGTGCAATGACAGGAAACAGCGATTGTGCTGCACTCATCATTATACCCCTCAGCAGCCACATTCATCGCTGATCACAGCACCTGACATTAACATTAAGGTCTATAATAAAAATAATAAAAATAAAATCATACTTACCTCATCCATTTGATCACAAAGAGCCTGCCACTTTCTTGATTGAATATCCATTGTGAACTCTTGCGTGGCACGTGATGATGTCATCACATGGGCTGGCGTGGTGACATCATACGTCACCATGCATGAGATTTCGCATTGGGATCTTCAATCAAGATGGCGGCAGCAGGCTCATCATGCTCAAATGGATGTGATAAGTATGATTTTTTTTACCCCATTTCAGGGAAAATCGATTCGTTACCATGAAGCGTGATGAAATTCGGCTTCACGGCGAACCAAATTTTCCCTGAAATTCCAATCAAAGTCCACTTCAGACAATTTTATTCGCTACGGTTGTGGCTCTGTTTATGGGGGAAGGGCAGGGGGAATATTTTTTCTCAAACTTTAAAACAACTCTAAATGCACCTCCTCTCCTCTTCACCAATCACAAACTTTTATTTATAATATATTCTCATTTACCTCCACCCTAATGCCCACCACATACATCGGCTCCTGCAGATCCTCTCTACAGTGACTTCCATAGTGCCTGCCCCTTTAACAATGACCTCCACAGTGCCAGCCCCTTTAACATTGACCACCCCTTTAACAGTGACATTCATAGTGGCCGCCCTTTTTACAATGACTTCCACAGTGCCTGCTCCTTTAACAGTGACCTCCACAGTGCCTGCCCATTTAACAATGACCTCCACAATTCCCGCTCCTTTAACATTGATCATCCCTTTAACAGTGACCTTCACAGTGCCCGCCCTTTTAATATTGACCGCCACAGTGTCCGCCCCTTTAACAGTGACCTCCAAAGTGCCCGCCCCATAACAGTGACCTGCACGTTGCACATCCCTTTAATAGTGCCCACCACTTTAACAGTGACCTCCACAGTGCCCGTCCCTTTAACAGTGACCTCCATATGGCCCCTCCCCTTTAAGAGGGACTACCTCTGCACCACACCCCCTTAATATAACACCTCCACAGCACTCTGCCCCCTTTAAATGTGACATCCATAACACCTTGGTCTTTAACAGAGACCTCCACAGCACCACACCCTCTTAACAGTGACCTTTAACAGTTAAGAAAAATGGCTGAGTTGTTATGGAATCCTGGTGTAACTGTGTATGTCAAGAATGAAGGGACTTGCAAGTTTCTATTGGACTGTGTGAATGGCAGTTAGAATGTGAACGATATGTCCTAGAGAGCTGAGACCGGTTCTAAAACCTTCCCGGACACCTGTTGTACCCATGTGCCAAATTTTGTGCAGATCGGTCCAGTCGTTTGGCCGTGCATAAATAAAAGACAGACAACAGAAATAATTTTTTATATGTATAAGAGACTAGCAGAAGGACCCAGCTTCACACGGGTATATTTCATCTATTTAATTTCATGTTTCCGTGTGTCGTAAAAAGATATCAACAGTATTCCCCATAACAGTGACCTCTACAGTACCCACCCCTTTAACAGTGACCTCCACAGTGCCCGCCTCTTTAACAAAGACCCCATCGTTAACAGTGACCTGCACAGTGCCTGCCCCTTTAACAATGACCTCCACAGTGCCTTCCCCTTTAACAGTGATCTCCACAGTGCCCGTCCTTTTAACATTGACCTTCACAATGGCTGCCCCTTCAACATTGACCTCCACAGTGCCTGCCCCTTTAACAGTGATTTCCACAGTGCCTGCCCTTTTAACATTGACCTCCACAGTGCCCGCTCCTTTAACAGTGACCTCCACAGTGTCTGCCTCTTTAATAAATGACTGCATATTTAACAGTGACCTGCACAAGGCCTGCCCCTTTAACAGTGACCTCTCTAGTACTCGCCCCTTTAACAGTGACTTCCACAGTGCTCGCCCCTTTAACAGAGACCTCTGCACTGCCCGCCCCATTAACAGTGACCTCCACACTGCCTGCTCCTTTAACAGTGACCTCCACAGTGCCTGCCCCTTTAACAATTACCTCCACAATTCCCACCCCTTTAACATTGATCATCCCGTTAACAGTGACCTTCACAGTGCCTGCCCCTTTAATAAAGACCTCCACAGTGCCTGCCCTTTTAATAGTGACCGCCACAGTGTCCGCTCCTTTAACAGTGACCTCCACATGGCCCGCCCCTTTAACAGTGACCTCCACAGTACCCTCCCCTTTAACAGTGACTTCCACCGTGCCCGCACCTTTAACAGTAACCTCCATAGTGCCTGCCCCTTTAACAGTGACCTCCACAGTACCCGCCCCTTTTACAGTGACCCCCACAATGCCCGTCCCTTTAATAGTGACCTCCACAGTGTCCCCCACTTTAAGAGTGACCTACACAGTGCACACCCTTTTAACAGTGACCTCCACATTTTCCATCCCTTTAATAGTGCCTGCCACTTTAACAGTGACCTCCACAGTGGCCGCCCCTTTAACAGTGACCTTCACAGTGCCCACCCCTTTCACAAGGACTTCCACAGTGCCCCCCCTTTAACCATGACATCAAGGTGCCCGCCCCTTTAACATTGACTACCCCTTCAATAGTGAACTTCATAGTGGCCACCCCTTTGACAGTGACCTCCACAGTACTTGCTCCTTTAAAAGTGACTTTAACAGTGACTTTCACAATGACCACCCCTTTAACAGTGACTTTTACAGTAACCACCCCTTTAAGAGTGACTTTCGCCATCCCTTTAACTGACTTTCACAGTGACCGCCCTTTAACTGACTTTCACAGTGACCGCCCTTTAACTGACTTTCACAGTGACCGCCCTTTAACTGACTTTCACAGTGACCGACCCTTTAACAGTGACTTTCACAGTGACCGCCCCCTCAACAGTGACTTTCACAGTGACCGACCCTTTAAAAGTGACTTTCACAGCGACCGCCCCTTTTAACAGTGACTTACCCAATGACCGCCCCTTTAACATTGACTTTCCCAATGACCGCCCCTTTAACAGTGACTTTTGCAGTGGCCGACCCTTTAACAGTGACCACCCCTTTAACAGTGACTTTTACAGTAACCGCCCCTTTAAGAGTGACTTTCACAGTGGCCGTCTCTTTAACAGTGACTTTCACAGTGACCGCCCCTTTAACTGACTTTCACAGTGACCGACCCTTTAACAGTGACTTTCACAGTGACCGCCCCATTAACAGTGACTTTCACAGTGACCGCCCCTTTAACATTGACTTTCCCAATGGCCGGCCCTTTAACAGTGACTTTTGCAGTGGCCGACCCTTTAACAGTGACTGCCCCTTTAACAGTGACTTTCACAGTCGCCGCCCCTTTAACAATGACCGTTCTTTTAACAGTGACTTTTTCAGTGACCGCCCCTTTAACATTGACTTTCACAGTGACCGCCCCTTTAACAGTGACTTTCACAGTGACCGCCCCTTTAACAGTCACTTTCACAGTGACCTCCCTTTTACAGGGACCTTCATAGCGCCCGCACTTTAAAAGTGACTTTCACAGTGACCGCCCCTTTAACAGTGACCGCCCCTTTAACAGTGACTTTCACAGTGCCGGCCCCTTTAACAGAGACCTTCATAGCGCCCGCCCCTTTAATAAACGTGACCTCCACAGTGCCCGCCCATTTAATAACAGTGACCGCCACAGTGCCCGCCCATTTAATAACAGTGACCTCCACCGTGCCCGCCCCTTTAATAACAGTGACCTCCACTGTGCCCTTTAAGCAGTAAAGAAAAATTACTGGGTTGTTATAAAAACCTGGAGTAAAACTGTGTTTATAGCAGTTGGGATTCGAAGAGAAAGAGTTGCAGGCTTATATTGGGGGGGGCTAATTTTTTAGGAATATCTCAGGAATGGTACGTCCTAAAGAGCTGAGACCTGGTCTAAAACTTTCCCGGACACCTGATGTACCTGTGTGCCAAATTTGGTGAAGATCGGTCCAGTCGTTTGGTCGCGCATAAAGAACAGACAGACAGGCAGACAGAAACTCATATATATATATATATATATATATATATATATATATATATAAGAGATACAGGGACATGCAAATAAATTATTGGGTCCCATTGCAAAAATATGAAATGCCTACACCCACAGATCCCCTTCTCCGACGCTCAGAGGAGTATACATTTATAAACTGTAATCCGTAACTGTAACTTTAAATCAGCGCTCATCTCTTTACTAGGGTACCTTACTCTCAGCTCCGGTAACAGGCAGTGCAGGCGGTGCTCACTCACTGACGTCACGTTCCTCTGCCACCTAGTGGGAGGAGCAGGCACGTGAAATCAGTGAGTGAGCGCCGCCCGCACAGCCTGTTACCGGAGCTGAGATAAAGGTACCCTAGTGTTAGCGTTTTTTCTCAGGCAGGTTTATGATGGTTATATGATGAGGCATCAGACTCCAACTTGTGAATATTTCCCTGTGCAATGAATATCCGGTTTGCTTCTCATCAGGACATAAATAGCAACCAAGACTTAACATAGGTTGTTAAATATCTCCTGATCAGAAGCAAACCGAATATTCATTGCACAGGGAAAAATTCACGGGTTAGAGGTCTGATGCCTCATCATATAACCATCATAAACCTGCCTGAGAAAAACCGCTAACAGTTTGGTGTCAGAAGGTGGGATCCACCAAAAAAACAGTATCGGGTAAGGGATTCTATATTTTAGATATATATTATTACTGCCCTATACTGTAAGAGTGGATTATTTGAACCCGGTAAGCGCTTCTGATAAGCGTCTCCCAGGAATCTGATATTCCTAAAGAAATAGAGGGATCTGAAATCCCACAGGAATCTGATAATCCTAAAGAAATAGAGGGATCTGAAGTCCCGCAGGAATCTGATATTCCTGAAGAAAAAATGGGGTCTGGAGTCCCCTAATCTGAAAAACAGTAATGTGTACAACGAATATCCTTTGCTAAAACCTGTATATAGCTGTATAGTTGCTTAAGCATTTTTAGTCGTTATATATATATATATATTAGGTTGAATTTTACTGTATAGACTGTGTATAGATTATGTAGATTATGTATAGATTGTATGCACGTTCATGCTGAAATTGAAGGTATAAAGTTGGCCATCAATAGTTTAAAATCTGCCATAGATTCAGGAGTAATATGAGCCTGAATTAGAAGTAATACCATCCAGAATAGTTTAAAATCTGCCATAAATTCATGAGTAGTTATGAACCTGAATTAGAAGAAATAGGATTAAAAAAACAAATAAACTGATAATCCTAAGGTTTGTCAGTAAGTATTTTTGCACTAAACACAAACATAATCATCCTTTGATAAACCTCCAAATTCAGCTGATCTCACGGTATATTTAGCTAAGTAAAAATGGGCAATTCTTATGGTAAGAAGAATCCCAAAAAGAAACAGAATTTTAAATTTAGAACTGAAAATCATGTACCCTAAGTCTGCTGCAAATCTCTCTATGGTGAAACTGTCTTCTAAAAATGAATTGGGGGAAAGTCCAAAAAATGTTTGTCCAGAGGTGTTTAGGTCCATTTTATACAGATCCTTGGGTTGATATGTGTAAATGAAGAAGGAATGAAATGTACTGACCCGCCCCCAAAAGAAGGGTCTTTCATATGGCCATCATCAAGGGCCTATGTCTGAATGACAGACACTTTTCCATGGTACAAAGGAGACCCTCACTGGAATGAAATATATATGAAAACTTGCGGCCAAGCATGGCTATCTGTGCAAAAGTTTGGACTGACTTGTGCAGTTCAAATACAAGACAGCAAAGTAAAACCCCCTTTGTGACTCCAACTCCTGTCCCACCCCCATATGTGCCATTGTACCCTTTAGTAACAAAATTAACAACAGAATCAGATGATGAGATATGCGCACACTTGACTCTACCACAGTTTCTGGTTTCACAGAACCTGAGGAACAGGTTTTGTTTGAACATACTAATCAGCCTATTGTACAGTCTGCACAGCCCAGTAGAACAATATATGCAAGGGCATCAAAGATTCAAGGGTTGACAAAAGACGCTAACGATCGATGGTCAAAGGAATGAGTAGTATTTGGATGGGGAGACCCTTCCCAACCCCATGGACAATGAGTCCATTAATTCTGATGCCTAGAGACTTGCAGCAGATACAAGAGGAATATGTGGCAAAACTGATTGAGAAATTAAACATTGAGTATGATGATATTTCGCTCTTGTTTCCCATGCCAACAGGTGCACCAACCCAACCCTCGTCTTACAGGAAAAGATGGCACTGGATTATCTTTTAGCTTCTTAGTGGGGGTTTCTGTGAGTTTATAGGAGAGGACTGCAGATACCAGGGATAAAGTCCAGGCCCATATGGATAAGGTCACTGTAATTCAGGGCATAGATAAGGCTATTACTAATGAGGGATAGAATCCTTTCACAGCTTTGGGTGGTTTTGGAGATTTCCTGTTTTCCATAGGTAACTGGTTGAAGGAAATAGGAGTATATAGCCTCATGTTGTTGTTTTTCTCTTTATCATATATATCCTGGTGAGATGCTCCTGCTGTTTGATCGATCGGATCGCCCAGTCACGGGCAGATAATCACATCCTCATCGCAGCTCCCAGATACACCACAGATCAACCTATGTCTTTGATGGAAAGGATGTCCAACTAAACGTTCATCGCCACGCCACACCTTACCACATCAGGACCTCGCTCAGAGTCAACTCCCCGAAGAATCAAACCGAAGGATGGAGCATCATCATGGAGGCAATGACACCCAAGGAGTATCACAATCGACGAGGGCAAGCTGAGAAAACCGAAGATTCAGGAAGAGATTCAAAGAACACAGGGGACATATTACAGAGAGGAGGGAACTGTCGTGGAAAGTTTTATTAAGCATAGGATGACTATAGTAAACTTTCTTTTTAGCTTAGGAATGGTATGTAGGTTTATTTTGTATATGCCTCCCTGTGTAAGGTCTGACCTGATTACGGTTATGAGAGCGTGATCGGGTCAGGTCGTTGCAAGGGAAATTCTATAAATCAGCACTCTGGTCCCTACTTCCCATGTGAAAACCGCCACCGTTGGTTTGAGAGGGATCTAATGGCTGCTGGCTCTGAGAGCAATGTTCTTAGTGAAGGCTACCAGCGTTTCCTCATCAGCAACGGTGGGGTATAGCACGCTGATGCCGGTCTCACTGAACCATGGGCATCCCAACATGAAACGTTGGTTGGTGGGACTGGTGTCTATGTGAATGCTATATCACCTTTCTTGGTCGACCCTGTTTTAAAAGACCTTCCTCAGGGTCTGATTCTGAGAGATTTACTGTGGGTCAGTAGCATTTTGTACCAAATTAAATAGATGTTGCCTGATTAGGGCCACATTTGTTTAAAAAAAGGCTGATTCATTTGGGAGCATTTGCACATGTTCTGGGTGTGGTAGTGGATGGTGAGTGTTTGAGCGCCACCCACCGGCACTCAGTGGCGTCGCCAGGGGGGGCCAGAGGGGGCCACGGCCCCCCCAACATCATGCTGTGCCCCCCCAACTAAAATGCCAGCCCCCCCCCCTAAGTAAGCCGCCGCCGGGCACAGAGAGATGAGCACTTCCATTGCGCTCATCTCCATTGTAATCTGCCTGTGCTGCGGCAGTGCAGGGGAGGGAGAGGTGGCATCCCATCAGAGGCCGGCGCAGGCGGCGCGATGACATCATCGCGCTGCCTGAGCCTTACAGCGCGGGACACAGGCCGGAAGATGCCTGCATCGCATCGCTAATCACATCGGTAAGTATACGTTTTTTGTTTGTTTTTTTACAATAGTGTTACTGGCACATTGGGGGGGCTTATTACAATACTGGCACATGATAGGGGGGGACTTAATACTGGCACATGATGGGGGGACATAATACTGGCATATGATGATGGGGGGGACTTAATACTGGCACATGATGATGGGGGGACTTAATACTGGCACATGATGATGGGGGACTTAATATTGGCATATGATGATAGGGGGGACTTAATACTGGCACATGATGATGGGGGGCTTAATACCCGCACATGATGGGGGGGGCTTAATACCCGCACATGATGGGGGGGCTTAATACTGGCACATGATGGGGGGGCTTAATACTGGCACATGATGGGGGGGCTTAATACTGGCACATGATGGGGGGCTTAATACTGGCACATGATGGGGGGGCTTAATACTGGCACATGATGGGGGGCTTAATACTGGCACATGATGGGGGGCTTAATACTGGCACATGATGGGGGGCTGAATACTGGCACATGATGGGGGGCTGAATACTGGCACATGATGGGGGGCTTAATACTGGCACATGATGGGGGCTTAATACTGGCACATGATGGGGGGCTTAATACTGGCACATGATGGGGGGCTGAATACTGGCACATGATGGGGGGCTTAATACTGGCACATGATGGGGGGGCTTAATACTGGCACATGAAGGGGGACTTAATACTGGCACATGATGGGGGGGCTTAATACTGGCACATGATGGGGGGCTTAATACTGGAACATGGGGGGGCTTAATATTGGCACATGATGGGGGCTTAATACTGGCACGTAATGGGGGGCTTATTACTGGCACGTAATGGGGGCTTATCACTAGCACATAATGGGGGGCTTATTACTAGCACGTAATGGGGGGCTTATTACTGGCATGTAATGGGAGACTTATTACTAGCATGTAATGGGGGGATTATTACTGGCACATTGGGGGGCTTATTACTGGCACGTGATGGGGGGCTTATTACTGGCACGTGATGGGTAGTGATGAGCGGCAGGTGCCATATTCGATTTCGACGAAATTCGCGAATATTCGATAGAATATTCGTTTTATATTCGTCGAAATCGAATATTCGTCATTATTCTTGTTATTGCGATTAATATGCGATTTAAATAATCGAATTTCGATTTTAACTTAAAGGCTACTCTCCTATTGAAATCGCAATTCGATTTTTTCAAGTTATAATAATCGAATTTCGATTTTAACTTAGCACTGCTATATGCCATATTAGTTAGCCTAATATGGCATATAGCAGTGCTAAGTTAAAATCGAAATTCGATTATTATAACTTGAAAAAATCGAATTGCGATTTCAACGTAATTCTCAAATCCGACAGTACATTCTAGTATATGGAGTCGTTCCCATGGTGATGGGGACGCTCCATAAGCATGGAATATGGCTTCAATGGCTTGGTAGAATTAGCGAATTGACGAATATATTCGTTATATTCCACAAAACGAATATAACGAATGTATTTGTCATATATCACAAAACGAAGATAACAAAGTATTCTGCATCTTCATTTTAGCTACATATTCATCAATTTCGCTAATTCTAGCAATGATATAGGAAAGTTGACTATAGAGACAGCTAAGTATAATTCGCTATGCGATTATATGACTGCTTTTTTTTATAAATAGTATAATTATAATAATTATCAGGTGTTATAATTATTCTATTTATTTAAAAAAAAAGCAGTAATATAATCGCATAGCGAATTAAACTTAGCTGTCCAGTCAGTGCCCGTTGCCGCTTCTGCCGACTTCCATGCTCATGGAGCGTCCCCATCACCATGGGAACATCTCCATATACTAGAATGTACTGTCGGATTTGAGAATTACGTTGAAATCGCAATTCGATTTTTTCAAGTTATAATAATCGAATTTCGATTTTAACTTAGCACTGCTATATGCCATATTAGTTAGCCTAATATGGCATATAGCAGTGCTAAGTTAAAATCGAAATTCGATTATTATAACTTGACATAATCGAATTGCGATTCCAACTTGGACCTGGTTTACTATATGGTTGGCTTCAATGGCTTGGTAGAATTAGCGAATTGACGAATATATTCGTTATATTCCACAAAACGAATATAACGAATGTATTCGTCATATTCCACAAAACAAAGATAACGAAGTATTCGTCATATTCCACAAAACGAAGATAACGAAGTATTCTGCATCTTCGTTTTAGCTACCTATTCATCAATTTCGCTAATTCTAGCAATGATATAGGAAAGTTGACTATAGAGACAGCTAAGTATAATTCGCTATGCGATTATATTACTGCTTTTTTTTTAAATAAATAGAATAATTATAATACCTGATAATTATTATAATTATACTATTTATAAAAAAAAGCAGTCATATAATCGCATAGCGAATTATACTTAGCTGTCTCTATAGTCAACTTTCCTATATCATTGCTAGAATTAGCGAAATTGATGAATAGGTAGCTAAAATGAAGATGCAGAATACTTCGTTATCTTCGTTTTGTGGAATATGACGAATACATTCGTTATATTCGTTTTGTGGAATATGACGAATACATTCGTTATATTCGTTTTGTGGAATATAACGAATATATTCGTCAATTCGCTAATTCTACCAAGCCATTGAAGCCATATTCCATGCTTATGGAGCGTCCCCATCACCATGGGAACGACTCCATATACTAGAATGTACTGTCGGATTTGAGAATTACGTTGAAATCGCAATTCGATTTTTTCAAGTTATAATAATCGAATTTCGATTTTAACTTAGCACTGCTATATGCCATATTAGGCTAACTAATATGGCATATAGCAGTGCTAAGTTAAAATCGAAATTCGATTATTATAACTTGAAAAAATCGAATTGCGATTTCAACGTAATTCTCAAATCCGACAGTACATTCTAGTATATGGAGATGTTCCCATGGTGATGGGGACGCTCCATGAGCATGGAAGTCGGCAGAAGCGGCAACGGGCACTGACTGGAGCAGCCAGGAAGCCAGGAATCCAAAGGACAGGTAAGAACAACTTTAGGGAAGTGGGAAAGAAAAAAATATAACAATAAAAAAAAAAAAAAAAAAAAAAAACGAATATTCGAAATATCGAATTTATATCACTATATTCGAAATATTCGCGAATTAGCGAAGTGCCGATATTCGCGAAAAAAATTCGATATTCGAATATTCGCGCTCAACACTAGTGATGGGGGGTCTTGTTACTGGCACGTGATGGGGGCTCTTGTTACTGGCACGTGATGGGGGCTTATTACTGGCACATTGGGGGGCTCTTGTTACTGGCACGTGATGGGGGGTTCTTGTTACTGGCAGTGGCACGTTATTGAGGGCACTTATTACTGGCACATTATTGGTGGGCACTATAGGGGCATCTACTGAGGCCACAAAGGGATGTTTTATATGGGGGCTCTGTACAGTAGCATTTTATACTGAGACACATTATGGTTGGTACTATGGGGAAGGGAGAGAGGAGTGCTATGGAGTCATCTACGGGAGGCACTAAGAAGGGGTATTTTATACTTGCAAATTATGGGGGACACTGAGGGCATCTACTGGGGCACGATATATGGGGCATTTTATACTGGTACATTATGGGGGGCACTAGCAGGAAGGGGGGAGAGGAGCACTATGGAGGCATTTACTGGGGGCACTATATAGGGGTATTTTATACTGGCACATTATGGGGGACATTAGCTCAACTGGGGGCATAAGGGGGTATTTTTTGCACTATCACATTATAAGGAGATTTATTTCTACTGGGGGGCATTATGGTGGGCTTTATTACTCCTCATGGTATGACCCCCTAGTAGCAGAACCAGCCTCGCCCTGCTCTGCTATCCCTCTGCCCCTTCTCCAAATCCTTATTATGAAATCTTTCTCATTAGGATAAAACACAACATCAGCTCCGCCGAGCCCCCGGCCAAGTGTGGAAGTGGCGTTCGAGATCCCCAAGGGCCAAGCCAAGTAACTGTAAGTGTTCATGTGAAGTATGTTTATGTTACATATGTACACTCCTGTGAGAGGCGGGGAGGGAGATCTGTGGATGACGCTCTTATGGAGGGGGAAATGGGGATGACACTGTCATGGGGTGGATCTGTGGATGACACATATAGCATAAGATGCTATATACGGTATGTGGCATCCACAGATTCCCCCCCCCCCCCCATAGCAGTGTCATCCACAGATCCCCTTCTCTATAAAAGTGTCATCCACAGACAGCTGGACTTTTCTTCCCTGTTGCGGTTTTAGGTATTGGGTAAAGTATCACAGCATTTCTAAGCGTACTTGTGTAAATGGATCGTTGTTATAGCTGCCCCCCCTACTTTTGTCCTGGCCCCCTGTGTGCCCCCCCAAAATTTGAAAGCTAGAGACGCCACTGCCGGCACTCTCAGGAAATGTGCGAATGTGTACCTTCCAGGTCTAAAAAGAATTTCTATTGGTCAAGGCATGAGGTGGAATGTACCTGCCTATCTGTAATATTACTGGGCAGTCATGTGCCATGGAGGGCGGGGTTAGCCCAGTAAAAGGTCTAACCCGAATATCCTATCTATGTGTAGAGCTTGCATGCCTTATGTTTTTTCTTACTTTTCTTTCTTCTCTCTTTTCACTATGCAGGAGATTTTTTCCTACTGTGCGCCAAATTACACAGAAGTTTTTTTTTATCTCCTTCATAGTCTTTAGTGTCTTCATGTGTCACACTCACACACACATATATATAAATATATATATATATATATATATATATATATACACACACACACACACACACACAGCCTTAGATGGAGGAAAACATACAATGATCCCGTTTTATATATATATATATATATATAAAAGTTGGGATCAATGGTTGGATTGAAAGGGATTTTTCATAATCGTACTTTTGATACATCACAGATTAGACATAGATCATACAAACCTCATCTCTTGTGGAATGCAGTACCTCAAAATTAACATATCTCACAACCTCTGCCAGTTGCTGGACACAATAGCAGCCTGCCTGAACAAAAGGCTATTTAACATCTCACCTCACATACAATGACAGAAAACTATGATAACCTATTCAACTTATTAGCATGTAGAGAAAACCTGTTCAATGTAAAATAACCCTTTTCATGTATTGTATATAGCAGATACCAGTATTGTTTAGCAAAGTTTCAACTATATCTTGACAAACATGTTTCCCAAGGCCTGCTAAGTACTACCAGGATTGTTCCAATTGGATCTTGAGAGACAATATGCGCTCACCCCCAAAAAGCCCTATAAGTATGCGCTGGGAAATAAAGATTTCAGATATTTAACAACCTATGTTAAGTCTTGGTTGATATTTATCTCTTGATCATAAGCAAACCGGATATTCATTGCTCAGGGAAATATTCACGGGTTGGAGGTCTGATGCCTCATCATATAACCATCATAAACCTGCCTGAGAAAAACCGCTAACACCTAGTAAAGAGATGAGCTCTGATTTAAAGTTAAAGTTACGGATTACAGTTTATAAATGTACTCCTGTGAGTAGCGGGGCCCTGTATATTCTATCCCCCAGGTAAGCCTCCCTGTCACCATGGGAATAGAATTAGAATATACCATCAGATCTGAGTATAAGACGACCCCCGACTTTTGAAAATAATTTCTAGTGTTAGAAAGTCGTCTTATACGCCGGAAAATACGGTACTTATGAATACTCGGGAGTCTCTTCGTTTTTTGCTGGACTATTAAAAATGCTCTTTTAAAAAGAACACGTAAAAAAGATTATACAGTCATTTTGCCGTGAATTTTCAAAGCAAATTCTCCAGCTATATCAAGTTTAAGATATCCACAGATATTTCCACTCTTAGGCGGTCATTTACTAAGACCAGCGTTTTAGACGCCAATCTTAATAAACCCCTACACCTGGTGGTGGATACGCTGGAGTTAGGAAGAGTCGCTGACCTCTTCATAACTTCACCTGATCCACTGCCAGTTGTAAATGTAAGACAGCTTCAGAGTAGGATTGGGCGAACCCGAACTGTAAAGTTCGGGTTCGATCCGAACTTTAGGGTTTTTTGTACCCGGACCTGAACCCGAACCCTTCCGTAAAAAAGTTTGGGTTCGAGATCGGTGTTTGGCGATTTAATGGCGCTTTTTGAAAGGCTGCAGGGCAGCGGATCAACAAGTGTTTAACTAGTGTGCCCTTAGAAGCCATCACAGCCATTCCTACTAAGGCATGGCTGTGATTGGCAAAGTGCACCATGTGACCCCAGGCTCTATATAAGCTGGAGTCACATAGCGACGCACGTCACTCTGCTCTTACTAGTTGTAGGGATATGATGCTGCTGCTGTGAGGGAGAGATTAGGAAAGACTCTGATATCTGCACTTGGTGTGAAGTCTGCGATCTACAGCGTTTTTTGTTTTGGTGGTGCAATGCAACATTTTTGTACCCTGCCCTGAGCCCAGTGAGAATGAAAAAAACGTTTAATCCGTCTGTTAGTTAGGTGGGCGTCGGCGGCCATTTTGTGCAATAGCAGTGCACCAGCACTGCATATGTGCCAGGAACAATCATTTAATCCTGTTCTTGTAGTTCAGTGGCCGACATATACCCAAATTCTCCAGCTATATCAAGTTTAAGATATCCACAGATATTTCCACTCTTAGGCGGCCATTTACTAAGACCAGTGTTTTAGACGCCAATCTTAATAAACCCCTACACCTGGGGGTGGATACGCTGGAGTTAGGAAGAGGTGCTGACCTCTTCATAACTTCACCTGATCCACTGCCAGTTGTAAATGTAAGACAGCTTCAGAGTAAGATTGAGCGAACCCGAACTGTAAAGTTTGGGTTCGTTCCGAACTTTAGGGTTTTTTGTACCCGGACCTGAACCCGAACCCTTTCGTAAAAAAGTTTGGGTTCGAGATCGGTGTTTGGCGATTTAATGGCGCTTTTTGAAAGGCTGCAGGGCAGCCGATCAACAAGTGTTTAACTAGTGTGCCCTTAGAAGCCATCACAGCCATTCCTACTAATGGCATGGCTGTGATTGGCCAAGTGCAGCATGTGACCCAGGCTCTATATAAGCTGGAGTCACATAGCAACGCACGTCACTCTGCTCTTACTAGTTGTAGGGATATGATGCTGCTGCTGTGAGGGAGAGATTAGGAAAGACTCTTATATCTGCACTTGGTGTGAAGTCTGCGATCTACAGCGTTTTTTGTTTTGGTGGTGCAATGCAACATTTTTGTACCCTGCCCTGAGCCCAGTGAGAATGAAAAAAACGTTTTAATCCATCTGTTAGTTAGGTGGGCGTCGGCGGCCATTTTGTGCAATAGCAGTGCACCAGCACTGCATATGTGCCAGGGACAATCATTTAATCCTGTTCTTGTAGTTCAGTGGCCGACATATACCCATTTTTAAAGTGCACCTGCGCTGCATATGTGCCAGGGGAAGGGAAAATAATACCGTCTGTGAGTTCAGGGACCCAGGGGGTGACATATCCCCATTTTTTCTGTAAAGTACCCCAGTGCTGCATTTCTGAGAGTGAAATATAATAAGTTAAATCCATCTGTTCCATTGTAGGGTGACATATTTACATTTGTTGTTGTAAAGTACCTCTGAGGCCTGCACTGCATATGTGACAGGCAGGCACATAAATTCAGCAAATCCATCTGTTCCATTGTAGGGGTGACATATCCACCATTTTTTATGTTAAAAACCCCTGTACTTCATTTGTGAGTGAAATATAATCACAGTTAAATCCATCTGTTTCATTTAGGGTTGAAAAAACACCTTTTTTGGGGGCAATAAAGTACTTTTTTGCCCTGTGCTGCATTTCTGACAGTCCAATAAAACTGCCAAATACTGCAGTTACATTTTTTGCTGAAAAATTCAAATTTTTGTTACTATAAAGTACATTTGCGGCCTACGCTACGTTCCTGTCAGTCAAATAAAACCATGAAATACCGCTGCTACATTTTTGGGCTTCAAATTCACATTCTTGGGTGTAAAGTACCTCTAAAGCCTGCACATGTGACAGGCAGGCACATCAAATCAGCAAATCCATCTGTTCGATTGTAGGGGTGACATAGCCACCATTTTTTATGTTAAAAACCTTTTTTTGGGGAGCAATAAAGTACCTTTTAGCCCTGTGCTGCATTTCTGGTAGTTAAAGAAATACAGTTAAATCCATCTGTTTAATTGTGTGTGAGAAAAATACTTTTTTTTTGCAATAAAGTACCTTTGCTGCCTGCACTGCATAGCAGACTGGGCAATAAGTTTAAAAAACTCGTCTGTTCCATTGTTGGGTGACATTAACCAATTTTTTCCGTCCAAAAACCCCTGCTCTGCTTAGGTGACAGGAACCTAAATTTCTAAAATTCGTCTGTTTCTTTGTTGGGTGACATTAACCCATGTTGGCAGTCAAAAAAAAACCTGCTCTGCATTGTTCACAAGGAACTTAATTTAGTAAAAACGTCTGTTACTTCAGTGGGTAACAGCAAAAAATGAGAAGAGCGTCAAACAAGGGACGTGGCCCAGGTCATGGTGCTGCTGGTGTTGGTGGAGCTCCTGTTGCAGGGAGAGGACGTGGTTGATCTGTGCCAGATACACGCCCAAGTGAAACACCTTCCTCAGGTGCGAGTAGGCGACAGAACCTGCAGCGTTATTTGGTAGGGCCAAATGCGGCTCCACGAATGGTAAGGCCAGAAAAAGTACAGGTTATGGTAGATTGGGTGGCTGACAGTGCCTCCAGTTCCTTTACATTGTCTCCCACCTAGTCGCCTGCTGAAAGATCAGAGTTGGCACCTGCAGCCCATGGCCATCGGTCTTTCACCTCACCCCCTTGCAAATCAGCCAAGCAGTCTGAGCCCCAAGTCATGGCACTGCTGGCAGGGTTTCCCAGCACCATCCACATAGCCCTGCCCCAGAAGTGGAAGAGATTGAGTGCACAGATGTAGAGTTGAGCGGACACCTGGATGTTCGGGTTCGAGAAGTTCGGCCGAACTTCCCAAAAATGTTCGGGTTCGGGATCCGAACCCGATCCGAACTTCGTCCCGAACCCCATTGAAGTCAATGGGGACCCGAACTTTTCGGCACTAAAAAGGCTGTAAAACAGCCCAGGAAAGGGCTAGAGGGCTGCAAAAGGCAGCAACATGTAGGTAAATCCCCTGCAAACAAATGTGGATAGGGAAATGAATTAAAATAAAAATTAAATAAATAAAAATTAACCAAAATCAATTGGAGAGAGGTCCCATAGCAGAGAATCTGGCTTCACGTCACCCACCACTGGAACAGTCCATTCTCAGATATTTAGGCCCCGGCACCCAAGCAGAGGAGAGAGGTCCCGTAATAGACAATCTGGCTTCATGTCAGCAGAGAATCAGTCTTCATATCATAGCAGAGAATCAGGCTTCACGTCAGCCACCAATGCAACAGTCCATTTTCATAAATTTAGGCCCAGCACCCAGGCAGAGGAGAGAGGTCCCGTAACAGACAATCTGGCTTCATGTCAGCAGAGAATCAGGCTTCACGTCACCCACCACTGCAACAGTCCATTGTTAGATATTTAGGCCCAGCACCCAGGCAGAGGAGAGAGGTCCCGTAACAGACAATCTGGCTTCATGTCAGCAGAGAATCAGTCTTCATGTCATAGCAGAGAATCAGGCTTCACGTCACCCACCACTGTAACAGTCCATTTTCATAAATTTAGGCCCAGCACCCAGGCAGAGGAGAGAGGTCCCGTAACAGACAATCTGGCTTCATGTCAGCAGAGAATCAGTCTTCATATCATAGCAGAGAATCAGGCTTCACGTCACCCACCACTGCAACAGTCCATTGTTAGATATTTAGGCCCAGCACCCAGGCAGAGGAGAGAGGTCCCGTAACAGACAATCTGGATTCATGTCAGCAGAGAATCAGTCTTCATATCATAGCAGAGAATCAGGCTTCACGTCAGCCACCAATGCAACAGTCCATTTTCATAAATTTAGGCCCAGCACCCAGGCAGAGGAGAGAGGTCCCGTAACAGAGGATCTGGCTTCATGTCAGCAGAGAATTGGTCTGCATGTCATAGCAGAAAATCAGGCTTCACGTCAGCCACCACTGCAACAGTCCATTGTCAGATATTTAGGCCCAACACCCAGGCAGAGGAGAGAGGTCCCGTAACAGAGGATCTGGCTTCATGTCAGCAGAGAATTAGTCTGCATGTCATAGCAGAGAATCAGGCTTCACGTCACCCAACATTGGAACAGTCCATTGGCATATATTTAGGCCCCGGCACCCAGACAGAGGAGAGGTTCATTCAACTTTGGGTAGCCTCGCAATATAATGGTAAAATGAAAATAAAAATAGGATTGAACGAGGAAGTGCCCTGGAGTACAATAATATATGGTTAAGGGGAGGTAGTTAATGTCTAATCTGGACAAGGGACGGACAGGTCCTGTGGGATCCATGCCTGGTTCATTTTTATGAACGTCAGCTTGTCCACATTGGCTGTAGACAGGCGGCTGCGTTTGTCTGTAATGACGCCCCCTGCCGTGCTGAATACACGTTCAGACAAAACGCTGGCCGCCGGGCAGGCCAGCACCTCCAAGGCATAAAAGGCTAGCTCTGGCCACGTGGACAATTTAGAGACCCAGAAGTTGAATGGGGCCGAACCATCAGTCAGTACGTGGAGGGGTGTGCACATGTACTGTTCCGCCATGTTAGTGAAATGTTGCCTCCTGCTAACACGTTGCGTATCGGGTGGTGGTGCAGTTAGCTGTGGCGTGTTGACAAAACTTTTCCACATCTCTGTCATGCTAACCCTGCCCTCAGAGGAGCTGGCCGTGACACAGCTGCCTTGGCGACCTCTTGCTCCTCCTCTGCCTTGGCCTTGGGCTTCCACTTGTTCCCCTGTGACATTTGGGAATGCTCTAAGTAGCGCGTCTACCAACGTTCACTTGTACTCGCGCATCTTCCTATCACGCTCCAGTGCAGGAAGTAAGGTGGGCACATTGTCTTTGTAGCGTGGATCCAGCAGGGTGGCAACCCAGTAGTCTGCACACGTTAAAATGTGGGCAACTCTGCTGTCATTGCGCAGGCACTGCAGCATGTAGTCGCTCATGTGTGCCAGGCTGCCCAGGGGTAAGGACAAGCTGTCCTCTGTGGGAGGCGTATCGTCATCGTCCTGCCTTTCCCCCCAGCCACGCACCACTGATGGGCCTGAGCTGCGTTGGGTGCCACCCCGTGTGACCATGCTTCATCCTCATCCTCCTCCACCTCCTCCTCATCCTCGTCCTCCTCGTCCTCCAGTAGTGGGCCCTGGCTGGCCACATTTGTACCTGGCCTATGCTGTTGCAAAAAACCTCCTCTGAGACACTTCGAAGAGACTGGCCTGAAAGTGCTAAAAATGACCCCTCTTCCTCCTCCTCCTCCTCCTCCTCCTCCTCCTGGGCCACCTCCTCTTCCATCATCGCCCTAAGTGTTTTCTCAAGGAGACATAGAAGTGCTATTGTAACGCTGATAACGGCGTCATCGCCACTGGCCATGTTGGTGGAGTACTCGAAACAGCGCAACAGGGCACACAGGTCTCGCATGGAGGCCCAGTCATTGGTGGTGAAGTGGTGCTGTTCCGCAGTGCGACTGACCCGTGCGTGATGCAGCTGAAACTCCACTATGGCCTGCTGCTGCTCGCACAGTCTGTCCAGCATGTGCAAGGTGGAGTTCCACCTGGTGGGCACGTCGCATATGAGGCGGTGAGCGGGAAGGCCGAAGTTATGCTGTAGCGCAGACAGGCGAGCAGCGGCAGGATGTGAACGCCGGAAGCGCCAACAGACGGCCCGCACTTTATGCAGCAGCTCTGACATGTCGGGGTAGTTGTGAATGAACTTCTGCACCACCAAATTCAGCACATGCGCCAGGCAAGGGATGTGCGTCAAACCGGCTAGTCCCAGAGCTGCAACGAGATTTCGCCCATTATCGCACACCACCAGGCCGGGCTTGAGGCTCACCGGCAGCAACCACTCGTCGGTCTTTTGTTCTATACCCCGCCACAACTCCTGTGCGGTGTGGGGCCTGTCCCCCAAACATATGAGTTTCAGAATGGCCTTCTGACGTTTACCCCGGGCTGTGCTGAAGTTGGTGGTGAAGGTGTGTGGCTGACTGGATGAGCAGGTGGAAGAAGAGGAGGAGGAAGCCGAGAAGGAGGAGGTGGCAACAGGAGGCAAAGAATGTTGCCCTGCGATCCTTGGCGGCGGAAGGACGTGCGCCAAACAGCTCTCCGCCTGGGGCCCAGCCGCCACTACATTTACCCAGTGTGCAGTTAGGGAGATATAGCGTCCCTGGCCGTGCTTACTGGTCCACGTATCTGTGGTTAGGTGGACCTTGCTACAGATGGCGTTGTGCAGTGCACACTTGATTTTATCGGATACTTGGTTGTGCAGGGAAGGCACGGCTCTCTTGGAGAAGTAGTGCCGGCTGGGAACAACATACTGTGGGACAGCAAGCGACATGAGCTGTTTGAAGCTGTCTGTGTCCACCAGCCTAAATGACAGCATTTCATAGGCCAGTAGTTTAGAAATGCTGGCATTCAGGGCCAGGGATCGAGGGTGGCTAGGTGGGAATTTACGCTTTCTCTCAAATGTTTGTGAGATGGAGAGCTGAACGCTGCCGTGTGACATGGTTGAGACGCTTGGTGACGGAGGTGGTGGTGGTGTTGGTAGTACATCCCCTGTTTGTTGGGCGGCAGGTGCCAACGTTCCTCCAGAGGCGGAGGAAGAGGCCGAGGCAGCAGCAGCAGAAGAGGCCGAGGAGGCAGCAACAGAAGAGGTAGCAGGGGGAGCCTGAGCGACTTCCTTATTTTTAAGGTGTTTACTCCACTGCAGTTCATGCTTTGCATGCAGGTGCCTGGTCATGCAGGTTGTGCTAAGGTTCAGAACGTTAATGCCTCGCTTCAGGCTCTGATGGCACAGCGTGCAAACCACTCGGGTCTTGTCGTCAGCACATTGTTTGAAGAAGTGCCATGCCAGGGAACTCCTTGAAGCTGCTTTGGGGTGCTCGGTCCAAGATGGCGGCGGTCAGTAGCAGGCGGAGTCTCTTGGCGGCGGGTGTTCTGCTTTTGCCCACTGCTCCCTCTTTTGCTACGCTGTTGGCTCGGTCTCACCACTGCCTCTTCCTCCGAACTGTGAAAGTCAGTGGCACGACCTTCATTCCATGTGGGGTCTAGGACCTCATCGTCCCCTGCATCGTCTTCCACCCAGTCTTGATCCCTGACCTCCTGTTCAGTCTGCACACTGCAGAAAGACGCAGCAGTTGGCACCTGTGTTTCGTCATCATCAGAGACATGCTGAGGTGGTATTCCCATGTCCTCATCATCAGGAAACATAAGTGGTTGTGCGTCAGTGCATTCTATGTCTTTCACCGCTGGGGAAGGGCTAGGTGGATGCCCTTGGGAAACCCTGCCAGCGGAGTCTTCAAACAGCATAAGAGACTGCTGCATAACTTGAGGCTGAGACAGTTTCCCTGGTATGCATGGGGGTGATGTGACAGACTGATGGGGTTGGTTTTCAGGCGCCATCTGTGCGCTTTCTGCAGAAGACTGGGTGGGAGATAATGTGAACGTGCTGGATCCACTGTCGGCCACCCAATTGACTAATGCCTGTACCTGCTCAGGCCTTACCATCCTTAGAACGGCATTGGGCCCCACCATATATCGCTGTAAATTCTGGCGGCTACTGGGACCTGAGGTAGTTGGTACACTAGGACGTGTGGATGTGGCAGAACGGCCACGTCCTCTCCCAGCACCAGAGGGTCCACTAACACCACCATGACCATGTCCACGTCCGCGTCCCTTACTAGATGTTTTCCTCATTGTTATGGTTCACCACAACAACAAAAATATTATTTGGCCCAATGTATTGTATTCAAATTCAGCGGGATATAAATTTGAGGCCTAGTATTTAGGCGCTGGGTGACCGGTATGGATTTACTAACAGAATTAGACTTGGAAATGCACAGTAGCGTGTGTGTGAAGTTATTCTGAATGACCTTATGTGCACCTTGAATATTATATACCCTTTTAGGGATAGATTTCAAATAGCTCTGATATAGCAGAAACCACTAAATTATGAAATTGCTAAATTGGGAATTGTATTTCAACCCAGAACAAAAAATGTGCTTTGATGGACACTAAATAACTTTCCCAGCCACAACAGGACAGCGGTAACGAGAGATTTAGCGGGATATAAATTTGAGGCCTAGTATTTAGGCGCTGGGTGACCGGTATGGATTTACTGACAGAATTAGACTTGGAAATGCACAGTAGCGTGTGTGTGAAGTTATTCTGAATGACCCTATGTGCACCTTGAATATTATATACCCTTTTAGGGATAGATTTCAAATAGCTCTGATATAGCAGAAACCACTAAATTATGAAATTGCTAAATTGGGAATTGTATTTCAACCCAGAACTTAAAATGTGCTTTGACGGACACTAAATAACTTTCCCAGCCACAACAGGACAGCGGTAACGAGAGATTTAGCGGGATATAAATTTGAGGCCTAGTATTTAGGCGCTGGGTGACCGGTATGGATTTAGTGACAGAATTAGACTTGGAAATGCACAGTAGCGTGTGTGTGAAGTTATTCTGAATGACCCTATGTGCACCTTGAATATGATCTACCCTTTTAGGGATAGATTTCAAATAGCTCTGATATAGCAGAAACCACTAAATTATGAAATCGCTAAATTGGGAATTGTATTTCAACCCTGAACAAAAAATGTGCTTTGACGGACACTAAATAACTTGCCCAGCCACAACAGTACAGCGGTAACGACAGATTTAGCGGAATATAAATTTGAGGCCTAGTATTTAGGCGCTGGGTGACCGGTATGGATTTAGTGACAGAATTAGACTGGGATATGGCCAAAAAATAACCACACTATTGCTGGTTAAATGCACTTGGTGTGACAGCTTGACCAACCACACTACTGAGGGTTAAATGCACTTGGTGACGGGCGCAGCTTGCCCCTGATGTAGTATATGGCCAAAAAATGAACAGACTATTGCTGGTTAAATGCACTTGGTGTGACAGCTTCACCCTGATGTAGGCTTTAGCCAAAAAACAACCACACCATTGAGGGTTAAATGCACTTGGTGACAGGCGCAGCTTGCCCCTGATGTAGTATATGGCCAAAAAATGAACAGACTATTGCTGGTTAAATGCACTTGGTGTGACAGCTTTAGGCTGAGTTCACACGAGCGTGACAGATTTGGTCCGGATGCGTTCAGGGTGCGTTCAGTTAAACTCGCACCATTTTGCAAGCAAGTTCAGTCAGTTTTGGCTGCAATTGCGTTTAGTTGTTCAGTTTTTTCCGCGCGGGTGCAATGCGTTTTGATGCTTTTTTCACGCGCGTGATAAAAAACTGAAGGTTTACAAACAACATCTCCTAGCAACCATCAGTGAAAAACGCATTGCATCTGTGCTGTTTCTTTCAAATTTAATTAACGCACTGTATTATTATATCTCCTTTTACTATGTTGTTTCTACGTATTGTTTCTCTGCTGCCATCTGCTGGCCGGAATTTGTATGTTGCACGCCTTGTTCCTTATCTATAAAGTTTTTCCCTTACGTCCTAACCAGTGGCACAGATGGGGTATTCTGCCCCTGTGGACTGGTTAGGACAGGTGGAAGTTTAATGAAACATAAAAATAAAAAACACTGGCATGCACACGCCCTCCCTGCCCCCTATAAAGAGGGGCGTAGCCCTCATGCTGTTGTGTTTTTTTCTGTCCTGCGGACAGGACGGGACGGGTGGTGCACTCCTCCATCCTTGTGGTGGAGAGAGTGCGATTCCCTTTTTTCTTTATAGGTTCCTAGGACCTGTGCAGCTCCCCCTATGCGGCCGGAGGATACCCTCCGGCCTTAGCTGGTCTCCTTATGCCCTGTCTAGGTTGTACCTCTGTTCGGGGTGGAGTGGCTGGAGCGGCGGTAGCGGTGCCCGCATGTTCGGCTGGGCGCCGCCATCTTGCGGAAGTGACGTCGGGTTACGTCACTTCCGGGTTTTCGCTCCGGCCGACGGATGGTTGGCTGGAGCGGTGAAGCGGCGTCCCGCATGTTGCTGGGCGCCGCCATCTTGCGGGAGTGACGTTAAGTAACGTCACTTCCGGTTTTTCGCTCCGGCCGTTTGTTAGCGCGGCCGGAGGTGTATTTTAGTGAAATTAGGCCAAGGGGCCTTTAATATGTGCAGGGTCCCTTTCTGGGCCCTAATACAGAGATCTTTTTCCTTGTTTTTCAAGGAGTGAAAATCGGAGGTTTACCCCGCCCCCCTTGGGGGCGGGACTTTCGTTTTGGCGCCAAGAAGCCCTATTTAAACCTGGTGAAGCTCCAGGTTCAGTCTCCTGGAGCGCAGCTTGCTGTCAACCTTGAGTGTGGTTTGGTGCTAGAGAGTCTTGTTACCTCTGTGCTGTAAATCAGTTGTTGTCTTATTATAAAGAGCTTGCTAGGATCTTCTGGGTAAAGATCCTGAAACTTGCGATTAAGCTCTATTTTTCTTGAATTTTGTTAAATTCATGTTTTGTTTTTTTTTGATTTTCAGCCATGTCGTCTACCGGTGACGGAGGAGAGCGTGACCCCAGCCGGAAATCCGCGGGCAAGAGGCGCCACTTGCAGTGCCATGATTGCCAGATTGTCCTGGAGGACTCGTACGATTTCTCCCGCTGCCCACCCTGTAGGGCCAAGTCACTCCCCCAGTTGGAGCCATCTGTCCACGATGTGGTGGATTGGGTAAAAGGGTACATGGAGTCAAACATGTCCCAAGTCAACGCCTCCATACAGGAGCTGAAGAGTGCCTTGGTCGCCAAGCGTCATCGTCCCTCCTCCCCCCATCGTGCGATGGAGGTCTCGGGGGGTCAGGAGGCGAGGGAGGGCTCCGCTTCCTCCTCGGACGAGGAGGATGGTTTCTCCTATTTTTTCCCGCTGGAGAAGGCCCAGCGGCTACTAAAATCCGTCCGGTCGGGGGACCAGGACGTTGACCCGGGGGAAGCCTCATCCTCTGCCTCTAGGGGGCCTAGGGCCTTCAAAGCGGATGATTCTCTCCTGTCTCTGATGAAAACAGAGTGGAGAAAGCCAGAAAAAGGTCCAGTGTTGACCAAAAGGTTTAAGGCCGTGTTTCCGGTCAAGGAGGATCAGGTATCTTCCTGGGGGCCTGTCCCTAAGGTGGACATGGCCATCGCGAAGCTTTCCAGGAGGACCCTGATCCCTTCAGACGACGGGTCAAGTTTGTTGGACCCGATGGACAGGAAGGCGGACTGCGCCCTTAGGCGCGCTTATTCTTCAGCCTCGGCCTCCGCCTCAGTCGCGATTGCGTCGTCCGAAGTGGCGAATTTCTTAAAAACGAGGTTTTCCCAAATTGAGTCTGACCTGGACCAGGGGGTCTCTAGGGATGACATTCTGGCCTCATGCAAGACGGCCAGCCTTGCCATTGACTATTTGTGTGACGCAGCTCCACAACAACTTAAGCTTGCATCTAAGTCTATGGCTCTGTCAACCGCGGGCAGGCGTCCGCTTTGGTTGAAGCCCTGGAAGGCAGATACGACCTCGAAGCACAATCTTTGTGCCATGGCGTACGAACCCGGCAAGCTCTTTGGTGCAGAGCTAGACCATATAATGGAGGGGCTGTCGGACAAGAAGGGCAAGTCCCTTCCCCAGCAGTCCTTTCGTGGTCGGGGCAGAGGGTATGGTTCCAGAGCGGAACCGCAACCCAGACCCCAGAGGAATTGGGGTTCCCGTAGAGGAGGGAAATCCTCTCGGGGTTCTAGACCCCCCAAGAAGTCCTCGGCGCTCTGATTGCGGGCCTCCTCGAGGCTCTTGGTATTTTGCCGGTCTGACTGGAGATCTCGGGCTCCCTTCTCCCCACATTCCCGTAGGCGGTCGCCTACGACACTTTCTACCTTGTTGGCAGGATCATATCCAGGACAGTTGGGTCCTGCGTGTAATCTCCCAGGGCTACCTTGTAGACCTGAGCAGTCGGCCTCTGGACAAATTTGTCCAGACAAGGCTTCTTCCCAGCAACAAGCAGAAGATTCTAGAAAGTTACGTACTAGAATACTTCCAGAAGGGGGCCTTAGAAGAGGTTCCTCTCCTAGAGAGGGGAACAGGTATCTACTCCCCAGTTTTCCTGGTACCCAAGAGTACAGGAGGGTGGAGAATGATTATAGATTTGAGGTTCTTCAACCGTTTCATAAGACAAAAGAAGTTCCGTATGGAAACTATCCAGTCAGTGACCAATCTTCTTATGCCGGGAGATTTCTTGGCAACCTTGGACCTCAAGGATGCTTATCTCCATATTCCCATCCATCCTGGGTCCAGAAGATTCTTAAGGATCGCGGTAAATATCGGGGGGGTCCTAAAGCATTTTCAGTTTGTGGCCCTCCCGTTTGGGATCTCTTCAGCCCCACACACTTTCACCAAGGTGGTGGTCTCTGTGGTGGCCGCACTAAGGCTTCAAGGCTTGAGTATAGTTCCATACCTGGACGACTGGCTCCTCAGAGCCCCTTCCCAAGCGATCCTGTCCCAACACATCCAACAGGCTGTTACATTCCTACATCAGTTAGGATGGGTAATCAATTGGGACAAATCCCAGCTTCAACCAGCCACCTCAGTAAGGTTCCTGGGGTTCATGGTGGATTCAGTCAGGATGATGATTCATCTCACTCCCGAAAGAAAGCAATCCGTGCAACAGACAGCCCATTCCCTCTCTGTACCCAAACGGGTAACAATCCGAACATGGATGAGGATGTTGGGACTAATGTCTTCAACCGCAGAGGCGGTACCTTAGGCATTATGGCATCTACGTCCGCTCCAGTCGGAAGTATTAGCCAAGTGGAATCACAGTCCAAGGGGACTCAATTCCGTGCTCTCCCTGCCTTACAAAGTCCGGTCCTCTCTGAGGTGGTGGTCCCACCTCACGGACGGCAAGTCCCTGATCCAGCCCTCTTGGATCATACTTACTTCAGACGCATCCCTAGTAGGCTGGGGTGCGCATCTTCAGGACAAGACAGTCCAGGGAACCTGGACACCTCAGGAGAGGTTATTGTCATCGAATCTCCTGGAGATCAGAGCAATCAGGCTAGCTCTTCTTCATTTTGCTCCCATCATTCGGGGGAAGGCAGTGAAGGTACAATCAGACAGCATGACCGCTGTGTTGTATATCAACAAGCAGGGAGGCACGAGGTCACAAAGTCTCCTGAGAGAGATAGGGGTGATTTTGGATTGGGCAGAACTGAACCTCACCCACGTATCAGCCGTTCACATTCGCGGAGTTCACAATGTGATTGCGGATCGCCTGAGCCGAGGTCTTCCTACCGGAGAATGGTCACTTCATCCAGAGGTCTTCAAGGAGATAACGCTCAGGTGGGGCATGCCAGAGATCGATCTCATGGCAACGAGGTTCAACACCAAGGTGGAGAGGTATTGCTCCCTTTACAGGGAGGACAACCCGGTGGCAATAGATGCACTGTCAATCCCATGGAGGTTCAGGCTGGCCTACATCTTCCCTCCAATTTCCTTGATACCAAGGGTCTTGATGAAAATCAGGCAGGACCAAGCGTCAGTTATAGCCATTATCCCATACTGGCCGAAAAGAGCTTGGTTTACCCAACTCTTACAGATGAGTCGGGGTCAATTTCTGAGGCTTCCCCCAGAGAGAGTACTGGTGTCGGGGGGCACCCAGGTCTCCTCAAATCTTCAAATGTTCAACCTGACAGCCTGGAGGTTGATCAGTCCCTTCCAAGGATAGAAGGGCTATCGGGGTCTGTCTTGAGAACCCTGGAGCACTCCAGATCGGAAGCTACCAACAAGGCCTACTCCAGAATCTGGAAGATTTTTTCGTCCTGGTGTTCTAGGCATCAGCAAACATCCGCTGAAGCTTCCATCCCGATGATCCTACAGTTTCTACAGGACGGTCTGGATAAAGGGCTATCACCTGCTACCCTTAAAGTGCAGATTTCAGCAATCTCTGCTTGTCTCAACAGAGCGGTTTCTCAAGACCCCCTTATCAAGAGATTCCTGAAGGGAGCCTCAAGATTAAAGCCTACAGTAATCAGACCTATCCCTGTTTGGGAATTATCGGTCGTGCTCAGGGGGTTAACATCTCCCCCCTTTGAGCCCCTAGAGGAGGCGGGATTCAGGTTCCTGACCTGGAAGATCACCTTCTTGTTGGCTGTTACCTCTGCAAAGCGAGTTGGGGAACTCCAGGCTTTTTCTGCCTTTGAGCCTTATACAAAGTTCCTGCAGGATCGGGTACTCCTCAAATTTTTACCCACCTTCATCCCAAAGGTTCCCTCCTTTGATAATATTAACCAGGTGATCTCCCTACCAACATTGGCTCCATCCCCCTCCTCTGAGGAAAGAGGGCTCCATACCCTCGACATTGCGAGATGTCTTAGGATTTACCTGGAACGCTCCAAGGTATTTAGGAAGGATGAAAACCTCCTTATCCTTTTTTCTGGTACCCATAAGGGGAGGAAAGCCTCTAAGCCCTCCATCAGTCGCTGGATTAAAGAGGCAATTCGGGAGTCTTATATGTCTCAGGGCTCGGAGCCCCCTGAATTTGTAAGGGCCCACTCTACTCGAGCAGTGGCCACTTCTTTTGCAGAGAGAAGCTCGATCCCATTGGATGTGATCTGTAAGTCAGCTTCTTGGAGTTCTCACTCCACTTTTATCTCACACTATAGAGTGGATACTAGAATACATAGTTATTCCTCATTTGGCCGGACAGTGTTATCTTCCGCCAGGCATGAGGACCCTCCCATGGGGGTTTCTACTTGCTAAATCCCCATCTGTGCCACTGGTTAGGACGTAAGGGAATCGTTAATTTCTAACGATAATTTGTTTTCCCTTAGTCCTAACAGTGGCACACAAATTTCCCCCCCTTGTTTTTTAATTATGGGTTTTGTCTACTTGTTACTACACAACAGCATGAGGGCTACGCCCCTCTTTATAGGGGGCAGGGAGGGCGTGTGCATGCCAGTGTTTTTTATTTTTATGTTTCATTAAACTTCCACCTGTCCTAACCAGTCCACAGGGGCAGAATACCCCATCTGTGCCACTGTTAGGACTAAGGGAAAACAAATTATCGTTAGAAATTAACGATTCTCTGCTGGGCGTGATTTTAGCAGCCTTGGTTCTTGTCACTTCCTGTAGCCATTTTAAGTGCTGCACTCCTTGTGACTGGAGACTCACACCTTGGCTTGTGAAGGCATCAGTTTTTGACCAGCAGTTGCCTCAGCAGTTGCCTCTGGAAAGACATCCACATGACAGCATCTACTGCATCACTGTATGTCACTGCTCTGGATCAAATAAACCCACGTTTGATTGCATCCTCATGTCTACGTCTGGATCCATCTAACCTGAGCATCTGCCGGTCCGGTCTGCTCCACTGCTTGGATACGAAGGTAGGACAGTCACAAGGTCATTATCAGTTACACCTTCATTCGCCTTCATGTGGGGACAGAACAGTCAAAAACTGCCTTAAAGCCTTATACCCCAGTAAATACCCGTCTCAAAGTCTAATGCCCGGCTACAGGTTCCCTCAGAGCCCAGTGCCACACTCAGGAACCTCCCTTGCAATAGGCCCACTCGCAGCAAATCTGCCCGGCAACAGTGCACGTCCCATAAGCCTAAGGGGAAGCACGGGGTGTCCGCAGTAGATATACTCTTGCCTGGAAGTCCTCCACTACTTGCCAAGCTACTTTCTACATCCTATGTTAACCCTTGCTCGCAGGATATAAGAACTGTTCACGCACGCGGGGCCTCCCTCAAACCAAAACCCCGCAATTCACTCAAAACACTTTAGGAACCTTATCGGGGTGCCTCATCTGAGCCGCACAGCAATTTTCAGCCCCAAATTCGAAAGTTCATTTTCTTAAAGAGACAGCGCACCTTAAATCAAAATGGCCGAAAAGGACCTCGTACAGTTCCCCAGTGATGAAACAAAGGAAATGCAACCTGATACTGATCATTATGAAGAGCTGGAGGTAGAATCCACACTTCCAGCAGACCAAGTCACGCGACCAAGGCGCTCTCTCAAACCAACTATAAAGATCACGGAAAATTATCACACCAGGAAAGATGAGCTATGTGACAACCTGGAAGAGCTATGGGAACGAGTTTCCTCCCTCATATCAGGAATTAAGTCCTCCTCAGGCGATGCCACCAGGTTAAAAGTTGCCGTCGGGCGGCTGAACTCAGCCCATGAAAGATACAAGAGACTGTCCACAAGGTATATAACCTTTCTAAAAGACTCTAATATTGAAGAAGCCCCATCAGAATTGTGCAAGGCAGAATCAATAGACAGACAAAGAGACGCCATGGTGCTGGACGCTAAAGATAAAGTGGAACTCCGCATCTCTCATTTGCAAGAAACTAGATCACACAGATCGCATTCATCCAAACATTCCTCGCGGTCCTACAGATCATCATGCTCTAGAAGCTCCGCCCTGAGCGACAGATTACTAGAGGCCCGGATAAATGCAGAGCTATCCAAAGTGAGGCGTTCCTTCACCGAAAAAGAAGTCCTTGCGAGAACAGAAGCTCAGATGGCGGCGGCCAAGAGGGCAGAAGCGGAGGCAGAAGCCAAGAGGGCAGAAGCGGAGGCAGAAGCCAAGAGGGCAGAAGCGGAGGCAGAAGCCAAGAGGGCAGAAGCGGAGGCAGAAGCCAAGAGGGCAGAAGCGGAGGCAGAAGCCAAGAGGGCAGAAGCGGAGGCAGAAGCCAAGAGGGCAGAAGCAGAAGCAGAGGCTCGAATAAAGATCCTTGAATCAGAGAGGGAAGAGGAAATTGCATTAGCAAAAGTAAGACTACTTGAGCAAGCATTGAGCCAAGGCTTTGATTCAGTCTGCTTACCACCAGAGGAGATAGACGATCCAGTTGATCGCACCAGTGACTATGTTCTGAAACAGTTATCTGCACCACCCCCAGTGTGCAGTACTGTCCAAGCAAACGACACTGAAACCTCCAAGTCATCTCTACCTGCAGTGCCAGCGATACCCACAGCACCTGAGCAACCCAATAACAGTTGCCCAGGTGCGCCCTCTCAAGGGCATTTATTACAGCAAGATGGCTACCAGGTGTTTCCTGGCCTACCTCCACAGCTCAAGCGGCAGTCATCAGAATCTACAGAGGCTAGATCACAGCTCAACCCTGCAGCAACATCATTCTACCCGGAAGCATCTCACCCTTTCACGCCACACAGCCTATACGCCCCAGGGGCATCACAAGTTGTCATGGCAACAAGCAGTGAGAGATCAGATATGTCTGAGTTTGCCAGGTTTATGGTGAGCAGAGAGCTAATTAACACCAGTCTCTCAAAATTTGATGATCGTGCGGAGAGCTACAGAGCCTGGAAGGCAACCTTCAAAGCTGCCATCGCCAACCTCAACCTAACTGCAGAGCAGGAGCTCGACCTCTTGATCAACTGGCTGGGCCCAGGCTCCACAAATCGCATCAAGAGCCTTAGAACTGTCTATGTGGGACAAGCAGAAGCAGGTCTCGCTGCAGCCTGGCAAAGACTCGAACGCACCTTTGGCAGTGCAGAAGCAATAGAGAAGGCACTATTCAGGAGACTGCAGAACGTTCCCAAGATCAGTCTTAAGGATGTCCACAAGCTTCAGGATTTAAGTGATTTGCTCATGGAACTGGAGCTCGCCAAAAGAGATCCTCGTCTGTCCGGGCTGTGCTACCTGGATACTGCCCATGGGGTGAACCCAATTGTCGTGAAGCTACCATACAGCCTGCAAGAGAAGTGGGCGGCATCAGTCTCAAGGTACAAAAGAGTGCATGATGTCACCTTTCCCCCATTTATTCATTTCTGTAGGTTCATCGATGAACAGTCCCAGATGAGGAATGACCCCAGCCTCGACTTCCTGGAGTTTAATACTACAGCTTCAGTGATGCCATCATCAAGGTATGAAAGTATTGTGCATAAACACAGAGACTTTAAGAGCAGCGTGAATGTTAGAAAGACTAACCTACCATCATCTGCAGTACCCACTGGTAAACAGTACACTACCTCATCAGGAGACAAGGCCTTCAATCGTGAATGTCTCATTCATAAAAAAACACACTCACTGAACAAATGCAGAGGATTTAGATCCAAAACCATACAGGAGCGCAAGAAAGTCCTCACCGAGCTTGGGGTATGTTTCAGGTGCTGCGCTTCATTGGAGCACATGGCTAAGGACTGTAAATCCATTATCAAGTGTGAGGAGTGTCATAGTGAAAGACACGCCTCAGCTATGCACCCAACTCCACTCACAAGGGATTCACCGGCTGCTGTCACCACCAGTCCCGCTCCAAGTCATGGCGGGGAGCCCCAAAATAATGCCAACACAGCCACTGCTGTCTCCTGCTCATGCTTGGATGTATGTGGGGAGGGCCAGAGTGAGAAATGTTGTGCCCGCATATGCCTAATCAAAGTCTACCCGGAGGGGCTACCAGAAAAGGCAGTAAAAATGTATGCCATCATTGACGACCAAAGTAACCGCTCCCTAGCAGGACCTAAATTCTTTGAAGCCTTTGGAATAAAGGGACCGTCAGAACCCTACATCTTAAACACCTGCTCGGGTCGCATAGAGACTAGCGGCAGGAGGGCACAAGGATTCATTGCTTGTTCCGTCAGTGGGAATACAGAAATACCTCTACCGACGCTGATCGAATGTGATCAAATACCCAACCATAGGGATGAAATTCCTACCCCGGAAGCTGCATTTCACCATCCACACCTAGCCAACATTATCCCACCTATGGACAACAACGCCGAGATTCTACTCCTGCTTGGCAGAGACAATCTAAGGGTACACAAGGTGCGTCAACAGTGTAATGGTCCTGACTATGCACCATACGCCCAGAGACTGGACTTGGGATGGGTAGTCATAGGAAATGTATGCTTGGATCAACCTAGAATCCACTCTTTCAAAACGTACGTGCGTGGAGATGGACGCACAACTTGCATTAAGCCTTGTCCTCACCACTACGAGGTGAAAGAGAAGCCTCCAGACCTCATACAACCACCTGACGACATTCCTCCCTTCTTTGCCGACAACTTGGGAAGATTAGTCTTTCACACAAGCAAGGACGATGATAAAGTAGCTTTGTCAGTAGAAGACAGAGAATTCATCAAGATAATGGACAATGAGTTCCTTAAAGACGAAACCAATCACTGGGTTTCTCCATTACCCTTCCGAGCTACCAGGGTGAGACTCCCGAACAATAGGGAACAAGCTCTGTCTAGATTTAACTCTCTTCAGCGTACCATGAACAGTAAGCCTGAGATGAGAGAACACATTGTTGCCTTTATCGACAAAATATTCCGCAACAACCATGCAGAACCAGCTCCATCCTTAGGGAAGAACGACGAGTGCTGGTACTTGCCTTCATTTGGAGTGTATCACCCACGGAAACCTAATCAAATTAGGGTTGTTTTCGACTCAAGCGCCAAACATCAAGGTGTATCTCTTAATGACGTCCTTCTCACAGGTCCTAATCTGACGAATAACCTAGTTGGAGTGCTGATGAGGTTCAGAAAAGAGCTCGTTGCCATCACCGCCGACATTGAACAGATGTTCCACTGTTTCGTAGTCAGAGAGGACCACCGGAATTTCCTCAGGTTTCTGTGGTACAAGAATAATGACACCAACGCAGAGATGGCAGAATATCGAATGAGGGTACATGTATTTGGAAACAGCCCTTCACCTGCCGTGGCAACTTACGGCCTTCGGCGCACTGCAATAGAGGGAGAATCAGAGTACGGTAAAGACGTCAGAGGACCAGTAAAACAATTGAGGTCTGACCAGGGAAGCAACTTCATCAGAGCCTGTAGAGAACTTAACATCGACACCAAGTCCATTCAAGATCAGTTGGCGGAAAAAGGTTGCACCTGGATTTTCAACCCTCCTCACAGTTCCCACATGGGGGGCTCTTGGGAGAGAATGATCGGCATCTCACGCAACATCTTAAATTCTATGTTGATGGATGTAAACTCATCTAGACTCACACATGAGACTCTAGTTACTCTTCTCGCTGAAGTTTCAGCCATTATCAATTCAAGACCCCTTGTGCCAGTGTCTATGGATCCTGAAACACCAGCCATTCTGACTCCGGCTATTCTACTTACCCAAAAAACTGAGAGTACGCTTATTCCTAGTGGAGAATTCACTCATGCGAACATCTATCAAAAACACTGGAAACGTGTACAATATCTAGCAGATTACTTCTGGAACAGGTGGCGAAAGGAGTACCTCAGTGTTCTTCAAGGAAGAAGAAAATGGCAACACCACAAACCAAACTTGAAGGAAGGAGACCTTGTATTGATGAAAGAGCAACAAACCAAAAGGATTGACTGGCCTGTTGGGCTAATTTCAAAGGTTTTCCCTAGCAAGGATGGCAAGGTCCGGAAGGTGGAGTTGAAGATCTTCAGGAAAGGCGAGCTTAAAACGTTCTCAAGACCAATCAATGAACTCATCTTAATACTACCCATCGAGAACGTCCCTGACGGGTGAACAGGACTGTATCTAGCTTCGCAGATCTTCTCCATTCCAAGTTGAAAACAGGACTATCTATGTTTTGCATTCTAACATGTTTTTTTTACAGGTTGTTTATATTTTATGGACATTCGTCATAGTGAAATCCCCAAAGTGAATTTCAGACGGGGAGTGTGCTGTTTCTTTCAAATTTAATTAATGAACTGTATTATTATATCTCCTTTTACTATGTTGTTTCTACGTATTGTTTCTCTGCTGCCATCTGCTGGCCGGAATTTGTATGCTGCACGCCTTGTTCCTTATCTATAAAGTTTTTCTCTGCTGGGCGTGGTTTTAGCAGCCTTGGTTCTTGTCACTTCCTGTAGCCATTTTAAGTGCTGCACTCCTTGTGACTGGAGACTCACACCTTGGCTTGTGAAGGCATCAGTTTTGACCAGCAGTTGACAGCATCTACTGCATCACTGTACTGCATCACTGTATGTCACTGCTCTGGATCAAATAAACCCACGTTTGATTGCATCCTCATGTCTACGTCTGGATCCATCTAACCTGAGCATCTGCCGGTCCGGTCTGCTCCACTGCTTGGATACGAAGGTAGGACAGTCACAAGGTCATTATCAGTTACACCTTCATTCGCCTTCATGTGGGGACAGAACAGCATCCGCACTTGCTTGCAGATGCAATGCGTTATTAACGCAGCCCCATTCACTTCTATGGAGCCAGGGCTGCGTGAAAAACGCAGAATATAGAACATGCTGCGATTTTAAAGCATTGCAGAAGTGATGCATGAAAAAAAATGCTCATGTGCACAGCCCCATTGAAATGAATGGGTCAGGATTCAGTGCAGGTGCAATGCGTTCACCTACTGCATTGCACCCGCGCGGAAATCTCGCCCGTGTGAACTCAGCCTCACCCTGATGTAGGCTTTAGCCAAAAAACAACCACACCATTGAGGGTTAAATGCACTTGGTCGCAGCTTGGATGCACTTGGTCGCAGCACCGCACAAGACACAAAATGGCCGCCGATCACCCCAGAAAAAAGTGACTGACAAACGGTCTGGGCAGCCTAAAAACAGTGAGCATTTGAATTTCAGCAGCTCAATGATGCACAGCTGCAGATCGATCGATTAATCAAGTCCTTTGGAGGAGTTAATCTGCCTAATCTCGCCCTACTGTCGCAGCCGCAACCTCTCCCTACGCTAATCAGAGCAGAGTGACGGGCGGCGCTATGTGACTCCAGCTTAAATAGAGGCTGGGTCACATGGTGCTCTGGCCAATCACAGCCATGCCAATAGTAGGCATGGCTGTGATGGCCTCTTGGGGCAAGTAGTATGACGCTTGTTGATTGGCTGCTTTGCAGCCTTTCAAAAAGCGCCAAGAAAGCGTCACAAAAGCGACGAACCCCGAACCCGGACTTTTACGAAAATGTCCGGGTTCGGGTCCGTGTCACGGACACCCCAAAATTCGGTACGAACCCGAACTATACAGTTCGAGTTCGCTCATCCCTACACAGATGCCCAACCACTTATGTTTCAGGATGAGTACATGGGAGGACCACCGCAGCACGTCTCGGATGATGACAAAACACAGGTGCCAACTGCTGCGACTTTCTGCAGTGTGCAGACTGACAAGGAGGGGTGAAGACTGGGTAGAAGATGATGTGAAGGACGATGAGGTCCTCGACCCCACATGGAATCAAGGTCATGCGAGTGACCTGTGTAGTTCGAAGGAAGAGGTGGTGGTAGTACAGACCTACCAGCACAGCAAAAGAGGGAGCAGGGTGAAAAGAGGAGCAGCCATCCCCTAGACAGTATGCCTGCTACTGCCCACCACACCAAGGGAACAAGCACACCAAAGCCAGCTCCAAGGAGTTTCCTGGTGTGGCAGTTCTACAGACAATGCGCTGATGACAAGACACAAGTGGTTTGCACTCTGTGCAATCAGAGCCTGAAGCGAAGCATAAACGTTCTAAACATGAGCACAACCTGCATGACCAGGCATCTAAGTGCAAAGAACGAGCTGCAGTGGAGTAGACACCTCAAAAACCAAGAAAGGTCCTGTCTCCTCCTGCTTCCTCTTCTGCTGCAGTCTCAGCCTCTTCATCCCCCTCTGGAGTGACAGTGGCACCTGCAACCCCGCAAACAGAGGATCTGCCAGCAACACCACCACCTGGGTCACCAAGCATCTCCACAATGTCCCATGGAAGCGTTCAGCTCTCCATCTCCCAAACGCTGGAGCGGAAGAGGAAGTACCCCCTTACCCACCCGCGATTCCTGGCCCTGAATGCCAGCAGTTACAAATTCCTGCCCTTTGAAATGCTGTCATTTAATCTGGTGTGGAAAATGATTAGTGAGATGAGCTTGCCAAAATATCCCCTTCTACACCCTTGCCACGTCCACATTTTTAGAACTGGTGAGAGCGGGGAAAAGTCGCAGATTGCAGCGCAACTAACCGCTGTGCGACTGATATAGGCATATTTCAGCTTTATAAATGACCCCCCTTAGTATTCTGCAAAGTATGTTAAGGACTTCTAATTTCTATTTTCTAGGCATTTCTAACTTCTAATTTCTCATGATTATAATTCCATACAATACTGCAATATTTCCATCATGGGTGGTAAGGTAACACATAGACAAATATGGCATATACATCTGCTGAAAGAGTATCACAAAATCATGTTTTTCAAAGCTGGTCACCTCGTGAAGAAGGACCCTTCTGTGCTTGTCAATGGGCAGTTTGTATGCAAAATCTTGTCATATATCTTCTTCAGTCATTTAAGGGTTGATGCTAGTCGAGGAGTAATATGAAGACCCAATAACCCAGAATAGGATGGGGATGGTGGTGTGATTTCACCCCACCAATCACCATCCAGCGATCCTGAGAGGTGATGGTGACATCACCTCTCAGGATCGCCTCTGATTGGTTGGTGGGCGGGACGGCGCAAAATTCAAATGATGCAGGGGCTCCTCTCCTCCTCCTTTTGTGTTCCGGAGCCGGAAGAGAGAGGAGCTGCCTGCACCAGTCTCGTGGATCGCTGCCAGCATCACCCCATCTGTGCCTCCAGGACCCAGTCTGTGCCCCAGCACCCCCTATCAGGTACTTAGGGAAAGCATAGGGAAAGTTTGGGTTAGGCAGGGAAACTAAAGGGAAAGTTAGTTTTGTTAACTTTTATTGCATCACCCTAAGTTAGGGTGTCTGGGGTCCACAGCACAGCTGTGTGACCCTAGACCCCCAGGGGTGCTGCTGCTTGCCCCCCCCCCCAGCCCCCCCACCCACAACTTTAACTTTTTTGGGGTGCAGGATTTTTTATTTTTTGTGTGCACGCTGACTGTGGCCGGCACTCTTAGCATCCGGCCACTGTTAGCGCATCGCACAGCCCACCGCTGATCAACTTCGGACGGTTGATCAGCAGTTTAGAAAAAAAAAATCACATTTTTTGCCCTTTTTTTTCTTGTCAGCTTGCCTCTGACTCCGAGAGTCCCAGTGAGGACTAGGATGACCCCACATTCCTGTTGTCATCCGCGTCCTCCTCATCATCTAGCGATGATGATGAGCCCCCAAGGCGGCGGAGACGCCGCCAGGCAGAGCAAGGGGACCGCCATGTTAGGGACCCTGTGGCCCAGCCTAGTACGAGCAGCTCTGGGGCTCGTACTGGTTTCCCGGCCCACCTGTTAAATCCACCGGAGCACCCTGCCGGTGAACTAGTCTGGTGTAGCCCGTGATTCCTGATTTTGTAGGCCAATCAGGAATCCAGATTTCCTCAGTGGGCTACACTGAATATGACTTTTTTTGTCATTTTTTCAGTGACCCACTGGTAAATCTGATGGTGGAGCAGACGAACCGGTACGCCCAACAGTTCGTCGCTCAACACCAGGGCTCCTTTTTGGCCAGGCCCGGTGGGGCCTCGTGCTGCATATGGGCCTGGTCAAGAAACCCAGTGTCAGGCTGTACTGGAGCGGAGACGTCCTATACCAGACCCCACTTTACAGTACGGCCATGACACGCTCCCGGTTTGAGGCCATCCAGAAATGTCTGCATTATTCCGATAATGCAGCATGTCCCCCCGAGGTGATCCTGCCCATGATCGTCTGTATGAGATACGGCCGGTCATCGATCACTTTGGGGCCAAATTCATTGAGGCCTATGTACCTGGAAGGGAGGTCGCGGTTGATGAGTCTCTCATTGCATTCAAGGGGAGACTCATTTTCCGCCAGTATGTGCCCTCCAAGCGGGCGAGGTATGGCGTGAAGCTATAAAAAAAATTGTGAGAGTACCTCAGGGTACACTTACAAACTTTGTGTGCACGAGGGGCGAGAGTCCCATATTCAACCCCCAGAATGTCCCCCCACTCTGGGTGTTACCGGGAAACTTGTGTGGGACCTTATGTACCCACTGCTGAATAAGGGTTACCACCTGTACGTGGATAACTTATATACCAGTATCCCCTTGTTCCAGTCCCTTGTGTGACTGTGCGGAAAAATCAACGTGGCCTCCCTGCCCACCCCCTCCGGGTACCTATCCCCAGGGGTGAGACCCGTGCCCTTACCACTGGAAACCTGTTGCTGGTCAGGTATAAGGACAAGAGGGATCTCCTTATGCTGTCCACAATTCATGGTAACGGCATCACCCCTGTCCCTGTGCGAGGTACTGCGGCAACGGTCCTCAAGCCCGATTGTATCGTCGACTACAATCGGTATATAGGAGGAGTTGATCTCTCTGATCAAGTCCTCAAGCCATATAACACCATGCGCAAAACCCGGCATGGTACAAAAAAGTTGCAGTCTACTTGATGCAGGTTGCCATGTACAACTCTTTTGTGCTGTCCCGGAGCGCTGGCAACACAGGGACATTCCTCCAGTTCTATGAGGCAGTTCTCAAGGCCCTGATCTTTTCGGACCGGGAAAGAGCACACCGGAGTACCTTGGGAACTGTAGGCGCCCGGATCGTCCCTGGCCAACACTTTCCAGGTGTGGTCCCCCATACTGGAAAGAAGGGACAAACCCCCAAAAAGTGCAGAGTGTGTCGCAGGAGGGGGATACGGAAGGACACCACTACTCAGTGCGACACGTGCCCCGATCATCCGGGCCTCTGCATTCACAGTTGCTTCAGGGAGTATCACACTTCCATGGAGTACTAAATTTATATCCCAATTTAGCACTGACATCGGATTAAAAAAACTGGTTCTCAGACTTGAGACACCCAAAAAAACGAAAATAATTTATTTAAATTAGACATATTAGGTATCGCCGCGTCGGTAATAATCTCCTTTATAAAAATACCCCATGATCTAACCGCACAGATTAACACAGGAAAAAAAAAAAGGTGCAAAAAAAGATTTTTTTTGTCACCTTACATAATAAAAAGTTGAATAGCAAGCGATCAAAAAGTCATATAGCCCCCAAAATAGTGCCAATAAAACTGTCCTCTCATCCTGCAAAAAATGAGCCCCCACATAAGATAATCAGATAAAAAACTAAAAAAAACTGACTCTTAGACTTTAGAGATACAATTTTTTTTTTGTATCAAAAAGTATAATATAGTCTAAAACCTAAATAAATGTAAGATAATTAGACTTATTAGATATCGCCGCGTCCAGTAAGAATCTCCTCTATAAAAATACCCCATGACCCAACCCCCCAGATTAACACGGTCCAAAAAAAAAGGTGCAAAAAAATAATTTTTTGTCACCTTACATAACAAAAAGTTTAATAGCAAGCGATCGAAAAGTCATATAGCCCCCAAAATAGTGCCAATAAAACCGTCCGCTCATCCCTCAAAAAATGAGCCACCACATAAGATAATCAGAAAAAAAAATGACACAGACTTTAGAGATGCAAATTAAATGTTTGTATCAAAAAGGAAAATATAGTAAAAAAAACTAGACTTATTAGGTATCGTCGCATCCGTTAGAATCTCCTCTATAAAAATATCCCATGACCTAACCCTCCAGATTAACATGGTCAATATTTACAGACGTGGACAAAATTGTTGGTACCCTTTGGTCAATGAAAGAAAAAGTCACAATGGTCACAGAAATAACTTTAATCTGACAAAAGTAATAATAAATTAAAATTCTATAAATGTTAACCAATGAAAGTCAGACATTGTTTTTCAACCATGCTTCAACAGAATTATGTAAAAAAATAAACTCATGAAACAGGCATGGACAAAAATGATGGTACCCCTAACTTAATATTTTGTTGCGCAACCTTTTGAGGCAATCACTGCAATCAAACGCTTCCTGTAACTGTCAATGAGACATCTGCACCTCTCAGCAGGTATTTTGGCCCACTCCTCATGAGCAAACTGCTCCAGTTGTGTCCGGTTTGAAGGGTGCCTTTTCCAGACTGCATGTTTCAGCTCCTTCCAAAGATGCTCAATAGGATTGAGGTCAGGGCTCATAGAAGGCCACTTTAGAATAGTCCAATTTTTTCCTCTTAGCCATTCTTGGGTGTTTTTAGCGGTGTGTTTTGGGTCATTGTCCTGTTGCAAGACCCATGACCTGCGACTGAGACCAAGCTTTCTGACACTGGCTAGTACATTTCTCTCTAGAATTCCTTGATAGTCTTGAGATTTCATTGTACCCTGCACAGATTCAAGACACCCTGTGCCAGACGCAGCAAAGCAGCCCCAGAACATAACAGAGCCTCCTCCATGTTTCACAGTAGGGACAGTGTTCTTTTCTTGATATGCTTCATTTTTTCGTCTGTGAACATACAGCTGATGTGCCTTGGCAAAAACTTCGATTTTTGTCTCATCTGTCCACAGGACATTCTCCCAGAAGCTTTGTGGCTTGTCAACATGTAGTTTGGCATATTCCAGTCTTGCTTTTTTATGATTCGTTTTCAACAATGGTGTCCTCCTTGGTCGTCTCCCATGTAGTCCACTTTGGCTCAAACAACGACGGATGGTGCGATCTGACACTGATGTTCCTTGAGCATGAAGTTCACCTTGAATCTCTTTAGAAGTCTTTCTAGGCTCTTTTGTTACCATTCGGATTATCCGTCTCTTAGATTTGTCATCAATTTTCCTCCTGTGGCCACGTCCAGGGAGGTTGGCTACAGTCCCATGGATCTTAAACTTATGAATAATATGTGCAACTGTACTCACAGGAACATCTAGTTGCTTGGAGATGGTCTTATAGCCTTTACCTTTAACATGCTTGTCTATAATTTTCTTTCTGATCTCTTGAGACAGCTCTTTCCTTTGCTTCCTCTGGTCCATGTCGAGTGTGGTACACACCATATCACCAAACAACACAGTGATTACCTGGAGCCATATATATAGGCCCAATGGCTGATTACAAGGTTGTAGACACCTGTGATGCTAATTAGTGGACACACCTTGAATTAACATGTCCCTTTGGTCACATTATGTTCTGTGTTTTCTAGGGGTACCATCATTTTTGTCCATGCCTGTTTCATGAGTTTATTTTTTTACATAATTCTGTTGAAGCATGGTTGAAAAACAATGTCTGACTTTCATTGGTTAACATTTATAGAATTTTAATTTATTATTACTTTTGTCAGATTAAAGTTATTTCTGTGACCATTGTGACTTTTTCTTTCATTGACCAAAGGGTACCAACAATTTTGTCCACGTCTGTATTACCCTGATACTGCAGTTTACAAAAATGCCACAATTGTGGTCGTAAACTGCTGTATCAGTAAAAGGGAGGCCGCAAAAGGAAAGGACCAACATGGTTTCTGGAAGGCCGATTTTGATGGCCTTTTTTATTGACACCATGTCTCTTTTGAAGCCCCCCTGATGCCCCCTAGAGTAAAAACTCACTAAAAGTGACCCCATCTAAGAAACTACACCCCTCAAGGTATTAAAAACTGATTATACAAACTTTATTAACCCTTTAGGTGTTCCTCAACAGTTAATGGCAAATGGAGATGAAATTTCAGAATTTCTATTTTTGTTGACCTTGCCTCACAAAAATGTAATATAGAGCAACCAAAAATCATATGTACCCTAAAAATAGTCCCCCAAAAATGCCACCTTATCCCGTTGTTTCCAAAATAGGGTGACTTTTAGGGAGTTTCTACTCCAGGGGTGCATCAGAGGGGTTGAAACAGGACACAGTGTAAATAAACCAGTCCATAAAAATCAGCCCTCCAAAAATCAAACGGCGCACCTTTTGCTCTACGCCCCGCTGTGTGGCCGTACAGTAGTGTACGGACACGTATTGGGTGTTTCTGTAAACGGCAGAGTCAGGGCAATAAAGATACAGTCTTGTTTGGCTGTTAACCCTTGCTTTGTTAGTGAAAAAAATGGGTTAAATTGGAAAATTAGACAAAAAAATGAAATTCTCAGATTTTATCCCCATTTGCCAATAACTCTTGTGCAACACCTAAAGGACCAATGACGTATGTAAAATCAGTTTTGAATACCTTGAGGGGTATAGTTTCTTAGATGGGGTCACTTTTAGGGAGTTTCTACTCCAGGGGTGCATCAGGGGGGTTGAAACAGGACACGGTGTAAATAAACCGGTCCATAAAAATCAGCCCTCCAAAAACCAAACGGCGCACCTTTCCCTCTATGCCCCGCTGTGTGGCCGTACAGTAGTTTACGGACAAATATTGGGTGTATCTGTAAACAGCAGAGTCAGGGCAATAAAGATACACTCTTGTTTGGCTGTTAACCCTTGCTTTGTTAGTGGAAAAAATGGGTTAAAATGGAAAATTAGACAAAAAAAAAATTCTCAAATTTCAGCCCCATTTGCCAATAACTCTTGTGCAACACCTAAAGGGTTAACGACGTATGTAAAATCAGTTTTGAATACCTTGAGGGGTTTAGTTTCTTAGATGGGGTCACTTTTAGGGAGTTTCTACTCCAGGGGTGCATCAGGGGGGCTTCAAAAGGGACATGTTGTAAATAAACCAGTCCTGCAAAATCTGCCTTCCAAAAACCAAACGGCGCACCTTTCACTCTACGCCCCGCTGTGTGGCCGTACAGTAATTTACAGCCACATATTGGGTGTTTCTGTAAACGGCAGAGTCAGGGCAATAAAGATACAGTCTTGTTTGGCTGTTAACCCTTGCTTTGTTAGTGGAAAAAATTGGTTAAATTTGAAAATTAGACAAAAAAGGCTTCTGGCATTAGTATACATACATTTGAGAGGTTTATGTATATTTTTTACTCTACACCTTTCCTTCTGAACTGTTCTAGTCCCTCCTTCCATTCCTCCCCCAGTCTCACTACCTTGCCCCCGGTCTCTATCTGCACTATCTTCCCATTCTATAACATAATTACCCTCCCCCAGTCCCTTTAAACACTCCTCCAACCTTCTAGCATCTTCTTCCCCCAACACAGCTGCCCCTTCCCCATTGAGGTGCAGCCCGTCCCTACGATAGAGCCTGTAGCCGATAGAGAAGTCTCTGAACTTAACTCACAGATGGATTCTCAGGGGATGCTTTCTTCCTGGAACTGCTTCTTCATCCAGCTGAGGCTGTAGGTGCTCAGACTGGGAATATGATCAAGTCTCAGCCGAGACAAGATCCTTGCTGTCTTCCCTATGCAGGGGATCTCCTGAATGCTATCACACAGCTTTCCCCTAGCAGGGGGGAGGCTAAACTCACTCTAACTTCCTTCTCCAACCATGCTACAGGATGTGAGAACAGCCCACTTTGCTCACAGAGGGGGAGCTAAGCTGGAATAATCCATTCCAGCTCAGATATACTAAACTGGGACTTGTACCTTGCCAAAGTGTTGCTTCCACCTGCTGGTGAACCTGGAAAATTACAGGAACAATGACATTTTTCATGGTTTTATATGCACATTTGTGAAGACATAATATAAATTACATCAGATGACAATCTCTTAACAGATAGTAACAGGGTAGAGGCATGTAGTAATAAAACTCTGGGGTTGCAGAGAAGTATTTGCCTGCCAAAGTTAAGCCAATACCTGCTGATGACCAAGATATTGTTTGGAAGCTGTTTGGATTACCAATTTATGCCAAGTAAAAGCAACTGTTCAACGTTACTATAAAGTCTGGTCTCCATTTATTCTACTGATCCACCATCCAATTCAACTACCCCTTTTGCACTGCTTCGTACCACATCACGTCTGATATCCATGTATAAACACTGTGACAAGTGTACATAACATCTACAGAGACTGTAGGCCACCCTGCACCACTTTGGCTCTCCTACCTCTGGGTACCATCTGCAAAGGGAGCCTTAAGCTTCCGCTGCTTAACGGCATCTGGTGTCACGTTTACTTGCTCTATAAGAGGGACATATTTCATAGAAATCTCCCAAGGAGCAAGGGATACCCCAGGCGTGGCCTTTAGTGGGACATTGCACATGCGCCGCAGGATACCCACTGTCAGCAGTAGTGTGGTAAACTGCTTGTACAATGGAGGACAGTAAGTGGCGCATGCACATTAGGTTGAAGTATGCTGCTGCCCACAGTGGGTGTCGTGCGGTGCATGTGCAGTCCAGCGCTGGTGTTCCTAGGCACATACTGAAGATATAAACCTAAAAATGTTGCTAGAAAAACAACCATAGAATGCCCAATACAAATATAAATACTTTATTAAGTCATCAATTGATCAAAAAATTCATAAGACATTGTCACAGAATTACTATGGAGAATAATCAGCAAAACAACCTGGATGCAGTAGTCCCCCCCCCCCCCGTCGGTGCCTCAAAATCCCACCAAACAGATGAAATACATGTCTGTGCAATATGCAGTGAGGTGATTCACAAGTAGAAAGTATGAGACACCGAACACAAGGCAGGCTAGAACCCCTAGGTTCTAGCCTGCCTTGTGTTTGGTGTCTCAGCCCTTCATCATGTCTGTGGGTATGTTCACGTTCCCAGTGGGTACTTTTGTGTAAGAGTTTGTTATTTTTCAGCCTGCTATTCATGACTTGTTGTATAGGGGCATATTCATCTGGATTTATTTAATGGATGTTATGTGATTATGTGCTCTAGAGTATTACTATTTAGGGCCCTATTAGTACACACTAACTCTCCACTGGGCTTGCAGTGAGGTGAATATCACAGTCACTTGTAGCAGGTATTTACCTGATACTTTCTACATTTGTGCAATGCGGGCACATATGAACATGGGACCAACACAGATGTCTTCAGCTGCCAAGCGCACATGGAACCGGTCAGCCATAGGAACAAATCTGCTGACAGATGGCCTTTAAGTGTCAAGTTAATGTTTGTTCTGTCTGTATGTTTATCTTGTCCAATCTATGTCCAATCTATTATCAATCCGTGTTGATCCAGAGGAAGGTGAAATAATCGGTATTAGGGCAAAATGATTGTTTTCTATAGACTTTTGATATAGTTGTACAAAATAACTCAAAGGGATTCTGTCAGCCAGATTATGCCTATAGAGCCGTTTAATGGTTATGGTAGTTCTCTTATAACATGTCAAAACTATACCATTGTCAAATGTATGATTGTTTTAGTTTTACAATAAAATCGTTTTCACATACCTGTCAATCACCTTTGAAAAGAGCCCAAGGGGCTGCACCAAAGTTGTGCCCATTCCCAGGGAGCCCAGAATCCCAAAGTCCCCTTCTAGCTCCCCCGATATAATTCAGAGGACTTAGCATAAACTCGTGTGAGCACCTTGTACTCCTCACGTAAGCGCCTGCACGGTCTTCCATCCATGTACTAGCATCAGCCTCAGGGAACAGACGTCCATGTGGCACATGGCTAGGAGGGAACTTTGGGATGTGGGGCAGTGCTGGGTTCCCTCGGAAATCTAATATTGATGACCTATCCATCTCCCTATAATATGGCAATGAAAAGAAAACAATTTTTTTTACAATTTTTTTTTTCTTTCAAGTATTAAAATACAAGAACAACTAGGTAAATGTGGTACTGCCATAATAGTACTGACCTGGAGAATGAAAATCATGGGTTACCACATAGAGTAACACTGTAGAAACAAAACCTATAAAACTCTGGCGGAATTGTAATTTTTTTCTAATTTCACCCCATTAGGAATTTTCTTACAGCTTCCCACTATGTTGTATGAAATAATAAATTAAAAGGATAACTTGTCCTGCAAAAAACTAGCCCTCATTCGTCTGTGAATGGAAAAATAAAAAAGATATGGCTTTGGGAAGGCAGAGAGCGAAAAAGGAAAATGTAAAAATTAAAAATCGCTGGGGGTAGAACGTGTTAAAAGGTCACAGTGCTCAGACTAAGGGCTCCCCGCATTTGCGGATCCACAATACACGGGTCCTGTTCCATGGCCATTCCGCATCACAGATATGGATCCATTCATTTCAAAACGGTGCGGAACAGAACCACGGAACAGGGCATTACGGAAGCACTACGGAGTGCTTTCTGAGCTTCCGTTCCGTGCTTCCGCAACACAAAAAGATAGAGATTGCTCTTTTTCCGGAACGGAGGGATCGCGGACCCTTTCAAGTGAATAGGGCCGCGATCCTTATGCGGCTGCCACATGACAGGTGCCCGTCTTAGCGGACCACAACACGGGCACAGGCTTCACACGGTTGTGTGAACAAGCCCTAAGGCTACATGCACACGACCGTTGTGTGTTTTGCGGTCCGCAAATCGCTGATCCACCAAAACACGGATGGCGTCTGTGTGTGTTATGCAATTTCAGCCTTTAATATAACTGCCTACTCTTGTCTGCAAAGCACGGACAAGAATAGGACAGCTTATTTTTTTTGCGGACCACGAAACGGAGCAACAAATGTGGACAGCATACAGCATTGAAGTGAATGGGTCCGCATCAAAGCCGCCAAAAATGAGGGCTTTTAGGGGTTACTCAGTAAAAATAAAAATAAAATGATACTCCCCTCATCTATTTGAGCATCCTGATTTAAGATCCCGTGCAAAATCTTTCATGGTGCATGATGATGTCATCATGCTGGCCGGTATGGTGACATCATAAGTCACCGTGCATGAGATTTTCCCAGAAATTTGGATCGCAGTCCATTTCGAATACTTCGATTCGCTCAACACTAAGCAATCTGAACTGAACTGGACGTGCAGGATTAGGGCTCATGCACACGACGGCATGTATTTTGTGGTCCGCAAAACATGGATCCACAAAAAAAAGGATGAAATCCATGTGACATTGTGTTGCAATCGTTTTGTTGGCGGTTCGATTGTAACAATGCCTGTCCTTGTCCGCAAAACTGACAAGAATAGGACATGTTCTATTTTTTTGCTGAACGGACATGTGGACACACGGAAACAGAATGCTTAGTAGATTAAAAGGGGTTTTCTGGGAGTTCAATATCGATGGTCTATCTTCAGGACAAGTAATTGATATCTGATCTGATTGTGTAGTACCTTGGTATTGAAGCTTCAGCCCATTCTGCACGGACCTGTAAAAAAAATGGAACAAAAAAATATATATGTTCGTGTGCATGAGCCCTTACACAGACAGGGCAGATACAGGGCTGGAGCACAGGATAAATGCAGGCAAGATGCAGGCGAATCGTAGAAGCACTAGACTTCAAAATACAGTTTCTGGTCACTAGGGAACCTTAAGCTCAGGCACCCTCTGCCTGGAAAGTGTCCCACGGTACCCTAGCTATTGGCGGGGGAAGGATTTGGTGCACTAAGGAGACAGAGGTGGAACACTAGGCAGAAACATGGGGGCAGCGGTATGGTGGCAAGAGTGGGCATCAGCAGCTTTTCTAAAACAGAGGCTGCTTCCATCATATATAAATTTACACTAAAGGCACAAGTGGTAAAGTAGAGAAGTAAAACTCTTGGTTGGAGAAATACGTGGTTAATAGTATAACCATGATAGTTTTTGCCTAAATCACTTTGAGGCTAAACACCTCCATCTGCATTCCTAATGCCTATCCCAGCAGGGCCCCAGAGGAGAGCTGTTCTTTGATGTATTCGCCGTAAGGATTGCTTCTTCTAATTAAATGAATATTATTGATTCAACAAAGCTCACTTGTTATTTACATTTAATGATAATGGTTCGACTGTCGTGCTGGAGTTTTCTTATTTTCAAATAATTTACCATCTTCCCTTGGAGATTCGGTTAATTAAGCTCATGCTGGACAAGTTGGCTTGAAACAAATATATTTAAGCTGCTGGTGTTATTATGTGATGAAATTACTTTTGTTTTCTAGGGTATTTTTTTAAACTATCAAGCAAGTCTGAATTTATATAATCAAAAATAAGCCCAGGATGCATACAGATGTGTCCTTCCTTACCTTTCCTCTCGGCTTGACGTGTTCCGAGATGTGTAGAGTAAGATGATCAGTCTTGAAAAAAATGGATGTTGCCTGACACTGTTGGGAGAGATTTATGTTATATGTGGCCAGCCAGTGGTTGCGATGAGGTTTGCAGCCGATCGGCCGCTAGCATGTTTCAATAATGTACTGACTTTGTATCATGAGAAAGGGCCAGGCTCGGAACCTAAAATGGCCCTGGAAAACCCCTAAAAGAGGCCGCATGCTGTAGGAGGCTCTAAATTGACAGAAGGCAGGGCAACACAATTAGGTGAGGACAACACAAGTAGATGGGAACAGCAATACTGTAGTGCTGCTCGAAATACTATCCCAGCAGAACAAAATATCGCAGTGCAGCACAAAATACTGCCTCCCCACTGCAGTATTCAACTGTATTACAGTCCTGAGGACAGCAATACAGCTGAATTCGGGAGGGCACCTGCAGCTATTGGTCAGGTGCATAAGTACCATATGCTCCTAGCATATGTTTACTACTGAGAGCATTATGTATCCAGTTGGTGGCCTGAGGTAGGACCAGGTGGCCCTCTAGGCATCAGCCCACTGGGAAATTTCCCTGTAGGTTTTATGACCAGTCCTCCCCTGACCAAAGTTATGAAAAATTAAAGTGGTTATCCCTGTAAAAATAACTGTAAAAATGAAAATCAGACATCATATGTATAGTACATGACAACCTCTTTCTAACAAAGCTAGTACCAGCCTTATACTACCTCAAATGGATCCAGAAATCTCCACATTAATTTCTCCAATTGCTCTGCTAGATTAATTTCAAGCAGGCAGCTCAGGGCGTGTGTCCTTTCTTAGGGAGTCTGCCGTTTCTTAAGAGGTGTGACCTTGCTACTAAAGCTCTTTTTGTGTAACTGTCACAGCTTCTAACAGTTGATATGGCTGGTGACAGCTGGAGAATGAAACTAAGCATGAACGTCCACCTCAGCGATGTTACTGAGGTGGACAGAGAAAGAAGTAAAAGAATAAACAGCAGGTGATGCTACCCAGTTATAACTCAGTGTATATAATAACTTTTTAATTACAAGCAATTAAAAGAGTATTCAGATCTAGATGGGGTTTGAAAATGTTGTGAGATATTAAGATCACGTTCCCCTCCCTAGCCACAGAATAGGGAATGCGTGATCTGTCGGGGTCCGAAAACAAGAATGGTAGCCTGTGCGCCCCCATTTTAATGGAGCCAAGGTCACACACAGGGCCGGCCTTTGGGGTGTGCGGGCTGTGCGGCCGCACAGGGCGCCATAGCAACAGGGGCGCCGGGCGGCCGACAGCCCGCAATGTAATATGGGCAGGCGAGGCGGCACTTATGTTTTCCCACGGGGCGGGCCCCCGCCCCCTCCATCTCCCCCTCCCCTGTATTCAGCAGGGGGCGCACGTTGCGGTTTAAAAAAAAAAAACTTGCTTATATAAGTTCGGGCGGCTGGCGGCGCCCCTCATTCTGCGCCGCCTGAGTGGCTGAGCGCCTGCCTGCGCCTGCTGTGTGCTGTTAATGTAGCGTGGCCGAGCTCTGTTCGATCCGCGGTACAGGAGCTTTTGTTTCCTGTACCCGGCCGGACTGACAGGAAGTGCTCACTTAGTGTGCACTTCCTGTCAGTCCGGCCGGGTACAGGAAACAAATGCTCCTGTACCACGGATCGAACAGAGCTCGGCCACGCTACACTAGAGGTGGAAAAGAGAGTGAAAAGGGGGAGGGGGGGAGGAAATAATGAGAGTGATGGGGGGGGAGAAATAATGAGAGTGATGGGGGGGGGAGAAATAATGAGAGTGATGGGGGGGGAAATAATGAGAGTGATGGGGGGGGAAATAATGAGAGTGATGGGGGGGAAATAATGAGAGTGATGGGGGGGGAAATAATGAGAGTGATGGGGGGGGATAATGAGAGTGATGGGGGGGGATAATGAGAGTGATGGGGGGGATAATGAGAGTGATGGGGGGGGATAATGAGAGTGATGGGGGGAAATAATGAGAGTGATGGCGGGGGGGAAATAATGAGAGTGGCGGGGGGGGGGAATAATGAGAGTGATGGGGGGGGAATAATGAGAGTGATGGGGGGGAGAGAATAATGAGAGTGATGGGGGGGAGAATAATGAGAGTGATGGGGGAAATAATGAGAGTGATGGCGGGGGGGAAATAATGAGAGTGGCGGGGGGGGGAATATGAGAGTGATGGGGGGGGAATAATGAGAGTGATGGGGGGGAATAATGAGAGTGATGGGGGGGGGAATAATGAGAGTGATGGGGGGAGAATAATGAGAGTGATGGGGGGGAGAATAATGAGAGTGATGGGGGGGAGAATAATGAGAGTGATGGGGGGGAGAATAATGAGAGTGATGGGGGGGAGAATAATGAGAGTGATGGGGGGGAGAATAATGAGAGTGATGGGGGGGGAGAATAATGAGAGTGATGGGGGGGGGGAGAATAATGAGAGTGATGGGGGGAGAATAATGAGAGTGATGGGGGGGAGAATAATGAGAGTGATGGGGGGGAGAATAATGAGAGTGATGGGGGGGAGAATAATGAGAGTGATGGGGGGGAGAATAATGAGAGTGATGGGGGGGGAGAATAATGAGAGTGATGGGGGGGAGAATAATGAGAGTGATGGGGGGGAGAATAATGAGAGTGATGGGGGGGAGAATAATGAGAGTGATGGGGGGGAGAATAATGAGAGTGATGGGGGGGAGAATAATGAGAGTGATGGGGGGGAGAATAATGAGAGTGATGGGGGGGAGAATAATGAGAGTGATGGGGGGAGAATAATGAGAGTGATGGGGGGAGAATAATGAGAGTGATGGGGGGGAGAATAATGAGAGTGATGGGGGGGAGAATAATGAGAGTGATGGGGGGGAGAATAATGAGAGTGATGGGGGGGAGAATAATGAGAGTGATGGGGGGGGAGAATAATGAGAGTGATGGGGGGGAGAATAATGAGAGTGATGGGGGGGGAGAATAATGAGAGTGATGGGGGGGGAGAATAATGAGAGTGATGGGGGGGGGGGAGAATAATGAGAGTGATGGGGGGAGAATAATGAGAGTGATGGGGGGGGAGAATAATGAGAGTGATGGGGGGAGAATAATGAGAGTGATGGGGGGGAAATAATGAGAGTGATGGGGGGGGGGAAATAATGAGAGTGATGGGGGGGAGAATAATGAGAGTGATGGGGGGGAGAATAATGAGAGTGATGGGGGGAGAATAATGAGAGTGATGGGGGGAGAATAATGAGAGTGATGGGGGGGGGAGAATAATGAGAGTGATGGGGGGGAGAATAATGAGAGTGATGGGGGGGGAAGGGGGGGAAATAATGAGAGTGATGGCGGGGGGGAAATAATGAGAGTGATTGGGGGGGGAATAATGAGAGTGACGAGGGAAGGGGGGGGGAGAGAGTGACAATGGAGTCCCCAGAGCCAGACTGCAGCCAGAGTCCAGATCATCTTATTGTCCTGGTGGTAAGTAGACAATGCAATATGTTTATTATTTAATTGTTTAGTTATTAATACTACATTGGAAACTAATTTTCTCAGCTAGACACCGGCCGACATGCGCTGGGGGCCTCACCAGCGGTTAGGGTAGGGAAAAAGCGCTGGCCCGTATGTAAATTTTTCCCTTCCCTAACCTCTGGTGAGGCTCACGGTGCATGCGCAGTGTCGGCCGGTGTTCAGCTGAAAACATCCATCCGATCACTGCGCATTGGCCCATAGTTTTTCCCTACCCTAACCGCCGGCGAGGCTCCTGGCGCATGCGCATTCTGCTGTGAAATTTCCCTAACCTGTCGTTGTGCGCCTGCGCGATGCTGCACACCTCCTCACGTCATGTCCGGTGCGACCGGAAGTGACGAGGGTAGGGAAATCTCACGAACTAGGGAAGTATAACATTACACCGGCCTTTGGGGTGTGAGGGCTGGTAACTACTTGGTTGGATAGTCAGCCAGCCTATGCCATGATGCCAGCAACAAGCAGTTTTTTTTTTTTTTTTTTGGGGGGGGGGGGGCGCCACAAGGTTAGCTCGCACAGGGCGTCTGAACACCTAAGGCCGGCCCTGGTCACACATGAGTGCTGTCATTTAGCTCTTTGGGACTGCTGGAGATGGCTGTGACGAATTCCGCACCTCACAGCCTCCCCTGACGTAAACTACATCGAGCTCACGGGGCACGGTTTAATCACTGGTTGCCAAGACGTGTCGGTGCGCCCTCCCTTGCTAGTACATAAGATCAACTTGGCACAGTTACACAGACACATCCTTCTCACATGGGCACAGGGAGGCTAAGTGAGAGAGGGTGGTCCACGCTACCTCTGGTGTGACTCCACACTCGCTCACAACCCGGTCCCCTAGCGGGATTTTATCGGTTCAGGAACCAACCCTAAGTAGCAAATAACTAGGCCGAAACACATACGTGGGGATTTGTGGTCAAGATACAAGAACAGCGCAAAATTAAATGATATATTTAAATGCCTTAAGGGCGCACTAGACAAAACACTATATACACACAAAATATATACAATGGTCGGGCGTGCAAATACAGATGACATGGTACAAACAGGTTTAAACAGAGCAAAAGTCAGTTACTAGGTGGATGAGTAGTCCTTTGTGTTATGATGAATTCTTGGTTGCTGTAATCCTTAGCTGTAGTCACATGGGGGCAGTGATGTCAGCAGGTTCCAGGTCTCCCCAAACACATTACGTGATGTGGCCCCCTTCAGAGAAAGATGCTGGCCTCTGGCGTGAATTGACCTTTTCACCTGTATTTGGCCTCTCCCCTCCCTCCTCCTGGGAGGACCTCATTTTCCTTTTGTCCGGTGAGGCGACTCAGGCTTCAAAAATCCATTATAGAAAAAAGCTCCTCACCGGAAGATCACAGGGAGCTGGTTCTGGCAGCACCATCTTCGGCTGGGTTCCAGCTACAAGTGGAGACCAAACATGGCTCTGTTATTAGGTTCCTACTGGGAGATCTCTCTATCTCTCCTTCCTGGCACCCGACCCCAAATGGCGACCAGGAGCATGTCTCTTTTGGCCCCAGGATCGCAGATATGCCTGTGATGGATGGGCAATTCATAATTTCTTATGAACCCCCGCTTCCATGATGTCTGATGGATTCTTATGTTCTGATGACCAACTCCCCCCCACCGGCATTCATCCTGCCAGAGAGGTTGAGTTGCCAGAGCGGCTGAGTGGGGTGTGAACTGTAAACATTTCGTCTGCTTTGAAGCCAGGCCCCTGTGGAGTCTGCTTCCTCTGCTAGCTGACAGCAAATGGCTGTAATTAGATCATGGCTGGAATTAGATCATAACTCCACATTCCTCACATTAGCTAAGTGCTTGTTGTACTCGGCTATCTCCAGCAGTCCCATAGAGTTGACAGATTACATTAAAACTAGAAGCAGCACAGGCTCCCATTCTTATGATCGCTGGGCCCCAGTGGTCAGACTCCTGCTAATCAGACACTTATCCCTTATTCTGTGGAGAGGGCAGTGGCGTAACTACCAGGGAAGCAGGGGAAGCGGCTGCTTTGGGGCCCGGGCTGACAAGGGGCCCGGCCCCCGGCAGCGTGCCCTGTCTATCCCTGCAGAGCTAAACATATGGGGATCCCTCAGCTCTGCACCCCCATTTCCCAGTATACCAGACATAGGGGCTCTGCGCCCTGCAGCTCAGTGTAGATGCCAGATCCTTCTAAGCTACAGGACCTTTGATGATGTCATGACCATGTGACCGGTCATGTGGGTGGGAGGAGCCAGGTTGTGGACTGGTAGCGCCTTTATGATCCTCATCCGCTCCTGACTTTGGCTTGAACTGTTGAACATATGAGGTTAGCATCCTAGCACTTACAATTCCGGGTACTTAGGGGTTAATGCAGGGATGATGTGTATGGCCTCATTCACACATTGCAGATTTAGTCAAATCTGCAAACAAGATGTACAGCGAGCTTGTAGCATAGCTGTGTGTGTCTGCCTACCCAGAGCAGCTGTGTGTGGGGTGCATGTAGCAGAGCTGAGGGTGCTTCATGTTTATAATGCAGCAAAGATAGGTGTATAGTGTGAATCCAGAACAGTAGTGTGTGTGGTGTATGTAGCAGAGCTGTGTGTGTCTGCCTACCCAGAGCAGCTGTGTGTGGGGTGCATGTAGCAGAGCTGAAGGTGCTTCATGTGTATAATGCAGCAAAGATAGGTGTATAGTGTGAATCCAGCACAGTAGTGTGTGTGGTGTATGTAGCAGAGCTGTATGAGACAGAGGAATGTATAATGTGCACAGCGGAGCTGTGTATGTAAAATGTGCAACACAGTGATATATAATGTGGCACCCAGAGCTGTGTGTGCGTGTGCGTGTGTGTGTGTGCGCATGTAGCAGAGCTGTGTATGTAAAATGTGCAAAAACCCTGATGCTCTCAAAAAGAGCAAGCAATATAAAACATTGTAGTTTGATACCTTTTACCCCTTAAAGACCGGCCCCATTTTCATTTGTACATTAGCCATAACCTTTTTATTTTTCCATTCACAGTTATATGAGGGCTTATTTTGTGTGGGACAAGATGCATTTTTTAAATGCCGCCAATTAGTTTACCATGTCTTGTATCAGAAAGCAGGAAAAATATATATTTGTGGTTTAAAAAAAAAAAAAAAAAAAAACACACACAATTCCGCCAAGATTTTTGAGGTTTTCACATCACAGCGTTCACTAAAAATGCCGTCTTTATTCTGCGGCTCAATACGATACTAAACTTGTATGGTTTTTATGTGGTTTAATTGCTTTAAAAAATTACTTTTCTATATTTCGGTCTATGTGAGGGCTTGTTTTTGTTTAACGATCAGTAGTTTTATGGGGGAAGGGGGGGGCCCATACAAAAATTTGCTGTGGGGCCCAGTCACTTCTAGTTACGCCCCTGGGAGAGGGGATAAACTATTTTAATGGGAAAACCACTTTAAGGATGAACACACCTGAATGTAATCAAGCCCTGTGAACTTCCTGCCATCATATCTCCTCAATAAAAACAGTATCCTTCAAAGATGTTACAAGAGGAAATTTATATTGTGAGACTCATAAAACATGGTCTTCACTTGCCAAAGTATCGGCAGTGACAAATAAAGATTGGATTTATGTATATGTTAATAGAGATTTCATTAGGAAAATTGCAGAAGGGTGGCACAGTGGTTTAGTTATTTGCTATGTTAGGTGTTATTGCACTAAAGTCTTGGGCATGGCATTCATATAAAGTTTCTATGTTCTCTTGGACTTCTGGTTTTATCCACTGATATTACAGATAGTTTTGCCCTTGAAAAAACGTGAGTTATATTGTGACTTAACCAACCGATTAATGCCACGAGGCACAATGTTGTGCAAATGGGATGCCATACAGCGCAAAGGTTTTTCAATGGTCATATCCTCACTAATTAAAGATGTCTGCTGTGTACTAGAGATATAACTTAAGTGTTTATGGTCTAAACATGCATTTAAGCAAAACTAGCTTGAGTTTTAGTCATTTTAGGCCACTTTGCACTGATTTGGGGAAATTCCAATAATCCAACGGACTTAGAAATAAAATGCCAAATTTTCAAAAAGCATTCAAAGATTTACAGCAAGCACATGGACCATAGGATCCTTTAGACTGAAGACTCATTGACTTGCTTGTGAAAGTATTGTTGGCTTGCACTGTGTGGCCTATGCAGTGGTCCTTGTGCAGGGAGGGGGAGGAGTTGAGCTTTGGATGGTGGATCTTGCGTTTCTGATATATAGATGTTACCTATCATTGTACAGTAATATCGCTTGTCATGATAACGAGGTGACTGATGAGAAGTGATCATTACAGAGCAGGATGTTTAGGCCTGTTAAAAAACTCAATATTGAGTCTGAAAACTGTAATATTTCAGGATTATTTTTAATATAGATAATGACATTAAATATAAAAAAATCACTAAAATATTCCTCAAAAATAGTTAAAAATACAGATGTGTCTACCCTTACCTTAGCTCAAATTTCAATAAGGGCTTTTTCAGGAACCAATAGAATACAATATTGCAGTGTGCTAGTAAAACCCCTGACAGATTACAACCCACAACACAACCACTAGGTGGCCAAAAATATATACACATAGGATAGACATCTTGTGACACAGTGTCATGAAATAATGTTTTTTTAGAGCTGGTCATCTTGCGCCACTCATTTTGGGATACAGTACATTGATCCAAGGAAAGGTAAGGAAGGATATATATGTAGGTCATTTTCTTAAGTTTTTCCTCAGGTCCTCACATCTTTATAATTCATATGCTGCCATGAGATCCTCAGTTGCAATATAAACTAAATCGAGTTTTTCATCCAATGCTAGCTGACATCTGATGTTGGTGTCTCATGAAATACCAGCTATTGTGAATTTGCATGCTCCTGTCGCACTACTGCTTAAGATGTAGGATTCCAATGCTTGATCTAGTAAGCTAGCAGCATGTTCTCATAACAGATTCTAGAAGGATACCCCACGTCCTGCAGCTTGTGATGATGAAGCAGCCGTGATTAAACACAGGGCTAGATCATCATTAAAGGATATCTGACATAACTACAAGCTTTGCTCTTTCCAAAGTTCTTGCTGTTTGTAGTGGTGTTTTAAAATCAGCTCAGAGCCAGGATGTCTGCCGGTACAAAGCATCACTAAGCATTTTTGCTGCAGGTCTACAGAATGCATAATGGCAGATGCACAGCCTACTTTTACATGCTATGACTTAAATCAGTCCGGGTATATTAGAATTTTATTGCGTTTGGTTAAAAAAAGCTGAATTTTTCATTTTAGGTGCTGCTGATCTGACCATTTAAAACATTAGGGGTGAGGGTCTGCTGCTGATCTGATCATCTAAAACATTAGGGGCAAGGGCCTGCTGTGACCCTCAAAAACATTATGGGCGAGGGCTTTCTGGTGACCCTCTAAAACATTATGGGTGAGAGCCTGCTGGTGACCCTCAAAAACATTATGGGCGAGGGCTTGCTGGTGACCCTCTAAAACATTATAAGTGAGGGCCTGCTGGTGACCCTCAAAAACATTATGGTTGAGGGCCTGCTGGTGACCCTCAAAAACATTATGGGGCGAGGGCCTGCTTGTGACCCTCTAAAACATTAGGAGCGCAGGCAGCCTAATAAGCATGTTGATATGATGGAGGACGACGAGAAAAGGGAGATGGAACCATATACCCTTTTTAATGAGAATACAGTGTATTTAATACACATTAAAAGCCACATTTAGAATGCCTTAATGTTCGGCCGCTTTCCTTTGGTGGAGTAGAGAAGTCAAGGGCAATCCAAGCCTTTTCATTTTTATAACAGTCAACCTGTCAGCATTTTCAGTTGACAGGCGGATGCGCTTATCAGTTATTATGCCCCCAGCAGCACTAAATACCTGCTCTGACAAAACGCTGGCGGTGGGGCAGGCCAGAACCTCCAAGGCATAGAGCTCCAGTTCATGCCACATGTCCAGCTTGGACACCCAATAGTTGTAAGTCACAGAGGGATCACTGAGGACGCTGACACGGTCTGTAACGTACTCCTTCACCATCTTCCAAGATTTTTCCTTTCTTGTGACACTAGGTTGCGCATCAGGGTAAGGGTGCTGGTGGGGTGTCAAAAAACTGTCCCAGGCCTTGGAGAGTGTTGTCCTGCCTCTATTGGAACTGCTGTGTGTTCCCCTCTTATCCCCTCCTTGGTTGGCCAAGAAACTACATACTCTGCAGCCAGTGTTGTCAACTGGAAATTTTTTTAGCAATTTTTTCACAAGGTGCAAAGAAAAAGGGGGTCAGTCAGCACATCCCAATGCACAGGAGCACGTTGCTATGGCTGAAAACAACACTGTAAAACAAAACATGCAATGCAACAGCTCTCTGAAAACCAAATAAAGTACAAAAATGCATAATAATTGCTAATGCTATGCTTATAAATTAGAGATGCTTGGCAAATACATTTTGTACAAAATTATTTGAGCCCGTCTGCCGCACATCAAGGCAAACTCTGTAAGACGGGTCCTAACACTAAATTCTACCATACAATTCAGGGAGTGTAGGTTCCACATGCATGCTGGGCCTCCTCATCCTCTCCCTCCCCTTCTACCCATTCACGCTGAACAGATGGAATAAAACTTCCATGGGTATTACCCTCTGTAGTGGAGGCAACTGTCTCCTGATCCTTCTCATCATCATCCAACTCGCGCTGAGAAGATGGACTGAGGGTGGTCTGGCTATCACCCTGTGTAATGTTTTCCCCCATTTCCACCTCTTACACAAGCAAAGTGTCTGCCTTAATTGTGAGCAGCGAGTGTTTGAGTAGACACAGAAGTGGTATGGTTATGCTGATAATAGCATTATCGCCGGTCACCATCTGTGTTGATTCCTCAAAGTTGTGTATAGCCTCACGGAGGTCAGACATAAATGCCTACTCGTAACTTGTGAAGAGCGGAAGCTGATTGGAAAGGCGATGACCATGTTGCAGCTGGTATTCCACTACTTCCCTCTGCTGCTCACAAAGCCTGACCAACATGTGGAACGTTGAGTTCCAGCGCATGCTCACTTCGCACAACAGTCGGTGAGCTGACAATTGCAAGCGCTGCTGCAGCGTTGCCAGACCGGCAGAAGCAGTCGATGTCTTGCGGAAATGGGCACAAACGTGGTGCACCTTCACCAGTAGCTTAGGCAAATTGGGGTAGGTTTTGAGAAACTGCTGAACCACTAGGTTGAACACGTGGTCTAGGCGAGGTATGTGTGTGAGTTTGCCGAGCTTCAAAGCTGCCACCAAGTTACGGCAATTGTCAGACACAACTGTGCCTGGTTTTAGGTTGAGTGGCGAGAGCCACAGCTCAGTCTGGTCCCTTATACCCTGCCACAGCTCTGCGGCAGTGTGCTGTTTGTCCCCTAAGCAGATCAGTTTAAGCACGACCTGTTGCCACTTCCCCACTGCAGTGCTACACTGCTTCAAGCTACCGTCTGATGTCTGACTGGTGCTGCAAGATTATAAAGCAATTCTTGGCGTTGGTAGCACCTGTGCCATCCCAGGGTACAACTCGCTTGCGGCCCCAACAACATTCACCCAGTGCGCCATCAGGGAAATGTAGCGTCACTGGCCACAAGCATTTGTCCATTTGTCAGTCGTTAAGTGGACCTTTCCAATAACTGCATTGGTCAGGGCACGGGTGATGTTACAGGACACATGCTGGTGTAAGGCTGGGACTAGGAGGTCCATTTTTTTTGCGGACTGTATGCGGAAACATTCATTTCAATGGGTCAGAAAAAAAAAAAGTTGCTACGTGTGCATTCCGTTTCCGTATGTCCGTTCTGCAAAAAAATAGAACAAGTCCTATTATTGTTCTCATCACGGACAAGGAAAGTACTGTTCTATTAGAGGCCAGCTGTTCCGTTCCGCAAAATACGGAATGCACATGGATGTAATAAGTATTTTTTGCGGATCATTTTTTTGCGGACCGCAAAATACATACAGTCGTGTGCAAGAGGCCTAAAGGAAACTTTATTATGTTTAATGCTGGCCTCGCTCCTCAAGACTACATTTCCACTGCACGATCCCCAGGGAGTAATGTCCTAAGGAGTACACCGTGACACAACACTTTAACAGGGCCTCTACCACTCCCATTGTCTGCATCAGCTCATCCGGGGCAAGCTGCAGATGGCACAATATAAACAAAGAATTGGCTGCATCGCTCACATGCCCTTAAAACAGCTGATTGGCAGGGGTATGACACCCACAGTTCTATATTGATGGTCTATTCTGAGCATTTGTTATCAATATTCTGATATCAGAAAACAACTATAATTTCCAGGCTTTGTCAGTAGGTCTTATTTTGCTAGAAGATTTGAAGGATGCTTATACAAGATTCGTTTTCTAATCATAATTAAGGGTGATTATGATATTACTGCCGCTTGATACATTCTGATAATAGGTAAGAGGATTGTTATTTGGAATGACTAGATTTAGCATCCTTTATATTTGCATTGCAGATTGTAACCTACAGCCGCTTCTCCCTCTATAACTAGAGACAGGAAATTGCAGCCATTTTATGGAGCTGAGATTGCGGACATCCAGTAAAGTTCCATTCACACAGGTCCAATGAGCAGGCAGTTATCAGGAGTGATAACTGTCTGCTCGTCAGAGGAGGTGAGAACTGCATTTATATGCAGGGCCGTCTTTAACGCGGGGCAAAAGGGGCAGCTGCCACGGGCCCAGTTGCTTCTGGGGGACCCAAGGCAGCTGCCACTTGAGCCCCGCTGCCACTTGAGTCCCACTGGTGACGTGGGGGGCGGCGGCAGGGCACAGGGAGATGAGCACTTACACTGTGGAAGCGCTCATCTCCATAGTCATCTGTATCGCCGTCCTCAGGACAGCGATACAGATGGAAGTGCTGCGGCGGGGCAGGGGAGGGAGAGGCGTCTCATTTCCCTGTTCCTCTGAAGACCGATGCAGACGACCGGTCAGAGATTGGACACAAGCTGGAAGAGGCCTGCATCGTATCGCTGCCAGCCTGATGGAGGTAAGTATGTGTTTATTTTTTTTATATGGTTCTACTACTGGCACATGATTGGGGGGCATCTATGAGGGCACCTGTTTATGGAACATGATTGGAGGGCATCTATGGGGGCACTTGTTGCTGGCACATGATTGGGGGCATCTATGAGGGCACTTGTTACTGGCACATAATTGGGGGCATCCATGGGGGCACTTGTTACTGGCACATGATTGAGGGGCATCTATGGGGGCACTTTTTATTGGCACATAATTGGGGGCATCTATGGGGCACCTGTTACTGGCACATGATTGGGGGGACATTTATGGGGGTACTTGTTACTGGCACATGATTGGGGGGCATCTATGGGGGCACTTGTTACTGGCACATGATTGGGGGCATCTATGGGGCACTTGTTATTGGTTCATGATTGGGGGCATCTATGGGGCACTTGTTATTGGTTCATGATTGGGGGCATCTATGTGCATACTTGTTACTGGCACATGATTGGGGGGCATCTATGTGGGCACTTGTTACTGTCACATGATTGAGGGCATCTATGGGGCACTTGTTACTGGCATATGATTGGGGCATCTATGGGGCACTTGTTATTGGCACATTATTGGAGGGCATCTATGGGGGCACATCATACTGGCACATTATTGGGTGTCACTATGGGGGCACTTCTTACTGGCACATTATTGTGGGCACTATGGGGGCATCTACTGAGCCCACAAAGAAGGGGTATTTTATATGGGGGGAAGGGGGAGAGGAACATTATGGGGGCTTCTACTGAGGCCACATGGGGGCTCTGTATAGGGGTATTTTATACTGGGGCACATTATGGTGGGTACTATGGGGAAGAGGAGAGAGGAGTACTATGGGATCATCTATGGGGGGCACTAAGAAGGGGCATCTACTGGGGTACTATATATGGGGCATTTTATACTGGTAAATTATGGGGGGGGCACTAGGAAGAAGGGAGAGAGGAGCACTATGGGGCATTTACTGGGGGCACTATATAGGGGTATTTTATACTGACACATTATGGGGGCACTATGGGAACATTAGCTCAACTGGGGGCATCAAAAAGGGGTATTTTTTGCACTGGCACATTATAAGAAGAATTATTACTGCTGGGGGACATTATGATGGGATTTATTACTAATAGGCATGCACACAGAGTGTGCCGGGTGTGCCTGGGCACACCCAAATCAAGCCTGTTGGAAGCGCTTTTTGGAAGCGCTCATTAGTACCGGAGGACCAGGAAGCGGTGAACGCTATGTACTTACCGCTTCCTGGTCCTCGGCTGTCGGCTGCGCAGGGCTGCGAGAGGCATAATGGGGGCTAATAAGAAGCATAATGGGGGCTAATGAGGCATTATGGGGCTAATGAGACGCATAATGGGGGCTAATGAGAGGCATAATCGGGGGTTAATGAGGCATAAGGGATGATAATGGGGGTTAATGGCATAAAGGTTATACATATAAATATATATATATAAAGAGAAAAGGTATGGCAGCACCGTCTTTGGTGAAAACAGATGAAGGGTGCACCGGACCAATGTGGATACAAGCCAATCCAGATAAACAAAAAATGTAAAAAACGGGCAGCACTCCAAGGAAATAAAAATAGAAAAAATACTTTATTCACCCATAAGGATCATGCGAAATTTCGGCTCCAAACAGGAGCCTTCCTCAAGCTCCTGTTTAGAGCCGTAACGTTGCATGATCCTTATGGGTGAATAAAGTATTTTTTCTATTTTTATTTCCTTGGAGTGCTGCCCGTTTTTTACATTTTTATATATATATATATATATATATATATATATATACAGTTGCAAGAAAAAGTAAGTGAACCCTTTTGAATGATATGGATTTCTGCACAAATTGGTCATAAAATGTGATCTGATCTTCATCTAAGTCACAACAATAGACAATCACAGTCTGCTTAAACTAATAACACACAAAGAATTAAATGTTCCCATGTTTTTATTGAACGCACCATTTAAACATTCACAGTGCAGGTGGAAAAAGTATGTGAACCCCTAGACTAATGACATCTCCAAGAGCTAATTGGAGTGAGGTGTCAGCCAACTGGAGTCCAATCTATGAAATGAGATTGGAGGTGTTGGTTACAGCTGCCCTGCCCTATAAAAAACACACACCAGTTCTGGGTTTGCTCTTCACAAGAAGAATTGCACAAAAGAGCTCTCAGAAGACCTACTATCAAGAATTGTTGGCTTGCATAAAGCTGGAAAGGGTTATAAAAGTATCTCCAAAAGCCTTGCTGTTCATCAGTCCACGGTAAGACAAATTGTCTATAAATGGAGAAAGTTCCGCACTGCTCTCCCTAGGAGTGGCTGTCCAGTAAAGAAGACTGTGTGCATGCCTATTAGTAATAAATCCCATCATAATGTACCCCAGCTGTAATAATTCTTCTTATAATGTGCCAGTGCAAAAAATACCCCTTTTTGATGCCCCCAGTTGAGCTAATGTTCCTATAGTGCCCCCATAATGTGTCAGTATAAAATACCCCTATATAGTGCCCCCAGTAAATGCCCCATAGTGCTCCTCTCCCCCTTCTTCCTAGTGCCCCCCCATAATTTACCAGTATAAAATGCCCCATATATAGTACCCCAGTAGATGCCCCTTCTTAGTGCCCCCCATAGATGATCCCATAGTACTCCTCTCTCCTCTTCCCCATAGTACCCACCATAATGTGCCCCAGTTTAGAAAGGGGATGCATATTATGCAACCAAGAGAGATCAAAAAGTGGCAAAATGTAAATTTCCACCAAAATGCCCCATCATATAAGGCTCTGTTCACACCTTTAGAACCCACTCACTTGCCGGAATCTTCAGAACCGTCAAAATTTTGGTGCGGACATCATGCCGAATTTCCAGGGGCCACAGTGTGGTTTCTGCCTCCCGTTGTTTTCAACAGGAGGCAGCACTGCAGTTCATGTAGCTGACTGTTCAAAGCCACAACTGTGGCGAGAAGAGACATGTCCTTTTTTGGCACGGTGTCCGGGCGATCATTGTTTGAAGCCTCGGTGGAGCCTTAAAAGGGTATTTCCTAGACTTTTATACTGATGACCTATCCTCTAGATCAGCGTTTCTCAACTCCAGTCCTCAGGACCCACCTGCCGGTCATGTTTTCAGAATTTCCTTAGTACTGAGCTGGTGTCGTAATTATTGTTAATGCATCAGGGCTTACCTCAGTTCCTCATTCTGTGGGATTTTCACAAATCATTACCCCGGTAGGTGGGTTCTGAGGACTGGAGTTGAGAAACACTGCTCTAGATAGATCATCAGTATCTGATCGGTGGGGGTCCGTCACAGAGACCCTCGCCAATCAGCTGTTTGAGAAGGCAGTAGCAATCACAGTAGGTGCTCATGCACACGACCGTATGCCCTCTGAGACATACGGTCCATGAGCAGGCCATATGTCCCGGAGCGGCATATATTGTGTGCACGGGAGCGCACAGTATCATAGGTTACTATGACACTGTGCGCATCGGGCTGCCTGCAGGACTACTGTCTTGCACTCATATGATCATATGAGTGCAGGAAAATAGTCCCACGGGCGTCCCAATGCGCACAGTATCATAGTAACCTATGATGCTGTGTGCTCCCGTTCGCCAGATGTATGCCGCTCCGGGATATATGGCCCGCTCACTGACCGTATGTCTAGGAGGGTGTACGGTCGTGTGCATGAGCCCTAACGCTGTAGCCTTCTCCAGCTTTTCCTAGGCCAGTGAAGACACGTTTATCGGTAACATGGCCTAGGAGCAGCTTGGCATCCATAGTAGTAAATGGAGCTGAGCTGTGATACCAGGCCCGGCCAGTATACAATGTACAGCACTGTAGGGTACAGCGAGAAGGCCTGGTGCTACTGTGAGCGCTGGTGACTTCTTAAAAGGCTGATCAGCGGGGGTTCTGGGTGTCGAATCACCACGGATCAGATACTGATGACCTGTCCTGAGGATAGGTCATCACCATAAAAGCCTCGGAAAAACACTTTTTAAATATGATAGGAAGCAATTAAAATTAAATGTTTGATAAACTACTGGTTCCAGGGCCAAAATGTAATGTAACAGAGAGTCAAGTACTGATGCTGAGCAAAGAGCCTGTCGTTGATTTGTGGAGTGGACATTTTGATACTTATCAGTCAAGTTCAATCAAGAGTCACATATTTTTGCACAAGGTTGAATAAGGTTGGTGCAGTGTGAGGTCTCACATCTGAAGCTTCTTTGCTAGACTAGTTTCCAAATGTGTAAATGAAAATATGGTAAATGAAGTTGAGTTGCAATACCTGACCCAACAACAGACAAGAGAGGCGCTGTTTTGGAAAACAAGCCAGACCCTTTATTTCTGATCTCATACAGCTTTTTATTGAGCTGGGATATTAGGTCAGGAATGTGAAGCACATTCAATTATTATCACTAAATATTTGCCAAAATTCTTCATTCCTGCCCCCCTTCCCCCCCCCCCCCCCCAGCTTATTAACAAGTCAATAAGACATGAAAGTGTTTGTGAATGTATCTGCAGGCCATCGGCCATTTAAAAGAAACATAATAGACGGCAAGTCCTTGTGCGCAATGCAGTCGTTTTGTAACTTGACATTTCCAAGGCCTCTGCTTATGTAAAATCATTTCACATAACAATGCATTTATATTGCTAATGGTGCAGAAATAAACTGAATACCGGACACGGAATGTTCATGAAATATAATGTTCAATATCTTGCAAAAATCACATCAATACTTTATCACTTTATATTTATTTCTACTTTGAGCAGAATACTTTATGGTAGAGGTGCTGGATTCCCACTTGCAGATGCATAAAGCTACTGAAGAACCAGAGCAGAGGATGGGAGTGGTAGTGGCCCTGATGATAATGCGTCACGGTGTACTCCCTCAGACTGTCACTCTCTGGTGTCGGTGCAGTTAAGGAGATCTATAAAGGCAACTAATAGTTAACACTCTTTAATATGATGGTATACTACCATCATATTAAAGAGTGTTAACTATTAGTTGCCTTTATAGATCTCCATATATAGCATATATTATAGAGCCGATTTCATTGTACAAAATATATATAGCAAAACACATACAGCATATTATACAGTGTCTAGAGCTGCAGTGATCTTGAACAGATACGCTTCTCCACTTCTAAGCGCATGCGCAATATAAAGCGAGTCCTGACTCTGCCTAGCCTGACAATATGAGCCACCACGCATGCGCGAGTGACGCCATTGTTCTCGCGATACCTCGGCAATGGCCGAGAGACGCCGGCGCTTGCGCAGATCTCCCTCATCTCCCTATTTAAATCCACCAATAGCGCGAACACACCAGGTCCTCCCAATACCTCCGGTCTCCTGCATTAAGGTTTGTTACCACGATATGTTGTATTATATATTATTATGCTAGACGCATTGCCCCTAATCGCTCTCTACTTATACCTACTTATATATGCTTACTATCAGGGTCCTCCTTGATTAATGACCCTTTTTTCTGTCACTGATCCCCACCACCCATCCCTGTGAGCCCTGACTACAATGTATACCAATATATCACTATCTCCAAGCACATTCAGTAGATATGATTGCACTGCTTCCCATAACAAGATTCTATATCTATCTACCTATATAGTGTCAACATATGACACTGGGACAAAATACTACATCTACACACCTGCAAACTTCTCCGTCATGATAACTCTGTTGGTTTTTCCTATAGGTTAGTTAGTAACCATACTCTGTGACCATACAAATATGTTCTGTCATAACTTATACTGTCGAGTGCAGTATTATAGTAACCTGTACTTACTACATACTTTATGACCCTTCCATATACAGGTCCCACAATAACTTTTACAACGAAGACAAAGAATACTTCCATGTCTTGCCAAGTATCATCCAACCTGCCCTATATGGCACATCTATCCATGTACTTGCAATAGACATCTATTGAAGTCTTAATATCATGTCTAATATCTTGTCTTATTTTGACAGTTTCTGTACTAATTATTGTCCATTGATATTGTACCTATGAGGTACTATAATATGTTGTACCTATATATTTTTCAGGCCGTGATCAAGGTCCTAGTGGACCGAAACGTTGGCCATTGCATTTATAAAAGATCCATTTGGGATGGACAATAAATAAAAGAACCTAATTTTGCAACATATCGAGTGCCGTGGTTTCTATATGTATATTCAGACTTCAAAGTACCCCTACTCCAGGGGAGGGCACTAAACACTGATCGGATGTCAGACTGAGCAGGGACAGCTGGACCTTCATTGCATTTTGCAAACTGTTAGCATTTTATTCATAACTTCTAACAGGAATAAGAAAGAAATGGCATATCACAAAGGCATAAGAACAGATGCTCCAGAAAACAGACATGTCAGGAAAGGTGTCAGGTCCACTTTAAACATATCTAACATCTCAATATATGTAGTTTATATAATGGCATATCACTTCTGATATCTTTAATATTCAGATCCAGGTATCATATTATGTCCTATAAAATCATGTGCTGTGATCGCCTCTGTGAAACTCTCTTATAAAAGACACCTGTCTGGTTCTCGCTGTTGCAGATTCTCAGTTTCGTGGAAAATCCATGAGCACTGACAGCACTGTGATTGTGTGACACGGAGGTCAAGATAGAGGTATTGAGGACAGCACCAGAGATGTGAGTTCTCACAATTTTAAGCTGTTAGAGACACAAATGCTAGATTGATGTTCTAAGTCTCACGTCTTTGTCAGAAGAGGAAGGCAGCGGGAATGCTGTTGATTTTATAGTGTCTGGCTCACAGGCTTTATTTAGTGAGGATTCAAGCAGTAAGTACTGGGCCGGGAATGATTATAACATGTACGGAGAAGAAAGCTTCATAGGAAGAAAACGCTGTAAAATGGACATTTAAGGCTGTTTAATTTTTACAGAATTGATATTGTGATAACATCAATTTGCAATATATCTGAAATTACAATAATGCATTGTCGGGGAAGCTTCAGATTGAAGCGTAATGACTCCACTATGCGTTCTACGGCCAGATCATTACACACAAAATAGGAATAAATAAGACAAATAATGAGTTACATGAATAGGTTATGCGACGTAACAGACATAAAATGACATTGAAGAGGGAAGTTGGCGTAGGTCTGCAGTTCCCTTGAGCCCAGATAGATGGAATGGATGGCATAAGATTATTGTTGATCGAATTGAAATTAACACAGTGAACTTCAATCCAAATTTCAGGAAAATTTGATTTACCGAATTTCTTCCTGCTTCGTGGTAATGAATAGAGTTTTCCTGAAATGACGGTAAAAATTAAAAAATCATGCTTACTTAATCCAATTGAGCGTGAAAAGGCCACCAAGGCCATCTTGCGTGAAGATCCTGCACGAAATCTCGTGTGCAGTGACATATGACGGCACCATGCCAGCCAACGTGATGATGTCATCATGCGCCGCACGAGGTTTTGCGCTCGATCTTCAAGCAACATGACCATGGCGGTCTCTGTGATCAAATGGACGATGTAAGTATAATTATATTTATTTATTTTTTATGAACAACAACTAAAATCATTTAATAATGATCTCAGATGCCGCAATCAGTGATGAACGCGGCATCTAATGGGTTCAATAATGGGGGGCGGTACATGGGAAGACGATCTAGCACATTTATATGCAACTATCTCCTCCAGCTCCTTACGAGTATGGAGAGGAGCGATCACTAATGCCATCCTTCTTCCACATACTATCTCGTTGTTTCCTGGCAGCATATCATGTTTACACAGCACAATCTGCCACCGGGAAACGATGGTCTTTTGTGCTGCACAAAAGATACAATTACCCCATGAATGAGCATTCATTGTGTAATTGGCGGTGCGTTCACACCTCCAGATCATCGCCAACGAACGTTACTAGTAATGCTCGTTATCGATGATCGGTTTAATTGCCGGTCGTGTAAAGGGCCCTTTAGGCTGAGTTAGGGGGTAGATTTCAGGAGCTCCCTGAGGCACTTTCAAAAATAGCAATGTTTTAACATTCCAGTTCAGCCCAGGGATGAGCCACAAATTCAATATGAAATCCAGTCTTTACAGTCGATTCAAGTATTTCCCAAAGGTTGTATATGGAGGCTAGCTTCTCTTTTTCTTAATCAGACTGGTAAATCTCTCCTTTTCCCGACCTAAAGGGATGCACTTTCTTTATCATCAGATATATATAAGTGTATGGTATCTATAGTATCCTCAGAGGACTATGAACAAAAGGCCCTACTGTTCTCTGATTATGGTGGGCAGCTTGTAGCTTACAGTGTTTCCGCCACATGCAGAGGAGGCTGTAGCCAAATTAACAGCAATTACCTTCTTTGCCAAAGTCCTCAAACTTTTATGTCGGATAAACCTTCTGTAACTCTTTCCCCTTTTGAGGACTAGAACATAAGTTGCTTGTAGGATGAAGGAGAATGGAATCTCCCTACAGGAGCTGCTCCTTGCTGATCTGAGTTGTTCACTCCTCAGAAGTCAGCCATTAAAGGGGTTGTCCCACTTCATTAAATAGGTTTTATCTAATTTATTTACCCCCACAGAACATATCTTCCTATCTATGTCATAATCAAAAAGCTACCTTTCTTACAAAAAATCCTGTTATGCGATCCCTTTGTTGATTTCGGTATCCCATGGATACGGCCTCTTTCGTCCGGCCGCATCGCTGTGCCGCGCCTGCGCACAACAGCTGAACAAGTACTCGGGCCGCCTCTCCATTCCTACAAGTACGCGCACGCGCAAATACAGGAGGCGGGTGCCGGAATCAAATAGCCGGCACTCCACCTCCATGACAGGAAGCGGGACCTTAGGGGTTAACTGCCGCTGATCGCAGCCCCCTATCATAGAGGTCGGGTGCCGGCTATTTCACTCCGGCACCCACCTCCTGCATTTGTATTAACATTGGTGGCGCAGTGCGCCCCCCCCTCCCCCCCCGTATAATATACATTGAGTGCGGCCACCCCCCCAGTATAATATACATTGAGTGCGGCCACCCCCCCAGTATAATATACATTGAGTGCGGCCACCCCCCCCCCCAGTATAATACACATTGAGTGCGGCCACCCCTCCCCCCAGTATAATATACATTGAGTGCGGCCACCCCCCCCCAGTATAATATACATTGAGTGCGCCCCCCCAGTATAATAAACATTGGTGGCTCAGTGGGAAGTGCCAATGAGGGTTAAAAAAATATATAAAAAAATTAACTCACCTCCATCAATTGATCGCGCAGCTGCGGGTCTCCTGTTCTTTCTTTAGGACCTGTGAAAGGACCTGTGGTGACATCACTGTGGTCATCACATGGTACATCATATGATCCATCACCATGGTAATGGACCATGTGATTAGCTCAGTGACGTCACCACAGGTCCTGAAGCAAGAACAGGAGACCGGCAGCTGTGCGATCAATTGGTGGAGGTGAGTTAATTTTTTATTTATTTTTTTAGCCCTCATTGGCACTTCCCACTGCGCCACCAATGTTTATTATACTGGGAGGGGGCCGCACTCAATGTATATTATACTGGGGGGGGGGGCGCACTCAATGTATATTATACTGGGGGGGGTGGCCGCACTCAATGTATATTATACTGGGGGGGTGGCCGCACTCAATGTATATTATACTGGGGGGGTGGCCGCACTCAATGTATATTATACTGAGGGGGGTGGCCGCACTCAATGTATATTATACTGGGGGGGCCGCACTCAATGTTTATTATACTGGGGGGGGGCGGGACCTCACATACATTGTCGGCTCCATGTGGATGACTCATCCACATGAACGAGCACGCAAGGACTGAGCTCTCAGGGTGAGTCATGAGGAGGCGTGGCCGGCCTTCACTCAACTACAGGAGCCAAACCAGGAAGTTATCAGGACATCTACTGCTGGTAAGATTAAAAAAGCAAAGTGGGACAACCCCTTTAACTCTAGAATCTTCCTCCTAGAGAGGAAGGGTGGAGCCAGCCCTGACTAGTCTCATGGAACCCCCCCCCCCCCCCCACTTCCTATGCAACCTTATGGGGATTGTAGTACATGCACATAATACATGAAATACAATAATATGAACACTTTCAATGTTTTGCAGTCTATTTCAGGACCCTGCACAAGTGAGTATGAAGATATAAAATTGCATAACAGGGCTTGACATCACTTACACTATACACCGCCATATATAAACACATGGCCATCCAAATGTTTTTTTTAAAGGGGTGTTCCGGTTGTGGGTAGGGGGGTAACTATTACATCTCCAGGGGCCCTACTGCTGAGACTCCCATTATTCATGAAAAAGCCCCTCAAAATGAAAGGAGTGACAGGTCGGCCATGTGCACTGCTTCTACATTTATCTCTATGGGAGTTCTGGAACGCCCATATAGATCAATACAGTGGCAGTGTGCATGCCTGAACTGGCACTATGTTCATTTTGATGGGACCCAAGGAGTATGGAGACCTGTTCTTCTGATGGATGGAGTTAACAGCAATAGAACCCCCACTAATTTAATAGCTATCCCCTATCCTGTGTATTGGGGATAACTTGTCACAACTGAAATACCCGTTTAACTTACCCCAAACAGGTTTTTGCATCTTCAAGTGAATGCAGCTGTGTTGCATTTCCCTGCAGAAAAAAAGGGAGAGGTGTGCTAAAGTGCATGGAAAAGCTCTGGGGACTTTGTGTGTCCACCATGATGGAAAATCACTTTTACTCATTCTTACAGGATGTTTGAGATGAGAATTTTATAAAAGCACTGAGAGGTCTCCACTGTGAGTTACATCTCCATTATGTGCATGACCACAGGAGTCCAATGCATTTTACTGCTGCTTTGTGGGAGCACAGAATTGGAATGAAATGCAGCGACCGGGCCACAGGGGCGCACTTGAGTGTGGGTGGCCGGATGGGTGCGGTTGTCGTACTCACGGTTTCCTGAAGCTCCCTGAGCCGGTGTGCAGTGACGGGAAGGGTGCAGCAGTTCTTCCCTTCGATGCACACTCTGTTTCTGGGGTTCTCCTGCCTGATGGTGGTTGAGATGCCCTGCATGTTGTTGTTTTTATGGTGCGAGGAAGGGTCCAGGTTGTTGTGACACCAGCACTTTGCAGTGAAAATGTAGTGTGGTATAATGATGAGACCGGTGTTGCTATAAGGGTCATCCACACAAGCAATATTCACATTTACTCATTCTCACAGCCTGTTTGAGATGATATAAAATTTTATAAAAGCATTCTACTACTGGTTTTCTTCCTTTATACAATACCTATATATTTTACTCATAATCACATATCCCAAGAACCCAAGCCTACTAATAGGCGTAAGAGCTTTTTTATTACACTGATCAGATTATTCCATTAGGCTTTCACCCTGAGCGCACATCTGTCTTCCTTCTACTGGCTATATACTGTAAGTATCTGCATCTGTCATTATACTGGATAAAATAGCTGAGCTGAACACGTCATTTTAACAACATATCTTTGTAACAATCATCTTTTATCATAATTCACACTTGCTCATGTTTATGGTTAAAAAAAACTACAATTTCTAAGAATCAATCATTTATATAAAATAAGATCACATTGTGAAATATCTTTCTAGCTGGCTTATAATTACTTTTGAAGCAAAACACATCTTCCATACTGTAGCTATCAAAGTTGCAATGGTATTAAGGTACTGTTATATGTTCATTATACACTCACCTAAAGAATTATTAGGAACACCATACTAATACGGTGTTGGACCCCCTTTTGCCTTCAGAACTGCCTTAATTCTACGTGGCATGACTCAACAAGGTGCTGATAGCATTCTTTAGAAATGTTGGCCCATATTGATAGGATAGCATCTTGCAGTTGATGGAGATTTGAGGGATGCACATCCAGGACACGAAGCTCCCGTTCCACCAAATGCCAAAGATGCTCTATTGGGTTGAGATCTGGTGACTGTGGGGGCCATTTTAGTACAGTGAACTCATTGTCATGTTCAAGAAACCAATTTGAAATGATTCGAGCTTTGTGACATGGTGCATTATCCTGCTGGAAGTAGCCATCGGAGGATGGGTACATGGTGGTCATGAAGGGATGGACATGGTCAGAAACAATGCTCAGGTAGCCCATGGCATTTAAACGATGGCCAATTGGCACTAAGGGGCCTAAAGTGTGCCCAGAAAACATCCCCCACACCATTACACCACCACCAGCAGCCTGCACAGTGGTAACAAGGCATGATGGATACATGTTCTCATTCTGTTTACGCCAAATTCGGACTCTACCATTTGAATGTCTCAACAGAAATCGAGACTCATCAGACCAGGCAACATTTTTCCAGTCTTCAACAGTCCAATTTTGGTGAGCTCGTGTAAATTGTAGCCTCTTTTTCCTATTTGTAGTGGAGATGAGTGGTACCCAGTGGGGTCTTCTGCTGTTGTAGCCCACCTTTCTTTCCCATTCTGACATTCAGTTTGGAGTTCAGGAGATTGTCTTGACCAGGACCACAACCCTACATGCATTGAAGCAACTGCCATGTGATTGGTTAACTAGATAATCGCATTAATGAGAAATAGAACAGGTGTTCCTAATAATTCTTTAGGTGAGTGTATACCACTTAATTTTTTTTTAAATGCACTGTCGATTGTCAAAAAGAACAACTGCCCTGCAGCCTCCATCATGCAGGAGCTTTCACCACAGTGGGCTCTCCAAGGCCCCATTCAGTGGAATTTTGAGTTTACCCAGAGGGGCTGTATGTGTGAACGCACAAATCCGCAATATAAGTCCCGGACTTTATCCAGACTTTTTTCTCCCCAGAGCCCTAGTGCTAACTCCGGGTTATGTCTGAGTAAGAGCATGTGTAAAAACGACAGTAAATGTTCCAGAAAATGACAGTGGCCATGCCTAAAGTCTCTGGGGTGATGGCTACATGTGTGAAAGGCCAACTCCAGTAAAATTCTGGACCTGATCATTTTTAGAAATGTTCAGGAGTTTAAGTGTGAAAACAGCATAAATGTCCTCCGATATGGCTTATGGCAAACGTACATAATCTGCTGTTCTTTAATTCAGACAAAACATCCAGGAATCCTATGACATTATTTTTAATGGGTTCTCCGAGAGTAGGAACCCCTTTTAATATTTCCAGGCAGTGTGGAGAGATAAATAAGACTCATCTTTTCCAGCACTGAGCTCTCTTCTCCTCCTCTTCTGGTTTCCGCTGCACCTAAAGTGTGATGTGCCACCGTCTACATCAATGGCGTACATAGAGGCCCCATAGAAAGGATCAACCAGGCCCGCCTACACAGGAAAGAAGGGTCTCTGCCTAAACCCTTTTCAATGACCCATGGGCCATTTTCTCCACTTCCTAATTGCTAAAAGTTGTTCCTTTTAGAGGGTAGAGTCCTGATAAATTTTTCACCCCCAGTAGAAGAGGGGATGATCCGAACTGGGCCCCATATGCAGTCGCATGGTCTACCATTATGGTGAATATGCTCCTGGTCTACATACATTTGATCAGTTGTGTCTTCACACATCACTGTTGAGGCCATTGATTAGCTGGCAGTGGTGACATGTGTGTCTAGATGGCATGCCACAGTGGTGACATAGGGAGAAGGAGAATATTACCTAGTCGGTCAAAAAGTAGTAACTAAGCTGTTACTGGGGTACTCAAAAATATCAATGAACACCTTAAATTAATGAGTACAAAAGAATCCCATATGGTTTTAAAATATATATTATCTTTATTAGAAAATCAAAATATGAACATGATTACATCACTTATAACAATTTATTATGAAAGTAGTATCAAGCCTTTAAAGTGAAGCTAACTAATAGCTATGGAGCCTTTTTATGGAGTATGACTATTCTCATGGACAGGAATCATCAAGGTCTAAACACTGCACAATGGTGGACTCTATAAAGATATGTATCTGGGGTGCACTAGGAACATTATACTAGGAGCAAACTCCCATGTTACTATATTAAGGAGACTATCACCTAAGCAGTGAGCATTATGCTGAATAGTGGAGCTGAAGTCTAAAAGCTACTAACCGTTGATGAAATGTGGAATCAGTCTAGAGGGGTCAGGTAAAGGCTCTGGATCTCCCCGACGTACGTTTCGCCGTTCTGCGTCCTCAGAAGGAGAATAAAGTTTGCAGTACCTCAAACAGGATACGTGCAAACTGTTCTTGATTTGATGTTATTTAATCTGTTCATGCTTTGTATAAATTCTTTAAAGCTGTCTGTAAGTGGTAATGCTTATTTAATTAGGCCCGGAATCAGCAGAGGGATCTAGCATTCCCTCTAAGGGAGGAGCTCTCTAGTCAGTACTGCTTCAGCCACTGCACAGCTTTAGATAAGCCTGCCGTTCAGGGCAGATGCCAGTTCATTTATATAAAGGGGATGTAAATGGTGATTTATATATTATACATAAATCACCATTTACATCCCCTTTATATAAAAGTTCGAATTTCTGGTGATCAAGTCATCAATTAAACATATAGCTTCCCTTAGCTACCAGATGCCAGTTCAGCTTCAGGATAAGCATCATTCAAGTGAAGGAGAGAATCCACGAGGGAAGGAGGAACAGATGTCCAAAGACTGCCCTGCATCACAAGGCAGTGTGTGAGTTAGCAAGGTACAGTGGGATGCAAAAGTTTGGGCAACCTTGTTAATCGTCATGATTTTCCTGTATAAATAGTTGGTTGCTACGATAAAAAATGTCAGTTAAATATATCATATAGGAGACACACACAGTGATATTTGAGAAGTGAAATAAAGTTTATTGGATTTACATGAAGAGGGCAATGGCAATACGCTCGGTCCACCACACCACCTACCATACCAGAACTACCCTCCTAATCCCATAGAAATAAATACGCAACACCACTGCCTGGATTTAATCGGCCACAGCAGCCGTTTATTAAATAAATACATAACATCATTAACATATAAATTAACCCAGGACGAGGGGAGGTCCTAGAAGCCCCAATAACCTCATAACACCACTAAAACCTGCGTCTCCATCTTGCCCCCAGCCGTTGAACCCAGCTCGGAGGCAGCAACTGATGGACGCGTAGTTATTTACTACCAGCTCCTCAATGAGAGTCCAGCCCCTCCCGCGGGGCCCTCCCATCCTCAGATACCACCATCTTCTTCCACTTCAAGGACCTCCCCCGCCTCCACGACTGCCGCGACAAAATAACAAAGGAAACCAACCCAGACCCCCCCCATACCCTATCACCAAAGGGCCGGGAGGGTGGGCGTTCGCTTGCCCTGGCCGCACTGTCCTCTCTCTCCCGCCTCTTCCCCTCGCAAGCGCTAGCCACGCCCCCACCCCCTCCCGCTCCCCTGACAACTCGCGCCTAACTGACCCAGTCTCCCACTTAACCCTTACCTCACCTGTCCTTTCGCTGCCATCACCTCTTCATGAACGGCCTCCCCCACCGCTGCGCTCCTCGTCCGGCCTGACTTGAAGAGGGCAATGGCAATACGCTCGGTCCACCACACCACCTACCATACCAGAACTACCCTCCTAATCCCATAGAAATAAATACGCAACACCACTGCCTGGATTTAATCGGCCACAGCAGCCGTTTATTAAATAAATACATAACATCATTAACATATAAATTAACCCAGGACGAGGGGAGGTCCTAGAAGCCCCAATAACCTCATAACACCACTAAAACCTGCGTCTCCATCTTGCCCCCAGCCGTTGAACCCAGCTCGGAGGCAGCAACTGATGGACGCGTAGTTATTTACTACCAGCTCCTCAATGAGAGTCCAGCCCCTCCCGCGGGGCCCTCCCATCCTCAGATACCACCATCTTCTTCCACTTCAAGGACCTCCCCCGCCTCCACGAACGCGCAGCTTGACCTCCTCAAGCCTGCGCGTCCCTCCACATCCCCAACGCCGTTTCCACACCACTCTGGAGCCCCAGAGACCACAAATCTGTTCCCACCGCATTCAAATGGACCCCATCCGCTCTCCAAAAAGCCCCATCACCCTTCTCCAGCTCCACATGTCGCACCACCACCGCCCCATTCTTTGCCATAAAACGACCCACCGCCCTGTTCACCTTTATCCGGGCCTTGTTAATGCTGTCCACCGACCGTGCCCCCCTCCAAACCGACCGCGGAACAATGTCCGACCAAACCGTCACTATACCTGGAAACAGCGCCCAAATCCTCAACAAATCGAACTTGACGTCCCTAATCAATTCCCTAAACGGCCTCCTACCCAGATCGTTGCCACCTACATGAAGCACCAACACATCCGGAGGGCGATCCAACCGCGCAAAGCGATGAACCTCCCGCAACACTCCCCCCCACAACATCCCCCGAACCCCCAACCACCGGACCGTGGCTACCTCCGGACTAAAACCCAACTGGCGCCCGCACGGCCGCACATCCGCTCTAACCGCCCCCCAAAAAACATAGGAGTGACCCAAGATCCACACCAAGGCCGCCGCAACACCTGCGAACAACAAAAGAAAAAATTAATTCACACCAACACACTCCCCCTTACAAAAACCCCAACCGAACATACGATTTAAACCGCGCCGACTCCCAACGCCCAATTCTCCTAATCCCCTCCGCACTGACCCCCAACCTAGCCGCCTCCGTCGCGGCCCCAATCCGAAACGAATGCCCAGCATATCCATCCGCCGGCACGCCCAATCCTCTCAAACATTTCTTAAACACTGCCAGAAACTGAAATCTGGACAAAAAGGAACCATCCTCATGCCGAAGAAATGGCAGCGCATCCTTTGTAATCCCCGCGCCGTAAGCGCCCGCACACCGCACCGGGCACATACCACAACCCGGGACCGCAAACAACACACACTGCCGCCCCCTGCCCTCCTGATCCGTTTTGGACCGTCGAATCCGAACCACAACCCTGTCCACCGCTAACTCAACATCATCACACCGCAAACCCCCCGCTCTCCGAACACTGCCACTCACCAACTCCCCTAATCTAAACGCTCCAAAGAACGCTAATGCAAAAGCCGCCCTGAACAACCCCAGCTCCCAACCAGACTTACAAATGATACTTAACTGCACGCCCACCCGCAACAGCAACTCAAAAGACACCGGCTTCCTCTGATCCGGCACCTTGGGCTCCCCCCTGCGCCAACCCTTCAACACCTGCCGCACCAAGAAACCCTTCGTCAAATCAGGCAGCCGCCTCAACCTAAACCCAAAAGCTACCCCTGCCATAAAACGACTCACTTTGGACACTGTCCACCCCTCCCTCTTCAAACAACCCAGCAACTCCAACAGCCTAACCTCCCCGCCCCCAACACCCGTCCCCCTGGCATCATTCCAACACTCCCAGGTCGTCCACGCCTTACCATACTCCCTCCAAGTACCCGGACTCAGCGAATCCCTCAACAACCCCATCACTTCTCCTCCAGGATCCCCCAGAGCCACGGCGGACACTCCAGACCCTCCTCCTCCGCTTCTGGCGCTAGCAGCCGGAACCGCTCCCACTGCGAACGAGAAAGAGAATCCGCCACTGAATTAGACACACCAGCAACATGCTCCGCCACCACCCAAACATTAATCGACAAACAACGCAACACCAAAAACTGCAACAGCCGAACCACTGGCGGGGAAGACGCTGACAAACTGTTAATAGCCTGTACCACCCCAAGGTTGTCACAATGAAACCGGACCTTCCGATTCCCAAATCTCTCACCCCACAACACTACCGCCATAACAATCGGAAACAGCTCCAACAACGCCAGATTCCTCACCCATCCTCGGGTCACCCATGCCTCCGGCCACCTGCCCGCACACCATTGTCCCTGGCAATAAGCCCCAAACCCCACCCCCCCCGACGCATCCGTATACAATTCGAAATCCACGGAATCACACAACCCCCCCATAACCAGCGTCCGCCCATTATACTGCCCCAAAAATTCCGCCCACACCCTCAAATCCCCCTTTAACTCCTTGCCCAACCGTATGAAGTGATGAGGCGCCGACACCCCCCCCGTAGCCGCCGACAACCGCCTGCAAAAAATCCTCCCCATCGGCATAATCTGACAAGCAAAGTTGAGCTTCCCTAACAATGACTGCAAATCCCGCAACCTGATCTTCTCCTTCCCTATGGCCCGCTCAATACCGCAGCGCAAATCCAGTAACTTATCCTCAGGCAGCCTACACTCCATCCGCTCCGTATCTATGACAATCCCCAAAAAACATAACTCCGTCACCGGACCCACCGTCTTCTCCCGCGCTAACGGCACCCCAAAACGCTCAAAAACCGATTGCAACGTGTGCAACAACAAGGAACACACCCGCGAATCCGCCGGCCCCAAACACAAGAAGTCGTCCAGGTAATGTATCACAGACTTACAACCCGACACTTCGATCACCACCCACTCCACAAACGAGCTAAAAGTCTCAAAGTACGCGCACGAGAGAGAGCACCCCATAGGCAAACACCGATCAACAAAATACGCCCCCTCCCAAAAACAGCCCAACAACCCCATGCTCTCCACGTGAACCGGAAGCAGACGAAAAGCCGCCTCAACGTCAACCTTTGCCAACAGCGCCCCCCGCCCCCACCTCCTCACCCACCTCACAGCCGCGTCAAAGGAAGTATAAACCACCGAGCAAATCTCAGGATCAATACCGTCATTGACCGACGCCCCCTTGGGGTAAGACAAATGATGAATGAGCCGAAACTTATTCGGCTCCTTCTTCGGCACCACCCCCAAAGGAGACACCTTCAGATTCGGGAGCGGTGGCTCCCTAAACGGACCCGCCATCCGCCCCAGCTCAACCTCTCTCCGCAACTTGTCCCCAACCACTCCCCCATGCTCAAGCGCAGACCTAAGGTTCTTGCGAACAACAGGCCCCGCCGCCACCACAGAGGGAATGCGAAAACCAAAACGAAAACCGTCCCCCAACAACCTAGCCGCTTCCCGATCCGGATATCTATCTAGAAACTCCCGCATCACGTCCACCCGCACCGGAGTCAGTCCCTTTTCCAGCCCCCTCACCCCCCCGCTGCCGTCCCCCCTTAAAGCAACGGCTCGCTCCATGGGGCCCACCGCACCCAGTGCATTCATGCTTGAATTTGCATTTTGCCCCAAACCTGCAGTTACCCTCATTAAAGAGGAAACACAGCCCCTTTGCCGACGCAGCCGCCAACGCTCCTGGAGAAGACCCGCCCGGCTCCCCCCGAAAGGACTGCCCAGCCCTAGGCACCGCCGTCACCCTCAGCCACAGCCCGATGTCCTTGTGATCCCACCGGATATCAGGCCTAACCGCCTTACGCTGCCGGAACTGCTCATCATACCGGAGCCAGCCCACCCCACCGTAAACCCGATACGCTTCCCCTATGGCGTCCTGATAGCAAAACAGCGCCGAACAGCACTCCGGGGACCGTTCCCCAATGACACTAGCTAAAATGGCAAACGCCTGAAGCCAATTAGCAAATGTCCGCGGAATCAGCCGATGCCGCCGCTTCTCCTCCTCCTCCACCTTCTTACCCTCATCCTTCTTCCCCCTGTCCAAGTTAAACCGTTCCAACGGGAGCAGCGAAAAAATCTCCACATACTCCCCCTTCCATATCTTGTCCCGCACCTCCTGCTTCAAATGAGCCCCCAAAGGGCCCTCAAAACACACATACACCTCGCCACGCGCCCTGTCATCCAACCTCTGCCCCTCCGCATCCCCCCCAACCTGCGTCTCCACCGACACTGACCCAGCCGCCCCCCCTGACGCCCCAGCCCCCAACCCCGGCAACACTCCCCAACCCTGCAATGGCGACCCCCCTCCGGACCCCAACCCAGACAACCATCCTGCCAGCCCCCCCAACAACTGCCCCAACCCCTTACCTAACTCACCCATGGCCGCCCCACCCCCAGCCCCCCCCACCGGGAAGCCCTGCGCTAAAATGGGTCCCCATGCAATCTCACCAGGCACCACGGGCGCTGTGACTCCCGCTGCCGCTGATCCAGACTCCCGCCGCACCGACACTTCACCGGCGTAGCTCCCAGACGTCGACGGCTGCTCCTCCTGGACCACCTGGACGACCCTCTGGACCACACTGGAAGGCCCCCGGGCCGGAACCGCGGCGTCCGTGTCGACGAGGGGACCCTCTACCTCACCGCCTCGATCTTCTCTGGGCCTGCACGGGGAATCCCCTCCATCCCATGCAGCCCGAAGCACCTGGAACTCATCCTGCCGCCGAGTGGACCGCCCGCTGTAAGAAGGCCCAGGCCGGACCACCGTTCCTGGTCCCGCATCCATCAAGACCGCCGCCGGGAGCGGGGGAGGGGGCGTCCCGCTCCTCTCAGGGCCCCGCCGTGTAGTGGGATTCCTCCCGCGGCGAGGGCGACTCACTGCAGGCCGAGCGGCCGCCCTCCGCCGCGGAGGGTCCGCAGAGGGGCTCCCGACTCGGCGCCGGGCCCGGGGGGTGCTTTCAGGGCTGAGGCGCGCCGGTGGGTGACCCCGCCGCGGCCGTGCCGCCCGTTCAAGAGGGGTAGCCACAGGAGCAGGCAAAACTCCGCACGCACCCACCTGCTCCTGCAGCCAGCCAGGCCCCCGCACCTCCGCCTCTCTCCTCAGCCACTCCAGCAGCTGCTCCACCGACATCCCCTGAGCCGACATCTTAACGCAGGTCCGCTCCGTTCGCTTGCCCTGGCCGCACTGTCCTCTCTCTCCCGCCTCTTCCCCTCGCAAGCGCTAGCCACGCCCCCACCCCCTCCCGCTCCCCTGACAACTCGCGCCTAACTGACCCAGTCTCCCACTTAACCCTTACCTCACCTGTCCTTTCGCTGCCATCACCTCTTCATGAACGGCCTCCCCCACCGCTGCGCTCCTCGTCCGGCCTGACTGAAGTGTGCTATAATTGTTTAAACACAATTTGGCAGGTGCATAAATTTGGGCACCACAAAAAAGAAATGAAATCAATATTTAGTAGATCCTCCTTTTGCAGAAATTACAGCCTCTAAACGCTTCCTGTAGGTTCCAATGAGAGTCTGGATTCTGGTTGAAGGTATTTTGGACCATTCCTCTTTACAAAACATCTTTAGTTCATTCAGGTTTGATAGCTTCCGAGCATGGACAGCTCTCTTTAAGTCACACCACAGAATTTCAATTATATTCAGGTCTGGGGACTGAGATGGCCATTCCAGAACGTTGTACTTGTTCCTCTGCATAAATGCCTTAGTGGATTTTGAGCAGTGTTTAGGGTCGTTGTCTTGTTGAAAGATCCAGCCCCGGCGCAGCTTCAGCTTTGTCACTGATTCCTGGACATTGGTCTCCAGAATCTGCTGATACTGAGTGGAATCCATGCGTCCCTTAACTTTGACAAGATTCCCAGTCCCTGCACTGGCCACACAGCCCCACAGCATGATGGAACCACCACCATATTTTACTGTAGGTAGCAGGTGTTTTTCTTAGAATGCTGTATTCTTTTTCCTCCATGCATAATGCCCCTTGTTATGGCCAAATAACTCAATTTTAGTTTCATCAGTCCACAGCACCTTATTCCAAAATGAAGCTGGCTTGTCCAAATGTGCTTTAGCCCACCTCAAGCGGCACTTTTTGTGCTGTGGGCGGAAAAAAGGCTTCCTCTGCATCACTCTCGCATACAGCATCTCCTTGTGTAAAGTGCGTCGAATGGTTGAACGATGCACAGTGACTCCATCTGCAGCAAGATGATGTTGTAGGTCTTTGGTGCTGGTCTGTGGGTTGACTCTGACTGTTTTCACCATTCGTCGCTTCTGTCTATCCGAGATTTTTCTTGGTCTGCCACTTCAAGCCTTAACTTGAACTGAGCCTGTGGTCTTCCATTTCCTCAATATGTTCCTAACTGTGGAAACAGATCAAATCTCTGAGACAGCTTCCTGTATCCTTCCCCTAAACCATGATGGTGAACAATCTTTGTCTTCAGGTCATTTGAGAGTTGTTTTGAGACCCCCATGTTGCTACTCTTCATAGAAAATTAAAAGAGGAGGGAAACTTACAATTGACCCCCTTAAATACTCTTTCTCATAATTGGATTCACCTGTGTATGTAGGTCAGGGGTCACTGAGCTTACCAAGCCAATTTGAGTTCCAATAATTAGTTCTAAAGGTTTTGGAATCAATATAATGACAACAGTGCCCAAATTTATGCACCTGCATAATTTTGTTTAAACAATTATAGCAAACTTTCTATAAATCCAATAAACTTAATTTCACTTCTCAAATATCACTGTGTGTGTCTCCTATATGATATATTTAACTGACATGTTTTATCGTAACAACCAACGATTTATACAGGAAAATCATGACGATTAACAAGGTTGCCCAAACTTTCGCATCCCACTGTAAATGCTTGTTATGGCTAATGACGTTGCTGCTTGTAGGAGGATTAACAGATAACGGCACCTTTCACACATATAATGATTTGTCGACCGTTTGTAAGATTTGCACCCCACTGTGTGAACTGCAAAGCTTATTTTTTTAGAGTTTTTGCACTTGTAAAGGTTGCAGTGTTTAGAAGTCAAGGACTACTGCCCCTATTATTATCATTGCTGTCCTTGGCCATAAACAGCTATTAGGAAGAGACTGCACTCTGACTTGCCTTGTAACTGTGCCTTGTTATTTTTAGATGTACTACAACTCCCATTCTGAAGTTTAGTAAAGGGAGACTTTGATTTTCTACAACTAGCCTGGTTAGTGACTCCAACATCTCCTGCTGTGCATCTGTACCACATTCCTTACATCAAGGGAACCCTGGCTACCATCAGACAGGAGCCCCAAGATTAGGATGTGCCCCGAGGGAAGAGGGAGTGCACCTTTCTATAATTACCCTGGCCCTCGAGAGCATCAGTGAGAGGAATGCCACTGTGAATAAGTATTGCAGCTAGAGCCATTACCACTCCCATCCTCTGGTCCACTCCTCCTTGGCTGGTTGGCACAAGTTCAGCACTAGAATCAGAGCAGCCAATATTAAAAGGGGTCTTGGAGAATACCTCTAAAAGGGTTGTTCACCTTAGGGGCCTTTATTTATTGTCATCTGATCTCTAGATGCTGCTATAAAACACTATATGACAGTACTTTATGCCTTGTATGGTGACATATTATGTCAGCAATATTGGAAAAGTATTCTAGTTTACAGCATCTAAAGATCTGCTTAACAGTTGTTAGGCCAGCGGTCCGTTCCGGCACTGCTGCCCCTAACCGCAAGCAGGGGCACCGGGCTCCCTCTTTCCCTCCTGCGCAAGCGCAGGCAGAAAGTAGCTTAAATATGGTATCTGTGATCCATGCCAGAGTTTCCTTCCTGCTGGAGACCTGTACTGATGTTTGAGCTAGCATAGGTGTGTCTCTCTTCACCTATGAAGCAGCACATACATGCCCTCTGTTTCACCAGTCTATGGTTGGATTGCAACAGGTATTTAAAGAGTAACTCATGGTCTCTAGCTTGTCTAACTTCATGTGCGGTATGCCAGACAGGAAAATTATGCGTGAGGTCACGGTGTGAGCATTAGGTGGGCCGAGGTAAATACAGTTCTGGTTACTCACGGTTATGTCGTCTCTGAGCAGGCCTGCACAAGTGATGAGGAGAACGGCACAGGAATTCTCTGGGGCACACTCTGGTGTAAGGGACACAGGCCAGATGGTGGTTCAAAGTGACCTTGATAGTCTGTATTAATGTGCCTATGGAAGGGTCTCTTGTAGTCGTGACGCCAGTATCTTTTCTGGTGGTACAACCATTTATTGTAGTGTTAACTGAGGAATTGGAGACTGAGACAAGGATGGTGCAATCCAACCTATGACTTTTACTGAACGTTGCCCCTAGTAGCATTACATCCAAGTAATAAACAGTCTTTGGTACATCTATATATGAAATACAGTCTCATGCATATGGGGTTAGGGTGATGTAAGTCCTCAGATAAAAACAGGCTCTTGTACTAAATATATAGCTGGAAAGGGTTATAAAAGTATCTCCAAAAGCCTTGCTGTTCATCAGTCCGTGGTAAGACAAATTATCTATAAATGTAGAAAGTACAGCACTGTTGCTACTCTCTCTAAAAGTGGCCGTCCTGTAAAGATGACTGCAAGAGCACAGCGCAGACTGCTCAATGAGGAGAAGAAGAATCCTAGAGTGTCAGCTAAAGACTTACAAAAGTCTCTGGCATATGCTAACATCCCTGTTAGCAAATCTACGATACGTAAAACCCTCAACAAAAAAGGATTTCATGGGAGGATACCACAGAGGAAGCCACTGCTGTCCAATAAAAAACATTGCTGCACGTTTACAGTTTGCACAAGAGCACCTGGATGTTCCACAGCAGTACTGGCAAAATATCTGTGGACAGATGAAACCAAAGTTGAGTTGTTTGGAAGAAAAACACAACACTATGTGTGGAGAAAAAGAGGCACAGCACACCAACATCAAAACCTCATCCCAACTGTGAAGTATGGTGGTGGGGGCATTATGGTTTGGGGCTGCTTTGCTGCGTCAGGGCCTGGACGGATTGCTATCATCGAAGGAAAAATTAATTCCCAAGTTTATCAAGACATTTTGCAGGAGAACTTAAGGCTCTCTGTCCACCAGCTGAAGCTCAACAGAAGATGGATGTTGCAACAGGACAACAACCCAAAGCATAGAAGTAAATCAAACACAGACTGGCTTAAACAGAAGAAAATACACCTTCTGGAATGGCCCAGTCAGAGTCCGGACCTCAACCTGATTGAGATGCTGTGGCATGATCTCAAGAAAGCGATTCACACCAGACATCCAAAGAATTTTGCTGAGCTGAAACAGTTCTCTAAAGAGGAATGGTCAAGAATTACTCCTGACAGTTGTGTGCGTCTGATCTGCAACTACAGGAAACATTTGGTTGAAGTTATTGCTGCCAAAGGAGGTTCAACCAGTTAATAAGTCCAAGGGTTCACATACTTTTTCCACCTGCATGTGAATGTTTACATGGTGTGTTCAATAAAAACATGGTAACATTTAATTCTTTGTGTGTTATTAGTTTAAAGAGGACCTTTCACTAGAATAAAAAATCTAAACTAAGCATACAGTCATGGAGAGCGGCGCCCAGGGATCTCCCTGCACTTACTATTATCCCTGGGCGCCGCTCCACCCAGTTGAGCCGAACATATGAAGATACCGGAGCCTATACCTGGAGAACGGAGCGGCGCCCAGGGATAATAGTAAGTGCAGGGAGATCCCTGGGTGCCGCTCTCCATGACTGTATGTTTAGTTTTGATTTTTTATTCTAGTGAAAGGTCCTTTTTAAGCAGACTGTGATTGTCTATTGTTGTGACTTACATGAAGATCAGATCACATTTTATGACCAATTTGTGCAGAAATCCATATCATTCCAAAGGGTTCACATACTTTTTCTTGCAACTGTATATTAACCCTTAGATTTTTTTTATATTTTATTGTAAGGCTACTTTCACACTAGCGTTCGGGTTTCCGCTCGTGAGCTCCGTTTGAAGGAGCTCACGAGCGGACCCGAACGCAGCCGTCCAGCCCTGATGCAGTCTGAATGGAGGCGGATCCGCTCAGACTGCATCAGTCTGGCGGCGTTCAGCCTCCGCTCGCCTCCGCACGGACAGGCGGACAGCTGAACGCTGCTTGCAGCGTTCGGGTGTCCGCCTGGCCGTGCGGAGGCGTGCGGATCCGTGCGGATCCGTCCAGACTTTCAATGTAAGTCAATGGGGACGGATCCGTTTGAAGATGCCACAATGTGGCTCAATCTTCAAGCGGATCCGTCCCCCATTGACTTTACATTGAAAGTCTGGACGGATCCGTACTAGGCTATTTTCACACTTAGCTGTTCTATGCTAAAAATAATGCAGACGGATCCGTTCTGAACGGAGCCTCCGTCTGCATTATTATGAGCGGATCCGTTCAGAACGGATCCGCCCGAACGCTAGTGTGAAAGTAGCCTTACTAGTACAATCAGTCAAATCAAGTTATGCATCCTCTCATACATATAAAGTATTGGCAAATGTGAAATATTAAACTCCAAACCCCAACAGACTGATTACATTTGACACTGTGTGGAACAATATCTCTTGACGAATAATGATGTTTGTCTTTGAGTATCATGTTGATCCTAATGAATCTCATTGTATTACAGACCACAGAATGTGATACAAACCAGTGGGGAGGTTTTACAGTAACTGCTGCTGAATTAAAGGGGAGTCTGTCAGCAGTTTTGACTCTAGAATACTGAAAGAGCTAGACAGAGGTCACGATTAGGTATGGCAGTCAAACCTTTATGGCAGTCTTTAATATCAGCAGGAAAGAGGATTTTTTATTTTATGCAAGTTTCCAGGAGGTCGTCTCTCCACCTGAAGTCCTCTCTGCATTTGTAGTACCCCAGAGCGGGCACTACCATTCCTACACTTAGCTACTGTCTCTAATAGCTAGCAGAGAATGTCATCTGTGTATTTAATTCCAGTCTTCTGATACTGTGCCTTAATATTATTGCTATGTAACTGTTATGTATTGTATTTCATATAATGTGCCTGGTAGTCCAGCAGGTGTCAGTGTACCAGGCAGAGAGATCTTTATTCATTCTCATTTCCCCCTCCCTTTGGGCAGAAGTGGGGTAGTCCTGCTTCCTACCAAGGGAAGGGTTGCAAGAAGCTTTAGTTGAGTTGAGCAATACCACCCCCCCCCCCCCCTTCCCTCCTGCAACAGGAGTCTTCTAGGGGGAAGCGGCTCGTAGAGCAACTAGACTACTTGCAGTTAATATTTCATGGAGTATTGCAAGAGGGCCACCAGCCAAAGGCACCCCACTCAAAGGTTCTAAAATTGCTAGAACTGTCCAGTAACCAGACTGAAGTCAAAGATTAGCCCAGCAGAGAGAAAGAGAAAGCAAAGTATTCAAGTTCACCTGTCAGTTTACCCTTAGCCTCCTGGAGCCAAGAGAAAGATCAAGTATTGTTTGGGTGACACAAGTTTATCTCAACAGTTACACACCAAAAAAGAAAGACGGGGCTAGCACACAGTAATACTAGATATAAACTTTATTATAGTCTCCAGACGAGACAAAACAGTAAAATACACATAAAAGACAATATGATGGTGGATAGAGAACACACAAGATGACATGGAACACCACTAATGGCTCATCCTGTTATGGCAAATCAATTCAAAAGGATATCATAAATTATACATACAGACCAAACAGGATGTCAAATACATGTGCAGACAGGGCTATCAGAACAGGGTAAAGATCTCATACAGTATACAAAAAGAGGTATAAAGTGCATAGTGCAAATATCACAAAGTACATAGATCAATTAAACTGAACTGCCCACTAAGGAGCCATAAAATAGATACCTGAGTGGTGCACCAGAACGCCCCAACGTACGTTTCACGCAAGCTTCTTCCCCCTGCGGTAACACAGCGGTAACATCCAACCAGGAGACCACTACAGCTATCACTCAGAGCAGAGGGGGGACAGTGAAGCTCCGCCTCTATAAAATTTCATATTCATACTACTCCTGATGGGAAAAGGGTCAAAAAAGATATGTTTGTACTGCTCACCGATAGTGCTGTCAGCAGTTTAGCTGGTAAAAGCTGCTGATGGATTCCCATTAAAATTCACATTTTCTCCAGTGTTTAGACAAGATTTAGTAAACTTTCATCCAGTTCCTTACTATTGTAAAATGCAATTCTGTATTAAAAGTGTTTTCTAGGACCTTGATATTGATAGGCTTTCCTTAGAATTGGTCATCAATATCCATTCAGTGGTGATCCAACTCTTGGAACAATGCCCGCTCCCCCAAAGCACAATATATTTGTCATTTGTTGTGCCTGGTATTGCAGCTCACTTCCATTCCTTTGAAGTAGATGAGCTGCAGAGCGCTGTAATACCAGAAACAGCCACTGGTCAGTTGATCGATGGGAGTGCCAGGAGTTGGAATCCCTCCAAACTGATTTTGATGGCCTACAAGACAGGCCATTAATACCATAATGCAGCACAAAATACTGTCCCAGCAGTCAAATATCACAGTGCGGCACAAAATACAGTTGTATTCAGGAGGGCGTGAGAATAGGTACCTGGTGCTCCTAACATTATTTAATGCTGAGAGTACCACATTGTTATGTACTTGGCCACTGGCTGGGAGGAGGGATCGGGGGGCTCCCTATGCATCATCCCACTAGGAAATTTCCCTGTAAGATCAATGACCAGTCCACCCCTGATACCATAACATTTTCAGCCACAGCCGGCCATCCAGTCTACCTAATGTATATTGCTACTTTTTTTTTTATATACCACTCAATAGCAAAAGCAAAAAATAAAATCACAGTAAACAAAGAAAAACATTTTAAATCAGCACAAAGATGGGAAGAAAGTTACCAAGTAGAATCTCTGCTGTGAAACTAAGACGAAGATGTGTTTTCTTAAAGGCCATTGCATGAATTAATGCTGCCTGCAGGCGCTGGTTGTACATGTGGGATTTGGTGTGACTTTATCTCTTTCTGTTTAATATAAAACTGTGCTTACCATAGCAACCAATGCTCTGATAGTATGCATACTCTCATCCCTTTGGATTTAGAGAATTTGATCAAAAAATCAGCACAAAACAGTATGTAAATTATCAGCCAGCAATATTTTCTCAGTTAACCTTTTCACTCCTGTTTTCTCAGTCTGCTTAAACATAACACAGGAAATCTAGGATATCTGCTGCCTAGGGGGTTAGTCCATGTTTTACACAATGAAAGCTTTAAAGAGGACCTGCTAGCAGCATCAACCCTATTAAACCAGGCATACTGCCTAGCAGGGTTGCTGAGTAAAATGATACCATTTCTATGTCCTGCCATTATCAAATAATCATTGTTTTTATTGATATAGCAAAATAGCTTAAAGGGGTTGTGCAAGAATGGAGAAGGCGGTTTGCCCCCCTTCCCACACACACACACATACCACCCACTTTACCAGGGAAGCTTACTTACCTTCTTCCCAGGGCTGGCTCCTCGATCCCTCTCCTCCCGGCTTGCGATATGCTCGGCTTGACAAGGCCACATCCAATCACAGGCAGCAGTGGAAACCGGATCCCCTTGCATCTTGTGACTATTTGTCATAATGTAAGGTATGTTGGTCACCACCATGGCTGGTCGTTGAATACGGCAATGTCAAACCAGATGTCTAGATCGAGGGAGCCCAGCAGAGCAATCCAGGCCTGGATTAGAAGGAGCGGGCAGCCAGCGCCAGGAAGCAGGTAAGCTATCATTTACAGGTTCAGAAATGTGTGTGTGGAGGGTGTTCACAACTGCCCCCCTCTTCCCCCCGTTCTTGCAAAACCCCTTAAAGGTGCAAAGAGGGGTGGATCAGAGCTCCTCCTGCCATTACCCTTGATTTTGCCAAGCCCTATAGTCTTGTGCATGGGAAATTGTCCCCAGTATCGGTGCATTAGCAGTGCAACTGGAGATGACAGCTTTGCATGGAGCAGTCCTCCAGAACTATGGGGAGGATCGTGACTTAAGTATATTCCCCTCTCCTATCATCCCCCTCTCTCAGTAGACAGTGCGCAGTAGACATTTACACTCCTTAGAAAGCCAAAGCAGATGCTAGGAAAAATGACTCAGGTGTGAGATTACGGTGCCAGGTGAGGTGCCTCAACGGAAATGGGGGAGTGGCAGGAGGAGCAAGCCATTGAAGACCTGGTGCTTCAGGGCTCACTGACAATCTCCTTGGTGCATTAAGAAGCTAATTTGCATATCAATAAACAATTATTATTTATTTACTAATGGCAGCATGTACAAAAATGAAAATTATATTATTTAATGAAGCAGAATCAACTCTGCAAGGCAGCATGCCTGGTTCAAAAGAATTGAGCCTGCCGACAGGACCTCTTTAACCTCTTATGAACACAGGGCATGCAGTTACGCCTTGATGTCCCGGTACTTAAGGACACAGGGCGTACCTGTACGCCCTGTGTATTTCCGATCACCGCTGCACGGCGGGTGGTGGTCGGAACTGGGTGCCTGCTGAAATCAATCAGCAGGCACCCAGGGTCAATGCCGAGGGGGGTCCAGTGACCCCCCCGTATCGGCGATCGCTGCAGATTAACCCCTTCTATGCCGCTACCTTTTACGGGAGCCGAAGAGATCCAGCCTCAGGCTTGGTCTCCTAGGCAACCTATTAGTGTATGACTTAGTGTAATACACTAACAGGCAATGCATTACTAATACAGATGTATTGTAATGCATTGCAGAGGGGATCAGACCCCCAAAAGTGAACGTCAGAAATAAAGTAAAGGAAAAAAAGTTAAAAAAGTGTTTTTAATAAAATGTATAAAGTAAAACAATTTATAAAGTAACTAAAGAAAAAAAAAAGCCCCTTTCCCCTTATTTTAGAAAAAAAAACTGAAGAAAAAAAAAACACACATATTAGGTATCACTGTGTCCGTAATGACCGGCTCTATAAATATATCATATGATCTACCCTGTCCGATAAATACCATAAAAAATAAAAACGGTGTAAAGAAAAGGCATTATTCTCACCTTTCATCACAAAAAAGTGCAACACCAAGTAATCAAAAAGGTGTATGCCCCCCAAAATAGTACCAATCTAACCGTCACCTCATCCCGCAAAAAATGAGCCCCTACCTAAGCCAATCGCCCCCAAAAAAATCTATGGCTCAAACTATGGACACTAAAACATCATTTTTTTTGTTACAAAAATACTGGTATTGTGTAAAACTTAAGTAAATAAAAAAAGTATACATATTAGCCATCTCCACGTACGTAAAAACCTGCTCTATAAAAATATCCCATGACCTAACCCCCCAAGGGAACACAGTAAAAAAAAAAAAAAATGGTGTAAAAAATGCTATTTTTTTGTCACCTTACATAACTAAAAGTGTAATAGCAAGCGGTCAAAAAGTCGTACGCTCCTTAGGGAGGCTATTGGTCGATTAGATCTATGATCTCATCTGCGATGAAGGAGGGACACCATACTGTTTTGTTTGGGGGGGAGGTGGGGGGGGAGTTAAAAAATCAAGATACCCTATAAATCTCTTCTGTATGTGTATCATGCTATTATATCTGTCGTTGAAAAATGAGTATCATCTGTGACAGTTATAAGTATGTACCTGAACTCACTGTATGCGTATGTACTACTGATTTTGAATGACCAATAAAAATTATATTTCAAAAAAAAAAGTCGTACACACCCCAAAATAGTGGCAATCAAACCGTCATCTCATCCCGCAAAAATCATACCATACCTAAGATAATTGCCCAAAAACTATTAAAACTATGGCTTTCAGACTATGGAGACACTAAAACATGATTTTTTTTTTGTTTCAAAAATGAACTCATTGTGTAAAACTTACATAAATAAAAAGTTCACATATTAGGTATCGACGCGTCCGTAATAACCTGCTCTATAAAAATATCACATGAACTGACCCCTCAGGTAAATACCGTTAAAAAAATAAACATTTGCCAAAACAGCTATTTCTTGTTACCTTGCCTCACAAAAAGTGTAATATAGAGCAACCAAAAATCATGTACCCTAAAATAGTACCAACAAAACTGCCACCCTATCCTGTAGTTTCCAAAATGGGGTTACTTTTTGGGAGTTTATACTCTAGGGGTGCATCAGGGGGGCTTCAAATGGGACATGGTGTCAAAAAAACAGTCCAGCAAAATCTGCCTTGCAAAAAACGTATGGCATTCCTTTCCTTCTGCGCCCTGTCGTGTGCCCGTACAGCAGTTTACGACCACATATTCGGTGTTTCTGTAAACTACAGAATCAGGGCCATAAATATTGAGTTTTGTTTGGCTGTTAACCCTTGCTTTGTAACTGGAAAAAATGGATTCAAATGGAAAATCTGCCAAAAAAGTGACATTTTTAAATTGTATCTCTATTTTCCATTAATTCTTGTGGAACACCTAAAGGATTAACAAAGTTTGTAAAATCAGTTTTGAATACCATGGGTGGTTTCTATTATGTAAGCCTCACAAAGTGACTTCAGACCTGAACTGCTCCTGAAAAAGTTGGTTTTAGATTTGCTTCTAAACTTCTAAGCCTTGTAACGTCCCCAAAAAATAAAATGGCATTCCCAAAATGATCCAAACATGCAGTAGACATATGGGGAATGTAAAATAATAACTTTTTTGGAGGTATTACTTTCTATTATAAAAGTAGAGAAATTGAAATTTGGAAATTTGGAAATTTTTTCAAATTGTTGGTAAATTTGATATTTTTTTTATAAATAAAAATTATTATTTTTTACTCCATTTTACCAGTGTCATGAAGTGCAATATGTGACGAAAAAACATTCTCAGAATGGCCTGGATAAGTAAAAGCATTTTAAAGTTATTACCACATAAAGTGACACTGGTCAGATTTGCAAAAAATGTCCTGGTCCTTAAGTTGAAATAAGGTGATTGACATTCACAGTCTCCTCTGTGCCCCGCAAATCCCGTGCCTGCGCCATCCAGTTGAGCGTCCTTCACTCACTGCACCTGCGCAGGCGCGGGATTTGCGGGGCACGGAGGATCACCTTTACAAGGGTGTGCCAAACGGTGAGAGGACGGAGCCTCTAGGTGCTTCAGCAATGCCCCACTAGCACCTAGAGGCTCATTTGCATGTTATAAAAGTCATTATTTAGCGCGAACTGCGGCAGGCAGGGAGATATAAGTCATATATAAAGGGAAAAGATTCAGTAAAACTAGCATTTTATTCATGTATATTCCTGCTTATTCTTGGATAGGAGGTGGTCCTATCAGTGATTGACATCTATCTCTGTATACACAATCATAGAAGGAAGGTTGTGAATCACTGATAGGACCGCCTCCTGGACTTCAAAGCCAAGAATGAGCAGGAATATATACGGTATGAATAAAATACAAGTTTGACTGAATCTTTTCCCATAAAACTATAATCAATCTGCTCAGCTCCTCCTGCTCTATACCATGATGCCTGCAGCTAAGATACCATGTTCATGTGACATGTTCCCTTTAAACCGTCCAATTAAAAGGGATTCCCACAAATAATATAAAAAAATAATATACTACATGACAATACTTTTATAACAAAGCTAGAACCAGCCCTGTACCCCTCATGGATCCAGAGATCTCCCCAGTAATTGCACTACTAGATTAATTTCAATCTGGCACTCAGACGGTGTGTCCTTTCTTAGGAGGTATGTCCTTTCTACTGCAGCTCAGAGTGCATGTCCTTTCTCCTGTAGGCGAGGGAACTGGAGGTAGCAGTACCTGACGCTCCTAGCATTGTGATGTCACATGATGACTACTGGAGGTTGGTGGGGGTGGCAGTAGGGGTCAGTGCTATATTACCTAGGTCATAACGGGGAAAAATGTTGTATGCTGAAGGCATTGGTGGGCCATTACTTATACTGGGGGCACAAAGGGGACCATTGCTTATATTGGGGGGCATTAAGGGGCCATTATTTATACTGGGGGCCATTGGATGTCCAGGGAGCACTGTGGGGAGCATTACGTACACTGAGGGCACTAAAGGGGTTGCCTGTGAAGCCTATGAAATTCATTTATTTTTATTGGGCGTTTCTAACGGCCTTTAAGAGGGTTTTCCAGGCTTTTAATATTGATGAACTATCCCAGACGATCAACTGTTTAAAGAGAAGGCATCTTCTGTCACTATGTTGACAGCGAGAGACAGGAGACGGCACCTGCGCATGGCATGTGCCTTCTCTTCATACAGCTGATTGGCGGGGTTGCCGGGTGTCTGACCCCCGCCGATGTGATCATTTTCATACCAAAACTAATGAAATGCTAAAGATGTTTTCTGAGATTTTTTAATTGATCAGCTGTTTGAGAAGGCACCACTACTCGCAGAAAACCCCTTTAATTGCCCTTGTAAGGTAAAGACTTGGGAGGGATGATTTATCTTCCCCCCTTCCCAAGTTTTCTGGCATAAAAAAAGTTGTGAAACCAGTATTTATGACTTTTTAAATGCATTTCACCTAAATTCTGGTCTTTGGTGATCAATACGGTAAACACTACATTGATAATTCATATCCATGCAAAATAGCATTAGCAATCTAGCGCAGCATAATGCATCTTAATCATAAATATGCAATAAAAGTTTCATGACTGCAGTGTAGCCATGAATAATTCTGACCAGCAGATATAGCTAACACTTAACAATTTCTGAAATGAAATGTATAATTATTTCCCGCTCGTATCCAATAATATAATCAACTCTTTTTTTTTTTCCTTCTTATTCTTCGTTAGAAGCTCAACATCAACATTTCCCCAAAGCCTCTCTGTACAGGGAAAATAAAGAAATGAAAAAAATAAATTATCAAAGAGGGAGATGAAATTAAATCTGGAGCATAGTTCAGCATTTTAGCCTTTCATTTCAAAATAAAATTAAACACTCATAAGAAGGCAAGGAAAATGATATTTGGGTTAAATGAAAGAACTCGCGTAAAATCTGAGATTTAATCCTACTTCTTGTCTTCTTATTCTGGAAGTGACCAATTTACAGGTTTCCCAGGGCTTTAATAGTTTTCATTGATTTTTTTTTAAACTCAGGTTATTAAACAACTGTGGTGCCACCTCAGCATTATAGTAATGGTTATTCATCTCTGAGTTTCTAGAAACTGACAATGAAATCTTTGTGTGTGCCTTTAAAAGCTCACATGTCGGAAATACCGGTAAAATTACATTTCTGTTCAATAAAAGGATTTCATAACAACCAATCAGAGGTGTCTCGAGTTGTCTCCACACCAGATTGAAGTACTTCTATTATTGTCACTAGTGCTGTTCTATGAAGTCTTTGTGATAGGCAGTGGGTGTGGACCCACTGTACTAACTAACCAGTTTGGCTTTAAGCTATCCGGACATGATTCTGTTAGTCCCATGGTTTCCCCCTTTTTCTCTATACAGGGATTTGGTTTTCACTGCAGGGGAGCTACCAGACCGCTACCTCTTGAGATAGTTCTGTTGTAGTTGGCAGCTAACCCATGGGGGTCAGAGACACCAGTGCAAAGCACCAAGAGATAAGGCAATATCAGTAGTTAGAATACAAATCAAGGTCAGGGTAGGCAGAGTTCAAACATATCTGAAGTTTCAAGTCAGGGTTGGCAGCAATGGATCAATACGAAAAGCAGGCTAAAGTCAGTGCAGGTAGTGAAGAATCAGAAGAGTCAGTCATCAGTCAGGAGTTCGGTACAAGGGCAGGCAGTCATTAAATCACTTCAATGGTTATCTAGTAAACTAACCTAAAGCTCAAGAAAGGTTTCTTAAGTACTCAAGGACAGAGAGCCATAAGCTGGAGAAGAATTAGGATGTAAACACACTGGCCAAGAATGAGGGTGATTGCACCCCATAGCACAATATAAGACCAATACAGGGGAAGTACAGACCACAGCTTGCTAAAGATAACTACGAATGGCGGCGGACAGAACTACTGCCAGGAAAGACAAGCGGGAGTGGAAGTCAGTAGCGTGAGTACTGCACCATCCGTGCCCACAAGAAATGGCGGGGCAGTGACAGGCACAAGACACCAGTGCAACAGTGTTGCCGGCCATTCCATTTCAATGGAGAGAATACACTGACCAGCCATAATATTAAAACTTCTGATTAGAGATGAGTTAATCACTAAAAATTTCATTCAGGTTTGATTCAATTAAATCAGTCGACTAATTCAATTAGGGTCAAAACTGATTCTACCTGAATTAACAGTGCCCTGATAATTGTCAGGTTTTCTTTGCATACAATTTTTATTTTCCCTCTCCAAAATTTGCTCCAATCAAGTCACCAAAAATACAGATTCGATCCACCCACATTTTTGCAAAATTTTGGTTGCATATAATTTATTTGCAATCAATTCACTCATTTCTACCTCTGATCACTGAAGTGAATAACACTGACTCCTTGAAACTTTCATAAGGTGGAATATATATGGCAACAAGTGAGCAGTCAGTTCATAAAGTTGATATATTGGAAATTGGGAAAATGCAGAAGAGTAAGGAACTGAGCCACTTTGATAATAGAGAATTTTGATGGCTAGACAACCAGAGCCTCTCCAAATCAACATGTCCTCTGTGGTCTCCCTGGCATTAAGTGCCTCCAAAGAAGGAATGAAGAGGAAGGGTGTTCCTAGGGCAGGGGGACCTAAGATTTTTTGATTCATGGAGGACGAAAGGCAAGCTCATGTGAGCCAATCCCCCAGAAAAGCTACTGTAACAAAAAATTCTGGAACTAGTTAAATTGGTACTTCCATCTGAACATTTATGGCATATTCACCACACTTATGATAGAAGCGGGCTCCAATGTTGCCCTGAAGGGAATGAAGAGGAGGCCATGCTAATATAACACTGTTTATTCCTCTTCTTTTGGATCCAATTATAGTCAAAAAGAATGCCGTGGTCAGATGTAACTTTGAAGTCTACAGTAAAATATGTCTACATTTACAGCATTTGGGATTTTGGCATTATTGTAGAGTTTCTGGAACCAGTGGTATATATGAACCCATGGATCCAGACAATATTCGTTTTTGCCCTCATCTGGCCATAAATCACTACAATGACACCCTCAAAAGCACCCTGGACAAAGTAGCGCCCCCTACCCTCAGAACCTCCAAACACAGACTAAAGCAACCTTGGCTTACACCGCATACTCGCTTGCTCCAGCGTTGCTCTGGGAGTGCTGAACGCCTATGGAGGAAAACTCGTACACCATAGAATTTCCTCCATTACAAATTCATCCTATAACTCTTCCATCCACCTCGCTAAACAGACTTACTTCAGCACCCTAATCTCCTCACTGTCCAACAACCCCAAAAAACTCTTTGACACTTTCCACTCCCTCCTCAGTCCTAAAGTTCAGGCACCCATCACAGACCTCTCTGCTGAAGACCTGGCTACCTACTTCACAGAGAAAATAGAACATATCCAGCATGAAATCATCTCCCAGCCACTGAGTGCTATTGATCCCCTTTCCCCCATCATCTCCTCCGGCTTACTTTCCACGTCTGACCCAGTAATGGAAAAAGAAGTCTCCAGGGTCCTATCTTCTTATCGTCCTACCTCATGATCCCATTCCCTAACACCTACTCCAGTCTCTCTCTTCGGCTGTCACCCCTCACCTAACAAAAATCTTCAACCTCTTTCTCTCTTCTGGTATATTTCCCTCCTCTTTCAAACACTCTATCATTACTTGATGAATAAAAAACATCTCTTGACCCATTCTGCACAACTAACTACAGACCAGTCTCCAATCTTCCCTTCATCTCTAAAATGCTGGAGCGTCTGGTCTACTCTCACCTCATCCAATATCTATCTGAGCTCTCTCTCCTTGATCCACTACAATCTGGTTTCCGCACCCTACATTCGACAGAAACTGCCCTCACTAAAGTGTCAAATGACCTCCTGACAGCAAAATGCAATGGTGACTACTCTCTGCTGATTCTCCTTGACCTCTCTGCAGCTTTTGACACTGTAGACCACCATCTCCTACTCACCATGCTCCAATTCATCAGCCTAAACAGGAAGATGCGCAATGTATGGCTTGGTGAATGGTGTCTGAACCAAGGGTTTGGCTTTGTGTCTCATGTTAGCTCTTGTTGGAATGAAAAAGAACTGTGCAAGAAAGATGGTTTGCATCTTTCTCTCAGGGGAACGAATGTACTCGGTAAACAGTTCCAATTATTTGCTAAAGAGCATTTAAACTAGGAAAGGGGGGCAAAAGAGTGATAATCCGAGTAATAAGCAAAATTGCAGAAGGCCTCGATGGTAAGGTGTGGTTTTTTTCCTGGTGACACAAAGATTAGTAACAGGGTTGATGTTCCTGGAGGGATACACCAAATGGAAAATGATTTAGGAAAACTAGAGGAATGGTCAAAAATCTGGCAACTAAGATTTAATGTTGATAAGTGCAAGATAATGCACCTTGGGCGTAAAAACCCAAGAGCAGAATATAAAATCAGTGATACAGTCCTAACCTCAGTATCTGAGGAAAGGGATTTAGGGGTCATTATTTCAGAAGACTTAAAGGTAGGCAGACAATGTCATCGAGCAGCAGGAAATGCTAGCAGAATGCTTGGGTGTATAGGGAGAGGAATTACCAGTAGAAAGAGGGAGGTGCTCATGCCTCTCTACAGAGCACTAGTGAGACCTCATTTGGAGTATTGTGCTCAGTACTGGAGACCATATCTCCAGAAGGATATTGATACCTTGGAGAGAGTTCAGAAAAGAGCTACTAAACTGGTACATGGATTGCAGGATAAAACTTACCAGGAAAGATTAAAGGACCTTAACATGTATAGCTTGGAAGAAAGACGAGACAGAGGGGATATGATAAAAACTTTTAAATACATAAAGGGAATGAACAGGGTAAAAGAGAAGAGAATATTTAAAATAAGAAAAACTGCTACAAGAGGACATAGTTTAAAATTAGAGGGGCAAAGGTTTAAAAGTAATATCTGGAAGTATTACTTTACTGAGAGAGTAGTGGATGCATGGAATAGTCTTCCTGCAGAAGTGGTAGCTGCAAATACAATGACGGAGTTTAAGTATGCATGGGATAGGCATAAGGCCATCCTTTATATAAGATAGGGCCAGGGGCTATCCATAGTATTCAGTATATTGGGCAGAATAGATGGGCCAAATGGTTCTTATCTGCCGACACATTCTATGTTTCTATAGGTCACTGCCCTCTCCGGGTTTTCTTCCTATCTCTCTGGTCGCTCTTTCAGTGTATCACTTGCTGCCACCACTTCTTCACCTCTCCCTCTTGCTGTTGGCGTTCCTCAGGGTTCAGTCCTAGGTCCTCTCCTCTTCTCTCTGTACACAGCCCCAAATGTACAGTCCATCAGCAAATTTATGATCTCTATGCTGATGACACACAACTATATGCTTCATTCCCTGACATTACCCCTGCTGTATTACAGTCTCTAACATTGTGTCATCTCTCTGAAACTGAAAAACTGAACATCTTTTATTCTCTCCATCTACTAACATACCGAAAACTGATATCTCCCTCTCAGTGTGCAACACCATCATCACTCCTTGTCATGGTCCCTCTAGTGTCAGAGGTTAAAAGATCTAAAAGACTAGCTGCACATTAGGTTATCTGACAGCCTGTTTTCACGTGTTGCAGTGTTGTTGTTGGTAATGACCACACCTCTTGTCTCAGATGTAGCTTGTGGTCATTACTGTTCCTCTATTTAGTCTGGACTCACACTTCATACTATGCCATTGATATTCACTGCCTGGAGTTGGAAGAGCTGGTGTGTGTTCCCCATCTGAGTTTCTGCTCATCCATTTTCTATTGAAGATAAGTGTACTTCCCTTGGTATTTAGTTGTTCCCATTTGCTCGTTGTTTACTAAGCCTCAGGGAGACGCTGGTTCATTCATCTGGGAAGGAACCAGTAGGCTCAGACCCTGTCACTAATCCTAAGGTATTTTCAGGGTTACTAGGGCCTAGGTTTCCAGTGTATGAATATTCCCACCTTCAGGGTCTATTCATACTGACAGGAGTCAGTTTAGGGTTTCCATAGGTGGTCACCATTTCCCTTTCCCTAGCCTTAAGGCCTAGTTCCTGTCTTTCTGGTGTTCCTCCCCTCCCCTACATGATGACACTCCTAGGCAGTATTCCCGCTGTCTCGGGGTTACGTTTGACACTGATCTTTCTTTCACCCCTTATATTTAGGCTCTCTTCTGCTCATGTCGCCTGCATCTCAAAAACATCTCTAGAATCCACCCCTTTATAACTATGGAAACAACATAAACTTTCATTATTGCCCTGATCCATTCCTGCCTCGATTACTGCAACTCACTATTAATTGGCCTCCCCCTCACCAGACTCTCCCCTCTCTAATCTATTCTTAATGCAGCAGCCAGCATCATCTATCTGTCCAACCGCTACTCTGATGCCTCCGCCCTGTGCCAGTCATTGCACTGGCTACTCGTACACTACAGAATCAAATTTTAACGGCTTGTCCTCACCCACAAAGCTCTCCACAGTGCTGCACCACCCTACATATCTTCCCTCATCCCTGTCTACCACCCTACACGTGCTCTCCGTTCGGCCAATGACTTACGACTAGGGATGAGCGAACTCGAACTGTATAGTTCGGGTTCGTACCGAATTTTGGGGTGTCCGTGACACGGACCCGAACCCGGACATTTTCGTAAAAGTCCGGGTTCGGGTTCGGTGTTCGTCGCTTTCTTGGCGCTTTTGTGACGCTTTCTTGGCGCTTTTTGAAAGGCTGCAAAGCAGCAAATCAACAAGCGTCATACTACTTGCCCCAAGAGGCCGTCACAGCCATGCCTACTATTGGCATGGCTGTGATTGGCCAGAGCACCATGTGACCCAGCCTCTATTTAAGCTGGAGTCACATAGCGCCGCCCGTCACTCTGCTCTGATTAGCGTAGGGAGAGGTTGCGGATGCGACAGTAGGGCGAGATTAGGCAGATTAACTCCTCCAAAGGACTTCACTTGATTAATCGATCGATCTGCAGCTGTGCATCATTGAGCTGCTGAAATTCAAATGCTCACTCACTGTTTTTAGGCTGCCCAGACCGTTTGTCAGTCACTTTTTTCTGGGGTGATCGGCGGCCATTTTGTGTCTTGTGCGGTGCTGCGACCAAGTGCATCCAAGCTGCGACCAAGTGCATTTAACCCTCAATGGTGTGGTTGTTTTTTGGCTAAAGCCTACATCAGGGTGAAGCTGTCACACCAAGTGCATTTAACCAGCAATAGTCTGTTCATTTTTTTGGCCATATACTAAATCAGGGGCAAGCTGCGCCTGTCACCAAGTGCATTTAACCCTCAATGGTGTGGTTGTTTTTTGGCTAAAGCCTACATCAGGGTGAAGCTGTCACACCAAGTGCATTTAACCAGCAATAGTCTGTTCATTTTTTGGCCATATACTACATCAGGGGCAAGCTGCGCCCGTCACCAAGTGCATTTAACCCTCAGTAGTGTGGTGCGTCAAGCTGTGACACCAAGTGCATTTAACCAGCAATAGTCTGTTCATTTTTTGGCCATATACTAAATCAGGGGCAAGCTGCGCCCGTCACCAAGTGCATTTAACCAGCAATAGTGTGGTTATTTTTTGGCCATATCCCAGTCTAATTCTGTCACTAAATCCATACCGGTCACCCAGCGCCTAAATACTAGGCCTCAAATTTATATCCCGCTAAATCTCTCGTTACCGCTGTCCTGTTGTGGCTGGGAAAGTTATTTAGTGTCCGTCAAAGCACATTTTTTGTTCTGGGTTGAAGTACAATTCCCAATTTAGCAATTTCATAATTTAGTGGTTCCTGCTATATCAGAGCTATTTGAAATCTATCCCTAAAAGGGTATATAATATTCAAGGTGCACATTGGGTCATTCAGAATAACTTCACACACACCCGCTACTGTGTATTTCCAAGTCTAATTCTGTCACTAAACCCATACCTGTCACCCAGCGCCTAAATACTAGGCCTCAAATTTATATCCTGCTAAATCTCTCGTTAACGCTGTCCTGTTGTGGCTGGGAAAGTTATTTAGTGTCCGTCAAAGCACATTTTTTGTTCTGGGTTGAAATACAATTCCCAATTTAGCAATTTCATAATTTAGTGGTTTCTGCTATATCAGAGCTATTTGAAATCTATCCCTAAAAGGGTATATAATATTCAAGGTGCACATTGGGTCATTCAGAATAACTTCACACACACCCGCTACTGTGTATTTCTAAGTCTAATTCTGTCACTAAACCCATACCTGTCACCCAGCGCCTAAATACTAGGCCTCAAATTTATATCCTGCTAAATCTCTCGTTAACGCTGTCCTGTTGTGGCTGGGAAAGTTATTTAGTGTCCGTCAAAGCACATTTTTTGTTCTGGGTTTAAATACAATTCCCAATTTAACAATTTCATAATTTAGTGGTTTCTGCTATATCAGAGCTATTTGAAATCTATCCCTAAAAGGGTATATAATATTCAAGGTGCACATTGGGTCATTCAGAATAACTTCACACACACCCGCTACTGTGTATTTCCAAGTCTAATTCTGTCACTAAACCCATACCTGTCACCCAGCGCCTAAATACTAGGCCTCAAATTTATATCCTGCTAAATCTCTCGTTAACGCTGTCCTGTTGTGGCTGGGAAAGTTATTTAGTGTCCGTCAAAGCACATTTTTTGTTCTGGGTTGAAATACAATTCCCAATTTAGCAATTTCATAATTTAGTGGTTTCTGCTATATCAGAGCTATTTGAAATCTATCCCTAAAAGGGTATATAATATTCAAGGTGCACATTGGGTCATTCAGAATAACTTCACACACACCCGCTACTGTGTATTTCCAAGTCTAATTCTGTCACTAAACCCATACCTGTCACCCAGCGCCTAAATACTAGGCCTCAAATTTATATCCTGCTAAATCTCTCGTTAACGCTGTCCTGTTGTGGCTGGGAAAGTTATTTAGTGTCCGTCAAAGCACATTTTTTGTTCTGGGTTGAAATACAATTCCCAATTTAGCAATTTCATAATTTAGTGGTTTCTGCTATATCAGAGCTATTTGAAATCTATCCCTAAAAGGGTATATAATATTCAAGGTGCACATTGGGTCATTCAGAATAACTTCACACACACCCGCTACTGTGTATTTCCAAGTCTAATTCTGTCACTAAACCCATACCTGTCACCCAGCGCCTAAATACTAGGCCTCAAATTTATATCCCGCTGAATTTGAATACAATACATTGGGCCAAATAATATATTTGTTGTTGTGGTGAACCATAACAATGAGAAAAACATCTAGTAAGGGACGCGGACGTGGACATGGTCGTGGTGGTGTTAGTGGACCCTCTGGTGCTGGGAGAGGACGTGGCCGTTCTGCCACAGCCACACGTCCTAGTGTACCAACTACCTCAGGTCCCAGTAGCCGCCAGAATTTACAGCGATATATGGTGGGGCCCAATGCCGTTCTAAGGATGGTAAGGCCTGAGCAGGTACAGGCATTAGTCAATTGGGTGGCCGACAGTGGATCCAGCACGTTCACATTATCTCCCACCCAGTCTTCTGCAGAAAGCGCACAGATGGCGCCTGAAAACCAACCCCATCAGTCTGTCACATCACCCCCATGCATACCAGGGAAACTGTCTCAGCCTCAAGTTATGCAGCAGTCTCTTATGCTGTTTGAAGACTCCGCTGGCAGGGTTTCCCAAGGGCATCCACCTAGCCCTTCCCCAGCGGTGAAAGACATAGAATGCACTGACGTACAACCACTTATGTTTCCTGATGATGAGGACATGGGAATACCACCTCAGCATGTCTCTGATGATGACGAAACACAGGTGCCAACTGCTGCGTCTTTCTGCAGTGTGCAGACTGAACAGGAGGTCAGGGATCAAGACTGGGTGGAAGACGATGCAGGGGACGATGAGGTCCTAGACCCCACATGGAATGAAGGTCGTGCCACTGACTTTCACAGTTCGGAGGAAGAGGCAGTGGTGAGACCGAGCCAACAGCGTAGCAAAAGAGGGAGCAGTGGGCAAAAGCAGAACACCCGCCGCCAAGAGACTCCGCCTGCTACTGACCGCCGCCATCTGGGACCGAGCACCCCAAAGGCAGCTTCAAGGAGTTCCCTGGCATGGCACTTCTTCAAACAATGTGCTGACGACAAGACCCGAGTGGTTTGCACGCTGTGCCATCAGAGCCTGAAGCGAGGCATTAACGTTCTGAACCTGAGCACAACCTGCATGACCAGGCACCTGCATGCAAAGCATGAACTGCAGTGGAGTAAACACCTTAAAACCAAGGAAGTCACTCAGGCTCCCCCTGCTACCTCTTCTGCTGCTGCCGCCTCGGCCTATTCTGCTGCTGCCGCCTCGGCCTCTTCCTCCGCCTCTGGAGGAACGTTGGCACCTGCCGCCCAGCAAACAGGGGATGTACCACCAACACCACCACCACCACCTCCGTCACCAAGCGTCTCAACCATGTCACACGCCAGCGTTCAGCTCTCCATCTCACAAACATTTGATAGAAAGCGTAAATTCCCACCTAGCCACCCTCGATCCCTGGCCCTGAATGCCAGCATTTCTAAACTACTGGCCTATGAAATGCTGTCATTTAGGCTGGTGGACACAGACAGCTTCAAACAGCTCATGTCGCTTGCTGTCCCACAGTATGTTGTTCCCAGCCGGCACTACTTCTCCAAGAGAGCCGTGCCTTCCCTGCACAACCAAGTATCCCATAAAATCAAGTGTGCACTGCGCAACGCCATCTGTAGCAAGGTCCACCTAACCACAGATACGTGGACCAGTAAGCACGGCCAGGGACGCTATAATCTCCCTAACTGCACACTGGGTAAATGTAGTGGCAGCTGGGCCCCAGGCGGAGAGCTGTTTGGCGCACGTCCTTCCGCCGCCAAGGATCGCAGGGCAACATTCTTTGCCTCCTGTTGCCACCTCCTCCTTCTCGGCTTCCTCCTCCTCTTCTTCCACCTGCTCATCCAGTCAGCCACACACCTTCACCACCAACTTCAGCACAGCCCGGGGTAAACGTCAGCAGGCCATTCTGAAACTCATATGTTTGGGGGACAGGCCCCACACCGCACAGGAGTTGTGGCGGGGTATTGAACAACAGACCGACGAGTGGTTGCTGCCGGTGAGCCTCAAGCCCGGCCTGGTGGTGTGTGATAATGGGCGAAATCTCGTTGCAGCTCTGGGACTAGCCAATTTGACGCACATCCCTTGCTTGGCGCATGTGCTGAATTTGGTGGTGCAGAAGTTCATTCACAACTACCCCGACATGTCAGAGCTGCTGCATAAAGTGCGGGCCGTCTGTTCGCGCTTCCGGCGTTCACATCCTGCTGCTGCTCGCCTGTCTGCGCTACAGCGTAACTTCGGCCTTCCCGCTCACCGCCTCATATGCGACGTGCCCACCAGGTGGAACTCCACCTTGCACATGCTGGACAGACTGTGCGAGCAGCAGCAGGCCATAGTGGAGTTTCAGCTGCAGCACGCACGGGTCAGTCGCACTACAGAACAGCACCACTTCACCACCAATGACTGGGCCTCCATGCGAGACCTGTGTGCCCTGTTGCGCTGTTTCGAGTACTCCACCAACATGGCCAGTGGCGATGACACCGTTATCAGCGTTACAATACCACTTCTATGTCTCCTTGAGAAAACACTTAGGGCGATGATGGAAGAGGAGGTGGCCCAGGAGGAGGAGGAGGAGGAGGAGGAAGAGGGGTCATTTTTAGCACTTTCAGGCCAGTCTCTTCGAAGTGACTCAGAGGGAGGTTTTTGGCAACAGCAGAGGCCAGGTACAAATGTGGCCAGCCAGGGCCCACTACTGGAGGACGAGGAGGACGAGGATGAGGAGGAGGTGGAGGAGGATGAGGATGAAGCATGGTCACAGCGGGGTGGCACCCAACGCAGCTCGGGTCCATCACTGGTGCGTGGCTGGGGGGAAAGGCAGGACGATGACGATACGCCTCCCACAGAGGACAGCTTGTCCTTACCCCTGGGCAGCCTGGCACACATGAGCGACTACATGCTGCAGTGCCTGCGCAACGACAGCAGAGTTGCCCACATTTTAACCTGTGCGGACTACTGGGTTGCCACCCTGCTGGATCCACGCTACAAAGACAATGTGCCCACCTTACTTCCTGCACTGGAGCGTGATAGGAAGATGCGCGAGTACAAGCGCACGTTGGTAGACGCGCTACTGAGAGCATTCCCAAATGTCACAGGGGAACAAGTGGAAGCCCAAGGCCAAGGCAGAGGAGGAGCAAGAGGTCGCCAAGGCAGCTGTGTCACGGCCAGCTCCTCTGAGGGCAGGGTTAGCATGGCAGAGATGTGGAAAACTTTTGTCAACACGCCACAGCTAACTGCACCACCACCTGATACGCAACGTGTTAGCAGGAGGCAACATTTCACTAACATGGTGGAACAGTACGTGTGCACACCCCTCCACGTACTGACTGATGGTTCGGCCCCATTCAACTTCTGGGTCTCTAAATTGTCCACGTGGCCAGAGCTAGCCTTTTATGCCTTGGAGGTGCTGGCCTGCCCGGCAGCCAGCGTTTTGTCTGAACGTGTATTCAGCACGGCAGGGGGCGTCATTACAGACAAACGCCTGTCTACAGCCAATGTGGACAAGCTGACGTTCATAAAAATGAACCAGGCATGGATCCCACAGGACCTGTCCGTCCCTTGTCCAGATTAGACATTAACTACCTCCCCATAACCATATATTATTGGACTCCAGGGCACTTCCTCATTCAATCCTATTTTTATTTTCATTTTACCATTATATTGCGAGGCTACCCAAAGTTGAATGAACCTCTCCTCTGCCTGTGTGCTAGGCCTAAATATATGCCAATGGACTGTTGCAGTGGTGGCTGACATGAAGCCTGATTCTCTGCTATGACATGCAGACTAATTCTCTGCTGACATGAAGCCAGATTGTCTGTTACGGGACCTCTCTCCTCTGCCTGGGTGCTGGGCATAAATTTATGACAATGGACTGTTGCAGTGGTGGCTGACGTGAAGCCTGATTCTCTGCTATGACATGCAGACTGATTCTCTGCTGACATGAAGCCAGATTGTCTGTTACGGGACCTCTCTGCTCTGCCTGTGTGCTAGGCCTAAATATATGCCAATGGACTGTTGCAGTGGTGGGTGACGTGAAGCCTCATTCTCTGCTATGACATGCAGACTGATTCTCTGCTGACATGAAGCCAGATCGTCTGTTACGGGACCTCTCTGCTCTGCCTGTGTGCTAGGCCTAAATATATGCCAATGGACTGTTGCAGTGGTGGGTGACGTGAAGCCTCATTCTCTGCTATGACATGCAGACTGATTCTCTGCTGACATGAAGCCAGATTGTCTGTTACGGGACCTCTCTGCTCTGCCTGTGTGCTAGGCCTAAATATATGCCAATGGACTGTTGCAGTGGTGGGTGACGTGAAGCCTCATTCTCTGCTATGACATGCAGACTGATTCTCTGCTGACATGAAGCCAGATCGTCTGTTACGGGACCTCTCTGCTCTGCCTGTGTGCTAGGCCTAAATATATGCCAATGGACTGTTGCAGTGGTGGGTGACGTGAAGCCTCATTCTCTGCTATGACATGCAGACTGATTCTCTGCTGACATGAAGCCAGATTGTCTGTTACGGGACCTCTCTGCTCTGCCTGTGTGCTAGGCCTAAATATATGCCAATGGACTGTTGCAGTGGTGGGTGACGTGAAGCCTCATTCTCTGCTATGACATGCAGACTGATTCTCTGCTGTCATGAAGCCAGATTGTCTGTTATGGGACCTCTCTGCTCTGCCTGTGTGCTAGGCCTAAATATATGCCAATGGACTGTTGCAGTGGTGGCTGACGTGAAGCCTCATTCTCTGCTATGACATGCAGACTGATTCTCTGCTGACATGAAGCCAGATCGTCTGTTACGGGACCTCTCTGCTCTGCCTGTGTGCTAGGCCTAAATATATGCCAATGGACTGTTGCAGTGGTGGGTGACGTGAAGCCTCATTCTCTGCTATGACATGCAGACTGATTCTCTGCTGACATGAAGCCAGATTGTCTGTTACGGGACCTCTCTGCTCTGCCTGTGTGCTAGGCCTAAATATATGCCAATGGACTGTTGCAGTGGTGGGTGACGTGAAGCCTCATTCTCTGCTATGACATGCAGACTGATTCTCTGCTGTCATGAAGCCAGATTGTCTGTTACGGGACCTCTCTGCTCTGCCTGTGTGCTAGGCCTAAATATATGCCAATGGACTGTTGCAGTGGTGGGTGACGTGAAGCCTCATTCTCTGCTATGACATGCAGACTGATTCTCTGCTGACATGAAGCCAGATTGTCTGTTACGGGACCTCTCTGCTCTGCCTGTGTTCTAGGCCTAAATATATGCCAATGGACTGTTGCAGTGGTGGGTGACGTGAAGCCTCATTCTCTGCTATGACATGCAGACTGATTCTCTGCTGTCATGAAGCCAGATTGTCTGTTACGGGACCTCTCTGCTCTGCCTGTGTGCTAGGCCTAAATATATGCCAATGGACTGTTGCAGTGGTGGGTGACGTGAAGCCTCATTCTCTGCTATGACATGCAGACTGATTCTCTGCTGACATGAAGCCAGATTGTCTGTTACGGGACCTCTCTGCTCTGCCTGTGTGCTAGGCCTAAATATATGCCAATGGACTGTTGCAGTGGTGGGTGACGTGAAGCCTCATTCTCTGCTATGACATGCAGACTGATTCTCTGCTGTCATGAAGCCAGATTGTCTGTTACGGGACCTCTCTGCTCTGCCTGTGTGCTAGGCCTAAATATATGCCAATGGACTGTTGCAGTGGTGGGTGACGTGAAGCCTCATTCTCTGCTATGACATGCAGACTGATTCTCTGCTGACATGAAGCCAGATTGTCTGTTACGGGACCTCTCTCCTCTGCCTGTGTGCTAGGCCTAAATATATGCCAATGGACTGTTGCAGTGGTGGCTGACGTGAAGCCTCATTCTCTGCTATGACATGCAGACTAATTCTCTGCTGACATGAAGCCAGATTGTCTGTTACGGGACCTCTCTCCTCTGCCTGGGTGCTGGGCCTAAATTTATGACAATGGACTGTTGCAGTGGTGGCTGACGTGAAGCCTGATTCTCTGCTATGACATGCAGACTGATTCTCTGCTGACATGAAGCCAGATCCTCTGTTACGGGACCTCTCTCCTCTGCCTGGGTGCTGGGCCTAAATTTATGACAATGGACTGTTGCAGTGGTGGCTGACGTGAAGCCTGATTCTCTGCTATGACATGCAGACTGATTCTCTGCTGACATGAAGCCAGATCCTCTGTTACGGGACCTCTCTCCTCTGCCTGGGTGCTGGGCCTAAATTTATGAAAATGGACTCTTACAGTGGTGGGTGACGTGAAGCCTGATTCTCTGCTATGACATGAAGACTGATTCTCTGCTGACATGAAGCCAGATTGTCTGTTACGGGACCTCTCTCCTCTGCCTGGGTGCCGGGGCCTAAATATCTGAGAATGGACTGTTCCAGTGGTGGGTGACGGGAAGCCAGATTCTCTGCTATGGAACCTCTCTCCAATTGATTTTGGTTAATTTTTATTTATTTAATTTTTATTTTAATTAATTTCCCTATCCACATTTGTTTGCAGGGGATTTACCTACATGTTGCTGCCTTTTGCAGCCCTCTAGCCCTTTCCTGGGCTGTTTTACAGCCGTTTTAGTGCCGAAAAGTTCGGGTCCCCATTGACTTCAATGGGGTTCGGGTTCGGGACGAAGTTCGGATCGGGTTCGGATCCCGAACCCGAACATTTCCGGGATGTTCGGCCGAACTTCTCGAACCCGAACATCCAGGTGTTCGCTCAACTCTACTTACGACTGACTTCCACCATAATATGAACCTCTCACTCCCGGCTACAAGACTCCTCCCAAGCTGCATTGGTTCTCTGGAATGCCCTACCCCAAGAATTCATGTTAAATCCCCTGATCTAACTCCTCTCCACATAGCCCATTTATCATTCCCTGAACCTGATCCTCCACCAAACCCTCCACCGCACCCAGAAGCACTACATATATTGGCTGCTGATCGGCCCATGCAGCTTTATATTTGCTCCCCTATTTTCCCAAGATAGCTGGAGCATCATACAAAACAAACACCTTTTATTTCACCCCTATCTCCTCATAGATTGTAAACTCTTGTGAGCAGGATCCTCATTCCTCTTGAGGTAATTATTGACATATCTGTTGCTTTGTTATTTATGACTGTTTGTACATGAACCCTTGAACTGTAAAGCGCAGCGGAATGTATTGGCACTATAGAAATAGATTATTATAATTATTATAATTATTATATTATTTTTGCATTTTGTTTTTGTCTCCCAGCCATCCAATAGACCAAACTTTTTTATTACTTTTCTGTTCAATCAGCCTCAAAAAAGTATTTTTTTCAGCCTTAAAAGTTATTATTTCTTGTAGGTTTTTTGTTTTATTTTTATAGTTTTCATTATACAATAAAACAGTTTTTGCTTACAGAGCTGTGTGAGTTTTTTTTATGAGCCTGGTACATTGACTTTTTGATGACTTTTCATTGTGCGGTGTAGCGATTAGCGGCATATACAATATTTGAATTCGCAATATTTTGCAGAATATTCGCCATAAATTTGCAAATTCGAGAATTCGTGATCTCTAGTCATTGTTTACTTGATTGCAAAAATGGCAATGTAATATATTCGCGATAAATTCTCAAAAAATTTGTGATAAGAATATTCAATACTATTCACAAATATTTTAAGCCTTTTCTAAAAAAAAAAAATTACCAAATTTTTAGTCTCCTTAGGGGAGTTGTATATGTGATATTCTGATTGTTTGTCCCATAGACTGAAACAGAATTCTATTTTCATTGGTTGCTTGTGAATCCATGCTGCCAGTATGGCTTTGAAGGCAGCTAATAAACAAAAAAGATATAGCAGCACAACACTTGGATGCTTCAGTGGTGGTGGTGTCTCAGCAAATACAAAAAGGATATACCACGGCACTCTCATGTCTTCATCATTCCAACGTTTAATCACCAAATCGTAGCGGTTTCAATCTTCTCTGCGCTCCCGAAGCCAGCGCGCTTCCTTCGGTGTGCCTTCAAATCCAGTGCGCAGGCGCACCGGGCACGTGTGTATACACAACACCACGTCTCTATAGAAACAATGCGCCTGCTCAGTCGGTCGTTCAGAAGCGACTTGCATTCAGGGAATTGCCCACATGGTTTCTGTGCAATACCATTGATCCATTCATATTTATACTACTCAAAACCCATTTCTACAATGGTACTGGGCTCACAAACAGACCGGATTTCTGTGGCAAATCTATTACAAAATCAATTTTAACCACCTCCCGACCGCCTAACGCAGGGATGCATCATGCGGGCGGCCGGGTTATTCCTCCTTCACGCATCTACGCGTCATCTAGCGAGAGCCGAGATTTCACGTGAACACGCATGCGCACACGTTTACAGCGACGCGCAGCTGAGAAGTTGATCTACAGCCTGCCAGGAGCGTTCATTCGCTGGCAGGCTGTAGATGCGATTTTTTTTAACCCCAAAAAGGTATATTAGACACTGTTTTGTTAACAGCATCTAATATACCTGCTACCTGGTCCTCTGGTGGTCCCTTTTGCTTGGATCGACCACCAGAGGACACAGGCAGCTCTGTAAGTAGCACCAATCACCACACTACACTACGCCCCCCCCCCTGTCACTTATTAACCCCTTATTAACCCCTGATCACCCCATATAGACTCCCTAATCACCCCTCTGTCATTGATCACCCGCCTGTAAGGCTCTATTCAGACAGCCGTACGTGTTTTGCGGATACGCGGATACGCAAAACACGGACAACGGCAATGTGCTTTCCGCATTTTGCGGATCCACACATTGCCAAAACTATATAGAAAATGTATTTTCTTGTCCGCAATTGCAGACAAGAATAGGACATGTTCTAGAGGCTCTACAAAAAACGCAGTGTTCGCCCGATCAGGCCTGATCTTGTGCGCACACTTGCGTTCAGTCCGCCCCACCGCAGTGACAGAATTTTTTTTTTCTGATTACTGCAAAAACACTGTCAAATCGCTAAGGCGCTATAAAGATCACTTTTGAGTTTTTTCTTACAAAGTCTCATATTCCACTAACTTGTGACAAAAAATAAAATCTTACATGAACTCACGGAATCCAGGTAACCTTTGACCATGAAAATGAAAAGTAATCTGCAGGCAGCATGTTGTAGAGCAGGATGAGCTGAGCAGACTGATATATAGTTTTATGAGAAAATATTTAGTATAAGTTATATTTTATGCATTTATATCCCTGCTCATTCTGGGCTTAGAAGTCCAGGAGGCGGTCCTATCAGTGATTGACAGCCTTCCCTCTATGACTGTGTATACACAGATAGCTGTCAATCACTGATAGGACCGCCTCCTGGACTTCAACGACCAGAATGAGCAGGAATTTAAATGAATTAAATGCAAGTTATACTGAATCTTTTCCAATAAAACTATATATCAATCTGCTCAGCTCCTCCTGCTCTATAACCTGCTGCCTGCAGCTCAGACACCACGTTCAGTGTGACAGGTTCCCTTTAAGATGCAAGAAAATGTCCATATACAGATGGAAGAATGTTGACATCAGCAAGGCTGTAGAAATCTATAAGGATCCGTGTTACACACTGGTGAACACTGAAGCATTCTTGTATTTGGCTGGTAATGGCATCAAAACACCCAGCAATCGAATAAAATGACAGATTGGAGGCGCCAGATGAATAACGTAAAAGCTTTTCCGGTAGAAGCAGAGCAGTAGTGTCCGTATCACCTTACATTAAAAGTAATTGTTAAAGGATTTTACATGCCGATAGAAATTACATAATGACGCTGCCTTTTACAGAACGACCTTCTCTACAGTAAGAAATAAAATGAAATTTTTAAAAAAAAATCCTTCCTTCCCAAACATGCTAATGAAACATTTTGTATGCGTGAAAGCAGCAGCTTTTCAGACCCTGGGCTCTGCAAGGACAGAACAGCTAAAATTCTCTTCAATTTCAAGTTCAGTCAGGTAGAGAAGTGGCAAATTGACATTAATTAGAATATAATAAGTCACTAGATGGATACAACATGTATTCCAGACATTTCTCTTCTCCTTCATTCTCATTGTTTCCACATTTGTTAAAGTAAAAATGAAAAGTGCTCAAATGCAGAAAAAAAGATTAAAAAATAAATAAATATTTAACTGTTCTTGTTCTGTTAGGATCTGGACTATTTCCTCTAATTGGGGGCAGACCAGGAAGCAATTCAATTAAAGGAGCCATTTTAGTAGTGGAGTAGATTTAATAGCCAAGTTACCCAGGCTTCATAGAAACGCATAATGCCTGTTTTCCTTTCCTCTTTTCCCTTCTTTGTTTTTACAATAGGAAGTTTATTACAGGGGCTGATCAAAGGCAAAAATTCCCACAAAAAATATGTATTTTAATAATTGCCCATTTTTATGCATCTTAAAGGGAAATTCTCAAAAATGTGTCCTGCTGCAACCTAGAAAAATGTTATTTTAGGCCACGGTAATACCAGTCCTAAAAATTTGGTATTCACCAAATTGTGATTATGTGGCTCGAGGTACATTATGCGGTCACTGAATAACAATTTTACTGTAGCCCATTGAAGTACAGGCCCCAAACAATAGGCATTCACCGTACAGAAAAAGATCAAGTGATTATGTGGCTGAAGGTATATTATACGGTCTTTGGATATCAATTTTACTACAAGCCAGTGGAGTACAGGCCCCAAACATTAGGCATTCACCGGACAGAAAACATCAAGTGATTATGTGGCTGGAGGTATATTAGACGGTCATTGGATATCAATTTTACTGCAGGCCAGTACAAATATATGTCAAATACATATGTTTAAAAGAACTAAAAACATAAAATGGATTAAAAACATGGCTAACGAAATCCCTCTCTTGAATAAACCCCAAATGATAATAGGTGAAATTCGATTACACGTGGTCGTCACAGGTGTTGAATTCCTCTGAGGCCCAAACAATTAGGCATTCACCATACAGAAAAGATCAAGTGATTATGTGGCTGGAGGTATATTAGACGGTCATTGGATATCAATTTTATTGCAGACGAGTGGACTACAGGCCCCAAAAATTATTCATTCACCGAACAGAAATGAACAATTGATAATGTGGCTGGAAGTACATTAGGCTGTCACCATATAACAATTTTACTGCTGGCCAGTTAGATTACAGGCCCCAAAAATCGTGCATTCACCATACAGAAAAGATCAAGTGATTATGTGGCTGGAGGTATATTAGATGGTCATTAGATATCAATATTACTGCAGGCCAGTTGAGTACAGGCCCCAAACATTAGGCATTCACCATACAGAATACATCAAGTGATTATGTGGCTAGAGGTACATTAGGTGGCCACCGTATAACAATTTTACTGCTGGCCAGTTAGATTACAGGCCCCAAAAATTATGCATTCACCATACAGAAAAGATCAAGTGATTATGTGGCTGGAGGTATATTAGATGGTCATTGGATATCAATTTTACTGCAGGCCAGTGGCGTACAGGCCCCAAACATTAGGCATTCACCGGAAAGAAAACATCAAGTGATTATGTGGCTGGAGGTATATTAGACGGTTATTGGATATCAATTTTACTGCAGGCCAGTACAAATACATGTCAAATACAATTGTTTAAAAGAACTAAAAATATAAAATTGGATTAAAAACATGGCTAACGAAATCCCCCCTGTTGAAAACCCACCAATGGTAATAGGTGAAATTCAATTAAACGTGGTCATCACAGGTGTTGAATTCCTCTGAGATCCATGCCTCATTCATTTTTAGAAATGTGAGGTAGTCCACACTGTCGTGAGCTAGGCGACTGCACTTATCTGTCACGATACCCCCTGCTGCGCTGAATCTCCTTTCGAATAGGACATTTGACGAGGGGCAAGCCAAGAGTTCCATGGCAAATTGTGCTAGCTCTCGCCACAGGTCCAGCCTGCACACCCAGTAGTCAAGAGGTTCCTCGCTTCTCAGCGAGTCCACATCAGCAGTTAACCCGATGTAGTCGGACATCTGTTGGTCTAGGAGTTCCCTGAGGCTGGATCCAAAGGGCAGCTGTCGATGGGTTGTCTGCAAGAATGATCTCATATCCGAAGTGACCAACACATCTTCAAAACGCCCACTTCTTGCATGTGGGGTAGGATTGGTACCCGCAACTGTTTCTCTGTGAGTGGAAATTCCTCTGCCAGTGCCTGCAACAGCAGAATGCAGCATCTCTCGAAGCAAGGCCTGAAAATGCTGCATTCTGACAACCCTCTGTGATGCTGGTAACATGTCCTCAATTAGCGTTTGTCTAAGTAAGTTGCCAACCCAGTACTAGTCCTTGCCCTTTATGCTTTTTATACGGGGGTCCCTCTTCAAACACAGGAGCATGTAGGCCCCCATTTGCACTAAATTGGAAGCGGTGGAGCGGCCTGCTTCTTGCTCATCACCCAGGAGAATGTCGTCCTCGGTCTCCAGGCACCATCCTCTTCTGACTCCTCTTCAAACTCCTGCCATTTGGCAACGAATTGCTGCACGACGAAGTTCAGGACGTGTGCCATGCACGACACGTGTGTCATTTTGCCCTGTTTCAGCTTGCTCAGCACCTGTTGTCGAACAATAATTTACCAACTGTAAAATTGAGCGGGGTTAGCCACTGATCAGGCCTGTGACCGCAGAGCTGAAAGGAGTGCAGGACCGGTGTGGCTCTTGGCTTCCAGGCACAACAGCGTCAGCACAGCATGGCAACATCTCACCTGTCGCTTCGAATAGTTTCTGGGGAGCTGGGGGGGTGCAGCGGAAGAGGCGGTAGCAGTGGAAAAGGAGGATGCAGCCGAGGAGAAAACACATCAACAAACAACAAATACTGAAATCCGACCAGCACACCAGTATCCGACCACCACTTTCCATCTGATACAAACTGACTCAGCACACCATAAGATGCTCATTATGCACAATCTGACACAAATCAAATCACAATATCCAACTTAATACAACCTCATGATTTATCACAGCTGTGCCGACTGTTATTCCCCTGAAAAAGGGATTTCTACAGGAGTGCCCCTCAGTAAGCCTACGGTGACAAGGATACAGGTACCGACAATTTACCCTTCTACTAAAAAACCTGTATACAGTATTTTTATAGATAACGATACCAACTGTCCATTTTTCCAACAAAGGGTGACAGCACCACCCGCTAAACTAGGGTGAAAAATTGTGCATGCACATATTTATTTGTGTATTTATCTATATTCTGATCCATTCAGTCCAAATACTTATATCGTTCCGCAGAAGTATGGCCGACCCTATTGTGGGAACCCTTTGTATTATATTGCACTGCATTTTAAACTATGTACTCTGACCCGCTGTTACGTATACGTATACTTGCTCATATTTATGAATTTTTTCGTAACAAACACACCTCCAAAAGATTTTATATCGATTTTTTATATACCGTATATGTCTTTTTTTATATATTATTTATTTCAATCTAATCTTCTATTTATTAATGCATTTATTTATGAAATGACCTTAAATGTAGATATATATTTTTTAGCTATCCCCTTCCAACTATTAGGAACTTCCCATTAATTATTCATATTATTATATCAACCTTGTGTTTTTTAGACTTGATAAAGGGGTCCTGTCTACCCCGAAACGCGTCGTCTTTGCAACAACAAAAAAAAACTTTGTATCCAAAATTGGGTTGTCAATTGCACCTTGTGTCTATCCGCTCGCCGCACGGACCCAGTGCAGACGAGCTCCTTTTTATACACCAGTTTATATGGCAGTAGTTGGCGGGCTAGCAGTTCCGACAAGCCGGCGATCAGCCGTTGGGCAAGTGGGTTATCCGGCGTCATAAAATGTTTACGTTCAAACATTTGGGCCACGGAATCCTGCCTTTTGCAAGATGAACGTGACCACGGCACTGTGGAATGTGGAGTGGAGGACAAATGGGAGGAGAGAGGAGAATGAGAAGGAGAAGAGGCAACGCGTGGAGTACCAGGAGTGTGGCTTTGTGGGTTCTGACGGTGTTTCTCCCATTGGGCTCGGTGATTGGAGGCCAGGTGCCTTTTTAAGGCGGTCGTCGCTAGGTGAGAGTTGGGCTTACCGTGACTGATGCGTTGACAGCACAGGCTGCAGATGGCAACACTATTGTCAGCAGTGGACACATTAAAAAAAAGCCCACACTGCGGAGCCATGTGCCGACGTCCTAAGATGGCTTGCTCCATATACATTTGCAGTCAGATTTTTGCCTCTTGTGCACTGAGGGTTCTGCCTGCTTCTCCTACTTCTACCCCCTATCTGCTGTTCTGGATCTCTCTCTGAACAACCCTCCTCTTCCTCTCTTGTGGGCACCCACGTGACATCCATCGACACGTCATCATAGTCACCTTCACTACCACTGACATTAGAGATCTCGAAGTAGGTAGCAATTGCGGGGACCTCTGTCCTTGGGCAGATCTGGCTAGTGTCGTCAGACAGCTAGGTGGAGGCCATTACTACCTCCTCTTCCTAATCCAATGCCAAGAATGGCTGCGCATCAGTAAGGTCTGGAAATGGATTAGAAAATAATTCCTGTGACTCGAGTGGAGGGGCTATGGTGGTGGTGGGGATGGTGGTGTCTTTGGGGGAGCACACAGCAGAGAGGGAGGAGGGTGCAGATAGAGAGGATAAGGAGGGTGCAAAAAGCGAAGGCTGAGTGAGCCACTCAACCAACTTTGACGTAATCGCACACACCTTCTCCAACTTCCCACTTATGTTCCGGCCTGCTGCACAATACAAATGCACTATATAGAAATTACATTATAGGTATATCATACACCTGCCTTAATCAGTTTTTTGGGGGGGCAACTGGTGTATCACACCAGTTGCAATTAGTTGTTTCAAAAGCTTTTGTGGCTCTATATAGCTGTGGTATCTCAGCAGAACCGCACACAACTGCTGCACAATACAAATGCACTATATAGAAATTATATTATAGGTATATCACAACCCTGCCTCAATTAGTATTTTTGGGGGGCAACTAGTATATCACACCAGTTGCAATTAGTTCTTCCAATAGCGTTTGTTCCTCTGTATAGCTGCGGTATCTCAGCAGAACCGCACACAAATGCTGCACAATACAAATGAACTATATAGAAAGTATATTATAGGTTTCTCACACCCCTGCCTTAAACAGTTTTTTTTTTTGTGTGGCAACTGGTATATCACATCAGTTGCAATTAGTTGTTGAAATAGCTTTTGTCCCTCTGAATTGCTGCGGTATTTCAACAGAACCACACACAACTGCTACACAATACAAATGCGCTATATAGAAATTATATCATAGATGTATTACACTACTGCTTCAATCAGTTTTTTTTGGGGGGTATATAATTTGTTGCTAGTATACAGGTCCTTCTCAAAAAATTAGCATATTGTGATAAAGTTCATTATTTTCTGTAATGTACTGATAAACATTAGACTTTCATATATTTTAGATTCATTACACACCAACTAAAGTAGTTCAAGCCTTTTATTGTTTTAATATTGATGATTTGGGCATACAGCTCATGAAAACCCAAAATTCCTATCTCAAAAAATTAGCATATCATGAAAAGGTTCTCTAAACGAGCTATTAACCTAATCATCTGAATCAACTAATTAACTCTAAACACCTGCAAAAGATTCCTGAGGCTCCCAGCCTGGCTCATTACTCAAAACCGCAATCATGGGTAAGACTGCCGACCTGACTGCTGTCCAGAAGGCCATCATTGACACCCTCAAGCAAGAGGGTAAGACACAGAAAGAAATTTCTGAACGAATAGGCTGTTCCCAGAGTGCTGTATCAAGGCCCCTCAGTGGGAAGTCTGTGGGAAGGAAAAAGTGTGGCAGAAAACGCTGCACAACGAGAAAAGGTGACCGGACCCTGAGGAAGATTGTGGAGAAGGACCGATTCCAGACCTTGAGGGACCTGCGGAAGCAGTGGACTGAGTCTGGAGTAGAAACATCCAGAGCCACCGTGTACAGGCGTGTGCAGGAAATAGGCTACAGGTGCCGCATTCCCCAGGTCAAGCCACTTTTGAACCAGAAACTGCGGCAGAAGCGCCTGACATGGGCTACAGAGAAGCAGCACTGGACTGTTGCATGTCATTCGGAAATCAAGGTGCCAGAGTCTGGAGGAAGACTAGGGAGAGGGAAATGCCAAAATGCCTGAAGTCCAGTGTCAAGTACCCACAGTCAGTGATGGTCTGGGGTGCCATGTCAGCTGCTGGTGTTGGTCCACTGTGTTTTATTAAGGGCAGGGTCAATGCAGCTAGCTATCAGGAGATTTTGGAGCACTTCCTGCTTCCATCTGCTGAAAAGCTTTATGGAGATGAAGATTTCATTTTTCAGCATGACCTGGCACCTGCTCACAGTGCCAAAACCACTGGTAAATGGTTTACTGACCATGGTATTACTGTGCTCAATTGGCCTGCCAACTCTCCTGACCTGAACCCCATAGAGAATCTGTGGGATATTGGGAAGATAAAGTTGAGAGACTCAAGACCCAACACTCTGGATGAGCTTAAGGCCGCTATCGAAGCATCCTGGGCCTCCATAACACCTCAGCAGTGCCACAGGCTGATTGCCTCCATGCCACGCCGCATTGAAGCAGTCATTTCTGCAAAAGGATTCCCGACCAAGTATTGAGTGCATAACTGAACATAATTATTTGAAGGTTGACTTTTTTTGTATTAAAAACACTTTTCTTTTATTGGTCGGATGAAATATGCTAATTTTTTGAGATAGGAAATTTGGGTTTTCATGAGCTGTATGCCAAAATCATCAATATTAAAACAATAAAAGGCTTGAACTACTTCAGTTGGTGTGTAATGAATCTAAAATATATGAAAGTCTAATGTTTATCAGTACATTACAGAAAATAATGAACTTTATCACAATATGCTAATTTTTTGAAAAGGACCTGTATTACACCAGTTGCAATTAGTTGTTCCAATAGGGTTTTTCCCTCTGTATAGCTCCAGTATCGCTGCAGAACCGCACACAACTGCTGCGCAATACAAATGCACTATATATAAAGTATATTATAGATATATCATAGGTATATCACACCCCTTCCTCAATCATTTTTTTTGGGGGGGCAACTGGTATATCACACCAGTTGTAATTAGTTGTTTCATTAGCGTTTGTTCCTCTGTATATCTGCGGTATAGTAACAGAACCTCACATAACTTTTATCGGTCACGTACACACACACACATGGGGGAGGGAAGTGACCACTGTTCTCCACCCTCACCCCTGGCCCTGCCTACTTGCCTCGCAAGTCCTAATTACAGGGGACAACTGGACGGAGATCCCTAGCTTATAATAAGTGCAGGGAGGACAGACTAGACAGACAACAGAACGTGAACGGACCTAGTTAATACCAGGAGAGCAACGAAGTACAAATGGAGCAAGCAGACAATATTCAGGAGAAGCCGGGGTCATAAATACTAGGAGACTCGTGAAGTACCAAAGGAGTCAGCAGAGGTTTGTCAGGAGTAGGCCGGGGTCAGAATACCAGGAGAGCAGTTAAGTACACAAGAAGCAGGCAGAGGATCTTAAGGAAATCAGAAGATGGTAAGTATGCCAGGTCAGACAAAATCACAGGTGAAACTTGAATAACAGGCAACATGTGGCCAGCAGGCTGCCTATTTAAATACTGACTAGCAGGGGTCATGTGAAGTGGCCAGTGTCACATGACTCATCCTGCTGCAAATGGCTGAGGACCGAGTGCCCAGCTCGGTGCTCAGGCTTAATCTGGTTGCTGGGGGAACTGAGGACGCCGGCCGTGCTGAGGAGACGTACGCGGCCAGGTCCGTCCTGCCCCCCATCACCTAAGAGACGAGGACGCTGCACGCGTCCTTGCTCCTGCACAGAGGCAGGGCGCTGTCGGCGCTGCGGAGAGTAAGAGTATCGCCGGCTGCCCGGTGACACAACTGCGGTACAATTCAAATGCACTATATAGAAAGTGACTTTTTTTGTTCACTATTATTTGCTATTGTTCGCTATTATATACCAATTATATGCTTTCTATATAGTGCATTTGGGAAGTGCAGCATTGGTTAGCGGTTTTGCTGCGTTACCTCAGCTACAGATAGTGACAAACGACATTGGAACAAATAATTTCTACTGGTGTGAAATACTGTACCAGTTTCCCCCTAAAAAAAACTGATTGAAGCAGGGCTGTGATATACCAATAATATACTTTCTATATAGTGCATTTGGGTAGTGCAGCATTTGTTTGCGGTTTAGCTGCGTTACCTCAGCTACACAGAGTGACAAACGCTATTGGAACAAAAAAATTCTACTGGTGTGATATACTAGTGCCCCCCCCCCCCCCCAAAAAAAAGTGATTGAAGCAGGGGTGTTATATACCAATTATATACCTTCTATATAGTGAAGTTACGTAGTGGAGCATTGGTTTGCGCTTTTGCTGCGTTATCTCAGCTACAGATAGGGACAAACGACATTGGAAAAAATCATTTCTACAGGTGTGATATACCAGTTGCCCCCCCAAAAAGTGGGAAAAAAAGTGGGCTACAGTAAAATTGTTATTCAATGAATGCATAATGTACCTCAAGCCACATAATCACTATTTATTTTATGTCACATGAATGTCTAATTTTTACGGTGGCTGCAAATATGAGCTGAAGGTTTTTCAGGTTCGCCTGCCTTTAAAGTGAATGGGGCCCGCCACGAACTTTAGGTTCGCGAACATTTGATCGCGTTCGCGAACCTGTCCCAGTCGATGTTCGGCCATCACTACCTGGGGTACAGAACCTGCTTCACAGCAGCCTACCTACCTGAGAAGTAGTGGTGCAGGTGTTCACGGAAGTAGCGGTGGTAGCAGTCAGTCAGTGCAGTGGTTATATGTGTTATTTTGTATTTCAGTACAAACAGAAAAATATATTCTCAGTTCACGTCGGTGGCGGTTACATGTGTTGAAAACCTTTAGTGGCCTATTTCAGTACAAACAGAAAAATACATTCTCAGTTCACGTTGGCGGTTATATGTGTTGAAAGCAATGGCTGGGATTCAGCAAGGTGGCAGCAGTGGGAGGTTGGGAGCCAAACGTGCCCAGCGTAGAGCACCTGCTTCGCAGCTGCCTACCTACCCGGAAAATAGTGGTGAAGGGGTTCACGAAAGTAGCGGCGGTAGCAGTCAGTCAGTGTGGCGGTTATATGTGGTAAAATCTTTATTGAAGTATTTCGCTGCGGTTATATGGAGTTAAATCTCTATGATGTCTCCATGATAAATCTGCAGCATGGGGGCCCCGTTTGGCTTTTACACATTATCAAAATAATCCTTCAGAGGAGCGAATAGATGCCGGATGACCAGGACGCTCCATGACCTTCCCAGGAGCTGCTCTGGAAATCAGAAGATGGTAAGTATGCCAGGTCATATCTTATGCTGCTGCCATATCCACACTATGTCACCTTGCCACTCAGTGGTCTCCGGATGCTGCCGCCACCTCCAAACTATGTCACCTCATCATACTGCTGCCTTCTACAGACTCTCAGGATCTTTTCAACCACTCTGGATCCTTCCAGCTAACTCTGCCTCCAGTTCACCCAGCTATGCTGCATAAAATGTAAGTGTATGTGTGTGTAAAGTGAATTTAATTACAGTATGGCCATACCCGGGTGTAAATTTTTAAATGTGTATGTTGTGTGTTTTTATGTAGGTATGTGTGTCTATACTAGTGTTGATCGAGCACCATAGTGCTGACTGACAATAATACGAACAAAACTGAAGATTAAATCGATTTTAGAGGAAAAATGGTTAGGAAACATTCTTTCCTGTATATTTACTTGTATACAAAGTGCAAGTGCTGCCAAAAATGTTGTTCATTTTCGGAACTGGGGCCATGATTAGGAGGGACGGCCTGTTGCATCCGTATTGCACCGCTAGAGGTGAAATTCGTGGAGCGGCGCAAGACAAACCACAGTGAAAGCATTTGCCAAGAATGTTTTCATTAATCAAAAACGAAAGTCGGAGGTTCGAAGACGATCCGACAGGCCATCCGGCGGCGTTATTCCCATGAACCACTTAGCAGCTTCCGGGAAACCAGGAACTATGGTTGCAAAGCTGAAACTTAAACTAATTGACAGAAGGGCACCACCAGAAGTGAAGCCTGCGGCTTACCGTATTTTTCGCCCTATAAGACCCACTTTTTTTGGGGGGGAAATAACAGTGCGTCTTATGGGGGCGAATGCTGTGGCCGTCGGGTGTATCAACTGAGAGGGAGGAGGGGCTGGTGGCCGGCATCTGGTTCTGTAATGGCAACTGGCCCCCCTCACAGTAGTATAATCTATCTTTAGGTATTGTTAAACTATTCAAATCATCTAAAATCCAGCACTTGTAGTACTTATTACTAACTTCATAGCAATCAGGAGGCCGGGCGGGCGGCAGCATAACTCACTATGTCACGCGCCTACTCCACCCACTTTATGAATGAAGCAGGCGGCGCAGGTGCAAGTTGTAGTGAGTCACGCTGCCAGCGCCCGCCCAGCCTCCTGGCTGCTACGAAGTTAGTAGTAAGTACTACAAGCGCTAGATTTCAGATGATTTGAATAGTTTAACAATACCTACAAGTTAGATATGATTATACCACAGTGAGTGGGGCCCTATGTAGTAGAATACAGTGACTGCACCGGGCCCCGCTGCCATTACAGAACCAGATGCCGGCCCCCATTCACTACACAGGGACACTGATGGGGAATCTGTGGATGACATATTAGATAATATGCTATATGTGTCATCCACAGATGCCCCCAAAACAGTGCCATCCACAGATGTCCCCAAAACAGTGCCATCCACAGATGCCCCTAAAACAGTGCCATCCACAGATGCCCCCAAAACAGTGCAATCCACAGATGCCCCAAAAACAGTGCCATCCACAGATGCCCCAAAAACAGTGCCATCCACAGACCACCATTAGTTCAAAACCCACCAAAAGCACAACTTTTGGTTCAAAATATATATTTTTTTATTTTCCTCCTAAAAACCTAGGTGCTTCTTATGGGCCGGTGCGGCAAAAAAAAATAAGTAATTTGACTCAACACGGCAAACCTCACCTGGCCCGGACACGGGTGGTGGCGCATGGCCGTTATGAGTTGGTGGAGCGATTTGTCTGGTTAATTCCGATAACCAACGAGACTCCTCCGTGCTAATTAGTTACATGACCCCCCGCAGTGAGGATTGTGTTGACCAGACTCTTATGGGAGAGTGCCTGCTGCTTAGCTGACCATCAAAAAAATTATGGTTGAGGGCCTGCAGGTGAGCTGACCATCGCAAACATTATGGGCGAGGGTCTGCTGCCGCTTTGTTGACTCTAGATAACTTCTGCCTGATCACACGTCCCCGTGACGTCGATGATCCATTTGGATGTCTGCCCTAGGGGATGTCTGCCCACAGGGAATCTGTGTTTGATTCTGGAGAGGGAGCCTCAGAAACGGCTACCACATCCAAGGAAGGCAAGCGGGGGGGCGTGCAAATTACCCACTCCCAACTGTCAGAAGAGGACATCGTCTATTGAAAAATGTAATTTTATGTCATATAAAAAAAATTTAAGCGCACAAGTTACACAGCAGATGTGGGCTTGGTAAGGTCATTGTCAGAAGCGGACACCGTATGTTGAAAATTTTAATTTGTGCATACGTTACACAGGAGATGTGGGCCTGGTCAGGTCACTGTCAGACACGAACACCGTCTATTGAAAAATTAAATTTTACGTCAGAAATTTTTTTGAAGTGCACACGTTACACAGGAGATGTGGCGCGAATAATTTAACTGTCCGCAGCGGCCTATTACACAGTATTTAGTGCAGGATGTGCTAAAAATATATATTGCTGCTGTCACACACAACAGTCCTTAAAAGGACTTTTGGGTCTCTGAAAAGTCTTTTGTATAAAAATCTTCCTATTACACTCCCTACACTGTCTGTCTCGTCCTATGCACAGCTCTCCCTAACACTAGGTTGCGCTACAAACATATATTGCTGCTGTCACACACAATAGTCCTTACAAGAACTTTTGGGTCTCTGAAACGTTTTTGTACAGAAATAATATTCAATTACACTCTCTACACTGTCTGTCCCTTCCTATGCTCAGTTCTCCCTGGCTTTGAATGAGCCGAACACGTGTCATCGGGTGCTTTACAGCACCCGATGACGCGTTCCGGCCAGCCAATCACTGTAATGCCAGTACTTAACATGGCTACTGGCATTACAGTGAGTGGCAGTACTTACCTGTACGTTTATTGGCTGCTTAGCAGCCGCAAAACGTGCGGGGAAGAGACTTTAGTGCAAAAATTCTTTGGTTATGCAAACCGATTGTTGCTGCAGCTGTCTCAGATGATCATGGAGGTGAACATGCTGGATGTGGAGGTCCTGGGCTGGTGTAGTTACATGTGGTCGGTGGTTGTGAGGCCAGTTGGATGTACTGCCAAATTCTCTGAAACGCCTTTGGAGACGGCTTATGGTACAACATTCATTGCACGGGCAACAGCTCTGGTAGACATTCCTGCAGTCAGCATGCCAATTGCACGCTCCCTGAAACATTGCGACATCTGGCATTGTGCTGTGTGATCAAACTGCACATTTCAGAGTGTCCTTTTATTGTGTGAAGTCTAAGGCACACCTGTGCAATATTCATGCTTTCTTATCAGCACCTTTATATTATCTCGGCAAAGGAGAAGTGCTCACTAACACAGGTTTGACAGACTTGGGAACAATATTTGAGAATAATGGGTCCTTTGTGCATGTAGAAAATGTTTCGGTTCTGGGAGCAAAACCGAAAGTGTTGCGTTTATATTTTTGTTAAGTGTATATATATATATATATATATATATATATATATAATTTTTATTTTTATTTTTTATACACACTGTATGTATATTCTTATGTATGTGTGTGTTAGTGATGAGCGGCAGGTCCCATATTCGAATTTGCAATATTTCACAAATATTTCATCAAATATTCATGAGATATTCGCTATATTCGTAAATTCGCTATATATTTCTATACTAATTTGTCATTAAAATATTTGTGTACGTATACTCGCTAATTCATCATTAAAATGTTTGTGTACGCTTGGGCGGGCATCTTTTAGTCTTGCAAACCTTTTGCAAAGATTTGTTTGTGAAAAAAAAGGAGGCAAATTGGAGGCATATGGGGGCTAATAGGAGGCATATGGGAGCTAATTGGAGGCATATGGGGGCTAATTGAAAGGCATATGGGGGTATTTGGAGGCATATGGGGGTATTTGGAGGCATATGGGGGCTAACGAGGCATATGGGGGCTAATGAGGCATATGGGGGCTAATGAGGCATAATGGGGGCTAATGGGGCATAATGGGGGCTAATTAGGCATATGGGAGCTAATTATGCTTTTGGGGACTAATAAGAGGCATAATGTGGGCTAATGAGGCATAATGGCTTATAATAGGGGCTAATGAGGCATAATGGGGGTTAATGAGGCATAATGGGGGCTAATAAGAGGAATAATGGGGACTAATAAGGCATAAGGGCTTATAATGGGGGCTAATGAGGCATAAGGGCATATAATGGGGGCTAATGAGGCATAAGGGCTGATATGGGGGCTAATGAGGCATAAGGGCTGTGATAAGAGGTATAATGGGGGCTAATAAGAGGAATAATGGGGGCTAATGAGGCATAAGGGCTGATATGGGGGCTGATATGAGAGACATAATGAGGGCTAATGAGAGGCATAATGTTTCATCCACAGATGCCACCATAACAGTGTGTCTTACACAGATACAGAAGGGGAAAGAATCTGCGGAAGCAAGCAGAGGACAGCACAGCAGACGACTGAATAGCTTCTTTTGTAAGTAAATTGCTTTATTATAAATGTATCCCTGCATACCGCAATTCTCTTGTATTTTGTAATCTTATTAAAATATATACTTATTTTGTTTTTGCCCCCCCATTTTTGACTGTGGTATCTTTGTGCCCCCCCTATATATTGTTTCTAGAGTCGCCACTGCCTGGATGTAGTACTGGAGTGACCTGTCCCATCCATTGGGATTAGTAGAACTACAGGTAACAGCACACTGCTAGTCAATTGCAGAAAGATATACGTAAACATTGAATAAAAATAGCGGCTTGGTGGCCATACTTACTGCAAAAGCAGCTAGAAGCTCTTTGCGCATATAATTGATCAAACATATGTCGAGCCCATCTACCAGACGACAAGGTGGCTTCTAATCAGATGGGGCCTACTCTAACATGCCTCTCCTGGGCTTTAAACTTACAATCTGGGCAAAGTAGCACCCAGCTATATCCTATACCTGCCTCTCCCAGGCTTTCAGCCTGCAATATGGGCAAGGTAGGATACAGCTGTACAATCTATCTAATTAAAAGCACATGGTAAATGGGCAGGAGGTGCACGGTTCAAACTCACCACCAGGGGGCGCCCCCCCAATGGCAGTGACAATAGGGAAGAAAAACAAACTAACCAGCACCTCCATAATAAGTAAATTTGAGAATGCAGGTGCACGCTACCATGGCTGAAACACAATGGGATTAGTAGAACTACAGGTAACAGCACACTGCTAGTCAATTGCACAAAGATATATGTAAATATTGAATAAAAATAGCGGCTTGGTGGCCATACTTACTGCAAAAGCAGCTAGAAGCTCTTTGCGCATATAATTGATCAAACATATGTCGAGCCCATCTACCAGACGACAAGGTGGCTTCTAATCAGATTGGGCCTACTCTGACAGCCTGGGAGAGGCATGTATAGGATACATCTGGGTGCTACTTTGCCCAGATTGTAGGCTGTAAGCCTAGGAGAGGCATGTTAGAGTAGGCCCCATCTGATTAGAAGCCACCTTGTCGTCTGGTAGATGGGCTTGACATATGTTTGATCAATTATATGCGCAAAGAGCTTCTAGCTGCTTTTGCAGTAAGTATGGCCACCAAGCCGCTATTTTTATTCAATATTTACGTATATCTTTCTGCAATTGACTAGCAGTGTGCTGTTACCTGTAGTTCTACTAATCCCATTGTGTTTCAGACATGGTAGCGTGCGCCTGCATTCTCAAATTTACTTATTATGGAGGTGCTAGTTCATTTGTTTTTCTTCCCTACTGTCCCATTCATTGTCTCTGGTCATGCCTAAAATCCAGACCAAAATCCACTTTAATGATAACCTCACAGTAACCTAATGTTCCTGGCGTACTGATTCCCGGAAATTATCTCAATGAGGCATACATTTTAATTGAGACATACAGAACATCCATAATTCTCCCACTTTGGCTACTACAGTGTACACAGCAATAATAATCTATAAAATGGTTGAAAATGTATTTAAAAATAAATCAATAAAAACGGCAACAATTAAGGTATAACAAACACTCCAGTAATATAAAACAGCAACACTATACACTAATTAATTAATGTACATAAAAAACATTAAATTGACTATTAAATAACAAGAGACGCTAATGAACTATTCCTAAATAAACAACAATATAATGAATTGAGATGCAAATTGTCAGCTGCTTTATACAATATTCACTAATTGGCTTTTAATCAGATCACAAATTAATTATTTTTCTTTTTCTTTTTTAAACAGTACTAAGACAAATGAAAAAAAAAAATATTAAAGATGCAGCGGGAGCACCAGCAAGACATCAAGGAGATCCGGGAGCACCATCTGAGAAAGCTGCGGGAGCTGAAACTCCCTTTAGTCCAGCCCTAATTCATCATTATTTTGACATACAGCAGCCACACGTACATTTAAATTGTGTAGTATAAGTCCTTTACCTAACAGTCATTGGTAATGGTGGAGTGTAAGGCCTACACATAACTCATAAGGATCAGGATAATAGCAGCATGCAGATGGTTATTTAACATGTAGTTTAAGATTTACACATAGCTCAGCTTAACTCAGCAGGAACAGACAGTAGCATGTTATTGTTTTTGCAGCAGGAAGGTGTTTCCAGCAATGTGCAGACAGGGTTAAATAACTCTAAAAAAATTATAGTACCCCAACAGCTGCATGTTTGTTCCTCGGTTACATCTGGAGTGTTCTCCTATGCATAGAAACTAAAATATATTTAAAAAAAAAATTAATAGAATTTGTTTAAGATTGAAAGTCCAATATAAAATAGTCCTATATATCAGATATCATAAAACAAATACCCCGTAACTTTAAGCAGAAATTGTGTGTTTATTCAACAGTAATAAATATTTAGGTCAACACAATCAGACTGTCAAGTAGTTACTAAAGTGATTTGTTGCAATTTCAAAGTTTAACACCAAATTTTTTGTATTTTTCACCGAAAAATATTATGTGCATAAAATAAAAAAATAACAACATATTTATCCATACAGTGAACAGATTAATAACTTCACTAACACTATGCGTATTAATAACATTAGCTAATTCATCTGATTGATAGTTTTTAGTATTATTATTTTTTAAAATAATTGTCAAAACAAAAAAAAAGTGACCCAAAAAATTTAATGCGTGGGCTAATAACTAACCAGGATGGATCTGAGATATCGTATTGTCTTGATAATTGTGCATGTCGGAGCATAGCTTCCGCCTTGCAGACATAAATATGTCATGCAACGAGTATAATCACTTTCCAAATGGTCACATGGCTTCAAGGAGATTATATAGTCCACAGTTTATACTGCTAAGTTTAAAGCTTTTTTTAAATAAAATTAGCATGTGCAAATTATTATTACATATTTGTCAATAATTAACATATAAATATAAATCTTTATATCGATATACACATGAGGCAATGACGCTACATTCACAAAACCAGATTACCACATGGATAAGTATAACGCCACTCACACCCAACCATGTAGAGAGGTCAACACGGAAGTCAGGCATCCTTTCCAGGACAACAGACAACACGTTTGAACCTAAGTCCGTATGTAAAATAAAACAAAAATAATAAAATAATAAACTGTTATCAGGTTCATCAATCAGTTCTGTACAATGTTTAATGCACAAGACCTTTTTACAAAGGAATGCCACATGCGGTCCCCACCTTGCTACAGTGAGAACCACAACTGGGCCTCCGCAAACCCAACTTGAACAAAAGAATAAAATATAAAATAAATTAAATGTATACATTTATATTTAGTGAATGAAGCAGAACACTGCATGATTAAATACAAAAAATTATAAAAAATATTTCTATAAATATAATAAAAAAATTATGAACATAGCACATGCGCAAATATGAAACATGCCCACCAGTTTAAGAGAATTCAAATACTCTATACTATGGCAAAAAAGTTGTCCATGCTGGTTGACTCTGCACTATCAGGACAGACAGCATCAACCGATATTTGTTAACACTGACTAAACTAGAATGCAGACTCCTAACTTGGCAGAATAACGGCAGACAGCTGCAGTGTTCCAAAAAAAAGTTAACCCAAAAAACAAAAAAAATGTACAAAGGTGTTAAGGTCTGGACTCTGTTGTGGGAAATCCATGTGTGAAAATGATGTCTCAAGATTGCTGAAACAATCCTTCACAAGGTGAGCACGATCAATCCTGTCATTGTGATCTTGGAGTATGCCTGTGCCATTAGTGAAGAAAAAATCCCATTGATGCAATAAACAGTTAATTCAGTAAGTTCAGGAAGTCTGATGACCTCATTCTTGGAGTTCAAAAAGTTGCTGAACCTGGACCTGACCAACTGCAGCAACCACAGATCATAGCACTACCACCACAGAATTGTACAGTAGGCACTACGCATGATGGGTGCAGGACCTGCACTGACGTCACCGCACTCACCACGTGGTGAGAGCGATTACATCATCAAAGGTCCTTTTGCAAGTCCTGAAAGAAGAAGCAAGAAGATAATGCCAGCTGCGCGATCGATTGATTGAGGTGAGTTAATTTTTTTTTATTTTTGAACCCCTCAATCCACATTTTAGTAAGCATTCTGTATTAAGAATGCTATTATTTTTCCTTATAACCATGTTATAAGGGAAAATAATAAAATGAATAGAACGCCTAACCCAAACCCGAACTTCAGTAAAGAAGTCTGGGTTCGGGTCAGGGTACCACATTCAGTTTTTATTCACGCGCGTGCAAAACGCATTGCACTCGCATGGAAAAAACAGAACATCAGAACGCAATCGCAGTCAAAACTGACTGCAATTGCGTGCCTACTCGCGCAGTTTTACCGCAATGCACACGTCTGTATCTGTGACATTTAGTCTAATTTATTTGCGCATACACTTACAAAACCTGCGCTACTGTACGTGTGACATACTTGCAAGCATATTTACCATTTAATATGCTCTAGGCGAGCAGTTAGGGACAGGGAAGTGGCTGTGCTGCTGATGGTGCACGCAGAGGCCGTGGCCCTGGGTGCGGGGAAACTGTGCCTGCCACAAGAAACACACTCATCCAAAATATCTAGCTTCATGTCCCAGCTTGCAGGGCAGAGCAGGACACCACTCTTGAAGTCACACCAGTGCGACCAGGTGGTCGGTTGGATTGCAACAGATAATGCTTCCAGTTGGTTAAGCACCATCCTGTCTTCCACAGAGTCCAGTCTCAGTAGCCAAGAGTCTGGTCAACAGAATCCTCACCCTGATCCTCCTTCCTCCTACCATGGAGTCTTGCCAAACAAGTGATCCCACTCTCGGATATTCCAAGAAGATTTTTTCAGCGCCATTCCTTGATTTGGGCCTCTCGCCAAGCCGACTTGAAGAGGGACATGATGAGATCTTGTGCCCTGATTCACAAACTCTTGAGCATCCACAGTCAGAAGAAGATGATGGTGGGGAACGGCAATTAGTGTTTCACAATGGTGGATGATGAGGATGAGACACAGTTGTCAATAAGTAAAGATCTTGTTAGGTCAACAAGTCAGGAGGATGACCAGAGTGAGGAAGTGGAAGAGGTGGTGGTGGACGATGAAATCACTGACCGAACCTGGGAAGGTGGCAAGCCGAGAGAGGACAGTGGTACAGAGGGGGAGGGATCCGCAGCACCGCAATAGGCTTGAAGAGGCAGTGGGGTGGCAAAATGAAGAAGGCAGACCAAACCAAACAGGCCCGCGACTGTTCCTTGGAGCACCCCCTTGCATAAATCTCCGTTGCCAAGGGGTAGGTGTTCTGCAGTCTGGAGCTTTTTCGAGGAAAGTGCGGACGATAAAAGAATTTTCATTTGCAACCTGTGCCGTACCAAAATGAGCAGGGGCGTGAACACTAGCAACCTCAACACCACCAGCATGATCCGCCACATGTCATCAAAGCACCCTAGTAGGTGGGCCGAACACCTGGGTCCACAATCAGTGTCTGCAGGTCACACCACTGCCTCCTCTTCCCCTGTGTTACGTGCTGGCCAATCCCCTGTCCAACATGCAGACCCGCACTTGGACCTTTGCAAGCACCATCCCAGTGCAGCGTACAGATGTCAATACCCCAGGCCTTTGAACGAATGCGCAAATACCCAGCCACCCACCCACAGGCCATAGCACTAAATGCGCACCTTTCCAAATTGCTGGCCCTTGAAATGTTGCTATTTAGGCTTGTGGACACTGAGGCTTTCCGCAGCCCAATGGTGGCGGCCATCCCTTGCTACTCAGTCCCCAGCCGCCACTATTTTTCCCGGTGTACCATCCCCGCCAGCATGCGTTCCATAACATTACCCGTGCCCTGACCAATGCAGTTGATGGGAAGGTCCACTTAACGACTGACAAATGGACAAATGCTTTTGGCCATGGACGCTACATTTCCCTGACGGCACACTGGGTGAATGTTGTGGAGGCCGGGAGCGAGTCATACCCTGGGATGGCACAGGTGCTACCGACGCCAAGGATTGCGGGCCCTACTTCCATCAGGATTTCCACCGCCACCTACATTAGTGGCTGCAACGCCCCCTTCTCCTCCTCCACTTCCACCTCTGAATTCTCATCTTGCAGCACCAGTCAGCCATCAGTGAGTAGCTGGAAGCATTGTAGCGCTGCAGTGGGGAAGCGGCAACAGGCATGCTGAAACACACCGCTGCAGAGCTGTGGCAGGGTATAAGGGACCAGACTGAGCTGTGGCTCTCGCCACTCAACCTACAACCAAGCATGGTTGTGTCTGATAATGGCCGTAATTTGGTGGCGGCTTTGGAGCTCGGCAAGCTCACACACATACCATGTCTAGCCCACGTCTTCAACTTAGTGGTTCAGCGGTTTCTCAAAAACAACCCCAATTTGCCTGAGCTACTGGTGAAGGTGCGCCGCGTGTGTGCACATTTCCAAAAGTCATCTACAGCTGCCGCTGGTCTGGCAATGCTGCAGCAGTGCTTGCAATTGCCAGTACACGACTGTTGTGCGACGTGAGCATGCACTGGAACTCCACATTCCACATGTTGGCCAGGCTTTGTGAGCAGCAGAGGGCAGTAGTGGAATACCAGCTACAACATGGTAGTCACCTTTCCGGTCAGCTTCCGCTCTTCACAAGTGACAAGTGGGCATGGATGTCTGACCTCTGTGAGGTTTTACACAACTTTGAGCAATCAACACAGATGGCAAGTGGTGATGCCGCTATTATCAGCGTAAACCATCCCACTTCTGTGTCTACTGAAACGCTTGCTGCTCACAAAGAAGGCATACTTTTTGCATGTGGAAGAGGTGGAAATGGAGGAAGCCAGTACACAGGGTAATAGCCAGACCACCCTCCGTTCGGCTTCTCAGCACGAATTAGATGATGAGGAGGAGGAGGAGAAGGAGGAGCAGGAGACGGTTGCCTCCGCCACAGAGGGTAGTACCCATAGCAGGTTTATTCCATCTGTTCAGCGTGGATGGGCTGAAGAGGAGGAAGAGGATGAGGAGATTCAGAGTCATCCTCCTGATGAGGACAGCAAAGTCTTGTCTGTTGGGACTCTGTCACACATGGCTGACTTTATGTTAGGCTGCCTTTCCAGTGACACTCGCATTATATGCATGTTGGCCAACACCGATTACTGGTTGTTCACCCTTCTCGACCCCCGCTACAAAGAGAACTTCTCATCTCTTATTCCTGTGGTGGAGAGGATGAGCAAAATGGTGCAATACCAGAAGGTCCTTGTGGAAAAATGGCTCCAAAAATTTCCATTTGACAACGCTGGTGGCAGAGTACATAGTTCCTTGGGCAACCGAGGAGGGGAGACAAGGGGAACACACAGCAGTTCCAAAAGAGGTAGGGCAATGCTCTCCAAGGCCTGGGACAGTTTCATGACACCCTACCAGCACCCTCAACCTGATGCGCGGCCTAGTGTCACAACGAGGGAAAAGTTTTGGAAGATGGTGAAGGAGTACGTAGCAGACCATGTCAGCATCCTCAGTGATCCCTCTGTGCCTTACAACTATTGGGTGTCCAAGCTGAACATGTGGCACAAACTGGCACTCTACGCCTTGGAGGTGCTGGCCTGCCCGGTCGCCAGCGTTTTGTCAGAGTGGGTATTTAGTGCTGCTGAGGGCATAATAACTAATAAGCGCAGCTGCCTGTCAACTGAAAATGCTGACAGGTTGACTCTTATGAAAATGAACAAGGCCTGGATTGTCCCTGACGTCTCTACTCCACCAGAGGAAAGCGGCTGTACATAAAGGCACTTTAAATGTGGATTTTATGTTCACTGTATTCCCATTCACCCCTTCCACCACAAAAAAGGGTATATGGTTCAATCTTCCTTTTCTCGTCCTCCTCCCCCTCCATCATATCATCATGCTTATTAGGCTGCCCTTGCTCCTAATGTTTTAGTGGGTCAGATCAGCAGCAGGCTCCCGCCCCTAATGTTTTAGAGGGTCAGCTCAGCAGAAGACCCTCACCCCTAATGTTTTCGAGGGTCATCAGCAGGCCCTCGCCCATAATGTTTTAGATGGTTATTTCAGCAGCAAGCCCTCGCCATTAATGTTTTAGATGGTCATATCAGCAGCAAGCCCTCGCCACTAATGTTTTAGATGGTCAGATCAGCAGCAGGCCCTCACCCCTAATGTTTTAGAGGGTCAGATCAGCAGCAGACCCTCACCCCTAATGTTTTAGAGGGTCACCAGCAGGCCCACGTCCTTAATGTTTTAGATGGTCATATCAGCAGCAGCCCCTCATCCCTATTGTTTTATATGGTTAGATCAAAAGCAGGCCCTCGCAACTAATGTTTTAGAGGGTCAGCTCAGCATCAGACCCTCACCCCTAATGTTTTAGAGGGTCAACAGCAGACCATCAATCATAATTTTTCAAGGGTGTGTAGGATGCCCTCCTTTATGTGTAATAAAGGGTATATTATAGTGCCGGTTCCTAGTAATTTTTGGCAGACCTTTCACTTAGTGCATAGGCTTTATGAGTGTAGGAGTCCCACTACCGGAACAATTGTACCACAATATGAATGAGACCCTCCTTTATGTGATATACAGGTTGTATCGGAGTGCCTCTTCCTTGTAATTTTTGGCAGCACTTGCACTTTATATACAAGTAAATATGGAGGAAAGAATGTTTCCTAACAATTTTTCCTCTAAAATCGATTTTATCTTCGGTTTTGTGCGTATTATTGTCAGTCTGTAAAAGTAGCGTACTACTCGGAGCAGCAACCTGGGAGTCCAAGATGCATCCAGACATCCTCCCCATGCTGTTCCATTTCAGTGGTGTTTCCATCAATTTCTGACCTTTTCCTATGAACCAGAGACCCCCCTCCCCTCTTCAGAACAGGGGGTGCCTGGTTTAATGCTCTGGTTCTCCCATTGACTTCCATTGTGCTTGGGTGCTCTTTAGAGCAACCAAGAATCCCAAAGTGTCCCTGCATCATTTGTCAAGGCCAGACATAGTAAAGAAGTCAATGGTGGGTATGGAAATCAGTAAGTGTCAATGTAAGACATTCAAAAAAGAAATCCTCCAGGATGATCACTACTATCTGTAGATGTCTTCCATAGCTAATAGATGGAGGTCACAATCAATATTGCTCTATTAGGTCCATATGTCATAATAGAGAATAGCAAACTAAGAGAGTTCATAAAAAAAAATCATAAAAACGTGTACTGGTATAAACAGGGCCGGTTTTAGACAAAGTGTGGCCCTGGACAAAATTTTAAGTGGGGCCCTAAATGAAATATTGCACAAACACACAGTTATATATAGCCTGCCTGCACAGATTGCAGATAAGCATGATTTTTCCACGCAGATTCTTGTGCGGAGAAACTGCAGCATAATACAGTACCAGCAAGGTGTATAAGATTAGACAAATCTCATGAACATTTTGCTTCTTTGTTCCTTGTGCAAAGTGACCCGTCATGTGGATTTAGAAATCTGTCATGTATATACAGTAATTATCAAATAATACTACTATACCAGGACCAAATGTTGCCACTATACATTGATTACATATAAATCAATTAGTTGTGTAGTTGATAAGATTGAAAAAGAAGGTTTATCTAGTCCAACGTCCACACTAATATAACCACTACGATACCATTACCACTACTGAGTAGTATAAAGCAAGGGGGTGCAGATGATCAATACTCTTTAATGCTCTGACACCTCTGGGCAAAAACATGACCACAATAGGATGGAATAGATTTTCCTTTATTGGTAACAAAATAAAAAATAAATAAATCTATTCCATCCAATTGTGGTCGTGCTTGCGCCCAGAGGTGTCAGAACATTGCACAGGGTCAACCGCTTGCACCCCCTTGCTTATACTATTCACCTTCCTCCGGAGGGTTGGCTACCCCTTGTGTTGAGGACCTAACGACACTGGCAGCACTGACCAATTGCACCTATATACCTTTCACAAGTGTTGTGCCTATGATTGCACAACACCTAAAGGTGAGCATAATCATCTAGTTTTTATCCTAATTTATCATACATCACCCTATAAGTGCCTTTCCCCTTTTTATTTTGCCACAGTTTGCATTACCACTACTGAGTAACTGAATAATATTACCGTGGTCTTACTGAATAAAAATCACTACACAAAGACCAATATTACCACCATACAGTGACTATAAAGTGTAGATACTAGTTCTACACAGGCGCTCAGAAGAACAACGTGTTATCTGTGGATTCAATATTGATGGTCTATATTTAGGATAGGTCATCAATATCAAATCGGCTGGCGTCCATCTTCCAGGACCCCTGCCGATAAACTGTTGGGAGGCCAGTCAATGTATATCAGTCACATGGCCTAGTTGCAGTTCAGTCCCATTCAAGTGTCACGGTTGGGAGTGGGGAGAACCCCCCCACCGTACAATGTCAGGTATAAAGGGGAAGCAGATAGGCCAGGATGCCGGAAATAGGGAGCAGGTCACCTCCTAAAGCTCACCGTATGAGCGGACCTGGATGGTAGGACGGCTCATACCCTGGGTACCTTTGGCCCTGAGTCGCCCTGAGAATACATAAGAGTCACATAAGAGCAGGGGAGAGAAGACCTGTTCTTCACAGACACGGAGGAACATGAGTCTCAAATGGCCTAGCTGCAGGGAAAAATGGAAGACTGAATACAGCACAGAGTCGGCAGGTAAGAACACCGGACAACATGCTTACCTGCTGCTGCCACCACGACTGGAATCTGTGCATATATACAGGAGCCCACACACCAAACGGGACTCCATACCAACAACACCACACACAGGTATCCAGCCCACCAGATACTGCCTGGACCCCATGCCGCAAGGTGCACGGCAGCCCCAGGCAGCGCTGCAGACAGGCTTATGGTTCACCCCTCCGGAAAACCAGCCCCCTTTGGGAAGTAGACAATGGAATGTCTAGCATACATGCTGGACAACACAAACAACACACCAGATATGTATCAACAAACTAGACATAACAACAAATCCCCAATCAAACCCTCACCAAACAGACAACATATAAGGTAGGGATAGGACAAGGAGAAGACAGAGGGATGACATTGCATATGAAATCGATGTCCTACAAGGTGGCCCTCAAGGACTGGGCAGATAGAACACCCTGGACTGGAGCAGAGCTCCAGCACCAACGACAGCTGAAGTACAACTGACTCCAGCCAGGAAGCCTCTGTAGGTAAAAGCCAAGTGACCACACCCAGTCAGGAAGTTAACCCTTACAGCACCAGACAGAGGGAGGCTACAACTTAAAGGGGAAGTGCACACACCAGCCAACACGTGGCCAACGGCAACTTCAAGTGTGGCAAAAGTGTCATGGCGCACACAGCAAAGGCCATGACATCAAGTGAAAGGAGATGAGCTGCATTACCAAGCATCGCTGCTCTCTAATGTTCGGTGCTGTACTTTGTAAGCTATATAGAGACCGCAGTGCTCACCAGAGCTCTGGTGAGCGCAGTGGCCTCATCAAACATCTGATACTGATGACCATCTATATCAAATTCCCAGGTAAACCTTTTAAGTGAAAAAACAAGAAGCAGGTTGGAAAGACAAACATATATTGTGTAACTCTCCTTTAAAAACACTTTGTACATTTCATAGTGACCTACAAATTTTGATTGGTGGAAATCAGGGTATTGAGACCAAATGCTCAGCCTTGTACTGTCCCTCCTTACTAACGAAAGACTGGATCACAGATTTTCTATAACATCTCATGCACATGACAGTATCTATAATCTGCATGCATTCCACATTTTTGCGGTTCAGATGCGGACCCATTTATTTCAAAGGGACCACAAAAGATGCGGACAGCACACTGCGTACTGTCCGCATCCATACTTCCATTCCGTGACCTCACATAAAAATAGAGCATGTTCTTTTCTCTAGACTGGAAAAAAAAAGATGGCATGCTCATATATATATATATATATATATATATCCAGAAAAAGGACGGCACTCCGGTCTTGTAAAAGTAGAAAAGTTCTTTATTCAACCATGCGGTGCAACGTTTCGGCTCCACTGAGCCTTTCTCAAGCAAGGCTCAGTGGAGCCGAAACGTTGCACCGCATGGTTGAATAAAGAACTTTTCTACTTTTACAAGACCGGAGTGCCGTCCTTTTTCTGGATATATTAACTTGGGGTAAGAAGTCTATTCCCTTGGAACGTGCACCCAATTTTCTCTACACAGGGTCAGTGCCGCCATTTTTCGTATCTATATATATATATATATATATAAACAAGGAAGTGTGGGCAGCACCACTGTCTGTGAGGTGTAAACGGAGTGCCAGCGGCTGAGTAGGCGATCCACCTCCAAAAATGTATAAAATTAAGAAATTCTGCAGCACATCCAGGTAGTAAGAAGGTAAAAAAAGGCTTTATTCACCAAGCATGCGACGTTTCAATCCTCTCAATGGGATTTTCCTCAAGCAGTGACATAGTGGGCAGTGCAATGTGCATATTTAAAGACTTTCACATCATTAAACAATCAGTAATTCAAATACATTCATTAAAGAAAATACATTTAAAAGTAGTGATACAGACAGTACTATCAATATACTGATACAATCACATTATGTCTCCGATCTAAATACAGTGATACAGTGTTAATCATTCCCATGACCGATCCAAAATATCATATATAAAAAATATATATGACAACATAGGCCATATGTACTGAACTCCTCGTTTAGACTAGGGGGCGCTCTTATAATTAGCATATTGATTTTAGCACTCTAGAAGAGAAGCGGCGGTACCAACGCATAACACATATTGTTTCTCTTTGTATAGTGATGGTACTTCCATCGATATACAGTCACCTTCACCCCTTTGATTGATCGCTGACCCATCGATATCGACATGTGTGAATCGGCATCATGTGGTGTGCAGTGAGACTCTACTAGGACCATTGCAAACACGTGTATTGTGTCAGCCTCATGCTTATGTTTATGTCTGTATATTTTTTGTTGATTTTATATTGTCTGATTACTTAATACTTCTTAGGAATGAAATAATGCTTTAGACATAGTCATACCTTTGAGAATCAGATTTGACATACAATTACATCTGTTGTGTGTCTACAACACTATGGAGCGCTTAGATTGCGATACTATCTAGTTCCGATCATGTGATACATCTAAGCACATCATCTAGTTCCGATCATGTGATATATCTAAGCACATGACCGGAGGAGTGAGCATATACTGTGATCGCATGCCTGAAGGTCCTTGGACATGCGCACTTCAACTATCGGATCATAAGGATGATCATGTGATCGGAACCCCTAAGAAGGTCCTTTGACATGTGCAATGGTATACCTGGGACGCCGGGACCCACGTGTATTTACCCCATCGCACACTCCTGTGATCTAGTTCATCATCCTTCTGAAGGTACACCTGCACATTTTAGTTTTATGGAAGACGTACACCTGAATTGATTATTGCTTAATTAAAGTATTTTATTTTATATATGATATGTCGGATCGGTCATGGGAATGATTAACACTGTATCACTGTATTTAGATCGGAGACATAATGTGATTGTATCAGTATATTGATAGTACTGTCTGTATCACTACTTTTAAATGTATTTTCTTTAATGAATGTATTTGAATTACTGATTGTTTAATGATGTGAAAGTCTTTAAATATGCACATTGCACTGCCCACTATGTCACTGCTTGAGGAAAATCCCATTGAGAGGATTGAAACGTCGCATGCTTGGTGAATAAAGCCTTTTTTTACCTTCTTACTACCTGGATGTGCTGCGGAATTTCTTAATTTTATATATATACACACAAATATATTTTTGTTTTCACATATATACTGACATCTATATATACAGTACAGACCAAAAGTTTGGACACACCTTCTCATTCAAAGAGTTTTCTTAATTTTCATGACTATGAAAATTGTAGATTCACACTGAAGGCATCAAAACTATGAATTAACACATGTGGAATTATATACATAACAAAAAAGTGTGAAATAACTGAAAATATGTCATATTCTAGGTTCTTCAAAGTAGCCACCTTTTGCTTTGATTACTGCTATGCACACTCTTGGCATTCTCTTGATGAGCTTCAAGAGGTAGTCACCTGAAATGGTTTTCCAACAGTCTTGAAGGAGTTCCCAGAGATGCTTAGCACTTGTTGGCCCTTTTGCCTTTACTCTGCGGTCGAGCTCACTCCAAACCATCTTGATTGGGTTCAGGTCCGTTGACTGTGGAGGCCAGGTCATCTGCCGCAGCAGCCCATTACTCTCCTTCATGGTGAAATAGCCCTTACACAGCCTGGAGGTGTGTTTGGGGTCATTGTCCTGTTGAAAAATAAATGATGGTCCAACTAAACGCAAACCGGATGGAATAGCATGCCGCTGCAAGATGCTGTGGTAGAAATGCTGGTTCAGTATGCCATTTAATTTTGAATAAATCCACAACAGTGTCACCAGCAAAGCACCCCCACACCATCACACCTCCTCCTCCATGCTTCACGGTGGGAACCAGGCATGTAGAGTCCATCCGTTCACCTTTTCTGCATCGCACAAAGACACGGTGGTTGGAACCAAAGATCTCAAATTTGGACTCATCAGACCAAAGCACAGATTTCCACTGGTCTAATGTCCATTCCTTGTGTTCTTTAGCCCAAACACGTCTCTTCTGCTTGTTGCCTGTCCTTAGCAGTGGTTTCCTAGCAGATATTCTACCATGAAGGCCTGATTCACACAGTCTCCTCTTAACAGTTGTTCTAGAGATGTGTCTGCTGCTAGAACTCTGTGTGGCATTGACCTAGTCTCTAATCTGAGCTGCTGTTAACCTGCGATTTCTGAGGCTGGTGACTCGGATGAACTTATCCTCCGCAGCAGAGGGGACTCTTGGTCTTCCTTTCCTGGGGCGGTCCGCATGTGAGCCAGTTTCTTTGCAGTGCTTGATGGTTTTTGTGACTGCACTTGGGGACACTTTCAAAGTTTTCCCAATTTTTCGGACTGACTGACCTTCGTTTCTTAAAGTATTGATGGCCACTAGTTTTTCTTTACGTAGCTGCTTTTTTCTTGCCATAATACAAATTCTAACAGTCTATTCAGTAGGACTATCAGCTGTCTATCCACCTGACTTCTCCACAACGCAACTGATGGTCCCAACCCCATTTATAAGGCAAGAAATCCCACTTATTAAACCTGACAGGGCACACCTGTGAAGTGAAAACCATTTCAGGTGACTACCTCTTGAAGCTCATCAAGAGAATGCCAAGAGTGTGCAAAGCAGTAATCAAAGCAAAAGGTGGCTACTTTGAAGAACCTAGAATATGACATATTTTCAGTTGTTTCACACTTTTTTGTTATGTATATGATTCCACATGTGTTAATTCATAGTTTTGATGCCTTCAGTGTGAATCTACAATTTTTTATAGTTATGGAAATAAAGAAAACTCTTTGAATGAGAAGGTGTGTCCAAACTTTTGGTCTGTACTGTATATATATTTATATATTTATATACACACACACACTAGTGTTGAGCGCGAATATTCATTTGAATACTTCAGACTTCACTAATTTGCGAATATTTAGACTATATTGATATATTAATATATATATATTCGTTAAAACGAATATTTGTTTTTTGCTTTTTTTTTGCATCTGAGACTAGTAGTGTCATTGTGGGCCAATGTGAGAAGGCCAAAATATCTACGTCAGTACTGAATTAGAATATTCTAATCTTTATTTAATATAGTTTATCTCTTTCGAAAAATCGTCAATGAAATATGCGAGTTAATCGAATCGCGTAAGGGCATCAAGCAACTTTCTTTATTGGGTTGGCTTGGTAGAATCGTCGAATATGTTGAATATAGTGCTATAGCCGTAAATTACGAATATAGCGCTATATTCTACATATTCAACAATTCTACCAAGCCAACCCAACCCCATAAGGAAAGTTGCTTCACGCCCTTATACGATTCGATTAACTCGCATATTTAATTGACGATTTTTTCTAAAGAGATAAACTATATTAAAGATTAGAATATCCTAATTCAGTACTGACGGAGATATTTTAGACTTCTCACATTGTCCCACAAGCAGAAAGCAGGCCGGTAATGGACCATTACTTGTTGGCCAATGTGAGAAGGCTAAAATATCTCCGTCAGTACTGAATGAGAATATTCTTTAAAGAGGACCTTTCACTCGTATACAAACTAAAAACTAACTCTATCTGTGGGCAGAGCAGCGCCCAGGGGTCCCCCTGCACTTACTAGTATGCCTGGGCGCCGCTCCGTTCGCCCGGTATAGGCTCCGGTGTCTCAGCTCCGTCTGTTGTATTGGACTGATTTTTTGTAGGAGGCGTGTCCCTTGCTGCAGTGCTGGCCAATCGCAGCACACAGCTCATAGACTGGCTATGAGCTGTGCGCTGCAATTGGCCAGTGCTGCAGCAAGGGACACGCCTCCTACAAAAAATCAGTCCAGTACAACAGACGGAGCTGAGACACCGGAGCGGCGCCCTAGGCATACTAGTAAGTGCAGGGGGACCCCTGGGCGCTGCTCTGCCCACAGATAGAGTTAGTTTTTAGTTTGTATACGAGTGAAAGGTCCTCTTTAATAAAGTTTATCTTATTTGAAAAATCGTCAATTAAATATGCAAGTTAATCGAATCACGTAAGGGCATGAATCAACTTTTCTTTATTGTGTTGGCTTGGTAGAATTGTCGACATATTTGACAGATAGTGATATATAACACCCCTGCTTCAATAAAAAAATTTGGGGGGGGCAACTGGTATATCACACCAGTAGAAATTATTTGTTCCAATGGCGTTTGTCACTCTGTGTAGCTGAGGTAATGCAGCTAAACCGCAAACAAATGCTGCACTACCTAAATGCACTATATAGAAAGTATATTATTGGTATATAACACCCCTGCTTCAATCAGTTTTTTGTGGGGCAACTGGTATATCACATCAGTAGAAATTACTTGTTCCAATGGCGTTTCTCACTATCTGTAGCTGCGGTAATGCAGCAAAACCTGCAAACAAATGCTGCACTACCGAAATGCACTATATGGAAAGTATATTATTGGTATATAACACCCCTGCTTCAATCAGTTTTTTGGGGGGCTACTGGTATATCACACCAGTAGAAATTATTTGTTGCAATAGCGTTTGGCAGTATCGCAGCAGAACCGCACACAACTGCTGCACAATACAAATGCACTATAATATGCTTTCTATGTTAGAAAGTACAGTATATTACAAGTATATTACACCCCTCAGTAAGTCACACCTATCGATAGCACACCTATACCAGTCCTTAAAAGGCCCCTATATGCTTTCACCAGAAATAACTGCAGAGGTGACCTAAGAATATATATTTCTTGTTTGAATGAAATATGCCACTATATGCCTTAACCAAAAAACAATTATATAGTGAAGTGCATATATATGTTTCTGGTAGTACATAAATACGCTCCTATACGCTTTCAACAGAAATAACTGCAACAGTGCAGTGCATATATATTAGTCTTTTTTTTTACTAAAATACGCCCCTATATGCTTTCACCAGAAATAACTGCGACAGTGAAGTGCGTATATATTTTTCTTTATTACTGAAATACGCCCCTATATGCCTTTCCCAGAAATAACTGCAGCAGTGCAGTGCGTATATATTTGTCTTTGTTACTGAAATACTCCCCTATACACTTTCACCAGAAATAACTGCAGAAGTGAAATGCGTATATATATTTCTTGTCGTACTGAATAAGATACTAAGATATAAGCCTATAAAGGCTTTTCAACATAAGACTTGCAGCCCAATAACAAAAAGCTTAAATGACAGAGCTGTCTAATGACTATTTAGATCCTCAAATAATCTTTCCCTGCACTTGTAAATCACTTTCCTATCAATGTCCCTAGCGCCTTCTGATGTCTCTCCCTGCACTAAGATGCGTTGAAATGATTCCTTCCCTAGCCTTTCCCTGCACTTATAAATCGTTTTTCCTGTCCTTTTTTTTCCCACAATTGTTTTTCCAATAGCTGTCTCTAGCGCCTTCACACGTCTGTCCCTGCACTCTAAATGCTGGAAAATGTCTGACTAATATGGCTGACGTATTTATAGGGCTGTGACATAACAGGGATGGCTGGCTGCTGGTTGGCTGCATGCAGGCATGTCAATCTGGGTGATCCCGCCTACCCAGAGTTGCTTGCCCCATCTCTTAAGTCCTCACACGTGTAGCCACCATTTTAGGAAAAATGTGATTCGTTACTACGAAGCGCGAGGAAATTTGCATTAATTGTGAATAGAATTTTTCCTGAAATTCTAAATGAATTCACCGCTGAAGCAGCAAAATAGTCATCTCACGAATTTAAGAAAATCCCAAGTGTGAGGTTGTGAGTCTTGTAGTATAAGTGGTGATTGGTGAATAGGCTGGAAAATCCCTTTCCGAAAGACAGCTCTCTGGATCAATAAATAACACGCCAGGTATAGTAAAATCAATGATGGGTACGGAAATCAGTATGTGTCCATGTAAAGCATGCAAAAAAGAAATCCTCCAGGATGACCACTACTATCTGTAGATGGAGGTCACAATCAATCCTGATTTTTTAGGTCCATATGTCATAATAGAGAATACCAAACAAATTGGGTGCAAAAATTTGTAAAAATGTGTACTTACCTTAGCGGCCCGCTCTCCCCTCTGCTGCTGCTGTTGATGGAAGAAATATATAGAGAGAAGAAATATATAAGACATCATAGTAACATAAAGACAAGAACAAGGGAGGATTACAGGGGTAATGTCCAGCCGGGACTCACATGCTTCTTGTATGTCTCCTCCTGAAGCACTTCCAGGATCTTCTTTTTGGTCTACAAAAAAATACAAAATGAGGAAATAAAATGTGTGATGAGCAGAGGACAGAGGATCAGTCTATAAGATCTAATCAGCCCATTATGTCTGGACTTTGCACTTACCTTTCTGTTTTCTCCTCTCTGTTCATTTCTTCTTCTCTGTTGAACAGAAACATAATGAATAAAGTCACATTTTATAATTAATGGGGATTCTCATTTGTGGTAGGGACCAAAAAAACTGGTGTTTTTGGAGCAAGTCATGGAGGAGACTCTTAGGATTTTGGGCTAGATGGCTATAAGCCCAGCTCTGCTCTTGTTATAAACTTACATAGTCTCCAAGGTGAAAAATAGAGGGCATCTTCCAATCGTTCTTATCCTACAGTAGAAAACAGTCCTGGTTAACTGGAAGCACTCAGCAAATATGCCCCATATACCCCCTCATTCCAGCCCTATAATGTGCAATATGCTGTATGACTGGTGCCCACTAAAGGGAGTTATATCTGTAGCCTACAGCATTAATTCTAGGTCTATAAAGTATTACAAGTAGAATATCTACACTCACTAAATTTTAGAATCACATAATAAATCTGGCAGGTAGTATAGACATCGGATCTGGGATAAATAAAGGCAGAGTTCTGGGGCAATCAGTTTAGTAACTATCTCCCCTGCAGAGTCTATTCCTTTATACTTCCCCATAGATTATATAGGAGGATGGTTACTTATAGAAATGTATGGTTTCACACATCAGGACTACTCTCCCATGATCTTACAAGAAAGACTCCTATATTCTTACACAATTATTTTAAATTAGTGTTTGATATGAGATGACACTGTTTAACGCTGGTATATATGATTAGACCTTGAAGGTAGCAATATTCATATGCAGGATGCCTAGGCCCTAATATCCCTATAAGGCCCTGGAATAAGGTTAGGACCAGATACAACCCATTCCTCCCCAGATGGACAATGGAAGTCTCTGTCTCAGGCCCAGATACAAACAACAGGGAATATAACAAACATAAACAAATGCAACACTTAACTTAGCAGAGATGGACGAGCAGGACCACCACAGATGACCTCACACCAGCTCATTCAAACCCAAATAAAGCTATTTACCGCATAGTCAGAAGGGTGGGGTCATACTAAAAAGGGTAGAAGTGATAACAACTGAGCAACAGCTGAGAAAAGGGGAGTGGTTATTAACCCTATCAATACTGAATCAAGAGAAATCAAGGAGGCTGTTAGATTCCTCCATGCTCAGCCAGTCTCCCTGATCTCCTGACATCAGTCACCTGAGGGACTGTGACAGTTTGCAACTGTTTATAACATGCAATATGCTTGGTTCACCAGCAGGTGGCAGCCAACCTGGCAGAGCTGTAATTATGTAAAATGGAGCAAAGGGGAGTGGACCAGCCCTACTTCCTGCAGGAAGGGTGGGACCACTTAGAGTCAGTCTAGCTCACCCCCTGCTAGGGGACAGGTGTGCAGGGGCACGTCTCTGCTGGACATACCCACGCCAGCCAGAGCACCCTAAGCTCTGCTGGCCATGGAGGCCAAAGCTTGAAGCCTCAGTAGCCAGGAGGAAAGTTCCCTGGCATAACCATAAGTCAGACTACAAAGTGAAGTGCAGCTTACAGAAGAAGCTTAGTTATACAGCCAGCCTGTCAGTTCAGCAGAGTCAAAGAGAAACAGATATAGCAGAGTGGAGTTTGCCTGCCAGTTTCATACTAAAGCCCGCTGGAACCAAGACAAAGCCTGTAAACCATTTTGGAGAATGTTTATGCAAATTATCCAGGCAGGAGCACCATGACACACATAAAGAGACATTTTAGGCCGCACTATACCACTCGGCATTCCTACACCTGGGACGCGTTATGGAGGGCCCTAAGGGGAGGCGCCCGTTGCAGATCCATTGGCGCCAGAACTGTGTACTTATGACCTTCCGGTGAGGAGTTAGGATCCATATTTGGTTTTTGGATTGCTGGCTACCATACCCAAGGGGAAGGGCAGTGGGATCCTTCCAGCTTGAAGGAGGGGCGTGACCAACTAATGGTTAACGAATGCAAATATAGTAGAAAGGTGAGGCGGCACTGCAGGTGTCTGCAGCCAGCTCAGAAGTGGGAACTGTGTAGCTCAGTCGCAGTACAAACTTCAGTGGTGTAAACAATAATGAATGAAGTATGCGAGGAAGAAAATGATAGCGGCACTCACCCGAAAATCCGCCCCAGCCTGCTATTACCTTGTATATGTTTTTCAAGGATTAAAGAGATCGTTTGCTACATTCGGGTGAGTGCCGCTATCATTTTCTTCCTCGCATACTTCAACTAATAGTTAACTGCCCATGCAAGGCAGTGGCCATTATCTTTCTCTGAAGGGAGGTCATGCCATGTATCGTGCTTGGAGAGACCTTGAAACCCCGCTGATATCACTGCCTCCCATGTGAATACAACTTAAAAGGACTGTACCCATGTCTGGTAACTGACTTTTCTCTGTTAATTCTGACTGTACAATCACCTGTATATTGCATCTCTGTCCATGGTATATATCTGTGTGTATATAGTGTTGTATCTAGTGCGCCCTTAAGGCAATTAAATATATAATTTCATCTTGCACTGTTCTTTTGTCTCGATCTCCGAATCCCACACATCCATGTCTCAGTATTACATTACATGCTACCTGGGCTAGTTTCTGGTCTGATATAATCCCGTTAACGGACCGGGCTTATATCTAACGAGGAACTGGTGGCAGTGGCAAGACTCTGTTTTACTGGGGCAGTGAAAGGGCTCTCCCAGAATGTCAGGGTTGTGAGCCAGTGTTGTGCCATGCCTGAGTCCACATGAGCCACCCTCTCTCACTCCCCTTGCCTCCTTGTGCCCATGTGGACATGAGATGCTGATAAAAACTATGCCAAACTGACATTATATACTCCCAGGGAGGGTGAAACGTCACATCTTGGCTAAAAGTGACAAGACTGACGTAGTGTAACGCCAGGTGGGGTTTTGAGGTACAGTTCGTCACATGCCATTTGTTTCATATCCATGTATTATTCAATTGTTTGTAGGGATCAATATTGGGGGTCATGCATACTGTTACACTCCTTTGTATTTATTATTATCACAATATTTGTTATATTTATTTAAGAGTAGAGTTGAGCGAACACCTGGAAGTTCATGTTCAACCTCGCCGCAAACTTCGGGTTCGGGACTTTACCCTGAACCCCATTGAAGTCAAGGGGGACCCGAACTTTGGGGCACTAAAATGGCTGCAAAAGGAAGCAAAATAGGGGTAATAGCAGGACAATTGCCCTGCAAACAAATGTGGATAGGGAAATGAATTAAAATAACATTGAATAAAAAAAAAGTTTAAAATAATGATCTTGAACTAGGTGGCGGAGATCAAAGTGGAGTAGGAGGTTGAGGACGTGGCGGTGTAGGTGGAAACGGTGGTGGAGAAGGAGTAAGTAGCCAACACTATTTTTGTAGTTGTTTTTATTTATTTTTTATAAATTTGGGAAGACCCCAAAACATTGGGAAATATAAAAAAGAAAACAAAGAAAGAGAAAGTGCGTTGGAATATAACAATGACTGGGTGCGGCCGGTATACTTGTCTATTCTGCACAAGGTACGGATAAGTCCTGTGGGATCCATGCCTAGATCATTTGAATGAACGTGAGCTTGTCCACATTGGCTGTGGACAGGCGGCTGCGCTTGTCTGCAATCAACCCCCCTGCCATGCTAAACACATGTTCGGACAATACACTGGCCACAGGGCAGGCCAGCACCTCCAAGGCGTAAAGGGCAAGCTCAGGCCATGTGCCCAAATTGGAGACCCAGAAGTTGAATGGGGAAGACCCATCAGTCATTACGTGTACACGTACTGTTCCACCATGTTGCTGAAATGCTGCGTCCTGCCAAGACGTTTCATATCAGCTGGTGGTGCTGGTTATTGTGGCGTAGTGACAAAGCTTTTCCACATTTCGGCCATGCTAACCAAACCTTCTGAGATGCTGGCAGTGCCCCAGCTGCGTTGGTGACTTCTTCCTCCTCCTCTGCCTTTGTCTTGTGCTTCCACCGAGCCCCCGGTGTCAGGTGGAATGCTATCAGTAGAGTGTTTACCAGCGTGCACTTGTACTGATGCATCTTCCGATCATGCTCCAGTGAAGGAATTAAAGACGGCACGTTGTCCTTGTAGAGGGGATCCAGAAGGATGGCCACCCAGTAATCAGTACAAGTTAGAATGTGGGCAACTCAGCAGTCGCTGTGCAGGTACTGCAGAATGTAGTTGCTCATGTGTGCCAGGCTGCTGAGAGGCAACAACAAGCTGTCCTCTGTGGGAGGTGTATCGTCTCTGTCCCCCTAGCCACGCTCCAGTGATGCCCAATGATGCCAGGCAAGGTATGTGCATCAAACCGGCTAGGCCCTGAGATGCTATGAGATTTTGCCCATTATCACACACCACCAGGCTGGGCATGAGGCTCAGTGGCACCAACCACTCATCGGTCTGTTGTTTCATTCCCGTCCACAGCTCCTGCGTGGTGTGGGGTTTTTCCCCCAAACAGATGAGTTTCAAAACAGCCTGCTGTTATTTCCACCTGGCTGTGCTGAAGTTGGTGGTAAAGGTGTTACGCTGACCGGATGAGTGGTAGAGGAGAAAGCGGACTAGGAGGAGAAGGCAAGAGAAACATCCTGCAATCTTTGGTGGCGGAAGGACATGCGCCAAACTGCTATCCGCCTCAGGCCCAGCCGCCACTGCATTTACCCAGTGTGCAGTTAGGGAGATATAACAACCCTGCCCGTGCTTACTAGTCCACGTATCGATGGTTATGTGGACCTTGCCACAGATGCCGTTGCACAGTGCACACCTAATTTGGTCCGCCACTTTGTTGTGCAGGCCGGGGATGGCATGGCTCGCCTGTAAAAGTAGTGGCGGCTGGGAACCATGTACTGTGAGAAAGCCACCACCATAAGTTTTTTAAAAGTCTCCATCTCCCCCAGATGGAATGACAGCATGTCAAAGGACAGGAATTTTGACATGCTGACATTCAGGGCCAGGGATCGCGGGTGGGTAGGGGGATACTTCCTCTTTATCTCCAGTGTTTGGGAGGTGGACAGCTGAACACTACCATGGGACATTGTGGCGATGCTTGGTAACGGTGACGGACGTGGTGGCGTTGCTGCCACATCCTCTGTTTCCAGGGTGGCAGGTGTCACCGTCACTCCAGAGGGGGAGGAAGAGGCAGAGACTGCAGAAGAAGAGTGACCAGGAGGAGCCTGAGATCTTTCATGTTTTTTTAGGTGTTTGCTCCACTGCAGCTCGTGCTTTCCATTTAGATGCCTGGTCATGCAGGTGGTGCTCTGGTTTAGAACATTTATACCTCGCTTCAGGCTCTGATTGCACAGTGTGCAAACCACTCGCGTTTTGTCGTCAGCACATTGTCTGAAGAACTGCCACGCCAGGGAACACCTTAGAGCTGGCTTTGGTGTGCTTTGTCCCTGGGTGCGGTGGGCAGTAGAAGGCGTACTGGCTAGGGGACGGCAACTCTGCTTTTGCACACTGATCCCTCTTTTGCTGTGCGGCTGATGCTGTGTGACCACCACATCTTCCTCGGAAGTGCAAACGTCACCCGCATGACCTTGATTCCATGTACGGTCTAGGACCTCATCATCCTCCACATCATCTTCCACTCACTCTTCACCCCTGACCTCCTTGCCGGTCTCCACAATGCTTAAAACCGCAGCAGTTGGCACCTGTGTTTCGTCATCATCGGAGATGTGCTGCGGTGGTCCTCCTATGTCCACATCCTGAAACATAAGTGGTTGGGCATCAGTGAACTCAATCTCTTCCACTTCTGGAGCAGGGCTATGTGGATGGCCCTCGGAAACCCTGCCAGCAAAGTCATCAAAAAGTATAAGAGACTGCTGCATGACTTGGGGCTCAGACTGTTTGGCTGATTTGCAGGGGGGTGAGGTAAAAGACAGATGCCCATGGGCTTCAGGTGCCAATTCTGTGCTTTCAGCAGGGGACCGGGTAGGAGACAATGTGAATGAACTGGAGGCACTGTCAGCCACCCAATCTTCTACCGTCTCTACTTGTTCTGGCTTCACTATTTGTACACCGGTATTCGGGCCTACAAAATAGCGCTGAACGCTCTGTCGCCTACATGCACCCGAGGAAGGTGTTTCATTTGGGTGTGTAGCTGGCACAGATTGACCAACTTCCCTCCCTGCAACAGGAGCTCCACCAACCCCAGGAGCATATCCATGAAGCGAACATAATTACAAAAAACAAAATGGCTGCACACCGTTATATATACAAACAATAGAGCTAAGAAATGGGGGTCATTCTAGATAAAAGTGGTACAATACCGACTATAAATGAATAATGGAAGCTCTTAGCGCACATATGTGTCGGGCCCATCTACCAGACGTCAAGGTGGCTTCCGCAGAAGGGTCCCTATCACTAAATATACTGCCTCACTTTGGACTTACTTAAGCCTACAATATTCCCATCTACCTGGGACTTCTGAGCAGAGTACGTTTGTAGCTGGTTCCTACTCTGCCCTGAATATTGTAGGCTTAAGTAAGTCCAAAGTGAGGCAGTATATTTAGTGACAAGGACCCATCTGCGGAAGCCACCTTGACGTCTGGTAGATGGGCCCGACACGTATGTGTGCTAAGAGCTTCCATTATTTATTTATAGTCGGTATTGTACCACTTTTATCTAGAATGACCCCCATTTCTTAGCTCTATTGCTTGTATATATAATGGTGTGCAGCCATTTAGTTTTTTATAAATGGGTATATGTCACCCACTGAACTAACAGAAAGATTAACTATATTATTTTCCTGTCACATATGCAGTGCAGGTGTACTTCACGCAATAAATGGGTATATGACATGCACCTAACTAACAGATGGACTAACTATTATATTTGTGTGTCAGGGGTACAGAGTACAATGTTGCATTGCACCCACAAAAAAATCGCTGTAGGTCACCCACAGAATTAACAGCCAGATTTAGAATTAGCTTTCTGTGTCAGGGGTGCAAAGATGGTGTATTGCACCAACACAAAATCGCACTAACGCTGTCCCTCACTTCAGCTGCCTGCTTTCTGTCTCTTCACTACAGAGAGCTGATGGGCAGTTCTACACGTGATCCGCCTTATATAGAGGCTGGGTCACATGATGCACTGGCCAATCACAGCCATGCCATTAGTAGGCATGGCTGTGATGGCTTCTAAAGCTTGTTGATTAGCTGCCCTACAGCCTTTCAACAACCTTTTAAGCTGTGTGCCCTTAGAAGCCATCACAGCCATGCTAATGGCTAATGGCATGGCTGTGATTGGCTGGTGCATCATGTGATGTGGTCGTGTCCTGTGACATGAGATTGCCAATACAGTATACTGCACTGTGATGTGCATATAATATATTACACTTCATTAATTCTGTGCATGAATATTATGATCAGGCTTAACATTAAAACCCTGTGCCCATTAATTTGCCTTTCCCACTCTCTGATGAATCGAGGGCCTGGGTGCCACAGGGCCAATGAGGTATTCTGTGGTTTCAGATCTTGTAATTCTTCTAATTTGCTCGGTGTGGCCTCCATGGATCCCAAAGATGATGATCAGATTGAGATTCAGGAATTTGGAGACAAGTCATCAACTAGATCTATTTGTCATGTTCCTCTTGATGCAATCCACTTGATGCCAAGGCCTGAGGTGTAGAGCAGAACATTTTCCAAAGCATCACACTACCTTCCGATAGTGCATCTGGTGCAATCTCCTTCCCAGGTAAGTGATGCACACACACTCAGTCCACATGTTGTAATGTGATTCATCAGATCAGGCCACCTTGTTCCCATAATGTATCTGGTGCCATCTCTTCCCTAGGTTAGTGATGCACATGCCCCCAGCCATCTACATGATGTATTGTGATTCCTCCGACCATAGTGTCTTCCCATGGTCCCCAGTAGTCAGCATGGACACTCTGACCGGTATGCAGCTACATAGCCCCATACAAAGAAAGCTGCAATGCCCTGTGTGTCCTCACTGCTTTCTATCATCATCACCAGCAGGTAATTTCTTGCTCTTCAGTAAATATTCTGTGGGATCAGACCAGACGTGCTTGCCTTCAACCCCCTCATGTATCAGTGAGCAATTGGCATGGGCATCCAGGACCCTATCGCTTGTTCGCTGTTTGTCCTTTTTTGCACCACTTTTGGTAGGTAGTAGCCACTGAATACTTGGAAGACACACAACATACCCTTATAGCCAAGAGTGGTACTCAGAGGTGTGCTCCAATAACCAATCCTTATAGGCACGGGTGGTATTCAATTAATTTTTATAGCAGGTTCCCTGCTCAATGGCATACATGCTATGCGCGCCACAGCAATTTTTTTTTTATGTTAAGCCGCACTTTTAAGTCTGCCCAATGTCTATCTATACATGTCCCAATCCCAACCAGCCGCCATGTGCCCCTACACAGTAGCTATGTATCATTACTGGCACAGCTATTATACAAGTTATGCTTCAAAACCAGTTGGGCAAAGACTTATAGGACAGCTACCTTCCATCTAGTGGCATCAGAGCTTAGATTTTTTTTTCCTTTTGGAAAGAGAGCTGATTTGGATATATTTTTCCTATGCTACACAACTAAAATCACAATTATGTAGTAAGAACACACTGGGACTTGAATTTTTACTAGAATAAGTCATTTGGACTGAAATAGATACAATTCATAAAGACAAATTGGAGCATTCAGCCAACAGTTAAACATATGTAATCCTTCAATATTGAAGCATGTTTCCTTCTATTGATGGTATTAAGCCCACCGTACAGCTCGCATGATTCATTATGGCAGCCTACACTGTAATGAACTCAAGCAACCACTGATGGAAAGCCCCCGCTCTTCTTCTACTGCTCAAGGAATATGATGCAGATCAGATATTAAGGATACTTGTAAGCTCCATATACTGAAGAACACTCCTACACAGCAAGTTTGAAATATATGCTTCTGTCCTGTAATTATCTTAGTCCTTGAGACTGATCTTGAAGTATCTGAGATCTTGGTATATCCAACATGAACAAATGAGGAATTCTAATGGGGTAGGCTTTGATGTATAGCGAATTATGTGAAGGACCATAGATTACACTAAAATAGAAAAATACACAGTAGGAAAACTTGGACTGATGTACAATAATTCAGAAGAATTCAACAAGAAGTTAATTCTAACTATAGAAAATCGACCTATGAGATATAGATAGATCAATCATTCGATTGATTGATCAGCTGATCAATAGCTAGGGGCACCGCAAAATGACTTTCACTTTATTTACCTCATAAATGTCTCTTTTAGTGTCTATGAATATCATAGCAGTAATCATTTTGGGCTGGATAGCAATAGACATCCCAAACAGGGTCAGCCCAAACTGCTTACCTTAGATAGACCTAGCAGAAAAGAACATAGTAGTAACGTGTTTGTGGCGAAACCAACCTCGCCACTGGGTTTTGGAAAGGGCTGTTTAAAAGCCTCTTGCCTCAGGATTATGGCCCATAGTAACTTTAAAGGAGAAGACAGACCGGCCGCACAGCTTAAATCTGTCTGTAGAATTGTATTTTATGTTATTATGCGTTCGGTTAAATTGTATGTTATTTAGATAATTTTGTACTCCGCACACCTTGGATCCAGTGTGGGTGCCTGTGAGAGTGGTTTAGGACATCCAGCGCCAGCCTCCTGACCCTGCCTACAGAGCCCGCTGAAGAAGGTCGTACAGACCGAAACGTTCGGGAATTTTCTGATATGGCACATACTTACCATTTATAAATGAATTGCACTATGAATTGCACTGGATGTACATGAACGATATTCTGTATACTGAAAATTAAAATGTGAAACTTTATTTTGCAAAAAAACTTTTGGAGTGCCGTGGATTTAACTTAAATTGTATGTTATGTGAGGGTACCCAGATAGCTAATATTATTGTATTCGTGTATTATTCACCTAATGATATGCACTCAGACTTGAGCTATCTGGGGATATGTTAAATGTCTGTGGTTGCTGTGGGGGTGTGCCATTGTGTGTTTAAATGGTGATGTCTGTCCTGTTGTCTCCACATGTGTATTGGTGATCTCCCTTTGTCCTGAGAGATAATTGAATTACCTTCGGTTGTCTCCGGGACGGAGAGGAGGAAACCATGATGCATTGTGGGGATATGTTGTATCTGTCCTGTGTCGCAGTCTCCCTTCTGGTCCTCTGGGGGCGTGAACGATTGGTTGCTGTATTTACATTGTATGTGTTGTAAATTACTGATTGGTTGTATTTCAAAACCATGTGGGCGGACCTGTATTTGCAACAACTGTAATAAAAACCAGGCTGGGTGTGCCAGCACGTCAGACTACTGCTTGACCCTCAAGACGGAGCCTTGTCTCGTTATTGGGGGGATTCCCTGTATGCTGTTGGAGACTGATTGCCAGGAGTGTAAGCGGATTGTATGCTTTTCCTGTTCGTCTGCTGGCAGCTATTTGCGAGGTTCCAGTTTGGAGTGCTATTTTGTATCCAGTTCTGGAGTTTGGTGTTCTGCAGTAGCTGTGCCTGTCTCTCAGGAAAGGGGCATATCGCCTAAACTGATTTTAACCCCTTGTCTGCTGAAACGGTCCGTTACAGTGTTGTCCCTGAGGTAATTGATGCTTTCCCCCAACAACAGATCCCTGATTGGGTTATCTATACTTCACCATCACCAGTGGAGCAGAAGTTGGTAGAAAAGTAACTGATTCAGTACCCTAACTGATGATGACACCAAGAAACGGAGGCCAGCTTGTCTAGCCCTGCTCTTGGATTGGCCAAGACTGCTCACGTGAGCGGTACTGACCAATTCGAGGACAGCAGGAAGTGTCTTGGACTACCAAATGCTCAGTATGCGTCAGGTAGTCTGAGAAGTGATGTAGCGATCTTGGATGGCAGAAGAGAAGCCCAGGAACTGGTGGATCTGACCAGATGGAAAGAGAGCAGCAGGTAAGTATTTGTTTGCCAGTTAATGTGAATTTTCTTTCTTGAACTAGAGGAGCACATTAAATGAAATCCACCAAGAAATGTAAAAGAAAAGATAAAGCTCAATTTATCTGTTTTTCCTAGATGCGCACACGTCATAAGACAGACTGTTTGGACCATTAGTTGTACAGATAAAATAATTTCTATAATCACAGGAATATCACGGTGAATCCTGTCTTGTTCTGACTGCGATCAAGCTTGGGAAATTCTAGTGCCATGCTCTCGCCTAATAACTCCCAAGAAAAAATTAATAAAAGTTGGTTTACTAGTAATCTCGTGACAGCGGCTCATTTATTAAAGCTAATTGAGAGGTTGTTTTTACATGAGGAATTTGTGCTCTTGGCATTCATTACTTTTACGCTAATTTTTACTGCATGTTCATTTATGCATTACAGGCGACACACAGTTCTCCCGTCCTTGTCATTTTTCAAAACTGAAGTCAGAGGCTTTAGAACTGATGGACGATTAATCACATTAAATGCTAAAGTTTGGTGCTGCAAAATTGTTTCCCTGATAGATGGACCAAAAGAGATTTTCTTTTCCTAGCTGCGATTGACTTAATGTTATGATAGTCTCAGGCATCTGTAACACAAATATGAGATAGTGACAGGTCATTTTTTTATGGGGGTCTCTGCAACGACTTCAAAAGGTGGGTCCCAGTGAAGAGAGGACACTGGCTGGCCTGCCTCTATTCCTAGAGGTCATCTTAACCTTACGATGCTTCCATAATAATAAACTTGATAGTCTACCCAGTTTTTTTATATTGATATAGGTTATTTGAGATGCTGTGCTGGTGGATAGGGGACCCACCTTTCTCAGGGATCCACCAGGGGATTCCCCTGTGCTTTAATGATTGCGTCAGGGAAAATATATCTATGTTATTGTACAGAGTGGCCAAATAATATCTCTTTATAGGGCCATAGAATAGTGATAGAAACATAAAAGCATATACAAACCGGATTCCCAAAAAGTTGGAACACTATACAAATCTTGAATAAAAACTGAATGCAATGATGTGGAGGTGCCAACTTCTAATATTTTATTCAGAATAGAACATAAATCACGGAACAAAAGTTTAAACTGAGAAAATGTACCATTTTAAGGGAAAAATATGTTGAATCAGAATTTCATGGTGTCAACAAATCCCCAAAAAGTTGGGACAAGGCCATTTTCACCACTGTGTGGCATCTCCCCTTCTTCTTACAACACTCAACAGACGTCTGGGGACCGAGGAGACCAGTTTCTCAAGTTTAGAAATAGGAATGCTCTCCCATTCTTGTCTAATACAGGCCTCTAACTGTTCAATCGCCTTGGGCCTTCTTTGTTGCACCTTCCTCTTTATGATGCGCCAAATGTTCTCTATAGGTGAATGATCTGGACTGCAGACTGGCCATTTCAGTACCCGGATCCTTCTCCTACGCAGCCATGATGTTGTGATTGATGCAGAATGTGGTCTGGCATTATCTTGTTGAAAAATGCAGGGTCTTCCCTGAAAGAGATGACGTCTGGATGGGAGCATATGTTGTTCTAGAACCTGAATATATTTTTCTGCATTGATGGTGCCTTTCCAGACATGCAAGCTGCCCATGCCACACGCACTCATGCAACCCCATACCATCAGAGATGCAGGCTTCTGAACTGAGCGTTGATAACAACTTGGGTTGTCCTTGTCCTCTTTGGTCCGGATGACATGGCGTCCCAGATTTCCAAAAATTACTTTGAATCGTGACTCGTCTGACCACAGAACAGTCTTCCATTTTGCCACACTCCATTTTAAATGATCCCTGGCCCAGTGAAAACGCCTGAGCTTTTGGATCTTGCTTAGAAATGGCTTCTCCTTTGCACTGTAGAGTTTCAGCTGGCAACAGCGGATGGCACGGTGGATTGTGTTCACTGACAATGGTTTCTGGAAGTATTCCTGAGCCCATTCTGTTATTTCCTTTACAGTAGCATTCCTGTTTGTGGTGCAGTGTTGTTTAAGGGCCCGGAGATCACGGGCATCCAGTATGGTTTTACAGCCTTGACCCTTACGCACAGAGATTGTTCCAGATTCTCGGAATCTTCGGATGATGTTATGCACAGTTGATAATGATAGATGCAAAGTCTTTGCAATTTTTCGCTGGGTAACACCTTCCTGATATTGCTCCACTATCTTTCTGCGCAACATTGTGGGAATTGGTGATCCTCTACCCATCTTGGCTTCTGAGAGACACTGCCACTCTGAGAAGCTCTTTTTATACCCAATCATGTTGCCAATTGACCTAATTGGTGTTAATTGGTCTTCCAGCTCTTCGTTATGCTCAAATTTACTTTTTCCAGCCTCTTATTGCTACTTGTCCCAAATTTTGGGATTTGTTGACACCGTGAAAATTTGAATCAACGTATTTTTCCTTTAAAATTATACATTTACTCGGATTAAACGTTTGATCTGTCATCTACGTTCTATTACAAATAAAATATTAGAAGTTGGCACCTCCACATCATTGCATTCAGTTTTTATTCACAATTTGTTTAGTGTCCCAACTTTTTTGGAATCCGGTTTGTATATATATATATATATTTACAGTACCTGAACACAGTCACAGCATAAGAGCGTATTTTATTTCCGTGTCCATTCCGTTTTTGCGGACCGTATGCGGAACCATTGATTTTAATGGGTCCGCAAAAAAAATAGAAGTTACTCCATGTGCATTCCATTTCCTTATGTCCGTATTTCTGTTCTGCAAAAAAATAGAACATGTTCTATTATTGTCCACATCACGGACAAGGATAAGACTGTTCTATTAGGGGCTATCTGTTCCGTTCCGCAAAATACAGAATGCACACGGATGTCATCCATATTTTTTGCTGATCTGTTTTTTGCGGACCGCAAACGGTTGTGTGCATGAGCCCTAAAAGTGTGCAGCTAGCCCCGGAAGAGTCAATGCCAAAAATGGGAGTGGTTGTGGTCCCAATGAAGTGTTATGTCACAGTGTACTGTACTCCCCCAGGACGTTGCTTTCTGAGGATCAGTGCAGTGGAAATGTAGTTTCTGTAGGCCAGAATTAAATGCATGAAAGTATATTTTACCAAGTGCATAGTAGAACTTCATATACATTCATCAGCATCAATTTCCAAGTGTAGTTCTCTCTGGCACCTATAAGAATATTGAGGAAGGTTGAATGGCTACAGTCTAGCACTTATGTTTAACTGGCCTTGTGGTAGTCTGGTGATGGCCATAGACCCTACAGGGAAACTTCCCAGTGGGGTAATGACCAGGGGGCCACCTGATCCCTTCCGATGGTCGCAGGCCAGGTACCTAATGATCTGATGCTCAACAGCCACTGGAACTCTCCTGAACTCAACTGTATTACTATCCTCATGTCTGTGATAATGCTGAATATAGTTGTGGCAAGGGTGGCAGTATTTTGTGCTGCACTATGGTATTGCTGGCCCTGCCTACTTGTTGTTCCTGCCTATTCTGTCAATTTGGATCCGCCTACAACAAGGGGCCACTTTTAGTTTTTTTTCAGTACTTTAAGTTCCCAATCCGCCCCTGGGTGTCTTTGGTATATAGTCCCTCACCTCCCAGCTTTAGTCCTTAGGCAGCCTCTAGCTGTAGTTCTCTTTGGAGAAAATCCATCTTAGGAGCAGGAGCTTAGGCATGCGCTGCCTCTCCACTTACTGTCTTCACAGGAACTCCCCCTCTTGGCAGAAAGCAGCACCAGCCAACTCCTGACAAGAGGGGAGGATCAAGGTGGTTGGTAGTGATGAGCGGCAGGGGTCATATTCAAATTTGTGATATTTCGCAAATATTTTGTAGAATATTCATCGAATATTTGTGAATTCAAATATTCGTTATATTTTACATTCTTTTTCTTTACTCGAAAATCGGCAAGGTAATGATTGCGTAATATGCAAATATTATGCAATCAATACAGGTATTGGCTGAAAAACTAATATATAGCACTATAGAATATAGTGCTATATATCAGTTTTTAGAATATTCGTAATTTTTTTCATCTGAACACATGATTCCTCGCTGCTTCTTGCTTGTGGGTCAATGAGTCATTGGCCCACAAGCAACATAAGCAGATAGGAATCAAGACTTCAGTTGGAAAAAAATGCTGACTATTCTAAAAAACTAATATATAGCACTATAATGAATATAGTGCTATATATTCGTGTTTTTTTCTCCATCTGAAGTCATGATTTCTCCCTGCTTAAGTTGCTTGTGGGCCAATGACTCATTGGCCCACAAGCAAGAAGCAGCAAGGAATCATGTGTTCAGATGAAAAAAATGATGAATATTTAATATAACGAATATCTAGCACTATATTCTAAATATTTGCTCATTCTCAAAGTGGCGATATTCGAGATAACAATTCGCTTTTCGAATATTCGTGCTCAACACTAGTGGTTAGCCCTTTTCCTTGCCAACCTTTGTCTTCCATTCCTTTGCTGGTAGATAGGGCCACATCAATTCAATATACAAACCGGATTCCAAAAAAGTTGGGACATTATACAAATCGTGAATAAAAACTGAATGCAATGATGTGGAGATGGCAAATGTCAATATTTTATTTGTAATAGAATGCAGATGACAGCTCAAACGTTTAATCTGAGTAAATGTATCATTTTAAAGGAAAAATTCATTGATTCAAAATTTCACAGTGTCAACAAATCCCGAAAAAGTTGGGACAAGTAGCAATAAGAGGCTGGAAAAAGTAAATTTGAGCATAATGAAGAGCTGGAAGACCAATTAACACTAATTAGGTCAATTGGCAACATGCTTGGGTATAAAAAGAGCTTCTCAGAGTGGCAGTGTCTCTCAGAAGCCAAGATGAGTAGAGGATCACCAATTCCCACAATGTTGTGCAGAAAGAGATTGGAGCAATATCAGAAAGGTGTTACCCAGCGAAAAATTGCAAAGACTTTGCATCTATCATCATCAACTGTGCATAACATCATCCGAAGATTCAGAGAATCTGGAACAATCTCTGTGCGTAAGGGTCAAGGCCGTAAAACCATACTGGATGCCCGTGATCTCCGGGCCCTTAAACGACACTGCACCACAAACAGGAATGCTACTGTAAAGGAAATAACAGAATGGGCTCAGGAATACTTCCAGAAACCATTGTCAGTGAACACAATCCACCGTGCCATCCGCTGTTGCCAGCTGAAACTCTACAGTGCAAAGAAGAAGCCATTTCTAAGCAAGATCCACAAGCTCAGGCGTTTTCACTGGGCCAGGGATCATTTAAAATGGAGTGTGGCAAAATGGAAGACTGTTCTGTGGTCAGAAGAGTCACGATTTGAAGTTCTTTTTGGAAATCTGGGACGCCATGTCATCCGGACCAAAGAGGACAAGGACAACCCAAGTTGTTATCAACGCTCAGTTCAGAAGCCTGCATATCTGATGGTATGGGGTTGCATGAGTGCGTGTGGCATGGGAAGCTTGCATGTCTGGAAAGGCACCATCAATGCAGAAAAATATATTCAGGTTCTAGAACAACATATGCTCCCATCCAGACGTCATCTCTTTCAGGGAAGACCCTGCATTTTTCAACAAGATAATGCCAGACCACATTCTGCATCAATCACAACATCATGGCTGCGTAGGAGAAGGATCCAGGTACTGAAATGGCCAGTCTGCAGTCCAGATCTTTCACCTATAGAGAATATTTGGCGCATCATAAAGAGGAAGGTGCAACAAAGAAGGCCCAAGACGATTGAACAGTTAGAGGCCTGAATTAGACAAGAATGGGAGAGCATTCCTATTTCTAAACTTGAGAAACTGGTCTCCTCGGTCCCCAGACGTCTGTTGAGTGTTGTAAGAAGATGGGGAGATGCCACACAGTGGTGAAAATGGCCTTGTCCCAACTTTTTAGGGATTTGTTGACACCATGAAATTCTGATTCAACATATTTTTCCCTTAAAATGGTACATTTTCTCAGTTTAAACTTTTGTTCCGTGATTTATGTTCTATTCTGAATAAAATATTAGAAGTTGGCACCTCCACATCATTGCATTCAGTATTTATTCACACAGAGATACTCCCATACACATAATTAAAGGGGTATTATCATCTGGGACATAGGATAGGCTATAAATATTAGGATGGGAATACCTTTTTAATGGCACTATGTACATTGTATGAAAATACTATTGTTTTCCACGTGTTGAAACTAAAATGACAGGGTACTCCGATTTCCGAATGGATTAAAAATCTAATAATGTAACCCTTACATAGTCGTATACGATAAATGACCAACGTTCGGATACCACAATGACTAAAAATGGTCCCCTAATAATTGTTTTTTCCTCTATTCACTTCCCAATAGCCACGCACAAATGCATCTTCTATTCATATCTTCGGGCAAAATGGTTGTTATGTTTTTTTAATGGACCTATAAAAATATATTTTTATGGTGGGTCAGAAACGAGCCAGTACATTCCTCTCTCATGCCAGCGCTGTAAATGGTATTAGGGTCATTAAAGATGCTGTGACTTTTCAGAAAGGGAATCATACTTGTGCACACCAGAGCGAACATTTCAAGGACCTGTACAGATGCTTTAATGACAATACCATTTCACAGTACTCTGGAAACAGGCAGCAAGGCAATTATTGTAGAAATAATCATGCTTATTTATAGAGCACTTTATGTCAAGGCAATTTCATCTGCAGAACATTATGTACACATACACAAATGAAAACAAATAAAGCATGCTACAGTCACCTAGTAGCAGCCCGCAGCGCGCCAATGATACAAGCAAACTCCAAGGATGAGATTTTATTTTTACTATTATTACTATGACAAAGTTAAGTTTCCACTCAGAGGTAAAGTTATGTGTTTACTTCTTTACCTTGCAGATCGCGGCTTTGTTACACTCCAAGACCAGGTTTTCTTAGCCTATTTATTTTACAGATTTTGCTTTTTTTCCTGCATCATTATAGCATTTTGATAAGGTGGCTCATAATTAAAGATAAATTAATTGATTTGGTTTGAAAATAATTTGACCCAAATTTTAGGATTGAAACAGAATCATAATTTATCTGCAATTGTTTATTATATGATGTATCTGCCGTATGGTTCAGAATGATAAGATATGGTTGGCATTGGAAATGGAACTTTCCATTCCATTTTTCTCTTTTGGTAGGAGTTGGCTGGTCCTAGTTTCTGCCAAGAGGAGGAGGAGTTCTAGAGAGTTCTAGGGAAAGTTAGCTGAGCAAGCCTCGAGGGAGGTTGCACGTCCATCTGCTCCAGCTCCAAGGGCCCAAGGACTACGAAAACAGCTCAACTGTGAGGAATACTACTCAGGGGAGACAACAGTTTATATCAGGACTACAGCTATACAAAATCCACTGCAAGGTGAGGGATAACAACTTAAGACATCAGCACAATTCAGGCATATGAAAAATCATGCATTTCACAAGTTGACACCTACAGCCACAAGTGCAGGGCTTCTTGCTGTTAGCTAAAGGAAAGCAGGAGAGAGAGAAGGACTGCTATCTGCCATGTTGCCTGCCACCATACTTCATCAACTGGGGATAGAGCCATTTACCTTGTACAGATGATATCCTTTGCACTCAGAAAAGAAAACTGCTTGTTGTTCTACATTTACCTGATCCTTTCATATCACCTTTTCACTGCACCTAACACTAGAGAGTGACATCCTAAAAAAGTATACCGTGACACAACTCATCAGGACCACTACCACTTTCATCTTTACACTGGCTCCTCAAGGGCTCCCTTTACAATTTAGGTGAAGTGGCGTCAGCCATTTTACAAATCAGAAGACGGGAAAGATAAGGAAAGAGGATCACATAATATGGAGGTGTTTGTGTATACACTCCATTAGGCATTTACCTGCGGAAAGTGAAAATATTTGGTCTATTAAAAAACATACCATAAAAATTCAGACAATGAAGTGTCTTTAAAGAGACTGTCCACCAGGCATAGCCATATATGTTGTTGTCACTTTGACATTACTTACTAATGCTGTTCAGTGAGCCCTAGTGGTAGTGACCCTGATAAGATGTTGTGTCACAGTGTACACCCTCAGGTCGTCGCTCTCTGGGGGTCGTTGCAGTGGAAAGGTGGTTGGAGTAATCAGGCCAGAAGTAAAAGTCTAACACCAGCCCCATCTAGTGATGGCTGTGAATACGGCCTATTAAAACTGTGTGTACAGAAGACATGAAAGGCATTGTATTATATTGTAAACCCCTCTTTTGCAGTGTATACCGCTGCTCTGCAGTGGAATGCTGCACTCCGATTACATACGAAGAGCTTTTCATGCAACGCGCCGCCCCCCAGGGCTGATAATGTCCCAGGTTTTTAGGAAAGCCGAGTGCTGTGGTGCAGCTTTAATAGTCTCTGTGTGTGTCACTGTGCTCCTAACTGGTGTGACAAAGCGAGAGGTTGTGTCTGGCAAGGCATTTTTTTTTTCTCCCAGCATGTGCGGCTGGGCTGGTTTCCAGCCAGGTGAGATCAAATACCAGACCAGAGTTTAAGTGCCGATCCAGGTTGCAGCAGCACCTGGCTGTCCTTAAATAGGCAGCTGGGCTCAGCAGAGAGGTTTTTGTGCCGTGCTGGTAGGGCTGAGAGCTGCATGCTGTGGAAACAGGCCCCTAAAGCCTGCTCTGGACTACTGGAGGCAGGACTGCCAGCAAGTTGACTTGTGTTATATGAACTTTCCATTGTGTGTGAATTAACACCAAGACTGCAAAGTTACGTGCTGTTTTGTGCAATTGCCTCAAGTGTGAATAAACACTGACGTTTTGAGTTAAGAACTTGTATTTTGCCTCTGTACTGCGCCCCCTTACCCTATCTACAAGAGCGAAACCCCACACTGGATACCGTTGATCACCAGGGATTGGCTCCGAAGCAATAAAGGGGATTAGTAATGGTGGACAGTGTCGGACTGGGGTACCTAGAGCTCACCAGAAAATGTATTTTGGGTGCCCACCATACCGATACATTCAAGTACAATAATCTAACAAGTTTTTTATATAACCATAGACTGGTTAAAGTGCTGTACATTGAATATGTGTATGTAGTGCAGTAAATCTAATGTGTTATGTGCCACTTGTGCAGGGGGGATAGACTAGGGGCCCACCTTGCTCAGGAGCCCACCGGGGGATTCCCCTTCACCCCTGTAGGCCAGTCCGAGCCTGATGGTGGAGGTGGAGAATAAGTCGAGTCCAGACTTTTATAAAGTTCAATAGTTTTACTTGCATCAACTTGTATCCAGACAGTTTTCAGGCTTTCTCTTGGTTCCAGCAGGCTTTTTCATTAACTGGCAGGCAAACTTGAGTACTCTGCTTTACCTCTCTCTGCTATGCTAAACAGCTCAATTCTGGCAGCCGGACTTTAGGACTGTTCTGGTACCCCTGGAGTGAGGTGCCTTTGTCTGTTAACCCCCTCGCAATATTCTGTCTGTAAATCGATAAGGAATCATTGTGCTCTATGAACGGCTTACCTCTGGAGAGACTCCTGGTGCAGGAGGGGGGCCTCCCCTCACTGTTACATCTTCGCACATCTGCATCTGACGCTGCCCTGGCTTAGACTGACTAGACACTCTATGCTGCCCCTCCTTTGGTAGGAAATGGGACTAGCCCACTTCTGCCTAAAAGAGGGAGAATGGAATGGTGAACCAGGCACATTACATGAACATAACAAATAACAGTTGCATAGCAATGGTTAGAAATGCACCATGTAAGAGGACCTGGAATCAATACACAGATTACATTGTTGGTAGCAATTAAAAACAGTAGCAGGGTGTGGAAACGGTAATACCACTCTGGGGTATTACATTTAGTTCTGTGATATGAAGGCTATGCAGTGTTCATTTAAAGGGCTTGTGCAGGATTACAAAAACATGGCTTCTTTCTTAAAAAAAAACAACAAAAAAAACGAAAGACAGAAATAACAGCACCATATCTATCAATAGCAGTGGCACACGTTCCATGTAGACAAACCACATGACTGATATGGGCCCGGGGAGATGGGAACCCAGCACTGAACTTCTACAGCCACTATTTTGTTAGTCTGGAAGAGATTTTAGAAAACGGTTGGTCATTACAACTAGAGATGAGCAAATTTCTTGAAAATTCGATTCGGCTGATTTGTTGAATATCACAAAAAGATTAGCTTTATGATGAATTACTTCTCCATGAAGTGCATTTTTTTGTAAGTAGCAGGTGCAATGACAGGAAGCTGCGATAGCGACGCCCTCATCATTGTACCCCTACATACAGTACAGACCAAAAGTTTGGACACACCTTCACATTCAAAGAGTTTTCTTTATTTTCATGACTATGAAAATTGTAGATTCACACTGAAGGCATCAAAACTATGAATTAACACATGTGGAATTATATACATAACAAAAAAGTGTGAAACAACTGAAAATATGTCATATTGTAGGTTCTTCAAAGTAGCCACCTTTTGCTTTGATTACTGCTTCGCACACTCTTGCCATTCTCTTGATGAGCTTCAAGAGGTAGTCACCTGAAATGGTTTTCACTTCACAGGTGTGCCCTGTAAATGGGGTTGGGACCATCAGTTGCGTTGTGGAGAAGTCAGGTGGATACACAGCTGATAGTCCTACTGAATAGACTGTTAGAATTTGTATTATAGCAAGAAAAAAGCAGCTAAGTAAATAAAAACGAGTGGCCATCATTACTTTAAAAAATTAAGGTCAATCAGTCCGAAAAAATTGGGAAAACTTTGAAAGTGTCCTCAAGTGCAGTCACAAAAACCATCAAGCGATACAAAGAAACTGGCTCACATGCGGACCGCCCCAGGAAAGGAAGACCAAGAGTCACCTCTGCTGCGGAGGATAAGTTCATCCGAGTCACCAGCCTCAGAAATCGCAGGTTAATAGCAGCTCAGATTAGAGACCAGGTCAATGCCACACAGAGTTCTAGCAGCAGACACATCTCTAGAACAACTGTTAAGAGGAGACTGTGTGAATCAGGCCTTCATGGTAGAATATCTGCTAGGAAACCACTGCTAAGGACAGGCAACAAGCAGAAGAGACGTGTTTGGGCTAAAGAACACAAGGAATGGACATTAGACCAGTGGAAATCTGTGCTTTGGTCTGATGAGTCCAAATTTGAGATCTTTGGTTCCAACCACTGTGTCTTTGTGCGACGCAGAAAAGGTGAACGGATGGACTCTACATGCCTGGTTCCCACCGTGAAGCATAGAGGAGGAGGTGTGATGGTGTGGGGGTGCTTTGCTGGTGACACTGTTGGGGATTTATTCAAAATTGAAGGCATACTGAACCAGCATGGCTGCCACAGCATCTTGCAGCTGTATGCTATTCCATCCGGTTTGCGTTTAGTTGGACCATTATTTATTTTTCAACAGGACAATGACCCCAAACACACCTCCAGGCTGTGTAAGGGCTATTTGACCATGAAGGAGAGTGATGGGGTGCTGCGCCAGATGACCTGGCCTCCACAGTCACCGGACCTGAACCCAATCGAGATGGTTTGGGGGTGAGCTGGACCGCAGAGTGAAGGCTAAAGGGCCAACAGGTGCTAAGCATCTCTGGGGACTCCTTCAATACTGTTGGAAGACCATTTCAGGTGACTACCTCTTGAAGCTCATCAAGAGAATGCCAAGAGTGTGCAAAGCAGTAATCAAAGCAAAAGGTGGCTACTTTGAAGAACCTAGAATATGACATATTTTCAGTTGTTTCACACTTTTTTGTTATGTATATAATTCCACATGTGTTAATTCATAGTTTTGATGCCTTCAGTGTGAATCTACAATTTTCATAGTCATGAAAATAAAGAAAACTCTTTGAATGAGAAGGTGTGTCCAAACTTTTGGTCTGTACTGTACATGATCGCGGCATCTGAGTGTAGTGTGAAATTAACATTAAAAGTCCATTTGCGTGCGACGGGCTGCCTGCCGCCATCTTGCTTAAAGATCTCAGCCGAAATCACGCGCGGCGGGAGATTACGTCATCACTCTGGCCAGCGTGGTGACGTATGACAGGATTTCGGCCAATATCTTCAAGCAAGGTGGAGGCTGGCGGCACTTCGCGTGTAAATGGAGGAGGTAAGTTTGAATTTCAGGATTATTCGATTCGCTAACACGAAGCACAGGGACATTTGGCTTCTAGACAAATCGAATAATTCCTGAAATTCAGATCGAATTCCACTTCGTGGGATTCGATTCGATCATCTCTAATTATAAACAATAAGAGCTCAGATTGTCCAACCATGTTGGACAAATTAAAGCCCCACTGTGATTGGTCACTACAGACATTGGGATAGTTTTTCTATTAGACAGCAATAAAAAAGGTCAGATGACAGCATTTTTTTCTGCTTGCCTCAGGCAGGAATCTGTACAGCTCTTCAGTGTGTGGAACCTACCAAAAAAAGCTTTATATCTCCGAATCCTTGAGTCCTGTAGCTTTGACATGGAGCCACAAAAAAATTCTGAAAGAAGGCCTAAGGCCCTGTTGATGCAACAGAGTTGACAAAGATTTCACTGTAAATTATATGCTTAAATCTCTATCACATTTGACAGCTATCCACATCAGTCAGTGTGAATGAGGATTCTACAATCCTTTTCACGTGCAATGGAATTTTTTTTAGTTAGATTGTTGGTATTAGTGCATTCAAATTCACCGTATAGCATGGCATGCTACCTATTTCATGCTGAAAGGCCAAGAATAACAATGGGACTAATTCTCATGTATTGTAGATCTACTGCACTCCAACAGTACACCCACTTCAGAAATCCAAGTGCCTCAGATTTCTACAGTTGCTCTTTTGGTAAAATACTTGTCAGGTTTCTAGTAATTTTCATACACTTGTTAATGTTCTCTAAGGCTGTTGACTTATCTCACATTTGAAGTCATTGCCCTTTACAATCTGCCATTACCAGACTGTGGATATCTCAACTGGGTGAGATAACTAAAATCCAGAAAGCTGTTTCAGCAAAGTGTAGTTTGCGGAGACAGTTTGTTTAGATTTTGTTATGGGCTGGATTTAATTTGGACTGGTGGGTAGATTTGGTAGTGGGATCTGCCAGTCCGCACCCTTCCAGTACAGGTGAGGGCTGTTGTAATCGAGGAGGGATAAAACAACCCTCTGTGTATGACGTGTTGGAGATAGAGGACTTGGAAACAGAAGCCTGCAGAGGTTCTGTGTGGTCTCAGCCAGGAGGGCTGAGGGGTCACGAGGCTCTGTGAAAATCTGAGTTTTGGGGGTGCCCAGCGACACCTGAGGAAAGAGGTTCGCACGGTCAGAGTCGGGAGGACTTCTGGACCATATCCCTCCCAAAGGTACTTGTGTGGTCACAGCCAAGAGGCTGCTGGACCGTATGACTGATAAAAGCCATATCGTATCCTGGGTGTTAACTGCACTCTAGAAGTGAGGTAGAGACGACCTTTGTATTAGGTAGTGCCTAGACGGGCAGGTGTTTATTTTGTGATGTTTATGTTTGTATTGGTGCTGAAGTGCCAAAATAAAGCACCATTTGGACTTGAACCCCGTTGTCTGAGGAGGAATCTGTCATTGCTGCCCTGCTTGAGTGAGCGATCCTTTACACAGACATAACTTGGAGTTCCCATCACCCAATGCAAAAATTCTTACATGTCCGCCATCTACCATTTGTCATTTTCAATACTGATATGTCTGTATGAATTAGAAGGACCTTTGAGCACCCAAAGGCACCAAGATTTGTATGCATTTGCTAAATCTGTATTACAATGTGGTAGCTATCAACCAGTAGGGGTGGACTGGTCATAGACCCTACAGGGAATTTTCCCGATGAGCCAATATCCATCGGGCCACCCGAGCCCATCTCTCTGCCGCTGACTGGGTACATACTACTGAGAGAACTATAAGGACCATTGTTAGAAAAAGGCCAGGCAGCATATTCAAGGTAGGGCCTGGTGCGGTAGACAACATCTTACCTCCTAAGCTTCCTGCTCCATATCCTTATTAGAGACAATTGGAGGATGAAGAAGACAGAACGTGGCAGTTATTGATCGCCACCACAGGAAGGCAGCTTCTGAAGAGGTATTTTGTGCTGCACTGTGGTATTTGATTCTGTGGGATGGTATTCTATGCTGCACTATGGTATTTCTGACCCTACTAACTTGTATTGGCTCCATCTACTTGTGTTGCACCACCTTCTATCAATTTTAACCCACCTACAAGATTGGGGTCATTCCCAGGGCCACTTTAAGCTCCCAGTCCGCCTATATCTGCCAGATACGTGCGGCAGTACGCTTAAAATGTCTTAGACACCAGGCACTTCTGTTAAACTCCTACTAGATCTTTTCAACCCAAGTAGACCACAGTGTCAAATCATAAAGAATTTGCAATAAATGTGATGCAACAGCGAGCAGAATATGACTTGTGCTTGTAAACGTGTCCATCGCACTTCTCAAAGAGCGTCTTTAAAGTAAAAGATGACTGATTGCCCTGATTGAGAAGCAGAGGCTATTCCCCTATTACTCCAGACCAATTTATTGTCTGTGCTGTCAGCTGGGAGAACAAGCAGTTCAGGCATCACTGAGCCTAGCCCGCTGCTGAGAAATGAAGGCATTTTATTGTTTGCAGATAAATTCGTCCTTTTATAACTGATATCACTCCGTTCCTTCACTGTGAGGGGGCTATTAATATTTATTAAGTCCGTAGACAGTGGCTGACCACAGACATTTAAGCATTACTTACGGGTTCTGGCGCACAATTACTGCACAGTCCCAAAGTCGTAGCCTATCAATTTGACTGTCCCTCATAGCATAGTAAGATTTTTCGCAGCTTAAACTAGGAATGCATCCCTTAGGATGAACCGATTATTAAGATAAGTAATTCCGTAGGATAGGGAAATGGAAGCATTCGATAAAAATGACTGCTATCCTCTGTACAATAGTGCCTGTGGGACTATAAGGAGCTTTCTTATTGCTGCCATTTTAGACTTTTATTGGCTGAATATAGTTTATCAGATCATTAAGCATTTTAACAGTTTCTACGTCCTTTTACGCTTTCCTTTGAGTATGTCTACACAGACCTTGGTCGAATATTGGAAAGGCTGTGGACACCTTTGGGTTTTTTTTTTTTAATTATTTTTCAATTTTACTTATTTTGGGCTCAAATCATTATTTTTCAGTTGGTCTTTATTACACGTTTTCAACCATTTTTCTTCCTTTCAGTTTCCCGAAAACCGCTCTCTTTGAATGGATATTTGGCTTGGCTATTGCCCCTTGACATGTTCCAAGGCTTGTTAAAAAGTAGGACTCATAGGGAGCTTGTATTAATTTTTTTGACTGTTAAAACCAGTTTATGATCCTCAGATCTCAGATCCCTATGTCAGACCGTTAGATCAGACCCCCATATCAGACCTGAAATCAGACTACCATACCAGACCTCAGAACAGACTCCCATATCAGACCTCAAATAAGACCCTCATATCAGATCTCAAATCAGACACTCATATCATATCCTCAGATTTCAGATCCCCATATATCAGATCCTTTAATCAGACCCCTATTTCAAACCTCAGATCAGACTCCCATATCAGACCTCAAATCAGACCCCCATCATACCTTAGATCAGAACTCCATCAGAGCTAAAATAAGTTAATTAACTTACCTCTTCTGCTCCGCTGCTACTCTGTAGGTCTGGCAGTCTACCTCCAGTTATGCTCCCTGTTTTTTTCTCTGACTGTGTGCAGATTCAGGTCATAGTGTATGCCATCTTGGCTGACTTGTTGTTACAGCAGCCACAATGGACCATAATGGGCAAGACCTTACCCTATTCTTTGAGAGAGTGTTTATTCCCATTAGGAGGGAATAAATAAGCCGTGATATCACATACTGTGAAACCTGTGTTATACACATAAAAATAATCCTGCCTGTGATGATAATCAGATGACTACTAAAAAGTGATCTGCAGAGACCAGAAAGTGACACTTATTATTAGGCTCATAAGCCAGTGCAGAAACCGCAGGATTTAGTTATTTATTTTTTATTAAGAAAGTGACATGGAAAATAATAATAATAAAAAAACATTCTTTAAATTTATGTCTAACATATAAACTTGATTTAAACAATAGTGCAGCGACGGGGCCGCAGGGGCAGTATCTGAGCTACAGTCGGCTGATGGGGATAGTAGCAGTTTTATTCACTGTTCTGTAGCACTCCCTGGGCCGGCGTGCAGTGTAGGGAAGGACAGCACCAGTTCCTTCAGGGCACACTTTGTGGTCAAGGGATACACACTAGATGGTGGTTGAGGTGCCCTTTGTGGTCCGGGTTTAAGGTGCCCTGGAGGCAGGGTCCCTGTTGTTTGAGATGCCAGCACCTTTAGGTGCAATGAGAGATAGTGCCAAATAAGGAGAGATTTAGGAGTTGAAAAAAACTGAACTTTTTACTTAAATAATTGTCTTAAGGTAGTATCATCCAGCAATAGTGCTTTGGTTCACAAAAGAATGCTGAGCTGCAACTCCAGACAACAGGCTCGGTGGGACAGTTTTAGACAGTATCTAGCTTGACTTGAGTGAGAGAGTGATACTTTCCTTTGTTTTGGTCTCGCTCTGATAACCCAGCCTTTCAGTACTTGGATTTCTGTCTAGAATTTGGCAACCAACAGGGCGGTCTCCCTAGCAGCAGGCATCAGCCTTCTGCTCCATTATTTGAACAGGTTGCTTCAATACAATAAGTCCACTTCGTCTCTGGCTAGACAGTGGCACTTCTCAAAGGGATCCAGTAACCCTTGGACTTGGTCTCCTACTTGTGACCTGGGTTTCCTCATCCCTGTTCACGTTCAAAGGAAAATTTCTAAACAGATTTCTGGCATTTTTCTGCAATGTGGACAAAAGTAGCTCACCACTTATTTGGGGCAAAAAATACTAGTATTAACCCTGTTGAATTTTAATCGGCTGATCCTCATGTGGTTCTGGGGTGGTGTAAATGTTAAAGCATGGCACATCTGTGGCAGATATTCGATGATCAGTCTTGGACTTCTGTCGTGGCAAATATAGATTGGAATATAATTAGAGATGAGCTAATTTCTTAAATTTCATTTTGGTCCAAATCGGACAAGAAATTAGATTCAGGCACGAACTGATTGTACTCAAATTGAAAATATTTTAAAGGGGTTGGCCCATCTTGGACATTGGGGACATATCGCTAGAATATGTCCTCAGTGCCTGATAGTTGCATGTGCCACCTGTGGGAACCGCACCTATCCTTAGAAAGGAGCCTGTAAAGTGGAGGGTGCACTGCAGGGTGTACTGTGCTTGTGCAGCCGCCCTCAATTCATTTCTATGGGACCGCAGAAAATAGCCGAGCGATGGATCGGATATTTCCATCAGCCCCATAGGCATCAATGGAGCAGTGGCTGAGCTGCGCTTCCGATTAGTCTCAATAGTACTTCTGAAAATAACCGAGCATGTCATTCAGCTATTTTCAGCAGTCCTATAGAAATAAATGGAGGGCAGCCCCGCATGTGCGATGCGCCCTCTGGGACTTTGTAGAGATGGGACTTGCACCTATCAGACATTAGGAGCATTTCTGAGCTATATGCCCCTAAATATCCACTTTAAGGCCCCTTTCACACGGGCGAGTTTTCCACGTGGGTGCAATGCGTGAGGTGAACGCATTGCACCCGCACTGAATCAGAACCCATTCATTTCTATGGGGCTGTGCACATGAGCGGTGATTTTCACGCATCACTTGTGTGTTGAAAATCGCAGCATGCTCTATATTATGCGTTTTCCACGCAACGCAGGCCCCATAGAAGTGAATGGGGCTGCGTGAAAATCGCGATTTTCACGCATGGTTGCTAAGATGACAGTCTATTCACTGTATTATTTTCCCTTATAACATGGTTATAAGGGAAAATAATAGCATTCTTTAATACAGAATGCTTAGTAGAAGGTCAATTAAGGGTTACAAAATAAAAAAAAATTACTTGCGTAGTTGCCGATCTCTTCTTACTTCTTTAATCATGAGCTGCTGGCTAAAGGACCTGTGGTGACGTCACATCACATGGTCCAATCACATGGTTCATCACTGTGGTGATGGACCATGTAATGAGTGCAGTGACGTCACCACAGGTCCTTTGACAGGTCCTGAAGAAAGAACAGGAGACCGGCAGCTACACGATCAATTGGAGGAGGTGAGTTAATTTTTATTTTATTTTTTAACCCTCAATTGACCTTGTACTAAGCATTCTGTATTAAAGAATGCTATTATTTTCCCTTATAACCATGTTATAAGGGAAAATAATTACATCTACACAACACCGAACCCAAACCTGAACTACAGTGAAGAAGTTCGGGTCTGGGTACCACATTTAGTTTCTTTATCACGCGCGTGCAAAACGTATTCCACCCGCGCGATAAAAAATGAACATCGGAACGCATTCGCAGTCAAAACTGACTGCAATTGCATACCTACTCTGGACACGCTCCTCTGCAAGGGGCCTAAGTATCTGGAAAATCTCTCCCTCCCTCCCACTCCTTTGAAAAATTCTTCCAAATAAATCTGAAGAAATTCTGATTCTACCAAATCGTACTTTTTTCAAACATTCATGGCGAATTTCGATTCTAACAAATTGATTCGCTCATCTCTAATTGTGATCCAATGCGTGAACACAACGAAACTATATAAAATATCCTATTTTTATGTTCCCTGATTCCACCAGAAATGAAAGAATTCTTCTCTTCGTACAGAGCAAAATGTCAAAAACACTGTCCTGTTACCTGATATTCCGCTTGTCATTAAACAAATAGAAAAGCAATTTATCTTTTTAATTTGGATTTATCTAGTGTGGAGAAATAAACTTTTCAGCGGTAAGACGGCGCTTTTTGTGTCATTAACTCCTATTACACAACCATTTACTGTGGCTCAATGAGCAGAGTAGATTTTGACAATCAAGTACCTAGTCATTGAAGCGCAATATTGAATGAGTGCAATGTAATAAGTGCATTTCATGACAGGCTGCTCTTATGTCGTTATACCAAGGGTGACTGCTTGTTTAAATCATTCACTGAATATGTTTTTCTACAAATTATCTGTCAAACTTTCAAAAACTCACAGCTTTTTCACTATTGCTAAATATGCTGAAAGCTGAGATTAGAGTGAAAATAAGTGGCCGGGCGGACGGCCTCATTAGATGTCCAGCACAGACGCTTCATTTCCTTCAATTGTTTTGCAGGAGAAAGTTTTAAGAGAAGTCCTTTGTACCTTATAATACATTGTATTAGCAGATAGTGTCACCTCCGTTATTTATCAGCCGTCTGAATTTCCCTTATCTTTACATGCCCCCAGACCTCCTTTGTCTTCCTTCCTTGAATATTAAAAATAAAGAAGGGGGAGAAAGGTGATGCAGCTGCAACCTTTAGCTCCCAAAATAGCTAAAAAGGATATTTCCTAATATGCATTCTAACTGGACTATCTGTACCCGGAATAGACAACAGCTTTTTGTCTTTCTCTTCTTCATATAGCATCAACATATTCTGCAGTGGTTTATGGACATTGTCCTTACTCACTGTGGCACCTGTATCCAATAGGAGAAACCAGTATAGATGAAATTGAATCTTCCAGCAGACATAGTTCAGGATCTAAAGGTATCTCAAAACTAAAAATCTGTTTTAGACAATAGTGTCCTAGAACCTGCAGAGCTTAGGACCCCACCTGTAATGACGGTTCTACACGTTTCGGACCCTAAAAAAACGTAATGGTCCTTACTCATGACAACTATACACTGGAAAGCCAGTCCGTATAAAGCAATGTCCCCCCCCCCCCCCAACCAAAAGACATGAGGAGTTCTACATGGGCTGGAGGCAATTAAAAATAAATCAACTGCAGCCACCACCACATACTTAACTCTATATGTGCAAACATAAAAATATATATATATATATACACAGTACAGACCAAAAGTTTGGACACACCTTCTCATTCAAAGAGTTTTCTTTATTTTCATGACTATGAAAATTGTAGATTCACACTGAAGGCATCAAAACTATGAATTAACACATGTGGAATTATATACATAACAAAAAAGTGTGAAACTACTGAAAATATGTCATATTCTAGGTTCTTCAAAGTAGCCACCTTTTGCTTTGATTACTGCTTTGCACACTCTTGGCATTCTCTTGATGAACTTCAAGAGGTAGTCACCTGAAATGGTCTTCCAACAGTCTTGAAGGAGTTCCCAGAGATTCTTAGCACTTGTTGGCCCTTTTGCCTTCACTCTGCGGTCCAGCTCACCCCAAACCATCTCGATTGGGTTCAGGTCCGGTGACTGTGGAGGCCAGGTCATCTGGCGCATCACTCTCCTTCATGGTCAAATAGCCCTTACACAGCCTGGAGGTGTGTTTGGGGTCATTGTCCTGTTGAAAAATAAATGATGGTCCAACTAAACGCAAACCGGATGGAATAGCATGCCGCTGCAAGATTCTGTGGTAGCCATGCTGGTTCAGTATGCCTTCAATTTTGAATAAATCCCCAACAGTGTCACCAGCAAAGCACCCCCACACCATCACACCTCCTCCTCCATGCTTCACGGTGGGAACCAGGCATGTAGAGTCCATCCGTTAACCTTTTCTGCGTCGCACAAAGACACGGTGGTTGGAACAAAAGATCTCAAATTTGGACTCATCAGACCAAAGCACAGATTTCCACTGGTCTAATGTCCATTCCTTGTGTTCTTTAGCCCAAACAAGTCTCATTTGCTTGTTGCCTGTCCTTAGCAGTGGTTTCCTAGCAGATATTCTACCATGAAGGCCTGATTCACACAGTCTCCTCTTAACAGTTGTTCTAGAGATGTGTCTGCTGCTAGAACTCTGTGTGGCATTGACCTGGTCTCTAATCTGAGCTGCTGTTAACCTGAGATTTCTGAGGCTGGTGACTCAGATGAACTTATCCTCCGCAGCAGAGGTGACTCTTGGTCTTCCTTTCCTGGGGCGGTCTGCATGTGAGCCAGTTTCTTTGTAGCGCTTGATGGTTTTTGTGACTGCACTTGGGGACACTTTCAAAGTTTTCCCAATTTTTCGGACTGACTGACCTTCATTTCTTAAAGTAATGATGGCCACTCGTTTTTCTTTACTTAGCTGCTTTTTTCTTGCCATAATACAAATTCTAACAGTCTATTCAGTAGAACTATCAGCTGTGTATCCACCTGACTTCTCCACAACGCAACTGATGGCCCCAACCCCATTTATTAGGCAAGAAATCCCACTTATTAAACCTGACAGGGCACACCTATGAAGTGAAAACCATTTCAGATGACTACCTCTTGAAGCTCATCAAGAGAATGCCAAGAGTGTGCAAAGCAGTAATCAAAGCAAAAGGTGGCTACTTTGAAGAACCTAGAATATGACATATTTTCAGTTGTTTGACACTTTTTTGTTATGTATATAATTCCACATGTGTTAATTCATAGTTTTGATGCCTTCAGTGTGAATCTACAATTTTCATAGTCATGAAAATAAAGAAAACTCTTTGAATGAGAAGGTGTGTCCAAACTTTTGGTCTGTACTGTATATATATTATAAACATCCAATAATAAACTAAACAGAGTGGAAGAATTAGTACTGCAAGATCAGGTCATATTTTCTATTTAAGCCTGAGGGGGAACATGTTCTTAGTTCATGCATCCAATAAGTCTCACGACTAAGCAGTTTTTTCTTATAATTCCCCCCCCCCCTCCCCCTTCTCCCTACTGGGCATGATGACCCTCTCTATTCCTTGGGCTATTAAGCGTGATAAATTTCCTTGGTAGTTGAGTGCCCCCTAACATTTGATAAAACTTCTTTTACTCTTTCTGCGACCAGGGGTAGGTCGCAAGGGTTGTGCACCACATCCAGCTGATACAAGAGGTTAGAGCCACTGTACCATATTGTTTCTTCTTGATACATTTCCTTGATGAACAACCGCAAAATGCAATGTAGCCGCAGACACATTCCGCGTTTTATAATGCGGTATGTCAGATATATGTCTGCGGATTCTTGTCTTAATGGAATTAATAGTACAACCCACATATTGTAATCATCAGGCAGTACAAGTGATGAAGTACACAGTAATATCCATATTACAATTGAGATAGGTTTTAATGCTGTATATTTAATCAGTTACCGTGGAAGAAAAAGATTTACTGATCTGCATATGCTCACAGCAGACACACCTAGTCTGACCGCACTTATAACTGCCTTTATGCCTCAACCATGATGGTTAAGGGCTCTTTCACACCTGCGTTATTGTCTTCCGGCATAGAGTTCCGTCGCCGGGGCTCTATGCCGGAAGAATCCTGATCAGGATTATCCTAATGCATTCTGAATGGAGTGAAATCTGTTCAGGATGCATCAGGATGTCTTCAGTTCCGGAACGTAACGTTTTTTGGCCGGAGAAAATACCGCAGCATGCTGCGCTTTTTGCTCCGGCCAAAAAAACTGAAGACTTGCCGCAAGGCCGGATCCGGAATGAATGCCCATTGAAAGGCATTGATCCGGATCCGGCCTTAAGCTAAACGTCGTTTCGGCGCATTGCCGGATACGACGTTTAGCTTTTTCTGAATGGCTACCATGGCTGCCGGGACGCTAAAGTCCTGGCAGCCATGGTAAAGTGGAGCGGGGAGCGGGGTAGCAGCATACTTACCATCCGTGCGGCTCCCGAGGCGCTCCAGAGTGACGTCAGGGTGCCCCACGCGCATGGATCACGTGATCACATGGCACGTCATCCATGCGCATGGGGCGCTCTGACGTAATTCTGGAGCGCCCCGGGAGCCGCGCGGATGGTAAGTATACCGCTCCCCCGCTCCCTGCTCCTACTATGGCAACCAGGACTTTAATAGCGTCCTGGGTGCCATAGTAACACTGAAAGCATTTTGAAGACGGATCCGTCTTCAAATGCTTTCAGTACACTTGCGTTTTTCCGGATCCGGCGTGTAATTCCGGCCGGATCCGGACAACGCAAGTGTGAAAGAGGCCTTAGTTGTTGATGGCTCAATATATAGGCTGGGACTCAGCAACTGACCCAAACTAGGGGCCCTTCTGGCTACACATTTAATACCATCTTTAACTGTCGCTGCCCATTCTTTATCAGAGGAAAGGGTCTCATTCACTGCTCTTTGTACAGACCATGTATTATATCTCCTTTGCCCTAATCTATTGCTGATGTCCTGGGCTTCTTGTAGGAAAGCTACCTCGTCGGAGCAATTGTGCCTCGCTCTGATGACCTCTCCCCTGGGTATATTTCGTATGATATGTGTGGGGTGGCAGGATGTTGCTAACAGAATAGTGTTGCCGGCTGTGTCTTTCCTATATGATGTTGTGCAAACTCAGCTGTTAGCACTTTCCCCCTCTAATTTCAGGTCTAAAAATGAGATGTAATGCAGAGTGAAGGAGAGAGAACTACAGCAATTATTTAGGTAATTATTGAAATCTGGAATACTGGTTATATCACCCGACCACACGAGCAGCAAGTCATCTATAAACCTTCCATACTATTTTATGGATCCCACATTAAGGGTTCACATTAGAGAATAGAAAATTTCTCTTCCACCTTGCCATATATATATATTAGCAATGGAGGGGGAGAATTTTGCCCCCATCGACACTCGAGAAATGTGCAAATAATATGAATTATTAAACATAAAAAAATTATGTTTTAGGAAAAAATTTACAGAAACGCAAATAAAAACCTGGAATGTCGATGAGTAATTACTATAGGTCCAAAGGAACCATTGGAGGTCTATGAGTGCCTGCTCATGTGGTATTGTAGTATACAGAGAAACTACATCAGCTGTCATCAATGCATACTCCCTCCTCTATTCAAAGCTAGAGAAAGATTGTAACACTTTTCTAGTATCCCTGATATAACCTGGGATGCATATAACCAAGGGCTGTAGCAGGGAGTCCACCCACTCGCAGAACCTCTCTGCATATGAGCCGATGCCAGATGTGAATATAGTGCTATATATTTGTTTTAAGAATATTCGTCATTTTTTCCATCTGAACACATGATTCCTCCCTGCTTCTTGCTTGTGGGCTAATGAGTCATTGGCACGCAGGCAACTTAAGCAGGGAGGAATCATGACTTCAGATGGACAAAAAATGCAGAATATTCTATATAGTGCTATATATTCTTTTTTTTTGAATATTCGTCATTTTTTTCCATCTGAAGTGAATATTCGTGCTCAACACTATTTGTGAGCAGGCCTGTGATTATTTGGATTTTTTTCTCCAACCCTTTGTTTTAGGCCTAGGATCTTTGGTTGTGACTCCATGCATCTGATTGAGAGTCTACATGATATCACATTACCGCCAAACACTTTGTTGGTTACATGTGATGTTGAATCGCTATATTCGAACTTCTCACATACAGATGGCCTTTCTGCTACAAAATATTTTTTGGCTAAATCCTTGAGAGGCGACCCATCCCACCATACTTTTTTGGTAGGCTTATTGGAATTTATTCTTAACCATAATTACTTTGTTTTTAATCAAACTGTTCACAAACAGATATCCGGGACAGGAATGGGTGCCCACTGTGTGCCCTCCTATGCCAACCTTTTTTTTAGGTTGGTGGGAGGAGACAAGCGTGCACCCATTGGATCTGTTCCGTGAACATGTGGTGGGCTGGTATTGCTATATTGATGGTGTCCTTTTTCTCTGGCAGGGGTCAAGAGAGGTATGCGAACAGTTCATAAGCCTACTAAATCAAAATCGGCTTAACATTCTTTCAAAGTACAAAATTTCGGATGTGGAGGTTGATTCTCTTGATTTGAAAGTCCGGATTGATTACTCTCACATTGTTACATCATTGTTCCGTAAGGACACCGCTACCAACAGCCTACTTCACTATCATAGTTTTCATCCAACTCATTTGAGGAAGGGAATACCAAAAGGAAAGTTTTTAAGACTCCGCCGAAATTGCGCATCTATGACAGACTTTAGGGAGGCCTCGGCTGATTTAGCATCATGTTTCCAGAAGAGGGTATATCTGTAGAAGATTATTTCACAGGCCTTCTGTATGGCCGAAGGCTCAAATCAGCTTGACCTGTTTAACCAAAACCCAAGACTCGTGCGTCCCATCACTCGATATAACAACCAATGGGCAGATTTGTAAAAAATTTGGGATACACATTGGTATTTACTTACCTCTGACATGAGTCTCACTCCATATATTGATGCCAAACTGAGGATAATTGCCCATAGGTATGACGGATGGAGGTATCAAGTTGAAAGGTACTTATCCTTGTGGCAATTGCAATGTATGCCAATTTATGCTTTGCTCAGATACTTTCACAAACTTGAGCAATCAGAGGAATATCCTTTTGAAAAATTATGTGAACTGTTGCTCTAAAAATGTGGTTTATGCCCTTCTGTGTCCATGTGAAAAAAATCTATGTTGGACAAACAACACAGGAGCTACGCAAGAGAATACATCTCTGCAATATTGGTTTGGCATCACTTGACAGATCTAGAAAAGATAAATCTCTTACGTCAGTTGCATCACATTTGGAGGTAGTGTAGTGGCTTGAGGATTGCTGGTTTGAATCATAATCATATTAGGGGAGCATTAAAATCTGAATCTAGGTGGATTTTTAACCTAAGTCCTATTACACCTCATGGCTTAAATGAAGAACTCACTTTCACTGGATATTATATATATATATATATATATATTTTTATTTTTTTTTTGGTATTTGTCATCATGTGTTTAACCGCTTCACATGTACGGCGTAACTGGACTTTACTTAATGCAGCTGCGCCCGCCCAATCAGCAGCAGGGGTCCAGAAGTCACTGATAGCCGGCCCCCTGCTGTATGCGCCAGCATTGGTGATATCACCAAGGCCGGCGCATTAACCTCTGCACAGCGATGTCCGTGCAGGGAGGAAGCAGCTATCAGGTCGCCGCGCTGCTATGACAGGGACCCGATGGCAAGAAAGGCAGCCCGATGCCTTCCTTAGGCATTATGGCTGCCTTCCGTGACAGCCTGTGAGATCCAGCCCCCTGGATCTTACAGGCAGGAAGGCTGTAAGAGTATTACAGTGTGTAATACACTTTCAGCCAATGCATGACAATACAGAAGTATTGTCATGCATTGTAAATGGGATCAGACCCCCAAAAGTGGAAGTCCCAGAGTGGGACAAAAAAGTAAAGTGAAAAAAAAAAGGAAAAAAGTCAAGTTTTACTAAAAAATTAAGTTTCAAGTAAAAAAAAAGTGTCCTTTTCCCAAAATAAAGTAAAAAAAAAGGGAAAAAAGAAAAGTATACATATTAGGTATCGCCGCGTCCGTATCGACCTGCTCTACAAAGATATTACATGACCTAACCCCTCAGGTGAACACCGTAAAAAATAAATAAATAAAAACAGTGCTAAAAAAACTTTTTTTCCCACCTTACATCACTAAAAGTGCAACACCAAGTGATCAAAAAGGCGTATGCCCCCTGTGGGGGATTAGCTCTCTTTCGGGGGTCATTCTCACAGATATCTTCAGGACACCAAGTTTAAGATCCAAACACGGCGCTTTATTGCGGCACATCCGCATAAACATAAACAATAATACAAAATAACAAACACTCGCCCGGCTGGGCTCTAACTAAACAAATAGATCCCTGACTCACCTAAGTCACTGTTCGCACCCTGTGAACACGTGCGGCTTTCTGAGCCAATGTCCCACAGCCTCCTGGCTGTACAGAGCACAGTACGCCCACTGTCTTCTGTCCAGTGTCTCTTGGGGAATCGTGGTCACTCAGCCCTCCTGGCTTGGACCACACTGACAGAGCCTCCAGGCTTCTGTCCACAGGTAACACACTTCCCTGACCACACTGACCGAGCCTCACCAGACCTCTGTCTACACACTCTCCAAGGTGAGACACACCCAAGATCCAGTAGCAGGATTAAATAGGATCCCTGGACATGAGCATGCCCTAAGTCCCGGACTGGAACTTGGGGAAACAACACTTCAATGTTCACATTGCCACACCCCCAAAATAGTACCAATCTAACCTTCACCTCATCCCGAAAAAAATGAGCCCCTATCTAAGACAATCGCCCAAAAAATTAAAAAAATATGTCTCAGACTATGGAGACACTAAAACATGCTTTTTTTTGTTTAAAAAATGATATTATTGTGTAAAAAAATAAAAAATAAATTAGACATATTAGGTATTGCCGCGTCCGTAACAGCCTGCTCTAAAAAAAATACCACATGACCTAACCCCTCAGGCGAACACTGTAAAAAAGATAAAATAAAAACGGTATCAAAAAAGCTATTTTTTGTCACCTTACATCACAAAAAGTGTAATAGCAAGCAATCAAAAAGTCATATGCACCCCAAATCAATAAAACCGTCATCTCATCCCGCAAAAATTAAACCCTACCTAAGACAATCGCAGAAAAACTGAAAAAACTATGGCTCTCAGAATATGGAAACGCTAAAACATGATTTTTTTGTTTCAAAAACGATATTGTGCAAAACTTAAATAATTTAAAAAAATTAGACATATAAGGTATTGCCACGTCCATAAGGACCTGCTCTATAACAATACCACATGACATAACCCCTCAGGTAAACACCGTAAAAAAAACTAAAAATATACATTTTTTTGTCACCTTACATGACATCACAAAAAGTGTAATACCAAGCTATCAAAAAGTCATACACACCCCAATATAGTACCAATCAAACCATCATCTCATACCACAAAAAATGAGACCCTAACTATGTCTCTCCCCCCAAAAAAAAAATAGGGCTCTCAGAATATGGAGATACTGAAACATGATTTTTTTTTTATTAAAAAATGCTGTTATTGTGTAAAACGTAAATAAATAAAAAAGTATACATATTAGGTATCACCGCATCCATAAGAACCTGCTGTATACAAATATCACATGACCTCCGGTGAACACCGGAAAAAAAAAATGTTTGGCAACTTTAGATATAATGCAGAGAAAAGTGTGGGTGAGGGGGAAATACACAACTTACTTAGGCAAATTTTATTTAAAATCTCTGAACTATTCTTTCACTGTGAAGCGCCGCCCATTGGTCATCCAAGTCTTCTCCAAGGACAGCCCTATGATTCCTAAGGTGAAAAAAGGTGATAGAGGGGCACATAATGTAAACCCATCCATCGGCATCTCCCTTTCATTTAGGCTTTTGCACTGTGCAAGTAGCATAGGCACATGCGTTACAATGCATTAAAACCTTTAAAGGCTATGTGAATATTGAAAAGTCTTCATTTCTTTCTTTTTTTTTATGATCTATTATTAATGTAATATACACTCTCCTAGGTAGAAATATGTGTTTCAGTGGTTACAGACTACAAACAAACCCTGTGTGTAGTCATCTCCAGAAAGGCAGTCAGGATGAAACAGAGCAGAGAGTTAGACAGTCACTGCCAGGAGTAAAGCAAGCTTAAGATTAACTATCCAAGAGGCAAGGCAAAGGCGATAACGGGTAACAAAGAACCAAGTAAATTGGGACTCAAACTTTAAATGATAGTGAAAGGCATGAGAGCCAAACTAGAGTATGAACCACTATCAACAACTGGATGGTTGATTCCAGAACCAAGTGAGGTGAGTAACACACAGATACTACCATTCAATGATATTTCATCTAATTTCAATGGCCAATTACAATCGACTCAACGTGTAAAGGCTTGCAGATTTAGGGTGAAATTGTGTTGGAAAATCTTCAGCCGTTCGTCCCTCAAATTTTATATAGCATTTCTAATTCAGATTGTGAGGTAAATAAACAACACTAGTGTACTCATTTATGCAAAGAGTCAGTATTTGCAGTGTTGGCCCTTCTTTTTCAGGACCTCTGCAATTCGACTGGGCATGCTCTCAATCAACTTCTGGGCCAATTCCTGACTGATAGCAACCCATTCTTTCATAATCACTTCTTGGAGTTTGTCAGAATAAGTGGGTTTTTGTTTGTCCACCCGCCTCTTGAGGATTGACCACAAGTTCTCAATGGGATTAAGATCTGGGGAGTTTCCAGGCCATGGACCCAAAATGTCAATGTTTTGGTCCCCGAGCCACTTAGTTATCACTTTTGCCTTATGGCACGGTGCTCCATTGTGCTGGAAAATGCATTGTTCTTCACCAAACTGTTGTTGGATTGTTGGAAGAAGTTGCTGTTGGAGGGTGTTTTGGTACCATTCTTTATTCATGGCTGTGTTTTTGGGCAAAATTGTGAGTGAGCCCACTCCCTTGGATGAGAAGCAACCCCACACATGAATGGTCTCAGGATGCTTTACTGTTGGCATGACACAGGACTGATGGTAGCGCTCACCTTTTCTTGTCCGGACAAGCCTTTTTCCTGATGCCCCAAACAATCAGAAAGAGGCTTCATTGGAGAATATGACTTTGCCCCAGTCCTCAGCAGTCCATTCACCATATTTTCTGCAGAAGATCAATCTGTCTCTGATGGGTTTTTTTGGAGAGAAGTGGCTTCTTTGCTGCCCTTCTTGACACCAGGCCATCTTCCAAAAGTCTTTGCCTCACTGTGCGTGCAGATGCGCTCACACCTGCCTGCTGCCATTCCTGAGCAAGCTCTGCACTGGTGGCACTCCGATCCCACAGCTGAATCCTCTTTAGGAGACGATCATGGCACTTGCTGGACTTTCTTGGACGCCCTGAAGCCTTCTTAATAAGAATTGAACCTCTTTCCTTGAAGTTCTTGATGATCCTTTAAATTGTTGATTGAGGTGCAATCTTAGTAGCCACAATATCTTTGCCTGTGAAGCCATTTTTATGCAATGCAATGATGGCAGCACGTGTTTCTTTGCAGGTCACCATGGTTAACAATGGAAGAACAATAATTTCAAGCATCACCCTCCTTTTAACAGGTCAAGTTTGCCATTTTAACCCAATCAGCCTGACATAATGATCTCCAGCCTTGTACTCGTCAACATTCTCACCTGAGTTAACAAGACGATTACTGAAATGATCTCAGCAGGTCCTTTAATGACAGCAATGAAATGCAGTGGAAAGTTTTTTTTGGGATTAAGTTAATTTTCATGGCAAAGAAGGACTATGCAATTCATCTGATCACTCTTCATAACATTCAAGAGTATATGCAAATTGCTATTATAAAAACTTAAGCAGCAACTTTTCCAATTTCCAATATTTATGTAATTCTCAAAACTTTTGGCCACGATGTGTGGATTTTTTGTGTGTGTTGTGGTGGAGGGCGTGATTGCCTGCTAAGGTGTGGGAAGGCGGGATCCAGAGGGCCCAAGTAAATTTTTGCCCAGGGTCCAATCAATATTAAAGACGGCCCTGGATGACAGAAACCCTTTACATAAGCGTTTAAGAGCTGATGATAGTAGTCCAGAGATAAGGGCTGTACATAGCCATCAGAGATGGCAGCTCAAAGTGGAAGTAAGTTGCTGACAAGTAGGCTAAAACTTAAACCTTTATGGAAAAAAAATGCTCCCAAATGTGTTCATAGCCTTTAAATTCCCCAGACTACCAACAAGATCACTGGTAAGTATGAGGAACCACAGTACTTTGTCTTGGGCCAGAAGCAGATTTGTTTAAGGGCTCATACACACGAACGTATTTTCTTTCCATCTCACTTTTTTTGCGGACCGCATGCAGAACAATTCACTTCAATGGGTCTGCAAAAACAACCGAAGGTACTCTGTGTGCATTCCGTTTCTGTATTTCTGTTCCGCAAAAAAGTAGTGCATGTCCTATTATTGTCCGCAAATCATGGTCTGAGGCACCATTCAAGCCAATGGGTCCGCAAAAAATACGGAACGCACATGGAACACATCCGTATGTCATCCATATTTTGCAGATCCATACTGTAGAAATGCTATGCCCATCCCATATTGCTCATGTGTTTAGTGATCAATAAGTTACTGTTTCCGTTTCCGATCTCCAAAAAACGGATCGCATACAGAAACCATATTGAAATGTTTTGTAAAATAACGGAATGGAAGAGGACTTAAATCAGAGAAAAAAAATCTCAGATACGGAACCAGGGATCCGTGAAAAAACGGAATGCAAAACAACAACGGTCGTGTGCATGAGCTCTTAGGCTGGCTTCACTTGAGTTGGTCAAGAAATCATGCACGCTATGCATGCCTATCCAGTGCACTTTCCAGACTGCTAACTAGTTTAAAAGATCTGTAGCAAGTGGTGGGTAGGATAGCAAAGGAAGGTGGACAACTAAGTCCTATAACGCCTTGTGTTATTGCATATACCATACTGTTGTATGGGACCGAAACTGCATGCAACAACATTCCTAATTCCACCTTACAATACATATGCATGCGTATGAGATGGTTAATAGAAATGTTTGCCACCAGTTGCATTTTGAATGAGCCTTTGAGCCGCGTGTACTTCTGCTTGTCAAATAAATGAGTAAAAATCCAGCAACTCTTTTTCTCAGGAGTCGGTTGGCTTCGGTGACATATGGATAAACATTTCATCACTATAGAACTTTATTGCTGCCTTGTCAGATCATATGACCTAGTTTTCCTCTAACATATCTCATAAGCTGCGGTTTTTGGAAGTCAGAAATCCCCATTTTGTTGTGATGACAGGTGAAAACATTGCTTGTCAGTCAACAAAGCTGCTTTGCAGAAAGGAGATCGCTTTCAAGTAGATTTCAGGTGCGCTCCTGAGAGGAAGCCTTCAGAGGAGAAGCCAGAACAATGTGAAATATCTGCAAAAGCAAACAAGTTTGGAAAGTCATAAAAAATCTGAGGGATAAGATTGAGATAAGGCATTGCAGGTCATCTATCAAAAACCTTGCACTGCTAGAGAATGCCCAAATTTATGACGAGGCGCAGGTCTCCTCATAAGTTAGACGCATCTTTCAGCAGTCTGTGCACGTATGTAGAATGATAACTACTCCAGCAAGGAAGAGCTGGAGTAGATTTCAATCACCATTTATACCTGCACATAAACATATTTTCTTTCCGTGTCCATTACATTTATTTTTTGTGGACCGTATGCAAAACCATTAATTTTAATGGGTCTGCAAAAAAAAAAAACGGAAGTCACTCCTTGTGCATTCTGTTTCCGTATGTATGTATGTCCGTCCCACAAAAAAATAGAACATGTTCTATTATTGTCCGCATTAGAGACAAGGATAAGACAGTTCTATTAGGGGCCGGCTGTTCCATTACAGAAAATACAGAATGCACACGGAGGTCATCCGCATTTTTTGCGGATCTGTGTTTTGCAGACCTCAAAATACATAGGATCATGTGCATGAGCCCTTAGGCTGAGTTCACATCAACGTTTAGCTTTCTGATTCTTTTGATCTGTCAGAAAACAGAATCCTGTAAAAATAAATAAAAAAACGGATCTCAGACGGAATTACTTTTTTTTTCCCATCTAAAAAAACAGATCTCAGATGGAAATGGCTGAAACAGATGACAACTGATGCAACAGCATCTGTTTTTTCATCTCTTTTGTATAGTCACTGAGCTATTCAATAAAATGTATTTGTATAGCGCCACCTGCTGTTTGTTCTTTTTGTTATTTCTTGTCCACCTCACTGAGCTGGTCGCACATGCTCAGTTCAAATCTTTAATTGCCACCAGTCACATGTTCTGTTAGAAGCTGTGGCAGTTACTGTGTGAGAGCTGCAGCAGAAATTACACACCTCCTGAGCTGCCAAGATGAACATAATCTAGCAAAGCAATAGGAGTAGTGAATGAGGAGATCTCTCGATCCATGTGAGATACAGGGCTGGTTCTAGCTTTGTCAGAAAGAGATTGTCATGTACTATATGATGTATGATTTTCATTGTTTACATAAATTATGGCATAATCCCTTCAGGACCCTTCCATTTTTCACCTTAAGGACCAGGCCATTTTTTTACAAATCTGACGTGTCACTTTATGTGGTGATAACTTTAAAACGCTTTTACTTATCCAGGCCATTCTGATACTGTTTTCACCTCACATATTGTACTTCATGACAGTGGTAAAATTGAGTCAAAATATTCCATTTTTATTTATGAAAAAAATACAAAATTTACCCAAAATGTTTTAAATTTCAATTTCTCTGCTTTTAAAACAGATAGTGATACCTCCTAAAATGTTTCTTACTTTACATTCCCCATATGTCTACTTCATGTTTGGATCATTTTGTAAATGACATTTTCTTTTTTTGGGACCTCCCCATTTTAGAAACTACACCCCTCAAGGTATTCAAAACTGATTTTACCACCTTTGTTAACCCTTTAGGTGTTCCACAAGAACTAAAGTAAAATGTAGATGAAATTTACGAATTTCACTTTTTTGGCAGATTTCCCATTTTAATCCAAAAAAGTGACCCCATTTTGGAAACTACACGATAAGGTGGCAGTTTTGTTTGTACTATTTTAGGGAACATATGATTTTTGGTTGCTCTATTACATTTTTTGTGAGGTACGGTAACAAAAAAAAAGCTGTTTTGGCACCTTTTTTTTATTTTTTGTTTTGTTACAGTGTTTATCTGACAGGTTAGATAATGTGCTATTTTTATAGAGCAGGTTGTTACAGAAGCGACAGTACCAAAAATAACAACTTTTTTGGTTGTTTGTATCAGTTTTACATAATTTTTGGGGCGACTGTCTTATGTAGGGGCTCATTTTTTTTCCATATGAGATGAGGGTTTGATTGGTACTATTTTAGGGTGGGTATGACTCTTTGATCACTTGGTATTACACTTTTTGTGGTGTAAGGTGACAAAACCTTTTTTTTTTTTACGGCGTTCACCTGAGGGGTTAGGTCATGTGATATTTTTCTACAGCAGGATGTTACGGATGTGGCAATAGCCAAAATGTATTTAGAACCAACATATACCTCAGATATAACAGTATAAGATAACAAAGGGGCCTAGACATACAATTTGCAACGCCTAACCAGACCACCCCAATAGCCCCCATAAATTATACCAAAATATTCACATGTAATTGTTCCTGTATGTTCCTAATAATTCTTTAGGTGAGTGTATATGTATAGTGTTGCCACCTGCTGGTGTTCATTTCCTTATTTCTTTGTCCACCTTGCTGAGGTAGTCACACATGTTCAGTTCCGTCCACCAGCTCTATATTATGTTAAAAGTTGTGACAGTTACAAGGTGAGAGCTGTAAAAGAATAGACCCAGCCCCTGAGCTGAGATAGGGAGAGAGCTGAAACTGAAAGGACAAGCCCCTTGAGAAAGAACACACTCTTGATCTAAGATAGGGAGAGAGCTGCAACAGAAAGGACATGCTCCCTCAAAAATCACATGCCCCCTGAGCTGAGAGAGAGAGAGAGAGCTTCAACATAATGGACATGCTCCCTCAGAAAGGACACATCCCTGTAAAGGCATGCCACTTGAGAAAGGAAACACCTCGGTTGATGAGAGACGGAGAAAGTTGCAACAAAGTTCATGCACCATGAAAAATGACATGCCCCCTGAGCTGAGATAGAGAATGGCAACGAAAAGGACATGCCCCCTGAGAAAGGAGACAACCCTGAGCATACAGGGTGACAGCTGCATAAGAAAGAACATGATCCCTCAAAAACTACATGCCCCCCTGAGCTGAGAGAAAGAGAGAGCTTCAACATAAAGGACATGTTCCTTCAGAAAGGACACATCCCTGTAAGGGCATGCCACTTGAGAAAGGAAAAACCCGGGTTAATGAGAGAGGGAGAAAGTTGCAACAGGAAGTTCACACCCTTCAGAAAGAACCCACCGCTGAGATAGGGTAGAAGAGGCACTGCTTGTATTCGTGGAAGCACTGTAACTGTAAGCCATAGGACACAGAGGTAAGTGGAATAAACTTTTATTGGCACTTTAACATGTTTCGGGGAGGTACCAGCTCCTTTGTCAGGTAAAACCAACCAATAGGTTCCATGAACGGCACCACTTCGCTTCTACCCTCTCTCCTGGATCTTCTGCCTGGCCTTGATGAGTGAGCTGCAGCCCATGGTGGAAACGTTTTACAAGCGGAAAGTGATGTTGTGTTCCTAGCACATCCCATACAGGTGAGCACTCCTGCCGCTGTGCTTTAATCTATCACTGCGATCCTGCTCATTTGCGCTTCTCTTTTTTTTAATTTATTTTTTTTATAGTTTTGAGATAGGGAGAGAGCTGCACCAAAAAAGGACATGCTGTTTGAGAAAGAATATGACCCCTGAGCTTATATAGGAAGAGTGCAGCAACAGAAAGGACATACCCCTTGCAAAAGAACATGACCGCTGAGCTTAAAAAAGGGAAAGAGCTGCAACCGAAAGGACATGCCCTTGAGAAAGAGCATGAACCCTGAGCTTAGATATGGAGAGAGCTGGCTTAGGGAGAACCAAAGGAAGGCTATCAATCCCTGACCATCATCTGTTGGGAAAAGTTTGTGGCAACAGACAAGGCTTCAGCTGTAAGTGTGGCATGCAGAACTTTCTCCTTTGGTGGAGAAAGTGCATACTTTGGCACATATTAGAATGCTATTTAGAAACTTTTCCTGGCATGGAATTGTTGATGTATGAAGGTCAGATAGATTAGGAGAAGAGGCAGGTCCTCTTTGAAGCCAAGGATGGGCGACTTTTGACTTGTTTTCCTTAGGTTAGCTCCTACAGCTGTCACAGCTAGCAAAGATAGAACAGAGCATCTAGGCTCTAGGGTGCATTCACATGTGGCACAGTTTCATTCCATTCTTTTTGGGGGGGGGGGGGGGAGTCTATGGACTTCTACAAGCCCCATTCAGATGAAAGGAGCTAATTTTCAGTTGTTGCAAATTTCTGTCACATGTGAAGGCACCCTAAGGGCTCTTTCACACAAGCGGATCCCGTGCAGGTAATCCGCACGTGAAAGAGAGTCAAGCCCCATTCTGGACAGCAGAGACACGGAGCATTAACATAAATAATAATGCTTTGTGCCTCTCTGTGATCTTTTTACTACAAAATCACAGTGAGATAACGTTGTCACTGTGATTTTGTAGCAAAAAGATCACAGAGAGGCAAGGAGCATTATCAATCATGTTAAAGGGCTTCTGTCACCCCCCAAAAGTCATTTTTTAAAGGAGGATGCGGCGGCTACCAGCAAGTAACAGCCCTACTTGCTGGTAGCGGGGTAATTAACATATTATAAAAGTGAGGTTTTTAAAGAGACTAAGCCACAGAAAAAGGTAAGAGCCCTATATAGGTAATAATCGCACTATAAGGATTTTAATTAGCCCAAAAATGAAAAATGACTTTTGGGGGGTGACAGAAGCCCTTTAATGCTCTGTGTCTCTGCTGTCCAGAACGGGGCTTGGCTCTCTTTCACGCAGTGGATTACCTGCACAGGATCCCCTCGTGTGAAAGAGCCCTAAGGAGAACAAACAACCCACTTTACAGAATTTCAATTTAAGCAGGTTGCCCAGGTGGAGAGAGATGATTGCTGAACAGAGATGACCTGTGATATGATGGTGGTTCTTAAAAGTACAACTACAGTTTTTGATGACGTTTTTTAAGTCAAAGCCAGAAGTGGATACAAAAGGAAAAGGAAATATCAAGAAAGGATGTTTTCTTCTCCTTCGTGCTGGATCCACCTCTGCTTAAAAAAACTGGATCAAAAATTACAGTGGTGGTAAAAAAAATTCATGGATTTGTGTTTTTTTAATGTGTCAAACATTGGCCTGGTGTTAGCTGAAAGTCAATAGTGGAATACAAAATGCTCTAGGTATGGGATTTTTTTTATGGTGCTTTTCTGTGGGCTTCTCTGTAGAACTTGAGAAACTGAAGAAAAAAAAAAACATGTTAAAATTTAAGGAATAGAAAGAATGTCACCATCAGAATGTTTGACATATTTAAAAGAAGAAAAACTACCACAAGAGGACACAGTTTTAAATTAGAGGGGCAAAGGTTTAAAAGTAATATAAGGAAGTATTACTTTACTGAGAGAGTAGTGGATGCATGGAATAGCCTTCCTGCAGAAGTGGTAGCTGCAAATACAGTGACGGAGTTTAAGCATGCATGGGATAAGCATAAGGCTATCCTTCATATAAGATAGGGCCAGGGACTATTCATAGTATTCAGTATATTGGGCAGACTAGATGGGCCAAATGGTTCTTATCTGCCGACACATTCTATATTTCTATCAGTGATGAGTGAATTTTCGGGAAAATTTGGGTCCACTTCAACCAAATCGAGCATTTATTTCAATTTGGACCAAGTTGATTTGACCAGAATCAATAATACTTCAATTGCCATCAAAAGCTGTGGATGACCTTCTGGTTTTCTCTCTTATTTTCTCCAAATTGTGATTCAATGGAACTGAATTAATTCCATCTTATTTACTCACCAAAAACAGCTTTGACAAAAACCTGCTGAAATTCCAACCCCTACCAAAAAAATACAGAATTTAAAAACTGTGTGTGAATAGTGTAAATTCCTTCTGAGCAAAGCTGTGAAACCCTTACGTGTTGGTGTGCATGGACTAATACATTGTGTTATGCCTAATGCAAGGCCTGAGGGGATGGGGCATGACAGTCTTCTCTTCATAGGGTTCTATGAATCCTTGTGTCATGCTCTGCCCTCTCCCAGACTGGATTAGGCTTAAGACAGTGTATTAGGTTTACCTGGAGTGTTCCTTTTAATCTTATCGAGCTGGAACTAACAAGCTATTCTCTTTCAGTGACCAGACTCTTATTTCTGTCATTTTATTTGCAAATACAATTAGAAAACATGTTTTTATTGTATACTGGCCACCGTTGAGATTTTTTCACCGCTAATTAGTTGTGATTTTAGCATAAATTTCTATACAGCTGTCGTTCGAGCTAGTCAAAGCCTGAAGAACTACCGTATGATGAAAGTCAATGCAAGAAGGTTGATTGATATCATTTGTGCAGTTCAAAGGATAGAAATGTGTTTACTGAAATCCATTGTATGGAACTAATAAGACCCATGTCGTAATTACGGCGGCAGGACTTCCAGCATGGAGCTGCAAACTATATCATGTACTGGAATTCTGATAAAATTAATCTCAACCTCACAGAGCCTCTCTGTATTGCTTGAAAAAATGTTCTAAAATTGAAATATCATTTTACACTTTGCTATCTGGAATATGGAGAGGGAAAGCTTATTTTGCATATGGCGACATATTGATTGGCTTGAATTATGATGACATGGTCACGCATAAGAGATAGATATTATCAAGGCCTCCTGTATATTTCACTCTAAATCTTGAGTGATCATGACAAAATGACAGCGATGATTGACAAATTTGGATATCGAATTCTTTTGGGACTAGATGTAATTCAAAATGTTCTACCCAAAGCTGAGCTGTCATATGTGGATGTAATCATCCATAAAAGAAAGTCAACTCTTCTCTGTAGCTGTATTTGTTAAAAGGGGTTTCTGAGACTTATACTGATGAATAGAGATGAGCGAAACTTCCAAGATTTGGTTAGTTTTTGATTTGCCGAATTTTTTCTAAAAGTTTGGTTTGGGTCCAAATCTATTCATTAGGAACCAAAGTTGCTCCCATTCACCTGGAAGTCCTTTTTTCATGACAAGCTCCTATCTCATTTTCCTTAATTGTTTCCTGAATTTCTTTCTTTTTACCTCACCCATCCCTAAGCTCTGGGATGAATGACAGCAGCAGAAAATCATGTCAGAGTGACACTGACACACTTAACTTTGAATAACGGCATCTTTAAAGGCATTAAAAAAGCTGTGTGTTTAAAAAAACACCATGCCATGGTACGCTTTATGCATTTTCCTATTTCAAAGTTCCAACAATTGTCCCTTATCGAAGGCAGATACAGTTTGAACACACACTGTGTTATTTGAAAAAAAATTATGATGGTTGAGGGACCAGGCCTAAAAAAATTTGACCTTTAAGTGGCCAGATGCTCGCAGTCACAGTGCTAACTGTCATAACAAAGAAAAGGGTCGGTGGATGCAGCATCAAAAATTAAACCTTTACGTGGCCAGTTGCTCATAGTCCCAGTATAAATTGTCATAGCGAAGAAAAGGGCGGGTGGTTGCAGCATCAAAACATTAGACCTTTATGTGGCCAGATGCTCATAGTCGCAGTGTAAATAGGCATAATGAAGAAAAGGGTGGGTGGATGCAGTCTCCATAAATTAGACCTTTACATAGACAGATGCTCATAACCGAAGTGCTATCAGAACGAAGAATGGTTGGCTGGATACAGCCTCAATAATATTTGACCTTTACGTGGCCTGCTGCTAGTAGTTGCAGCGCTGTCAGAACGAAGATGGTTAGCTGAATGCAGCCTTAAAAAATTAGACCTTTACATGGACATACAAATTCTCATAGTTGCACTGTAAATTGTCATAACGAAGAAAAGGGTAGATGAATGCAGCCTCAAAAAATTAGACCTCTAAGTGGCCAGATGCTTGTAGTCGAAGTGCTAACTATCAGAACGAAGAAAATTATTTGGACCAAGCCTAGAAAAATTCTCCCTTTTACTAGAGAGCAGCATAATTAGAGTGGATTAAGCCTGGGTAAGGTATTAGTGGCATGTGGGTGCAACATGAGTAGCAGCGGTAGTAACCTGGCACAGCAGTAGATCGGCTATATATGGGTGCACGTTCGTGTGCCGGAGGCCTAAGCCGGAAAAGTGCGAAAATCCTGCCTAAACCAGGCTTGGTTCATTTTAACAAGGCTAATGTTTAGGACACTGGCACAGTACAACATGGTCCATTTGGGTGTCAACCCCCCCCCCCTCCCCCCGCAGCGCTAAAAACCCTCTCCGAGAGGACGCTGGAGGCAGGAAAGAAGACCAAGAGCATAGTGGGCCAGTTCAGGCCATTGTTGCAGTCTGCCTGCCCAGAAGTCCACGGGGGCCGAGGACAGGCTTTGCAAGCCAGAGTCGAGGTAGGCCTAAACCTGGTTGTTGAGGTGGTTTGACTGGGCTTACTGACTTGCCTGAGCCTGGTGTGGGGCATTAGGCTATCATGTTCGGTAGGCTGAACTGGCTGCTGCTGCTACTGCTGCTGCTTGTGGCAGGAGGTGGGTGACGCTGAGGAAAAGAAGAAGGGCTTCCCTTTTGGACACGCTGATGGCTGGCGTCTGCTGGCCAAAAGTTGCGGCAAGGTTCATACACAGTGTTTCCCAATAGTAAGCTAATTTCTCCTACCTTTCCTCAGGAGAAAAACAGTCTTCCCATGTTGGAATGATAGCGTGGGTCTAGAAACATGGCCATCCAGTAATCGTCAGCCTGCTTCATGTGTATGATACACCTGTCAGAGTATAAGCAATTGAGCATATAGCTCGCTATCCTGTCTAGTGTGTCCAAGAAGCCAGTTCTTTCCATTTCCCCCTCCCTCTGTAATGATTGTGTGTCGTTGCCGGTGTGTCATCGTCATCATCATTTGCCTGCTCCTCCTCCCCCTCCTCTAGCTGAAGCTCTTCATCCTTCTGCTCCTCCATGGAACTTACTCCTTGGGGCTCCACAACAGTGACAGGGTGCTCACCAAGACGCACCAGGTGACTTTCTTCCCCTATCGCATGAGTGTCAGCATTTTTTTTAACACAAATACAATCGAAATTATGTAATTCAGACCCCAGATGTCCCTGCATATGAATTTTGTGACCTCTTCCAAGGGCTTCAGCATGCTACAGGCATCTCAGACAAGCCTCTATTGCCAGATCTTGAAATGACACATGCTCCTTGACGATTCTGGCTGGTGCATGACAAAATCGGTCACTGCTTTCCACTGCTCATAGAGCGTTTCTAGCATGTGCAGTGTCGAATTCCAATGAGTTGGAACAACGCCAATCATGCGGTGTAAAGGCAGACCATTTTGATGCTGCAAGTCCAGGAGGAATTGCTGAAATGATTGCACAGCTTTCTTGACTTTAGCACTGTGCGCAGTGAAATTTTTCAAGAAGTGTTGGACCACAAGGTCCCAGCATGTGTGTCATTCAGTCCAGGTTCAGCGCAGCCACTATGTTTGTACTGTTGTCACTCACGACCTTGTCAACTTCGAGATAGAGGGAAGGCTGTTTGCTCCCTGATGTGCTTCAACAACCGCTCGTCTGTGTAACTGCTCTCACCAAGGCAGATTAAGTCCAACATGGCAGCACTTAACCTGACACATGTGATAGGAGGGTGGCAATGCTGTGCCCTGCTGCTGTTGGAGACGAGAGGGTGTCCATGGAAGAGGAGGTGGAGGAGGCGGATAAGTGCCTGGTCTGGAATACAGACTGATAAAGGAGTGGAGATGCCAAGAGAACCTGTCCAGGTTGCTGGGGTGCTGCCTTGCCACTAAAAACATTGAGCCAGTGGACCATGAATAACATGTATTGCCCCTGGCCATATGCACTGCAACAGGTGTCCACTGTGGTGTGCATGGTGCTGCAGAGGGACAGCTGCAAAAGGCAGCAGACTCAACAAAATTGTAAGGCAGCAACTGCACCGCCAGCAAATTGGCCAGGTGAGAATTAAGTTTGTGCACTGTGGGATTGGTGGGTGCATAAATTTGCTTCTTGACCACACATTCCATTATTGATGTCTGACGAGTGTGATGAAGTGGATAAGGAGCTGGAGAAGCACACACGGATAACAAGGAAGACGTGAAAGACCTAGTACTGTCCAAGGATGCGGCTGGCTGCTCACAAGGGAACCCGGGGGAAGAAGAAAACTCTTCTTGTGGTAGCTGGCAGCCATCTTCTTTTGACAACTGCATGGAGTGATGCTGCTTCACCTGGTTACACAGAGCGGTGGTGGTGCCTACTTTAGAGTCTTTTGACCCACTGAATTTCTGCTTTCAGAACCTGCACAGGCTAGAGCTGCTACTATATGTGCTGGAACAGTGTAAAAGAACTTTCAGATACCAGATTTTCACCCACTTCCTCCAGAGGTGGCCAAACTTGCTTTTGCCCTTGCATGCATCAGCCCTGAATCTGCCACCATGCTACTTGTGGTCTCCCCCGTTCCCAAAGCAGATCTGGCCCTACTTCGCCTACCGCCATCCTCTGATGTTAACTCCTCCGCACCACCCTGATCCGGCTCCCAGGTCCTGTCTAACATACAATCATCACTATCGGATTCTCAACCTCCCTGCCACTTTTGTCAGACTGTGATAGCTCATGTTGAGCTCCTTGGCCCACCTGTAGATTCCTTGCTCTGAATGTGCCACCACTGCCACTACCTCCACCAATTTGGCTGTGGGTGCCACTACTAATGCTACCACTGCATGGGGTCCCTCACCACCTCACGAACCTCCACTATCGGGCAATCCAAAAGCTGACTGCTCTCTAAAAAGTCATCAGGGAGACTCTCAAGACTATCTGCCAAAGTGTGCGGTACGGTTTGGTGGCCTCTTCTTAGGTAAAAAAAAGAAGGTGCACCACTAGAAGGGGCAATGTAGACACAGAGGACCCAAATGACAGGCTTCGCTGGGGCTGAAAGGAGGAGGAGCAGGAGGACCGCTCTGACCCTTGGATCCAAGGTACCATGTCTAAACACACATCCTGCTGTTACTGAGAGGAGGAGTGAGACATCCAGTCCACAATTTCATCCACTTTCTCCTTTTTTGCACCTTTCGGGAGCCAGGGGGAACTGCAGCCTACTACTACTGCTACTACTGGTACCACCTACCACTGCTACTGGCCACATTTTTACTTTTGGAGGGCAAGGTCTGGATCTTATGTTTGGAAGAGGGACCCTTCCACTTGCCAAACATTTCTAAGTTGTGGTGATGCGTGGCCTACTGTACACAAACAGTCAGACAACCTATGAAACGGTTTGGATTGTGTACAACTAAAATGCAAAGAGTTTTTAAAAACAATATAATCCCTTTCTACAGAATACACTCAAGTAGATAATGCTTTTGAGAATTTACTTGGTGAATGAAGTTGGAACTTGGCAACTGTGACAGATTTTTGTCTAATCTGACTTGTCCATTCAAAAACAAAGAATCAAGAGTCAATATAATTAACTGACTGGCTGCACTCCCCCCATACCTAAATAACAGTCAAACTTTGGTAAAAAAAAAAGAAAAAAGAAAAAGAAAACTGTCTGATACAGCATCAGGTTTATCTACCTACTTTTATTGCTGCCTCCACAAACTGCAGTTAATACTTGCCCGCAACCGACTAATATTTTCTGCTGCCTGGTGGTGAGGTGACATAACACTATTGATTGCTTATGTGTGCTCACTTATGCGGACTGGTGCTGCACCCACCCAAATTACAGACAAACTTTGGTAATGGAAAAAAAAAAAGTCTGATACAGCATCAGGTGTAGCTGTATCTTTTTTCGTAGCCGCGACAAACTGCATTTATTGCTTGGCCACAACTGACTGCAATTTCCTCCTGCCTAGTGGTGACAGAACACTATCTATTTCTTATGTGTGCTCACTTATGCGGACTGGTGCTGCACCCACTCTCTAAATAACGGACAAATTTTGGTAATGAAAAAAATAATAAAAAATGGTCTGATACAGCTCCAGGTGTAACTGTTTCTTTTTTGTTGCCTCTGCAAACTGCGATTATTGCTTGTCTGCAATTTTCTTCTGCCTGGTGGTGACAGAAGACTGTTGATTGCTTATGTTAGCTCACCTATATAAACTGTGGCTACTATAGGGTGCACCACAAGGACCAGCAAGCTCTTCACTGCCCGGCTAGGAGGCTCTTGTCCCTAAGTTATCCCTAAACTGTCCCTGAACTTTCCCTTCCTGCTAAAATACCCACTACTAGAGATGAGCGAATCGAAGCTGACAAAGTCAAATTCAATCCGAATTTCAGGAAAAATTTGATTCGCAACAAATGCGAATTTCCTTGCACTTCATGTGTAATGACCGGTGACACGCACAGGGAGGGAAAAGGGAAAGCCCTGCCCAAGGGAGAGGGAAAGGTGGTGACCCCTGAATCACCTTGCGACTGGCACCTGACTGCCCTGACTGCCCTAGACAGGTTCCTCACCCGTGCGGCGATCACGTGCCTAAACCCTGGCTTTCCCTAAAATGAGCCCTAGATGGTGAACGGGCCGGTGGGATCGCTAGTCCGCACCACTAACACTAAGAGGGAAACACCAGGGAGAGGACAGACAATACAGACAAACACATAAACCCAGGTGGGCGACCACAGCAGACCACAAAGGTCCAACAGGGATCCGGAGGGAAACGTTCTAGACCAACTACCAGAGAACGCAGCAACACAGCTCCAGTGGGTCAGTATAGAAGTCCAGGCAGGAAGCTCTATATCTGGCAACCAGAGAAGTGTGAGAGGGGAATATAAGGAGGTTGGGAGTGCTGGACAAGGAACAGCTGAGGAGAAGGAGATACGGATCCCTGAGTGAGCCAAAAAGGGTTGCAAAGCAAACCCAGAAAGCTACCATAAAGAAACAGCCCTATCTTACATAGAGCGCGCAGCCAACCGCTGTGACTTCCTGACCCCGGGTATAATGGAGTCAGGCGTGGTTCTTGACACCCTCGTGACATCATGCTAACGAATCGCAATTTTCCTAAAATGGTGGCTACATGTGTGAGGACTGAGGACATGGGGCAAGGAACTCTGGGAAGGCAGATCACCCATATTGACATGCATGCATGCAGCCAATCAGCAGCCAGACAGACCTGTGATGTCACAGTCCTATAAATACGGCAGCCATTTTAGATTCAGATGTGAGAAGGCGCTAGGGACAGCAATAGGAAAAACCTTATTGCGAACAAAGAAACTGAAAAAATGATTTACAGTATAAGTGCAGGGAAAAGATAGGGAGGAATTATTTCAAGGCATCTTAGTGCAGGGAGAGACATCAGAAGACGCTAGGGACAGTGCTAGAAAAGCGATTTACAAGTGCAGGGAAAGATTATTTGGGGATCCAAATAGACATTATACAGCTCTGTCATTCCAGCAATTTGTCCTTGGGGTGCAAGTGCTATGTTTAAAATCCTTTAGTGGCTTATATCTGTGGAAAAATAAAAATATATTTTCAGCTCATGTGTTAAAAGCATACAGAAAAAAAAATATATATGCACTTCACTAGTGCAGTTATTTGTGGCAAAAGGGTTTAGTGGCCTATTTCAGTACAGAAAGAAAAAAATATACGCACTTCACTGGTGCAGTTATTTGTGGCAAAAGCGTTTAGTGGCCTATTTCAGTACAGAAAGAAAAATATATACACACTTCACTGGTGTATTTATTTCTGCTAAAAGCGTTTACTGGCCTATTTCAATACAAATAGAAAAATATATTCTCAGTTCACTTCTACAGTTATATGTGTTGAAACTGTTTAGTGTCCTATTTCAGTACAGAAAGAATAATATATACGCACTTCATTGGTGAACTTATTTGTGGCAAAAGCGTTTAGTGGCGTATTTCAGAACAAAAAGAAAAAAATATACACACTTCACTGGTGCATTTATTTCTGCTAAAAGTGTTTACTGGCCTATTTCAGTGCAAATAGAAAAATATATTGTCCGGTAGCTTCTGCAGTTATATGTGTTAAAAGCGTTTAGTGGCCTATTTCAGTACAGAAAGAAAAAAGTAAACACACTTCACTGGTGCAGTTATTTGTGGCAAAAGCGTTTAGTGGCCTATTTCAGTACAGAAAGAAAAATATATACACACTTCACTGGTGTATTTATTTCTGCTAAAAGCGTTTACTGGCCTATTTCAGTACAAAAAGAAAAATATATTCTCAGTTCACGTCAGCGGTTATATGTGTTGAAAGCGTTTAGTGGCCTATTTCAGTACAAATAGATAAATATATTCTCAGTTCACTTAGGCAGTTATATGTTTTGAAAGCGTTTAGTGGCCTATTTCAATACAGAAAGAAAGATATATACACACTTCACTGGTGCATTTATTTCTGCAAAAAGCGTTTACTGGCCTATTTCAGTACAAAAAGAAAAATATTTTCTCAGTTCACTGCGGCGGTTATATGTGGCAAAAGCATTTAGTGGCCTATTTCAGTACAGAAAGAAAAATATATTATATGTGTTGAAAGCATGGCTGGGAGTCAGCAGTGATCAACTATGAACATGGCATCTGAGGGATACAATGACGGGGGCAGCACAATCGCAGCTCCCTGTCATTTCACCCACTACTTGCAAAGAAATGCGCTTTATGACAAAGTAATTTCTCACAAAGCAAATTTTTTTGTAAAATTCGGCAAAGCAGCCGAATCAATTTTTTCAATTCTTCGCTCATCTCTAGTCATTACTATCAAATCGGTGGGGGTCCAAAACAAAGGACCCCAGCTAACCAGTTATTTGAGAAGGCACTGACACTCACAGTAGCACCATGGCCTTCTCTCAGCTCACCAACCTCTATTGGCCAGAGAAGAAAAGTTGCAGTGCCCAGTTTGTCACCCTTGGCACAAACATAAATTAAAGACTGTTGAGCATGCAGGAGAGAAGACAGGAGTATTTTACGGTCCTAATGGCCATGTGACTGATTACTTGATCATCATTAACCAGTTAACTGGATGTTATAGTATTTTTGAAACCGCAGTGAGAAACCAGGCTGTAAAAAAAATTTAAGATAAAAAAAAATCCACCAATTGTTTTTTCTGTTAACGAATTACCTACCATGTTGGGACCTTCAATCTCCTTTTCTTCTCTATCTGGCCCAGACCTCCATGATGACTTCCTTAAACAACTGCAGACTTTGCTGCCAAGGTACAAATATGGGTACATATAAAAGCAGGGGCATAAGTAGAAAAACCTGGAACCCATATCAAACTTGTAGACCCCAAAATAAACTTAGACCTGACCACTAAATGAATTCACATTTTGGGACCCGTGTACATCACCCTTTTTACCCCATGTACCTACACCACTGCCTGAGCTTTTTCTCCAGAAGATAAATATTTTTGTTATTCCATTTTTACTAAATAAATGGTGTTTGCTTGAAATCTACTGATGTACTGCCGAACCCGAGGCTGTGAGTTTACGCATTAACCAATGAGTACTGTAATGCTGAATAGAACAGTAAACATACTATGACTCAAGAAATGTCTATAAAACGTTGCCTTATTTTAAATGCTAAGCAGGAAAATCTTAAAAGTAATTTTGTGTGTTCATTGCCTTTGAAAAGGGCAGATTTGAATAAATTCCATTTAAACCATTGAAGTATTCATTATTTTCAAGAGGAAAAGATGTATGCAAATTGTAGTACATTTGAGGTGCATATATAATAAACTTCCTCAATGCAATTTTTCACAGTAAGTAGTGACTTCGATGTTTAATAGTTTTTTTTATTTAAGATTCATACTTTATATTATTTTCCTGAAGTGTGAATGTTAACCGGAAGACCACATGGGAGGAAACTTTTTCCTAAATTCTAAATACGATATTAACGCTGTGCAAAGTTTTAATTCCCTACTACGTTATATGATATAGTCAAAATTCTAGACTAAGAGCACTATGTATTTTACAATGCCCAGACTATACTTATATGGACTCAGATTCCGTGTAGAAATCTGAGTCTTATTTCATTCTGAGATTCGCGTCCCCACCTATCCCTTGGTTGAACTTATGTCTTTTTTCAACCATATTAACTATGCAACTATTAACTATTTTGGTGATGTAAACAGTAAAATGTGTGAGAAGTCCCGGAAGGGGTGTATATCTCACCCAGGTTCCTCAACTGGGTGAGATAAATAAGATCCACGATGGTACTGGCTTCAGTAAACATAGTTGCTGAAGCCAGGGGAACTGAGGGGCCACAAGGCTATGCAACGCCTGATCACTTCCCTGGGTGGACTATTTGGTAGTGTTGAGCAAGCATGCTCGCCCGAACTGCTGTTTGGCTCGAGCATCGCTATGCTCGGCACATGGCGGTACTCGGCCGAGTACCGCATGTGCTCGAGCGCCATGCTCGAGTCTCCTCCCCGCACGTTTCTTGGCTACTATGCAGCCAATAAACGTGCAGGTAAGTACTGCCATCACTGTAATGCCGTAGCCTTGTTCGTTACTGGCATTACAGTGATTGGCTGGATGGAAGACGTGAGCACCCGATGGCGCGTGTTTGGCTCATTATTAGTCAGGGAGAGCTGCACTTAGGAAGGGACAGATAGTGAAGAGAGTGTGATCGCAATCTATTTAGTTGAAAAACGTTTCAAAGACCCAAAAGTCCTTTTAAGTATTATTGTGTGTGGTGGCAGGCTGGCAGCAATATAATATAGCCATCAATTTTTTCCCCCATACTTTTCCATATTTTCTTTCTATAGAGGGTATCTGCAGTGACTTGTGACATCTGTGCAATACCTTCTGTGTGTTAGAGCAAGATATAAAAAATATAAGTGAAAACTAGTATATTTTTTTCCATACTTTTACGTTCTTTTCATATAGATGGGTGTCTGCAGTGACTTGTGACATCTGTGTAATACATTGTGTGTGTCAGGGCCAGAGATAGAAAAAATATACCGTATTTTTCGCCCCATAAGACGCATCCAAAATAGGGGGAAAATGGCAGTGCGTCTTATGGGGCCAATGCTGCCATTTTTACTCTGCTAACACTGATACATAGCTGGCCGCGATGCATCACAGCGCGGCCTGCGATGTATCAGCTGGGAGGGAGGAGGGGCTGGAGGCCGGCAACTCACTGCGGGGCCTGGTGCAGTCACTGTACTCTATTACACCGGGCCCCGCTCACACCAGCATTCATATGTAACGTGTGGTCAATCCACATGTAAAGTGTAGGCAAGGTAGCGCAATCCACTACTCACTATGAAACTCCCATACTAGCAGGCACTGCAGGCTGGCCGGTCACTCACTTAGTCACAGTGCATCATCCGTCTGCTTCATTCATAAAGTGGGAGGAGCATGCGCATGACGAATTGAGTGACCGGCCAGCCTGCAGTGCCTGCTAGTGCGGGAGTTTCATAGTGAGTAGTGGGTTGCGCTACCTTGCCTACACTTTACATATGGATTGCTCACACTTTACATATGAATGCTGGTGTGAGCAGGGTCCTGTGTAATAGAGTACAGTGACTGCACCGAACCCCGCCAGTCACTGGCCTCCACCCCCTGTATTTGGGTCAATATTTACACAGGGACACTGTTATGGGGGGATCTGTGGATGACACTATAGCATAAGATGCTATATGTGTCATCCACAGATCCCCCTTATAACAGTGTCATCCACAGATCCCCCCCATAACAGTGTAATCCACAAATCCCCCCATAACAGTGTCAACCACAGATGCCCCATAACATTTCCATCCACATAGCCCCCATAACAGTGCCATCCACAGATCCCCATAACAGTGTCATCCACAGATCCCCATAACAGTGCCATCCACAGATCCCCATAACAGTGCATCATCCACAGACCCCCCATAACAGTGCCATACACAGATCATTATAACAGTGTGTTATCCACAAATACCCTCCATAACAGTGCCATCCACAGATCACCATTAGTTCAAAACTCACCAAAAGCACACTTTTTGGTTCCATTTTTTTTTCTTATTTTCTTCCTCAAAAACCTAGGTGCGTCTTATGGACAGGTTCGTCTTATAGGGCGATAAATACGGTAAGTGAAAACTACTATATTTTTTCCATACTTTCACGTACTTTTCCTATAGAAGTGTGCCTGCAGTGACTTCTGACATTTGTGCAATATCTTGTGTGTGTGTGTCAGGGCCAGAAATATAAAAAATATAAGTGAAATCTAGTATATTTTTCCCATACTTTTACGTACTTTTCCTATAGTAGGGTGTCTGCAGTGACTTGTTACAACTGTGCAATACCTTGTGTGTGTCAGGGCCAGAGATAGAAAAATATAAGTGAAATCTATTTTCCTTTTTCCATACTTTTACGTACTTTTTCCATATACTGTGCTTGCTGTGAACTGTGACATCCGTGCCGCATCTTGTGTGTTAAGCATGCATATAACATTTAATATAAAGAAGGCGAGCATTAAGGGACGGGGAAGTGGCTATGATGCTGTTTTTGGATTACGCAGAGGCCGTGGCCCTGGGCTGTGTTGAAACTGTGCCTGCTGCCAGAGCACAAGAAAAACAATCATCCACGATACCTAGCTTCATGTCCCAGTTTGTAGTGCATTGCAGGACAAAACTCTTGAAGTCAGACCAGGGCGACCAGGTGGTCAGTTGGATTGCAGCAGATAATGCTTCCAGTCAGTTAAGCACCACCCTGTCTTCCACTAAGTCCAGTCTCAGTAGCCAAGAGTCTGGTCAACAGAATCCTCATCCTGATCCTCCTTCCTCCCACCCTAGCGAGTCTGGCTAAACAAGCGATCCCACACTCGGATATTCTGAGGAGCTCTTTTCAGCGCCATTACTTAATTTGGCCCTCTCGCCAAGCACGCTTGAAGAGGGACATGAGATCTTGTGCCCTGATTCTCAACCTCTTGAGCATCCACAGTCACAAGAACATGACGGTGGGGAGCGGCAATTAGTGTTTAACGAAGTGGATGATGATGAGACACAGTTGCCAATGAGTCAACCGCAATTACTGTCTCAAGAGGTTGAAGAAGAGGATGAGACACAGTTGTCAATCACTGAGGTTGTGGTTCGGTCAACAAATCAAGAGAATGATCAGAGTGAGGAAGTGGAAGAGGAGGTGGTGGACGATGAGGTCACTGACCCAACCTGGGAAGGTGGGTGGTTCACAATTAGGAAAAAAAAGGGGCAAGGCAACAACAGCCAATCAGATTTCAGCCATTGACCTCCCTTGGATGTGGTAGCCATTTCTCAGGCTCCCTCTCCGGCATCGAACCCTGATTCCCCGTTACCCATGATCACCATGGTAGGCGCAGAAAAGAACATCAAAAGTTGATAGTGCAGACATCCAAATGGATCGTCGCTGTCACAGGGACATGCAATCACCCAGAGGTTATTTAGAGTCACCAATGTGGCAGAAGGCCCTTGCCCCTAATGTTTTAGATGGTCAGATCAGCAGGCCCTTGCTCCAAATGTTTTTAAGGGTCACCAGCAGGCCATCAATCATAATTTTTCAAGGGTGTGTATGATGCCCTCCTTTATGTGTAACAAATGGTGTTTTGGAGTGCTGGTTCCTTGAAATTTGTGGCAGCCCTTTCATTTAGTGCATAGGTTTTATGAGTGTAGGAGTCCCACAACCTGAACAATTGTACCACAATGTGAATGAGGCCCTCCATTATGTGATATACAGGTTGTATCGGAGTGCCTCTTCCTTGTATTTTTTGGCAGCACTTGCACTTTATATACAATTAAAAATACAGGAAAGAAGGTTTCTTAACAATTTTTCCTTGTGCGTATTATTGTCAGTCTGTAAAAGTGGCATACTACTTGGACAACATTGTTCCCAGCAGCGACCTGGGAGTCCAAGATGCATCGAGACATCCTCCACACGCTGTTCCCGAACCATTTTGGTGTTGTTTCCATCGATTTCTGACCTTTTCCTATGAACCAGTTACCCTCCCCTCTTCAGAGCAGGGGGTGCCTGGTTTAATGACTTTATACTCGGGTGCTCGGTAAAGAATCTGAGCATCCCGATGTGTTCGACTAGAGCACCCGAGCACTTTGGTGCTTGATCAAAACTACTATTTGGCTAAGTAAAGCTGCACCTGAGACAGTGTGTGAACTGTGCTATGTAGGTAGGTGAGTCAGGGAGACATGTTATATGTATTAGTTAGAACCTAGCCAGGCAAGTGTTTATTGTTTTGTGTGGATGTCACGCATGTTTAGGTGAAGCTGTGAGTTTATTACCTGTTTTGGCTGAAGTGTCCTGAATAAATCACAAGTTTGGACCTTAAATTTGCTGTCTGGTGAAGATGTCTGTGAGCGTGACCCCCTGAAGTAAAGCGATCCCCTTACATTTGGTGGAGAATGTGGGAACCAGCAAGTGTTTTCCATGCTGAAGGCTGCGGAATTGATGGGCAGTGTCCATGTTAAAAGGACACAACGTGTTGCTAGGGGCAACGGAAGGTGAAAAAGACAAAGTGTTGCTAGGAGCAATGACAAGGCAGAAAGAGCAGATTCTGCCGACTGCTGCTGAATTGCTGTTTGGAGTTTAAAGGGCCGGAAGCCCAAGTAAAAGAGACTGACCTGCGAAAAAAAATGTTTTTATTTTTTTTGCTGTGTTGCTAGAGGACTGTCTGTTGCTATGGGATGGATGGAGGATTTTCCCAAGCAGCTGATGTGGGCCAAACTGAAGGCTAGCCAAAGGAAAGTGTTGTGGCAACAGGAGCAGGAAAAGCTCATGGGGATGTTGGACAGACAAAGAGAAGTCCTAACTCAAAGCATTTCCCATGGTAACAGATATGCTGAGGAATTGGGCAAGGACTATCTATTTTGGGAGATATGGAGCGACTAGAGAGCTTCAAGTCCTGCGGTTGGAGGTCTGGAGACCAAGATGTGTGTCGTTGCTAAGGGCAACTGACAGGAAGAGAGTGAGATGCAGTGTGGTGCGGCTCTCAAGAGTTCAAGTGTTTCTGGCCAGTGTGTACAGAGTCCTAGAGAGGAAGTGCGGAGGTGCCATAAGGCTGTTGCTGGGAGCAACCAAACAATACTGCGTTCAGCTGTCCCGCAGCAGAGAGAGTGGTGCTAGAGATGCCGTCAAGTCAAAAAGTGTTTACCTGATTGTCCTATGGTCAGGAGTCAGGTGACCAGGAGTCCTAGTGTCCAGGAAAAGGATAGTGACCTCGGGGGAGATGTTCCTGGAGCTCCCTCGTCGCCTGGGACTGACAAACCCGTGACGTCAATGTTCCTGTTATTGCTGATCAAGCACCAAAGTGCTCTGGTGCTCAGGCCAAACACCACGGAATGCTTGGGTGCTCTACCGAGCACCCGAGCACAATGGAAGTCAATGGGAGAACCCGAGAATTAAACCAGAAATTGATGGAAACACCACTGAAATGGTACGGGAGCAGCATGAGGAGGATGTCTGGATGCATCTTGGACTCCCAGGTCGCTGCTGGGAACGATGTTGTCCGAGTAGTACGCCACTTTTACAGACTGATAATAATGCGCACAAAACTGAAGATAAAATAGATTTTAGAGGAAAAATTGTTAGGAAACATTCTTTCCTGTATATTTACTTGTATATAAAGTGCAAGTGCTGCCAAAAATTACAAGGAATAGGCACTCTGATACAACCTGTATATCACATAAAGGAGGGCCTCATTCACATTGTGGTACAATTGTTCAGGTAATGTGACTCCTACACTCATAAACCCTATGCACTAAGTGAAAGGGCTGACAAAAATTACAAGGAACTGGCACTCCAAATTACACCCTTGAAAAATTATGAATGATGGCCTACTGGTGAGCTGACCCTCTAAAAAATTATATGCGAGGGCCTGCAGGTGAGCTGACCCTCTAAAATATTGTAGGTGAGAGCCTGCTGGTGAGATTACCCTCTAAAACATTATATACGAGGGCCTGCAGGTGAGCTGACCCTGTAAAATATTATATGCGAGGGCCTGTAGGTGAGATGACCCTGTAAAACATTATATGCAAGGGCCTGCAGGTGAGCCGATTCTCTAAAAAATTATATGCGAGGGCCTGCAGGTGAGCTAACCTGTAAAAGATTGTAGGTAAGGGGCCTGCTGGTGAGCTGACCATATTCCCTTGTTTGTGGTGGAAGGGGTGCATGGGAATAGTGTATTCAGTACATTATAAACAACACATTTAAAGTGCCTTTATGTTCATCAGCTTTCTTCTGGTGGAGTCGAGAAGTTATGGTCAATCTAGGCCTTGTTCATTTTTATAAGAGTCAACCTGTCAGCATTTTCAGTTGACAGGCAGATACGCTTATCTGTCATAATGCCACCAGCAGCATTAAGTACCCACTCAGACAAAACGCTGGCGGCAGGGCAGGCCTGCACCTCCAAGGCGTAGAGCGCAAGTTCGTGCCACGTGTCCAGCTTGGACACCCAGTAGTTGTAAGGAACTGAGGGATCATTGAGGACGCTAACACGGTCTGCTATGCACTCTTTCACCATCTTCCAAAACTTTCCCTCCTTTGACAGTAGGCCGTGCATCAGGGTGAGAGTGCTGGCGGGGTGTCATGAAACTGTCCCAGGCTTTGGCGTATGTTGCCATGCCTCTGTTGGAACAGCTGTGTGTTCCCCTTGTCTCCCACTCTCGGTTGCCCAAGAAAGTACGGACTCTGCCGCCAGCGTTGTCAGATGGAAATTTTTGGAGCAATTTTTCAACAAGGACCTTCTGGTGTTGCACCATTTTGCTCGTCCTCTCCAGCTGAGGAATGAAAGATGAGAAGTTCTCCTTGTGGCGGAGTCGAGAAGAGTGAACAACCAATAATTTGTGTTGTCTAAAATGCAAATAATGCACGGGTCGCGGGAAAGCCAGCCTAACATGAATTCAGCCATGTATGCCAGAATACCAACAGGCAAGACTTCGCTGTCGTCATCAGGAGGCTGACTCTCAATCCCCTCATCCTCTTCCTCCTCTTCTGCCCACCCACGCAGAACAGATGGTATTAAACTTCCATGGGTACTACTGTCTCCTGCTCCTCCTCCTCTTCATAATCCAATTTGCTCTGAGAAGACAAACTGAGGGTGGTCTGGCTATCACCCTGTGTATTGTCTTCTCCCATTTCCACCTCTTCCACATGCAAAACGTTATCCATAGCTGATAACACCACGCAACAAAAAATACTTTTAGTCTGCTACTGGGCAAAAAACATTTGTCCTATACTAAATCGAGTGTGCGGATTGCAAATCCGAAGTCAGAATTGTTGTAACACGTCACAAAATTTTGCTATGCATAGGTATGCCTAAATGAATTAAGCACTTGGAAATCATTGAATAATTTTGAACAGAACGAGTTTTACTCCAACAAATACCTGATCTAGATCAAAGTTTGCATAGTAAACAGTGTATGAAAATGTCATGGAATAACATTTAAAAAAAAGTCTAGTTTTTCCGTTTAAAAGTCTTACTTGAGCAAGGCCTAGCATTTGCGTTTGTGAACGGTCATCTTTTCCTGTTGCAAAAACCAGTAGTAGTCCCCCATCATGTTGGGATTCCAGTGGCCTTGATACCTGTTCTCCATTGTAGAAATATCTTTATGGAAACGCTCTCCATGTTTGTCACTTACGTGTCCCAAATTGGGTGGGAAAAAGTCTAGATGGGAATGTAAGAAATGCACTATCAATGACATTCAGCAGCCAAGTTGTTCATATGCTGTAAGCATATTGTCTCGTCTGTTCCCAAGGAAGTTCTGCACTACTAGCACAAATGCATCCCAAGCTGCAAGTTCCAGGGGTTTGAGTTTTGTTCTGAATCTTCATCATGCATTCGTTTGTTGATTACTGGGCCAATAAAAATTCCGGCCTTTATTTTAGCATCAGTTTTCAGTGTGCTAAACTTCTCCTTCAAATACTGGAAACCATTTCCATCACGATTAAGTGCAATTACAAAATTTTTCATTAAACCAAGTTTAATGTGAAGTGGTAGAAGATAAACTTAAAGTGGATCGACAGTGGATTGAGTGATTTGTGTTGTACATTGTACTGACCAACTGTGTGCTCGACAATGAGAGCCCACGGTCTCATTTTGTAATGATTGTCATCACGACTGTTCCATAGGCACAAGAAACACGTATGCCAAGCAGCAGTGCTACCACTTTCAAGTCAGCACAAATTTTCCATTTATGTTTTGAGTAGGGTTGTTTCGATACCAAAATTTTGATTCGGTTTCGATACCATAAAAAAGTATTCTGATGCTCGACACCATTCGATACCACGCAAAAAAAAATAAAACACCAAAAAAGCTAGGTGCATTCCGCATTTTATAGAAACGTCCATAAATATCCTATTTTGGGGGGGCAAGGTGACAAAAAAAAATTGCGAATCGTGCAGTTTTTTTTTTTTTTTTTTCTGTTATGGCGTTCACCGCATAGGAGTTTATTTTAATAGTGTGGACTTTTTAGACGTGGCGATATGTAATATGTTTATTTATTGTTTATATATTTTATAGGTAAACTTGGGAAAGGGGGCGATTTATACTTAGTAATTTGGTGTTTTTTTTTTTTTACTTTTTTTAAATTTAATGACTATTGCCCTTAGGGGCTAGATCTTTTAATCCCTTGTCCTATTCATCCTAATAGATCCCTTTTAGGGTTAATAGGACTTTACACTGTCCATGGCAGCCAGGGCTTCAGTAGAGTCCTGGCTGCCATGGTAACCGATTGGAGCCCCATGATTACTCTGCTGGGGCTCCGATCAGAAGCTGCCACTGCCACCAATGAGGAGGAGGGGAGGATACCCTGTGGCCACTACCACCAATGACTTTAATACTGGGTGGTGGGGGGGCACACTGTGCCACCAATTACAAACCGGATTCCCAAAAAGTTGGGACACTAAACAAATTGTGAATAAAAACTGAATGCAATGATGTGGAGATGGCAAATTCTCATTTTTTTTTTGTAATAGAACGTAGATGACAGATCAAACGTTTAATCCGAGTAAATGTATAATTTTAAAGGAAAAATACGTTGATTCAAATTTTCATGGTGTCAACAAATCCCCAAAAAGTTGGGACAAGTAGCAATAAGAGGCTGGAAAAAGTAAATTTGAGCATAATGAAGAGCTGGAAGACCAATTAACACTAATTAGGTCAATTGGCAGCATGATTGGGTATAAAAAGAGCTTCTCAGAATGGCAGTGTCTCTCAGAAGCCAAGATGGGTAGAGGATCACCAATTATTTGATACCACCGCCATACATTGACCGGATAACACCTCTATACAGTGACCGGATAACACCGCCATACCGTGACCGGATAAAAGGGTATAAGAGGGCACAGTACAGGGAATGACTAGGGGCACTGCACAGGGTGTGGTAAGAGGGCACAATGCAGGGTATAAGGAGGCACAGTATGGGGCAGGGGGCACAGTCACATGGCCCTGTGACATTAGAGGCAAAGGAATAAGACAGGGGTGGTTATGTGGCTAGAGATAAAAAATGTCACTGTCGGCCAGTACAGGCCCCAAAAATTAGGCAATAGGCATTCCCCTGACAGCAAAGAACTTTGGATTATGTGGCTGGAGGTACATTAGGCAGTCACAGGATAAATATGTAACTGTCGGCCAGTACAGGCACCAAAAATTAGGCAATATGCATTCACCTGACAGCAAAGAACTTTGGATTCTGTGGCTAGAGGTACATTAGGTGGTCACAGAATAAATATACATCTGTCTGCCAGTACAGGCCCGAAAAATTAGGCAATAGGCATTCACCTGACAGCAAAGAACTTTAGATTCTGTGGCTGGAGGTACATTGGGCGGTTACAGGATAAAAATGTAACTGTTGGCTAGTAGAGGCCACAAAAATTAGCCAATAGGCATTCACCTGACAGCACAGAATTTGGATTCTGTGGTTGGAGGTGCATTAGGTGGTCACAGGCTAAATATGCAACTGTCGGCCAGTACAGGCCCGAAAAATTAGGCATTCACCTGACATAAAAGGTCTTTTGTGCTGCTGTACATAAATAAGGCAAGGAGCATTCTTTGCTCTGTCTGGTGGAGGATATGTGTGGGCTGGCATTAGGAAATTCAATTACACATGGTGATCACAGGTGATGAATTCCTCCGAGATCCATGCCTCATTTATTTAAAAAAATGTGAGGTAGTCCACACTGTCATGAGCTAGGCGAGTGCGCTTATTGGTCACGATCCCCCCTGCTGCGCTAAACTTCCTTTTGGACAGGACACTTGACCAGGGCCAAGCCAAGAGTTCCATGGCAAATTGTGCCAGCTCTGGCCACAGGTCAAGACTGCACACCCAGTAGTCAAGGGGTTCCTCGCTTCTCAAAGCGTCCACATCGGCTGTTAACCCAATGTAGTCAGACACCTGTCGGTCTAAGCGTTCCCTGAGGCTGGATCCGGAGGGATCCAGCTGTTGATGGGTTGGTTGCAAGAATGATCTCTTATCCAAAATGACCAACACATCTTCAAACCGCCCACTTTTTGCAGGCGCGGTAGGATTGGTACCCTCACCTGTTTTGCTGTGGGTGGAAATTCCTCTGCCAGTGCATAATGCAGCATCTCTCACAGCAAGGCCTGGAAATGCTGCATTTTGACAGCCCTCTGCGGTAACAAGTCCGTCATTTTGTGTTTGTAACGGGGATCTAAGTACGTTGCCACCCAGCACAGGTCCTTGCCCTCATTTGCACTAAATTGGAAGCGGTGGAGCACCCTGGCTACTGCTCATCGGCCAGGAGAATTTCGTCCTCGGTCTCCTCCTCCCAGCCACAGACAACACCAGGGATCCCTGAAAAGTTTAAAGACTGCTCTTCTTGCTCCTCCTCCTCCCCCCAGCCACCATCCTTCTCTGACTCCTGTTTAGACTCCTGCTGACTTATCTCAGATGGGAATTAATTCAGCATTGCGACTTGATCAATGACACTACGCAATGCACGCCCCAGAAAGAAGGCGTAAGGTATGATGTCACTGATGGCACCCTGGCTGAAACTGACCAGTTTGGTGATCTCATCAAATGGCCGCAGAAGTCTGCATGCGTCGAGCATGAGCAGCGACTGGCGTGGTGAAAAAAAAACAAGCTCCCCAGATCCTGTCCTGCCGCAGAGTTCGCACAGTTAGTAGTTAACGGCATGTTTCTGCTGGAGCAGCCTATCAAGCATATACAAAGTGGAGTTCCAACACGTCGGGCAGTCACAAATCAGACGTCTGACGGGCAAGTGGTCTTGTCGCACGTCAGCAAGGCGAGCCAAGGCCATGTAAGATCTTCTAAAATGGCCAGAGATTTTCCTGGTCTGCCACAAGACGTCCTGGACCCCGGTGTATTTGGCAACGAATCGCTGCACAGCTAAGTTCAAGACACGTGTGTTTCAGAGTGCTCATCAGATTGGCACTTGTTGTCGCACACCACTTTATCAACTGTCAAATTGAGCGGGGTTAGCCACTGATCGGCCTGTGTCCGCAGAGCTGAATGCAGTGCAGGATCGGTGTGGCTCTTGGCTTCCAGGAGCAACAGCCGCAGCACATGATGGCAACGTCTCACCTGGCACGCCAAATAGGTTCTGTGGAGTTTGGGGGCAACAGTGGAAGAGGCAGTAGCAGTAGAAAAGGAGGAGTCAGCCAAGGAGGAGACGGAGGATGGAATAGGAGGAGGAAAAGAAGAATCCACACGGGTGCCATGGGTTACATGCTTGACGGCCGTCAGAAGGTTCACTCAGTGGGTAGTAAAAGTTATGTACCTTCCCTGCCTGTGTTTGCTAGACCACATGTCTGTGGTCAGATGTATCTTGGCACCAACACTGTGTGCCAGAGATATATTTACTTTCCGCTAAACATGGCCATATAGTTCATAGATGCCCTTCTGGGAGAAATATTTCCTTCCGGGGACCTTCCATTGTGGTGTGCCAATGGCCACAAATTTTTTAAAGGCCTCCGAGTCCACCAATTTAGATGGCAGTAGTTGGCAGGCTAGCAGTTCCGACAAGCCAGCGGTCAGCCGTTGGGCAAGAGGGTTATCCAGCGTCATAATTTTTTTATGCTCGAACATTTGGGCCACAGAAGCCTGCCTTGTGCCAGAGGAACGCAATGACGCCACGGTGGAAGGTGGAGTGGAGGACAAATGGGAGGAGAGAGGAGAAGGAGAAGAGGCAAGACGTGGAGCACCGGGAGTGTGGCTTTGTGGGTTCTGTCGGCGTTGATCCCACTGGGCTCGGTGATGGGAGGCCATGTGCCTTCTTAAGGCGGTCGTCCCTAGGTGAGTGTTGGGCTTACAGCGACTTATGCATTGACAGTACAGGCTGCAGATGGCAACACTATTATCAGCAACTGACACATTAAAAAAAGCCCACACTGTGAAGCCATGTGCCTGCGTCCAGGGAGCACAAGATGTGACCATGCATGTTGGATGGCTCGCTCCAGATACATTTGCAGTCTGCTTTTTGCCTCCTGTGCACTGCGAGTTCTCTCCCGCTGAACTCCCCTCCTCTTCCTCTCTTGTGGGCACCCACGTGACGTCCATCGACACGACATCATCGTCACCCTCACCACCTGTGACATTAGAGATCTCCGAGTAGGCAGCAACAGCAGGGACCACCCTCCTTGGGCTGATCTGGGTACTGCCGTCAGACCGCTGGGTGGCGGCCGTTGCTACCTCCTCTTCCTCACCCGATGCCATGAATGGCTGCGCATTGGTAAGTTCTGGGAATAGATGGGAAAATAATTCCTCTGACTAGAGTGGTGGGGCTATGGTGGTGGTGGTGTCTTTGGGGGTACACACAGCAGAGAGGGGTGCTGATGCAGAGGATGAGGAGAGTGCAGAAGCGGAAGGCTGAGTGAGCCACTCAACCAACTCTGGTGTGTCCTTTTGATGTAATCGCACGCACCTTCTCCAACTTCCCACTTAGGCTCCAGCCTGGTGCACCTGCCCGACCTCCTACCACCCCTGCGGAATGGCCTGTCTCTTCATCTGCCTTTCATTTTCAAAATGACCCTGTGATAAAGTCCCTATAGAAGAGCAGTATTTGTGGAAGCAGATATATCGCAGGCCTTAATCAATATTTTGTTGAAGCTGGTATAGCAATCCCCTCTATCCGTATTTTGTGGAAACAGGTATATAGAACCAAATAATGAGTATTTGCTGGAATCTGGTAAATCAAACCCCTTAATCAATATTTGGTGGAAGCCGGTGTATCGCAGGCCTCAATCAATATTTGGTGGAATCCGGTATATCAATAGCCTCCATCAGTATTTTGTGGAAACAGGTATATAGAAGCCAATAATGAGTATTTGCTGGAAGCTGGTAAATCAAACCCCTTAATCAATATTTGTGGGAAGCCAGTGTATCGCAGGCCACAATAAATATTTGGTGGAAGTCGGTATATCAATACCCCGTATTAGTATTTTGTGAAAACAGGTATATAGAACCCAATAATAAGTATTTGCTGGAAGCAGGCAAATCAAACCACTTAATCAATATTTGGTAGAAGCCGTTGTATCGCAGGCCATAATCAATATTTGGTGGAAACTGTTATATCAATACCCTCTATCAGTATTTTGCGGAAACAGGTATATAGAACCCAATAATTAATATTTGCTGAAAGCCAGTAAATCAATCCCCATAATCAATATTTGGTGGAAGACGGTATATCAATACCCTCTATCAGTATTTTGTGGAAACAGGTATATAGAAGCCAATAATGAGTATTTGCTGGAAGCTGGTATATCAAACCCCTTAATCAATATTTGGTGGAAGCTGGTGTATCACAGGCCTCAATCAATATTTGGTAGAAGCCGGCATATCGAAACCCTGTATCTGTATTTTGTGGAAACAGGTATATAGAACCCAATAATGAGTATTTGCTGGAATATGGTAAAGCAAGCCCCTTAATCAATATTTGGTGGAAGCTGGTGTATCGCAGGTGTTAATCTATATTTGGTGGAAGCTGGTGTATCACACCTCTAAATCAATATTTTGTGGAAGCTGGTATATCACACCCCTCAATCAGTATTTTGTGAAAGCAGGTTCAGTACAGACCAAAAGTTTGGACACACCTTCTCATTCAAAGAGTTTTCTTTATTTTCATGACTATGAAAATTGTAGATTCACACTGAAGGCATCAAAACTATGAATTAACAATTGTGGAATTATATACATAACAAAAAAGTATGAAACAACTGAAAATATGTCATATTCTAGGTTCTTCAAAGTAGCCACCTTTTGCTTTGATTACTGCTTTGCACACTCTTGGCATTCTTTTGATGAGCTTCAAGAGGTAGTCACCTGAAATGGTTTTCACTTCACAGGTGTGCCCTGTCAGGTTTAATAAGTGGGATTTCTTGCCTTATAAATGGGGCTGGGACCATCAGTTGCGTTGTGGAGAAGTCAGGTGGATACACAGCTGATAGTCCTACTGAATAGACTGTTAGAATTTGTATTATTGCAAGAAAAAAACAGCTAAGTAAAGAAAAACGAGTGGCCATCATTACTTTAAGAAATGAAGGTCAGTCAGTCCGAAAAATTGGGAAAACTTTGAAAGTGTCCCCAAGTGCAGTCACAAAAATCATCAAGCGCTACAAAGAAACTGGCTCACATGCGGACCGCCCCAGGAAAGGAAGACCAAGAGTCACCTCTGCTGCGGAGGATAAGTTGATCCGAGTCACCAGCCTCAGAAATCGCAGGTTAACAGCAGCTCAGATTAGAGACCAGGTCAATGCCACACAGAGTTCTAGCAGCAGACACATCTCTAGAACAACTGTTAAGAGGAGACTGCGTGAATCAGGCCTTCATGATAGAATATCTGCTAGGAAACCACTGCTAAGGACAGGCAACAAGCAGAAGAGACTTGTTTGGGCTAAAGAACACAAGGAATGGACATTAGACCAGTGGAAATCTGTGCTTTGGTCTGATGAGTCCAAATTTGAGATCTTTGGTTCCAACCACCGTGTCTTTGTGCGACGGAGAAAAGGTGAACGGATGGACTCTACATGCCTGATTCCCACCATGAAGCATGGAGGAGGAGGTGTGATGGTGTGGGGGTGCTTTACTGGTGACACTGTTGGGGATTTATTCAAAATTGAAGGCATACTGAACCAGCATGGCTACCACAGCATCTTGCAGCGGCATGCTATTCCATCCAGTTTGCGTTTAATTGGACCATTGTTTATTTTTCAACAGGACAATGACCCCAAGAACACCTCCAGGCTGTGTAAGGGCTATTTGACCATGAAAGAGAGTGATGGGGTGCTGCGCCAGATGACCTGGCCTCCACAGTCACCGGACCTGAACCCAATCGAGATGGTTTAGGGTGAGCTGGACCGCAGAGTGAAGGCAAAAGGGCCAACAAGTGCTAAGAATCTCTGGGAACTCCTTCAAGACTGTTGGAAGACCATTTCAGGTGACTACCTCTTGAAGCTCATCAAGAGAATGCCAAGAGTGTGCAAAGCAGTAATCAAAGCAAAGGGTGGCTACTTTGAAGAACCTAGAATATGGCATATTTTCAGTTGTTTCACACTTTTTTGTTATGTATATAATTCCACATGTGTTAATTCATAGTTTTGATGCCTTCAGTGTGAATCTACAATTTTCATAGTCATGAAAATAAAGAAAACTCTTTGAATGAGAAGGTGTGTCCAAACTTTTGGTCTGTACTGTATGTATTAGTTAGAGCCTAGCCAGGCAAGTGTTTATTGTTTTGTGTGGTGTCACACGTGTTTAGGTGAAGCTGCGACTTCATTACCTGTAATGGCTGAAGTGTCCTGAATAAATCACAAGTTTGGACCTTAAAGAGGACCTTTCACTCATATACAAACTAAAAACTAACTCTATCTGTGGGCAGAGCGGCGCCCAGGGGTCCCCCTGCACTTACTAGTATGCCTGGGCGCCGCTCCGTTCGCCCGGTATAGGCTCCGGTGTCTCAGCTCCGTCTGTTGTATTGGACTGATTTTTTGTAGGAGGCGTGTCCCTTGCTGCAGCACTGGCCAATCGCAGCGCACAGCTCATAGGGTCAGCTCACCATACATTAAAGGGAATCTGTTTCTCGTTTTTTGTACAATGCACATTGTTGATGTTGGGGATTATAATTAGCTTGGAGCCAATTAAAGTATCCAAAGTGGACTTCAATTCGAAATTCAGGGAAAATTTGATTTCTTTGTGCTTCGTGGTAACTTTTTTTATATTTACATGAATTGTAGGAACGTGTACCTCAATACTTTTTAGCGTTGTTAGTGTTGAACTAATCAATTTTCCCTGAAATGGCGGTAAAAATAAAAAATAAATCATACTCACCTCATCCATTTGAGGGGGAAGAGACCACTGCAGCCATCTTGATTGAAGATCCCACACGAAATCTCATGTGCGGTGACGTATGAGTACACCACGCCGGCCAGCTTGATCCCGTCATCACGCACCACGCAAGATTTTGCCCTGGAACTCCAAGCAAGATGGCTGCGGCAGCTTCTTCACACTTAAATGGATGAGGTAAGTACAATTAAATTTTATTTAACTGATCAACCCCTGTAAGGCCTTAATATTGATTTTAAATGCTGCAATCAGTGATGATCGTGATGAAGTAATTTGTCAAAAAGCTAATTTTGTTTGTAAAAATTTGGCGAAGCAGCCAAATCAAATTTTTAAGAACTTCTCTAAGTAAAATCAATGTAAAGTAACCATCGGGGACAATCATTGGCCAACTTGTCCATTTTTTCTTGATGATGTGTCATCCAAATTCTTGTCTGTTTATTTCCACCTTGTAATATTTTTTTTATCTTTTTAACATATAGATGTAGCCAAGCTAAACTTGACTCTGATAGCCAAGATAACACTTTGACATGTGTTATCTTGTGACAAAGGCCATTGTAATCCATGGAAAAGTTAGTGATCTTTTTCTTGCCATTCTTTACTGAACACGACACGTTAACCATCAAGTTTAGCTCGGCTCCATCTGTACATTTCTTAATGCCTATAATCCCCATATATTTGTTGAACCTATTGTAGCAAAAGGAGCAAACTTTCCCTTTAGAGGGGTTATCCTACTGCTCCATCAGGCAGCACTCCGCCAGTCTCAAAGGGAATAGAGTGGTGGACCAACATGCACACTAGCACTCCTTTAAAGGAGAGTACTTTATTTTTAGGATACTGGGGTTCCCAGCAGTTGGACCCCAGCCCTCCCCATGCCCCCATGATCTGGTATTTATTACCTATCCTATGGGTAGATAATGTATATTTTTCATGTTTCCGTGAGATAACTCCTTTAATTTGGTTTACAGTAATCTAAATTCAGCCTCTGTAGGAGCTGATATTGAAAATACTTGCGCTATCCATATGTTCATTATACCGTTAAACAGACCCTTAAAAAAAGTATAGGTCAAAAAATGATTTATTATCCTTATTTTCCCTAACATTTTTTATATGCAGAAAACTATGTATACATCAACTATATGGCCCAAACATTGTGACGAAAAAGAAAGAAATGCTAACCATCTCCCTAAGATGTCTTGTTATCAAGTGCTTTGGCATCCGGATCATTTAGAACACGTGCCCAAATATTTTGGTCGACTCCAAACTGAGGAGAAGGTCCTATATCAAAAGTTTGTTTCAGCACTGAGAAATATTAGGGTACCTGCCCACAGAATATCCGCAAGGATACTTATAAGGATTTCTCTGTGTTTCCGCACCAAATCTTCACCAAAACTGTTACTTGCTGTTTTTTTTTTGCTAATAGGATGCAATGCAAAGGGTGAGATATGCACCAAAAAAATTCACAAACAATTGGCATCCCTTGGATTGCAAAATCTACAAGGCAGGTCAATTTCCGCATGAAAAAAAAGTGTACATGGGATTTGACTGATCTCATTCACTGTATTAGGCTGTATTAGGCTGATGTTTTTCCGCAAGGGAATCCGCACAGAATAAAACGTGTGTGATTCGCAATTTGAGTGGGTATCCTTAAGAGCACAAGGTTCCATTCTAAAGATGTAGGTGACAGGCATGGAAGTTACTAGTTTCTGACACCTAGTGCTTTTAGTCACTAGGTACTAAAAATGTATTAGCATCCATCAGTGTTTTGAAGTGGTTTTGATACTCATTGTTGTTGGCTCCAAACTTTGATATACTGTAGAAATAAGTTTCAGCTCTATTCGCTCTTCTTTTTTTTAGAGACAAGAAATTTCCCCAAATTCATTTTGAATCCAATTCTGTCAAATCAGCTGTCAGATTCAAATTGCTTTGAAGCGCAAGTTGCCCAACTGACCTGAAAAGTCATGTATAACATGCTGAGGTCTCCTTGGATGGTATACAACCCCTTTTAAGCTCCTTAACGCCAAGACAGAATTAGTAATGTCAAAGTGACAGTGACATACGGATGGTGGACACTGTTAACAGCCACTTTAATAACACATTGCACTGTTTTTGTTTTTTTATTTGCCTCCTTCTCTGTCTTCTAAACTGCAAAATAGTGGCTGCCATTTTGAACAAGTCATGCTGGACAAATCACAAACGTTTCGGATTTTACAATATTGTGGGAATTTCGTAACAAATTTGATTTATGTAGAAAAGATTTGCTCTTTCTCCCAAAAAATTTTTCAAGTTTTATATATTGACTACATAAGTTCTTTCATTTTTGATTGTGTTTGTGTCTAGAATTTAACCAAATGATGGCGAGATAACAATCCAATCAACAATTGAACATGTACACTACTCACAAAAATTTGGGTGAAATTTATGGAAAATGGAAAAAGTTCACGCTACAGTGATATTATGTCATGAAATTAGGGCATTTAAGTAGAAGCAGCAATGGTGATTTCCTCATCTCAAACAATTTATTGAAACAAAAGCCAACACCAGTGGTGGGTATACCCCCACAAAAAATGTCAATGTCTCAATAACTTGTGTGGCCTTGAGTCTCAATTACAACTTGACATCGACGCCCCAAGCTGTTTACAAGTCGACTTATTGTCTGCCATGACCTGAGATTCCAAAAGTAGGTGGCACGTTCCAGTGCTTTCCATTTCATAGAAGGCACCATATGATGGCATGCAGAAACGATCATGTGTAGGAGACCTTAATAGTTTATTTTTCATATTGTTTTATTCTTGTTTGGTCTTTTTTTTTCTTTCTTTTTAGCAAACAGAACGGTAAACTAACGCTACCTCACCCAGAATAGCTGTTACAGATCTACATTTTAAGTGTCACTCAAGCCCAAAACTTCCAGCTTATAAAGAAGCCTATTTCTCCAGGAAAGGTCAAATTTGTTATCTATCAAAATAGCCTAGGACAGAGGAATAATGAGCTGCCTTAAAGTACTGGCCTTTTTACCTTCAAAATGGGCTTCTAAATCAAGTCAGGAGAACATTGACTGAAAATCATTCCTCCCTGTCTGCAGGAAAGGTCAACGTCTGAAATATTATGGGATAATTTTACCTGGTTTTATTGTAAAGCAAAACACAGCATTGAAACTTAACAAACAGCAAGTATTTGCTATGGTTTCCCTTTCAGCCTCCGAGTGGCTGCATGTATTATAATATCACGGTTACCAGTTGGATGATGTAATTATGTGGTGCAATGTTTCCTAATGTAAGAGAAGTTATCTGATGTTAAAGTAGTTTCTTTAACACTGCTTTTTCATCACATTTTTGAGCCTTAGTCGCAATGAGTTTATCCTCCAGAGAGAATCCGGTAATAGCCTTGCTTGGGAGGTTGGAAATTGTCTAGCCTACTATACTGTATTTTTTTTTTATTAATCCCCACAAAGGAATGACTTCCATTGCGCTTCATTGTGAAATGATCTAAAACTTCCACTAAAATGGATTTTAGAATAGCAAACCTTAATTTAGGTAATAAGTTGCAAAGTGGTAGTACCATGAAACATTATTATTATTTTTTACTTAACTACACTGATTTATATTAATCAAGCCCTAAACGGCTATGAACACCAATGTTTTTTTTTTTTTTTATGATTGCATTTTACTAATTTTGGGGGGGAAAAACACTTTTTAATTGGTCTTTATTAAAAGTTTGATAGCAAGGTGGCTTAAATGAGCTGTCAGGTATTCAGAGATAGCAGCAGCATGGCAGGGCTCAGTGTAAAACTGAAACATACTCTGCAACTAGGCAGAAACTTAGCCATACAGGACAAAAACTGCTGAAATTTTTAAATAAAGACCAATTTAAAAATATGATTTTATCCCAAAATGAGTACAATGCAATAATAAAAAATGGCCCAAAAAGTTGTTCATTGCCTTTAACCCGTTCAGGACAGTATGATTTTCCCACTTTTGTGTTTTTGTTTTTTAGTCCCAGCCTTCCTGGAGCCAAAACATATTTTTATTTTTCAGTTCAGTTACCTTCATTCTCCGGGTCAGTACAATTACAGCGATACCCTAGGGAACTTTGAAGTGTGACTGTCTGATCGCTTATCCCAACACTGCAGCCTATGGGAGATTCATTATGTTCATAGGAACATAGCTGTGGCAGACCTCAGAGGCTTCAGCGGACATAAGGCTGAGGAATTTGATAGCAGTGGAGCTGTTCATGTGCCAGGAGTGCAGCTATCCTGGGATTTCACTGCTCAGAAGCAATGGTCACAATTGACCAGATTAAAAGTCTGTGATCGGCGTTATTGGAGTACTCCGATTGAAACAAGTTATCCCCTATACAAAGAATAGGGGATAACTAGTAGCTAAGTTGGGGTCTGACCTCTAGGATTCCTACCAATCACGAGAACTGGGAAGGCACTCAAGGTATGACGAGGTGGCTGTTTATGCATAGTGTCCTTTCCAGTCACTGCTATGGTACCTCCGAAAATAGATGAGCATGCTTGGCTATTATGGAAAGTTCCATAGAAGTGCCATGGCATGTCTGCGTTCTTGTGACAGAAGCTTGTCGGCGATGTATGTTTATGGTGTTTATGGCATATTCAATCAATGGGACAACCTCTTTTTTTCATTTTGAATAATTTCAACCTGTCCACAATTCTCTTTGAGGCGCCCTTGGAAAATGTTTCAAAAAATTTGACTGCCAAATCTAATATAGTATATAGTTTTAGAGTAATATTTCCACCATTCAGAATTTAATCTGTCAATACACAGTAGATTGATCTAGGGACCACCAGATGATGACCTAATGTGTATGTGTTAATTTTCTCCCAGTGGTAGATGTTATACTTTAAGTTGCCTGATCTTTTTACTCTTGGGGAGATAAACTACCGGCAGGGCAATGGAGGCAGCGACTTTCTCCCCTTTCCAAATACATGCACGCTTGGCTGAGCCCAGCATGGGTGTGCATTTCATCTGAGGATACCAATTATTTGTATAGTTGTTTGTTACAAAGTTTTAACCAGATAAGGTTCTCCATTGTCTTTTTCCTTTGAGACTAATTATAAAGCTTGCACTTTCCCAGTCATTGAACCTTGGACACATTACAGAAAGCAAAAAATCTATAACTGTTCTAATTTGAGGATTTGTCATGATTTGATATGGTTGGTGCAAGCCTACAAGCAGTCATTTAGCAAAAATGACAATCTATGATAGAGAATGGAAAAGTTAAACAACCTAGAAAATTATCTGAGCTTCAGAGTTAATTAAGATTGTTAAGTCTATGTTGTGTTCTGCTCTTTACTTACAGATGCGTCCACCGTTACTTTTCCACAAATTATGTTACATTATAGCAATATACTATCAAAACCCGCAACAGGTTGCAATTCCCACTGCAGACCACTGGGAGGCCCCATATGAATACATATAACATGAACAACTCCTGACAGTTTCGTGTTTTTTAAAACTGGTCATTTCCCACCATTCATCCCAGGATGTTTCAAGTCAAGAGGATAACTACCGCTATGGTAGTTACGCCCCTGCCACAGGTCTACTCTAGTAGGCCTAAGGCCTATGAGGCAGTAAATTCCCATGCAGCTAGACGCAATTATATCATCATTCCTGCCTGCGGGCAATTGTGGCCTGCATGGCAATTAACCCTGTACACCTGCCGTTAATAATTCGCAATGCAGTTCCTCAATCTATACAGTGTGGTTTACACCATAGTGTGTTTTTACATATACATATTTGCAGCATCAATCAGTCTTCTTTCTGAGGGTATATGGCTCACTCAGGTGTTGTCCCCACAATAATTAGGCACATACAGTAACAGTCTAATGGTACAACATAGTACAAATGACATTGTCTCCATTAAAGGGTCAATGTAACCCATAACAAATGAACAGTAACTAGAGAAGGATACATATTTCTGTAAGATGGGATGTGAGCATTTCCAACCTTCTGACATACTCACCTGCTATATTCTTCTGAATATTGGTGCAGAAACCCAGTGCAGAGGTATATGCAAATTGTTTGTTGCTACTGTACTGTTTGTTGCTATGTACTGTTATGTGATGCTATGCAGTGTAATGTTTTGCAGTGTTATTCTATATTGTATTATGTCTGGCATGGCAATTTATGGATGGCATGGCCAGGGTTAACAATCCTGGCGAAGCCCCTGCAGGAGCTTAGGTTGTAGGCTGGCCCCACTCCTAACTAGTCAGCCTGAGGAAGAGCTTGGAGGGAGAAGGAGTAAAGACCATCTGCTGCACTCCTCAGGCTCCAAACATTAAGCATCAGAGACTAACAGATATCTGCAAGATTTACAGCAAGAGAGAAAGAGAAATTGGAGTGATAAGATAATCTGCATGGCCAAGCTAGGAGACAGTCAGCAAGGTAACCTGCATTTGCAACTATTTAGAATTTGCTGCCATGGAGGGATGAGAAGTTAGGACACCCTACAAACTTGAACACAATTTGGCCAATCGTAGTCAGTTAGACCTGCACGCAGGGCCGGACTGGCCTAATGGGATACCGGGAAAATTCCTGTTAGACTGGTAGCCCTGACTGCCGTACGGCTGGCCGTGCCAACAGCGAGGAGGCTGAGGCTCATTGGCCGGTGCAGCAACAGAGGAGCCCATCCCCCCCAACAGCAGGCTCTGGCACGGACATTGCCCGGAGCCTGACTCCTCCCACACATGTGACTGATCACATGATCATGACATCATGGAAGGTCCTTTAGCCTGGTAGCTGCTGCTTGTGTGGAGCTGTACACTGCGCGTGCACACTAAGGGGAGTCACCACATAGCAGAGCTGAGTGCGGTCCCTGAGTGTTCACGCGCGGTGTACGGTTTCATGCATGCAAATGAAGTAGGTGCTTCTCCCGCGGCGGTGCAATTATTTTTACGAATCCAGTGGATCTGCGCTTGCACAGATCCACACACACCCTCCTCCAGGTGATTCCGGTGTGGCCTCGTCACTTCCCGTGCAGCCGTGTCACTTCCGGATATAGCATTCTGGCAAGGTATAGGAATCTGGCAGAACACCATCTGTGTCAGGGCTGTAGGAAACGGCTGCTCTGTATGTTTGTGCGTTATGTAGCGGAGGCTCCGACGCGCTGCATCTTGCTTGAATTATGCGTTAAGAGTGACTTCATGAATCTTACAGTGCCAATCCGTGTAAAGTCCGCTCAGCCAATCACCGGCTATAGCGGGACAGCGCTGAGTGGTCCACCACTGTCTGCCAAGACAAATACGGGCCCCATTCTGGAGATCGCTGGGGGAGTCCCATCCTGTGGATAGGGGATACATTTTTAATAACTAGATAACCCCTTTAAAGTCATACAAGTCTGTTATACTACAATACTACATTTATTAAAATTTCTCTCCTCTGTGCCCCCATATAGTACAGTCCCCCCCCCTCTGTGCCCCCAGATAGTACAGGCTCTCCCTCTGTGCCGCCATATAGTACAGGCCCCCCTCTATGCCCCCCAGCCTCTGTGGGGCTGGTATGTAACTTTTTCCAGGGCTGGTTTTCTGGTTTTTATCCCCAGTTAGGCCCTGCCTGCACGCCACACACAGTGCAAATTACAGGCATAATTGCAAGAGTACAGTCACCCGCCATAGATTCTACTGAGAGAGACTTTAGCAAGATAGTGTATAAAGAGGGAGGGCCTTAACTTCAACTGTTGCCAAAAGTAATACATTGCTATCTGGGAAAGAATTGCACTGTGTACAATTTGAACTGTGTTTTGTTGTAACTGGATGTACTACAACTCCCATTTTGCACTACAGTAAGGAGAGATGTTTATTCTGTTTAAAGCTGGCATGGTTTACTGACTCCTTTCACCACACGCTGGCCATTACACTACTAGACCTCTTGAAGACATCCAACGGCCATGGCCTGAGGGAAACCACTGTGACACATCCTATACTCAAAGCCATTACCACTCCCATCATCTGCTCTGGCTCCTCATGGGCTTACTGCATTGGAGAGTATCATAGGCATTTCCTGCTGAGACATGCTTCCCCTTTGCCTCCTTTAGTAACACACGATGTTGTGGCCAAACTCTAACTCTCTGATTAGGATTGGCTTCCCTCCTCTTGAGGCCCCTGTTCAGACCTTGGGTTCATGTGTCACAAACGTATCTGTCTGGGCTCCAGCGGTGAGATGCATGCAATACTCTTTCTCTCCACAGTGGGCGTGTACTAGAGGAGACTAACAGTGGGATGTTTGCTCAGCTGCTCTATTCCTATGTGCTAGTGTTCTGACTAATGGAGCGATGAGTCATAATCTATCAGGTTCTGATCCAGGAACTCAGTGCTCTATTTAAACCCCCTTCCTGGCCATATACCAGTGCCAGTGAAAGTCTCCCTAGCTGTGTTCCTGGTTCTTGGATTCATTTGGATTTCTTCGTGCTTTTGACCTTGGCTTCTATTTTGACCACTCTCTTTCTCACGTGATTTTGTACTGTGCATCCCGTCTGGTATTTGACCTCGGCTTGTCTTTTAACTACTCTTTGATTCTAGTTTTTGCACCGCATTGTCTGCCTGGTTCTGACCCATTTTCATACGACTATGCTTTTGTGTTGTTTTTGTCTCTTGGTGTTTGTCTGTCTCTGCACCATAGTAGCATAGGGACCATTGACCAGTTGCAGTCTTGCTACCTAGGGAAAGTTGGCTGAGTTCCAGGTCAGGGCTCACTGTCCATGTCTGTCCCTATCTACAAGCGTTACATAATTTCTAAAAAGAAGTTGGGCAAGTTTTATATATTTCATAGTCATCCTTAAAATTACACGTCTTAACACATTTGGAATGCAAGCTTATGTGAGTATATTCTTAACGAATACAATTTTTTACCATTTGGAATGATCACTACAACTTATATTAACTGGCAATTTTGGTGTGTGATGGGTAATTGTACAAGTCTAATCTGATATTAATAACCATGTAATGGTTATAACTGTGCATAAACATAATCTGCATACAGTAAAAATGATGATTTGCCAGTTAGTATATCACAACGAGCTAGAAGACATTAGTAATACTTCAGCAAACTTTTAATATATCCTCACTGTGAGTGTGAAAGAAATGTTCTGTAGTTCTGAGAGGCTTACATACATATACTAGCTGAAGGACCCGGCTTCGCAAGGGTATATTTCATCTATTTAATTGAATGTTTGTGTTAAAAGATACAGTATCCACTATAACATCTACATCTACCCCGCCCCCTAACCGTGACCTCCACAGCCCCCCACCCCTAAAATGGGATGTCCACAGCAGCCCACCCCCTTAACTTTGACCTTCACAGCAGCCTGCCCCTTTAACAGTGAGTTCCACAGCACCCCACCCCCTTGATAGCGACCTCCACAGGTGCCCACTCTCTTAACAGTAACCTCTACAGCACCCGCCCCTTACACTGACCATAGGTTACAGTCCCCTTAACTGTGACCTCCAGCATTCCTGGCCCCCTTAACAGAGACCTCCACAGTGACTGCCCCTTTAAAAAAGACTGCCACAGTACCCCGCTGCCTTAACAGTGACCTCACAGTACCCCGCTGCCCCTTTAATAGAAGCCTCTACAGTCCCCTCCTCCCTTAGCAATGACCTCCACAGCGGCCTGCCTCCTTAACAGTAACACCCACAGCGCTCTCCCTTTTAACAGTGACTTCCACAGCAACTGCGACTTTATTAGTGACCTCCACAGTACCCCGTCTCCTTAACAGTAATTTACACTATAACTCGCCACAGAGCTCCGTTCCCTTAAAATGTGACCTCCACAACACCACGCCCCTTACCCTCACCTGTTCCCTTCCGCCTTAACAGAGACCTCCACATTGCCCACCCCTTTAACAGTGACCTCCACAGCATCCTGTCCCCTTAACAGTGACCTACACAGTACCACATCTCCTTAACAGTGATTTCCACAACACCCAGCCCCCTTAACAGTGGACTCTATAGCAATCTGCCTGTTAACACTGACCTCCATAGTGGACCGTCCCCTTAATTATGACCTCCACAGCAGCCTGCCCCTAGGGTGGCCAGAGGTCAGTTTTTTTAGCCAGGACAGTCCGGCTTTCAGACTTCCTGCCCTCCCTCCGGCGCAGAGTCTGGGCTTCACAGGGATGTCCTTTTAAACAACTCACCCTCAAACAGCAGCACTGTGCTGTCTGAGCATGAGCTGCAGGAAGAAAGTCACCCTCCCTCCCACCCCTGCAGCTGAAGTTGATTTTTACTTTAATTTTTGCAATCCCCGTCAGCTGCAGAGTGGAAAGGGACGTGGCTTAGCGGGACCTGGGGGAGTGTTTTTTAACAGTGTCATCCATAGCACCCTGCCCCTTTAAAGGAAATCTGTTACCAGGATTATTGCTATTGAAGTAAAGCCATGGCCTAATAGCACTTAGTACCAGTAGATGTTTTCTATCTTCTGAAAATCCAGTTTATTTGGTATGCAAATGAGCCAGTAATGTGCCCAGGGGCATCATTCTTGCAGGAAGGAGCCCAGGCATGCCTCCTGCCACAACGTGTCCACCCACCCCTCCCACATCACATTCAAGCCATAACTCTGCCCCCCTTTTCCCTGCTCCCATCATGAGGACAGTGCTTGGGTACTAGCAGGAGGGAGGGTGACTTGCAATAGCGATTATCCTGGTGACAGATTTCCTTTAAAGCTCACCTACAGCAGTGAAGAAAAATGGCTGGTTGTTATGAAAACCTGGTGTAAAACTGTGTGTATGTGGAGACTAAGGGCCTGCGAGCTTCTATTGGCTGATAAGGGTCATGTGACCAGGCTTCTATTGGCTAATGCATTTTTTTGGGAATATCTTAGGAATGGTACGTCCTAGAGAGCTGAGACACGGTCTTAAACCTTCCTGGACATCTGATGTACCTGTGTGCCAAATTTCTTGATTGTAAATGCGATGGTGCAGAGTCCTTTAGCGGACATACACACACACACATGCACTCAGCTTTATATATTAGACTAGCTGAAGGACCCGGCAGGGGGCGTGTCTAGACTCCTGCCTGCAAGAGTGATGCCCCTCTGCGCACCTTACTGGCTCATTTGCATACCAAATAAACTGGATTTTTTGAGAATAAAAACATCTATTGTTGGAACAAAGGCTCATCTGGAAATAAGGTACTAAGTGCTATTAGGCCATGGCTCTACATCAATAGCGATTATCCTGGTGACATATTTCCTTTAAAGCTCTCCTACAGCAGTAGAAAAATGGCTGGGTTGTTAAGGAAACCTGGTGTAAAACTGTATGTGGAGGCTAATGGCCTGCGAGCTTCTATTGGCTAAGGGTCATGTGACCAAGCTTCTATTGGCATTTTTGGGGAATATCATCTCAGGAATGGTATGTTCTAGACAGCTTAGACCCAGTGAAACCTTCCCGGACACCTGATGTACATGTATGCCGAATTTTGTGATTGTAAATGCGACGGTGTGGATTCCTTTAGCGGACATACATACACATACACTCAGCTATATATATTAGGAAAATTAAATAAATTCTTGTACAGAGGGCATGCAGCATAATAGAAATAAAAATGCTGATGAGGCATTATTTTAATGACTTCACACTTTGCATTTCAATTACATTTTTGCAAAGTTGGGCCTGGGTCAAAAAAATATAAATAGACGCCTCAAGATTTCCCTTTATTGTGAGGATACTTGCAGGTCAATTTCTGCACACAAAAGAATCTGCGGAGTGTAAATGAGGTTTGTGTAATGTCATACACTTGGCTGGCCGGTACTGTACTATGCTGTGGTTTTTCAGGACGGCAATCCGCGCAGAAAAAAAACACACATATTCAGCAAAGTGTGCATGTGGCTTTCGACTTCATAATCCCATACAGGGTTTGACCTATTAAAATTACTTATCCCCTATCCACAGTATAGGGATAAGTGTCTGATCGTCAGGGGTCTGACTGCTGGTGCTCCTTCCGATCACAAGAAATGGGGGCTGTGGTCACACATGCACGCTTTTTCGCCATTCATAAGCTCTATGGGGCTGCCAAAGATAGCCCAGCACTTGTTCTCCGCTATCCCCCGCAGTCCTGAACAGTTGAATGAAGTGTCAGACACCTATGTACTGTGACTTATGTAGAATTTATCTGTACCAAATTGGACCTGACATCCGTTTTTCGACCAAATTGGACCTGATACGAATTTTGGGAAAATCACTATCTTATCTCTATGAACCACTTATTTTTTTTTCTTTTTAAACTGCTCATATTGCAACAAAATTATAAACTGATCCTCTGCTGCTCTCGCTTCCTCCACATGTCTATGTAGGGCATCACTGTGGGGCAATAATCAAGAAATAGAGATAAAGAGAAATCCACAACACAAACTGTCCTCTTATGAAGTGAGCTCTCAAATGTGTCCCCCGTATGCAATTTCACAAACCTCTTCCCTAATGTAGATTGTAAGCTATGTGCCCCACTATAAAGTGACCACGTGCCCCTATGTTGTAGTACCACCCATTCATCGCCCACCTGCGTTGATTTGATATTCCTATACTTCTTGCTGGCCTATAAATAATAGAACAGGGAAGATAGAACAAAGTAAGACAACAGTGCAGGATCAGACTACACACAGAGTTTGTTTGCAGTCTGTAGCCATGGAAACTTAGAAGCTGTGGGCACAACATGATAGAATTGCAATTTTTTTATAATTTTTTTTATTTCAGATATTTAAGAGCAAAGAAAAATGAGTGCAAAAGTGTCTGTACTCAAAATGATATACATTATTAAGCAGCACAAAGGTCTGGAGTTCCAGATCTACAGTCCAACGTTTATTTCTCTTGGCGAACAGAAACAAGTCATAATCGGGCACATCACATAAATAAATTAGGATAGATGTCTGTTTATGTATTATTTTTTTAAACTTTTCAAAGTACAAGCTTCACACAATAAGAGAAACTGCTTTTAATCACAGAGTGAATCTGCAGAGTTTTCACAATCTATGAAATGATGCTGTAAGGCCCCAGGAGTTTGCATGTACATAAACAACTCCTATTATATTTTAGTGCACATCTCTTCAAAATTTTCTAGACTTCATGGCTTGCAAATATCATCTTATTGAAACAGTTCATCAAAATTCACTCAAGAATTCCCTGGCTGCTTCAGTCATAACTCACATCGGCTCTGGTAGGGTCCTAGTATTAATCTTTAATGAAGCTGATATAATATACCATTACAGATTGCTAAATTACTATTGTCTTAGATAGCTGCAGAACTTTACGGAGCAATGTTTCTTCATTTTGCAAACGGTTCTTTCAGTCGTTTAAAAACTTATTCTAGCTCATCCTAAAAATCTAAGAAAATAGCTCATGCCAACCAAGCCGGAGAAACCCATCTGTAGACAGTTCAACTTCGGGGTACATTACTCTGTACAGCTGAGAGGCTAGAAATCGGAAACAATAGTGTCTACAGATAGGTGTATCCCCATTTAGAAGAAAGTATCAAATAGACCTTCATATAAAATCTCCAAAAAGTAATTATCATAAACACATGAATTGCCAGTAATATTGACAGATTCTAATGACTGTTACAAATGTTAATGCGTTTCAAATCTTCATATGGTAGTTCTTAAAAGAACCAATGAAAACATTTTATATGAAGGAGTGCTGGATACGTCCTAACGTGGACCTGCTGTGTGTGTTTTTTAGACACACACTTCTCCTTAATGCCATCTTCCTCCCAAATCCAGCTTTATTTGTCTAGGCCCCTGTTGCGATTCTATGGTCTCTGCTTAATTTTGGTGCAAGATATGCTAATTAACAGGCAGTGAGACGTGGAGGAAATATCTATCCCTAATAGGCACTGTTACTCTGATTGTAATCGGAATTGGGTGTGGACCTATTATGCCTAATAACCAGTTTGACTTTACCCTTAACCCCTGTACTGGGATCTGGACTTCAATCTGGACCAACCAGGCCACTATCTCTTGGAGCAGTCCTGGTGTAGATGGCAGCTGACCCATTGGGGTCAGAAACACAGGTGCAAAGCATCAAGGAATCATGCACAAGGTGAAGTCTGAATACTGTCCAAGGTCAGGGCAGGCTGAGAACATACATATTCTACATAACTATTCCTTCTAGGTCAGAGCAGACTGAGTTTCTGTGTAATCCAGATAGTAATTCCATGGTTAGGTTAGGTGGCACGAAGCAGAATCGGCAGTCAGGCAAGGTATGGTACACAGGTAGTCAGATAAAAGATCACACCTTTGCTGGTTACAAAACACAAGATAACCCAAAGCTCAGGTGAAGTGGTTGAACCACCAAATCATCTAAATAGGGAGGCTGATCAGCACCTTAGCAGCTAAAAAAAGAGCAAAAAAGGATTAACTCTTGCAGGGCTGAAAGAAAGTTCATTGAGCTCAGGACAGCGGTGGGCATAGACCGCCGGTGTGACACTGATGCTATGGTTCTTTTATGTTCCTTGTTTTTATAATAAAGGGGGGGGGGGGGGGGCAGTAATAAAAGATCCATAGCTTTAAGCTTAACAAAAGATTTTCATTTGTCACAATGACCATTCAATCCAATCTGCAAGCTTCACATGATAAAGCAGGTTGAGCTGAGCAGATACTTAATGTATACATATTTTTGAGGGAAAAGATCTATTATGACTTTTACTTAATAGATTTGGGTTTAGGGGTCTAATGGGGAGTCCTACTCAAATACATAATGTGGTGTGGCTGACTCCATTGGTTGTGCACTCCAAACTTACCTGTAGAGATGAGCAAATCGAAGTTGATGAAGTGGAATTCGATCCAAATTTCAGGAAAATTTGATTCGCACCAAATCCAAATTTCCTCACGCTTTGTGGTAAAAGAACATATTTGTTCCTAAAATGCCTGCTTCACGTTAGGACATGGAGCAAAGAACTCTGGGAATGAGGGATCACCCACAATGCTATGTATGCAACCAATCAGCAGCCAGCCAGCCCTGTGATGTCACAGTCCTATAAATAGCCACAGCCATATTGGATTCTTCCATTTTCCAGTGTACTTAGTGCAGGGAGAGACGTCAGCAGGCGTTAGGGAAAGTGCTAGGAAAGCCTTGAAAACTTTTATTTTGCTGAATAGAAGTTCAGGGAAAGAGCATTAGAAGTGTAGGGAAAGGATAGGGAATTATTCCACAGTATTGAAGCAGAACAGGGTCCAATAGAGGAGTGTACAGCCTGGGTAATAGGAACAATAATATTACACCTTGCTGCATTGACTGGGGATCCAAATTGCCATTCTACTGCTGCTTTCAGGTTTGCAATAGATGATACCTCTGTAATTCCAGAAAACCTTTCTTTTTATTGGAGTGCAAGTGCTGTGTGATACAGCCATTAACAGGGTGTATTACAAGGAAATACAGTTATATGTTCTTAAGCCTTTTTTGTCATGTATAAGTGGAAAAAAATAAGGGCTTAATTGCCGTTGAGCAGTGCAGTTATATGTTCTAAAACTTTTTGGCCGTGTATTAGTGGCAAAAAAAAAAAAAGTATTATTTGCTGTTGCGTGGTGAAGTGAGAATTACAGCCCTTTTTGGCGTGTATTAGTGGCAAAAAAAGTATTATTTGTCGTTCAGTGGTGCAATTATATGTTCTAAAGCCTTTTTTGGCGTGTATTAGCCGTAACAAAAAGGCTTATTAGCCATTGTGTGGCAAAGTGACAAAATTGCAGCCCTTTTTGGCATGTATTAGTGGCAAAAAAAGTATTATGTAATATGTTCTAAAGCCTTTTTTGGCATGTATTAGTGGGGAAAAAAAAGACTTATTAGCTATTGTGCGCTGAAGTGTGAAAATTACAGCCCTTCATGGCATGTATTAGTAGCAAAAAAAAAGTAGTATTTGCCGTTCAGCGGTGCAGTTATATGTTCTAAAGCATTTTTTGGTATGTATTAGTGGGAAAATAAAAGGGCTTTATTAGCTATTGTGTGGTGAAGTGAGAAAATTACAGCCCTTTTTGACGTATATTAGTGGCGCAAAAATATGTATTATTTGCCATTCAGCGGTGCAGTTATATGTTCTAAAGCCTTTTTTGGCATGTATAAGGGGAAAAAAGGGCTTATTAGTAGGGATGAGCGAACTCGAACTGTATAGTTCGGGTTCGTACCGAATTTTGGGGTGTCCGTGACACGGACCCGAACCCGGACATTTTCGTAAAAGTCCGGGTTTGGGTTCGGTGTTCGTCGCTTTCTTGGCGCTTTTGTGACGCTTTCTTGGCGCTTTTTGAAAGGCTGCAAAGCAGCCAATCAACAAGCGTCATACTACTTGCCCCAAGAGGCCGTCACAGCCATGCCTACTATTGGCATGGCTGTGATTGGCCAGAGCACCATGTGACCCAGCCTCTATTTAAGCTGGAGTCACATAGCGCCGCCCGTCACTCTGCTCTGATTAGCGTAGGGAGAGGTTGCGGATGCGACAGTAGGGCGAGATTAGGCAGATTAACTCCTCCAAAGGACTTCACTTGATTAATCGATCGATCTGCAGCTGTGCATCATTGAGCTGCTGAAATTCAAATGCTCACTCACTGTTTTTAGGCTGCCCAGACCGTTTGTCAGTCACTTTTTTCTGGGGTGATCGGCGGCCATTTTGTGTCTTGTGCGGTGCTGCGACCAAGTGCATCCAAGCTGCGACCAAGTGCATTTAACCCTCAATGGTGTGGTTGTTTTTTGGCTAAAGCCTACATCAGGGTGAAGCTGTCACACCAAGTGCATTTAACCAGCAATAGTCTGTTCATTTTTTTGGCCATATACTAAATCAGGGGCAAGCTGCGCCTGTCACCAAGTGCATTTAACCCTCAATGGTGTGGTTGTTTTTTGGCTAAAGCCTACATCAGGGTGAAGCTGTCACACCAAGTGCATTTAACCAGCAATAGTCTGTTCATTTTTTGGCCATATACTACATCAGGGGCAAGCTGCGCCCGTCACCAAGTGCATTTAACCCTCAGTAGTGTGGTGCGTCAAGCTGTGACACCAAGTGCATTTAACCAGCAATAGTCTGTTCATTTTTTGGCCATATACTAAATCAGGGGCAAGCTGCGCCCGTCACCAAGTGCATTTAACCAGCAATAGTGTGGTTATTTTTTGGCCATATCCCAGTCTAATTCTGTCACTAAATCCATACCGGTCACCCAGCGCCTAAATACTAGGCCTCAAATTTATATCCCGCTAAATCTCTCGTTACCGCTGTCCTGTTGTGGCTGGGAAAGTTATTTAGTGTCCGTCAAAGCACATTTTTTGTTCTGGGTTGAAGTACAATTCCCAATTTAGCAATTTCATAATTTAGTGGTTCCTGCTATATCAGAGCTATTTGAAATCTATCCCTAAAAGGGTATATAATATTCAAGGTGCACATTGGGTCATTCAGAATAACTTCACACACACCCGCTACTGTGTATTTCCAAGTCTAATTCTGTCACTAAACCCATACCTGTCAACCAGCGCCTAAATACTAGGCCTCAAATGTATATCCTGCTAAATCTCTCGTTACCGCTGTCCTGTTGTGGCTGGGAAAGTTATTTAGTGTCCGTCAAAGCACATTTTTTGTTCTGGGTTGAAATACAATTCCCAATTTAGCAATTTCATAATTTAGTGGTTCCTGCTATATCAGAGCTATTTGAAATCTATCCCTAAAAGGGTATATAATATTCAAGGTGCACATTGGGTCATTCAGAATAACTTCACACACACCCGCTACTGTGTATTTCCAAGTCTAATTCTGTCACTAAACCCATACCTGTCACCCAGCGCCTAAATACTAGGCCTCAAATTTATATCCTGCTAAATCTCTCGTTACCGCTGTCCTGTTGTGGCTGGGAAAGTTATTTAGTGTCCGTCAAAGCACATTTTTTGTTCTGGGTTGAAATACAATTCCCAATTTAGCAATTTCATAATTTAGTGGTTTCTGCTATATCAGAGCTATTTGAAATCTATCCCTAAAAGGGTATATAATATTCAAGGTGCACATTGGGTCATTCAGAATAACTTCACACACACCCGCTACTGTGTATTTCTAAGTCTAATTCTGTCACTAAACCCATACCTGTCACCCAGCGCCTAAATACTAGGCCTCAAATTTATATCCTGCTAAATCTCTCGTTAACGCTGTCCTGTTGTGGCTGGGAAAGTTATTTAGTGTCCGTCAAAGCACATTTTTTGTTCTGGGTTGAAATACAATTCCCAATTTAGCAATTTCATAATTTAGTGGTTTCTGCTATATCAGAGCTATTTGAAATCTATCCCTAAAAGGGTATATAATATTCAAGGTGCACATTGGGTCATTCAGAATAACTTCACACACACCCGCTACTGTGTATTTCTAAGTCTAATTCTGTCACTAAACCCATACCTGTCACCCAGCGCCTAAATACTAGGCCTCAAATTTATATCCTGCTAAATCTCTCGTTAACGCTGTCCTGTTGTGGCTGGGAAAGTTATTTAGTGTCCGTCAAAGCACATTTTTTGTTCTGGGTTTAAATACAATTCCCAATTTAACAATTTCATAATTTAGTGGTTTCTGCTATATCAGAGCTATTTGAAATCTATCCCTAAAAGGGTATATAATATTCAAGGTGCACATTGGGTCATTCAGAATAACTTCACACACACACGCTTCTGTGCATTTCCAAGTCTAATTCTGTCACTAAATCCATACCGGTCACCCAGCGCCTAAATACTAGGCCTCAAATTTATATCCTGCTAAATCTCTCGTTAACGCTGTCCTGTTGTGGCTGGGAAAGTTATTTAGTGTCCGTCAAAGCACATTTTTTGTTCTGGGTTTAAATACAATTCCCAATTTAACAATTTCATAATTTAGTGGTTTCTGCTATATCAGAGCTATTTGAAATCTATCCCTAAAAGGGTATATAATATTCAAGGTGCACATTGGGTCATTCAGAATAACTTCACACACACCCGCTACTGTGTATTTCCAAGTCTAATTCTGTCACTAAACCCATACCTGTCACCCAGCGCCTAAATACTAGGCCTCAAATTTATATCCTGCTAAATCTCTCGTTAACGCTGTCCTGTTGTGGCTGGGAAAGTTATTTAGTGTCCGTCAAAGCACATTTTTTGTTCTGGGTTGAAATACAATTCCCAATTTAGCAATTTCATAATTTAGTGGTTTCTGCTATATCAGAGCTATTTGAAATCTATCCCTAAAAGGGTATATAATATTCAAGGTGCACATTGGGTCATTCAGAATAACTTCACACACACCCGCTACTGTGTATTTCTAAGTCTAATTCTGTCACTAAACCCATACCTGTCACCCAGCGCCTAAATACTAGGCCTCAAATTTATATCCTGCTAAATCTCTCGTTAACGCTGTCCTGTTGTGGCTGGGAAAGTTATTTAGTGTCCGTCAAAGCACATTTTTTGTTCTGGGTTTAAATACAATTCCCAATTTAACAATTTCATAATTTAGTGGTTTCTGCTATATCAGAGCTATTTGAAATCTATCCCTAAAAGGGTATATAATATTCAAGGTGCACATTGGGTCATTCAGAATAACTTCACACACACACGCTTCTGTGCATTTCCAAGTCTAATTCTGTCACTAAATCCATACCGGTCACCCAGCGCCTAAATACTAGGCCTCAAATTTATATCCCGCTGAATTTGAATACAATACATTGGGCCAAATAATATATTTGTTGTTGTGGTGAACCATAACAATGAGAAAAACATCTAGTAAGGGACGCGGACGTGGACATGGTCGTGGTGGTGTTAGTGGACCCTCTGGTGCTGGGAGAGGACGTGGCCGTTCTGCCACATCCACACGTCCTAGTGTACCAACTACCTCAGGTCCCAGTAGCCGCCAGAATTTACAGCGATATATGGTGGGGCCCAATGCCGTTCTAAGGATGGTAAGGCCTGAGCAGGTACAGGCATTAGTCAATTGGGTGGCCGACAGTGGATCCAGCACGTTCACATTATCTCCCACCCAGTCTTCTGCAGAAAGCGCACAGATGGCGCCTGAAAACCAACCCCATCAGTCTGTCACATCACCCCCATGCATACCAGGGAAACTGTCTCAGCCTCAAGTTATGCAGCAGTCTCTTATGCTGTTTGAAGACTCCGCTGGCAGGGTTTCCCAAGGGCATCCACCTAGCCCTTCCCCAGCGGTGAAAGACATAGAATGCACTGACGCACAACCACTTATGTTTCCTGATGATGAGGACATGGGAATACCACCTCAGCATGTCTCTGATGATGACGAAACACAGGTGCCAACTGCTGCGTCTTTCTGCAGTGTGCAGACTGAACAGGAGGTCAGGGATCAAGACTGGGTGGAAGACGATGCAGGGGACGATGAGGTCCTAGACCCCACATGGAATGAAGGTCGTGCCACTGACTTTCACAGTTCGGAGGAAGAGGCAGTGGTGAGACCGAGCCAACAGCGTAGCAAAAGAGGGAGCAGTGGGCAAAAGCAGAACACCCGCCGCCAAGAGACTCCGCCTGCTACTGACCGCCGCCATCTGGGACCGAGCACCCCAAAGGCAGCTTCAAGGAGTTCCCTGGCATGGCACTTCTTCAAACAATGTGCTGACGACAAGACCCGAGTGGTTTGCACGCTGTGCCATCAGAGCCTGAAGCGAGGCATTAACGTTCTGAACCTGAGCACAACCTGCATGACCAGGCACCTGCATGCAAAGCATGAACTGCAGTGGAGTAAACACCTTAAAACCAAGGAAGTCACTCAGGCTCCCCCTGCTACCTCTTCTGCTGCTGCCGCCTCGGCCTATTCTGCTGCTGCCGCCTCGGCCTCTTCCTCCGCCTCTGGAGGAACGTTGGCACCTGCCGCCCAGCAAACAGGGGATGTACCACCAACACCACCACCACCACCTCCGTCACCAAGCGTCTCAACCATGTCACACGCCAGCGTTCAGCTCTCCATCTCACAAACATTTGATAGAAAGCGTAAATTCCCACCTAGCCACCCTCGATCCCTGGCCCTGAATGCCAGCATTTCTAAACTACTGGCCTATGAAATGCTGTCATTTAGGCTGGTGGACACAGACAGCTTCAAACAGCTCATGTCGCTTGCTGTCCCACAGTATGTTGTTCCCAGCCGGCACTACTTCTCCAAGAGAGCCGTGCCTTCCCTGCACAACCAAGTATCCGATAAAATCAAGTGTGCACTGCGCAACGCCATCTGTGGCAAGGTCCACCTAACCACAGATACGTGGACCAGTAAGCACGGCCAGGGACGCTATATCTCCCTAACTGCACACTGGGTAAATGTAGTGGCAGCTGGGCCCCAGGCGGAGAGCTGTTTGGCGCACGTCCTTCCGCCGCCAAGGATCGCAGGGCAACATTCTTTGCCTCCTGTTGCCACCTCCTCCTTCTCGGCTTCCTCCTCCTCTTCTTCCACCTGCTCATCCAGTCAGCCACACACCTTCACCACCAACTTCAGCACAGCCCGGGGTAAACGTCAGCAGGCCATTCTGAAACTCATATGTTTGGGGGACAGGCCCCACACCGCACAGGAGTTGTGGCGGGGTATTGAACAACAGACCGACGAGTGGTTGCTGCCGGTGAGCCTCAAGCCCGGCCTGGTGGTGTGTGATAATGGGCGAAATCTCGTTGCAGCTCTGGGACTAGCCAATTTGACGCACATCCCTTGCTTGGCGCATGTGCTGAATTTGGTGGTGCAGAAGTTCATTCACAACTACCCCGACATGTCAGAGCTGCTGCATAAAGTGCGGGCCGTCTGTTCGCGCTTCCGGCGTTCACATCCTGCTGCTGCTCGCCTGTCTGCGCTACAGCGTAACTTCGGCCTTCCCGCTCACCGCCTCATATGCGACGTGCCCACCAGGTGGAACTCCACCTTGCACATGCTGGACAGACTGTGCGAGCAGCAGCAGGCCATAGTGGAGTTTCAGCTGCAGCACGCACGGGTCAGTCGCACTACAGAACAGCACCACTTCACCACCAATGACTGGGCCTCCATGCGAGACCTGTGTGCCCTGTTGCGCTGTTTCGAGTACTCCACCAACATGGCCAGTGGCGATGACACCGTTATCAGCGTTACAATACCACTTCTATGTCTCCTTGAGAAAACACTTAGGGCGATGATGGAAGAGGAGGTGGCCCAGGAGGAGGAGGAGGAGGAGGAGGAAGAGGGGTCATTTTTAGTACTTTCAGGCCAGTCTCTTCGAAGTGACTCAGAGGGAGGTTTTTGGCAACAGCAGAGGCCAGGTACAAATGTGGCCAGCCAGGGCCCACTACTGGAGGACGAGGAGGACGAGGATGAGGAGGAGGTGGAGGAGGATGAGGATGAAGCATGGTCACAGCGGGGTGGCACCCAACGCAGCTCGGGTCCATCACTGGTGCGTGGCTGGGGGGAAAGGCAGGACGATGACGATACGCCTCCCACAGAGGACAGCTTGTCCTTACCCCTGGGCAGCCTGGCACACATGAGCGACTACATGCTGCAGTGCCTGCGCAACGACAGCAGAGTTGCCCACATTTTAACCTGTGCGGACTACTGGGTTGCCACCCTGCTGGATCCACGCTACAAAGACAATGTGCCCACCTTACTTCCTGCACTGGAGCGTGATAGGAAGATGCGCGAGTACAAGCGCACGTTGGTAGACGCGCTACTGAGAGCATTCCCAAATGTCACAGGGGAACAAGTGGAAGCCCAAGGCCAAGGCAGAGGAGGAGCAAGAGGTCGCCAAGGCAGCTGTGTCACGGCCAGCTCCTCTGAGGGCAGGGTTAGCATGGCAGAGATGTGGAAAACTTTTGTCAACACGCCACAGCTAACTGCACCACCACCTGATACGCAACGTGTTAGCAGGAGGCAACATTTCACTAACATGGTGGAACAGTACGTGTGCACACCCCTCCACGTACTGACTGATGGTTCGGCCCCATTCAACTTCTGGGTCTCTAAATTGTCCACGTGGCCAGAGCTAGCCTTTTATGCCTTGGAGGTGCTGGCCTGCCCGGCAGCCAGCGTTTTGTCTGAACGTGTATTCAGCACGGCAGGGGGCGTCATTACAGACAAACGCAGCCGCCTGTCTACAGCCAATGTGGACAAGCTGACGTTCATAAAAATGAACCAGGCATGGATCCCACAGGACCTGTCCGTCCCTTGTCCAGATTAGACATTAACTACCTCCCCATAACCATATATTATTGGACTCCAGGGCACTTCCTCATTCAATCCTATTTTTATTTTCATTTTACCATTATATTGCGAGGCTACCCAAAGTTGAATGAACCTCTCCTCTGCCTGTGTGCTAGGCCTAAATATATGCCAATGGACTGTTGCAGTGGTGGCTGACATGAAGCCTGATTCTCTGCTATGACATGCAGACTAATTCTCTGCTGACATGAAGCCAGATTGTCTGTTACGGGACCTCTCTGCTCTGCCTGTGTGCTAGGCCTAAATATATGCCAATCGACTGTTGCAGTGGTGGGTGACGTGAAGCCTCATTCTCTGCTATGACATGCAGACTGATTCTCTGCTGTCATGAAGCCAGATTGTCTGTTACGGGACCTCTCTGCTCTGCCTGTGTGCTAGGCCTAAATATATGCCAATGGACTGTTGCAGTGGTGGGTGACGTGAAGCCTCATTCTCTGCTATGACATGCAGACTGATTCTCTGCTGACATGAAGCCAGATTGTCTGTTACGGGACCTCTCTGCTCTGCCTGTGTGCTAGGCCTAAATATATGCCAATGGACTGTTGCAGTGGTGGGTGACGTGAAGCCTCATTCTCTGCTATGACATGCAGACTGATTCTCTGCTGTCATGAAGCCAGATTGTCTGTTACGGGACCTCTCTGCTCTGCCTGTGTGCTAGGCCTAAATATATGCCAATGGACTGTTGCAGTGGTGGGTGACGTGAAGCCTCATTCTCTGCTATGACATGCAGACTGATTCTCTGCTGACATGAAGCCAGATCGTCTGTTACGGGACCTCTCTGCTCTGCCTGTGTGCTAGGCCTAAATATATGCCAATGGACTGTTGCAGTGGTGGGTGACGTGAAGCCTCATTCTCTGCTATGACATGCAGACTGATTCTCTGCTGACATGAAGCCAGATTGTCTGTTACGGGACCTCTCTGCTCTGCCTGTGTGCTAGGCCTAAATATATGCCAATGGACTGTTGCAGTGGTGGGTGACGTGAAGCCTCATTCTCTGCTATGACATGCAGACTGATTCTCTGCTGTCATGAAGCCAGATTGTCTGTTACGGGACCTCTCTGCTCTGCCTGTGTGCTAGGCCTAAATATATGCCAATGGACTGTTGCAGTGGTGGGTGACGTGAAGCCTCATTCTCTGCTATGACATGCAGACTGATTCTCTGCTGTCATGAAGCCAGATTGTCTGTTACGGGACCTCTCTGCTCTGCCTGTGTGCTAGGCCTAAATATATGCCAATGGACTGTTGCAGTGGTGGGTGACGTGAAGCCTCATTCTCTGCTATGACATGCAGACTGATTCTCTGCTGACATGAAGCCAGATTGTCTGTTACGGGACCTCTCTGCTCTGCCTGTGTGCTAGGCCTAAATATATGCCAATGGACTGTTGCAGTGGTGGGTGACGTGAAGCCTCATTCTCTGCTATGACATGCAGACTGATTCTCTGCTGTCATGAAGCCAGATTGTCTGTTACGGGACCTCTCTGCTCTGCCTGTGTGCTAGGCCTAAGTATATGCCAATGGACTGTTGCAGTGGTGGGTGACGTGAAGCCTCATTCTCTGCTATGACATGCAGACTGATTCTCTGCTGACATGAAGCCAGATCGTCTGTTACGGGACCTCTCTGCTCTGCCTGTGTGCTAGGCCTAAATATATGCCAATGGACTGTTGCAGTGGTGGGTGACGTGAAGCCTCATTCTCTGCTATGACATGCAGACTGATTCTCTGCTGACATGAAGCCAGATCGTCTGTTACGGGACCTCTCTGCTCTGCCTGTGTGCTAGGCCTAAATATATGCCAATGGACTGTTGCAGTGGTGGGTGACGTGAAGCCTCATTCTCTGCTATGACATGCAGACTGATTCTCTGCTGTCATGAAGCCAGATTGTCTGTTACGGGACCTCTCTGCTCTGCCTGTGTGCTAGGCCTAAATATATGCCAATGGACTGTTGCAGTGGTGGGTGACGTGAAGCCTCATTCTCTGCTATGACATGCAGACTGATTCTCTGCTGACATGAAGCCAGATTGTCTGTTACGGGACCTCTCTCCTCTGCCTGTGTGCTAGGCCTAAATATATGCCAATGGACTGTTGCAGTGGTGGCTGACGTGAAGCCTAATTCTCTGCTATGACATGCAGACTAATTCTCTGCTGACATGAAGCCAGATTGTCTGTTACGGGACCTCTCTCCTCTGCCTGGGCCTAAATTTATGACAATGGACTGTTGCAGTGGTGGCTGACGTGAAGCCTGATTCTCTGCTATGACATGCAGACTGATTCTCTGCTGACATGAAGCCAGATCCTCTGTTACGGGACCTCTCTCCTCTGCCTGGGTGCTGGGCCTAAATTTATGACAATGGACTGTTGCAGTGGTGGCTGACGTGAAGCCTCATTCTCTGCTATGACATGCAGACTGATTCTCTGCTGACATGAAGCCAGATCGTCTGTTACGGGACCTCTCTGCTCTGCCTGTGTGCTAGGCCTAAATATATGCCAATGGACTGTTGCAGTGGTGGGTGACGTGAAGCCTCATTCTCTGCTATGACATGCAGACTGATTCTCTGCTGACATGAAGCCAGATTGTCTGTTACGGGACCTCTCTGCTCTGCCTGTGTGCTAGGCCTAAATATATGCCAATGGACTGTTGCAGTGGTGGCTGACATGAAGCCTGATTCTCTGCTATGACATGCAGACTAATTCTCTGCTGACATGAAGCCAGATTGTCTGTTACGGGACCTCTCTGCTCTGCCTGTGTGCTAGGCCTAAATATATGCCAATGGACTGTTGCAGTGGTGGGTGACGTGAAGCCTCATTCTCTGCTATGACATGCAGACTGATTCTCTGCTGACATGAAGCCAGATTGTCTGTTACGGGACCTCTCTGCTCTGCCTGTGTGCTAGGCCTAAATATATGCCAATGGACTGTTGCAGTGGTGGGTGACGTGAAGCCTCATTCTCTGCTATGACATGCAGACTGATTCTCTGCTGTCATGAAGCCAGATTGTCTGTTACGGGACCTCTCTGCTCTGCCTGTGTGCTAGGCCTAAATATATGCCAATGGACTGTTGCAGTGGTGGGTGACGTGAAGCCTCATTCTCTGCTATGACATGCAGACTGATTCTCTGCTGACATGAAGCCAGATTGTCTGTTACGGGACCTCTCTCCTCTGCCTGTGTGCTAGGCCTAAATATATGCCAATGGACTGTTGCAGTGGTGGCTGACGTGAAGCCTCATTCTCTGCTATGACATGCAGACTAATTCTCTGCTGACATGAAGCCAGATTGTCTGTTACGGGACCTCTCTCCTCTGCCTCTGTGCTGGGCCTAAATTTATGACAATGGACTGTTGCAGTGGTGGCTGACGTGAAGCCTGATTCTCTGCTATGACATGCAGACTGATTCTCTGCTGACATGAAGCCAGATCCTCTGTTACGGGACCTCTCTCCTCTGCCTGGGTGCTGGGCCTAAATTTATGAAAATGGACTCTTACAGTGGTGGGTGACGTGAAGCCTGATTCTCTGCTATGACATGAAGACTGATTCTCTGCTGACATGAAGCCAGATTGTCTGTTACGGGACCTCTCTCCTCTGCCTGGGTGCCGGGGCCTAAATATCTGAGAATGGACTGTTCCAGTGGTGGGTGACGGGAAGCCAGATTCTCTGCTATGGAACCTCTCTCCAATTGATTTTGGTTAATTTTTATTTATTTAATTTTTATTTTAATTAATTTCCCTATCCACATTTGTTTGCAGGGGATTTACCTACATGTTGCTGCCTTTTGCAGCCGTTTTAGTGCCGAAAAGTTCGGGTCCCCATTGACTTCAATGGGGTTCGGGTTCGGGACGAAGTTCGGATCGGGTTCGGATCCCGAACCCGAACATTTCCGGGATGTTCGGCCGAACTTCTCGAACCCGAACATCCAGGTGTTCGCTCAACTCTACTTATTAGCCATTGTGTTATGAAGTAAGAAAATTACAGCTCTTTTTGGCGTGTATTAGTGCCCCAAAAAAATATTTGCCGTTCAGCGTTATATGTTCTAAAGCCTATTTTGGCATATATTAGTGGAAAAAAAAGTATTATTTGCAGTTGTGTGGTGAAGTGACAAAATTACAGCCTTTTTTGGGGTGTATTAGCTTCCTTCTCATTTACTTATTTGATCTAACAGTATGTCAGACAGAGAAATGACAGACTCTGCACAGCGAAGGGGCAGAGGCCTAAATGTTTCTGGCGCAGGTACAGGTTGCAGCAGAGTAAGGGGGCGTGGCAGCAGGGGTCACTTTGATAAGTCTAAGCTCCCGATGTCATCTAGCGGTCATGTCTTGACCAACAACCCAGCAATTCTTGAATGGTTTACTCAGTCATCCACTTCATTCCAAGTGACATCAGACACCCCCAGCCAAGAGTCGGTGGGTTCGTCAGATACAAGCCTTAGTTGGCATGGCCCTGGAGCAGGCCCTGTGCCCAGTGGTGACTCTAGGAACCATATATAGCCCTCCTACATAAGATACCACAGTCAAAAATGGAGGAGGCACCAATAATTTTCTCCACTTAATCATACTACTGAAAAAAACGTATATATAAATAAGATTACAAAATATAAGAGTATTGCGGTATGCAGGGATACTTTTTTATTGTACTAACCTAATGCTTAAAAGACAAGCTTTCAAGAGTTTTCCTTTCTTCCTCGGTATTGCTTCAGACCTGAGAAAGAGAGAAACACTCTCGAAAACGTTACTTTATAGTTTAAAGCAGTTTCGGGCAAACACCAGGCCTATGTAAATAATCCCATATGTTAAACATGTCACTAAAGAAGACCAATGATATGAACAGACACTCAGGCTTATTCACAAAGGGGTGAAGAGTTTGGAGAAGAGAACAATCCAGGACAACATACCTGAATAGGAAAGTGAGCTGAATTGCCGAATTTTTTTCAAATCAGCTATGTTGTCCTATATTGTTCACTTCTCCTGAATTCTCCAAATCATGTGCCAGTAACAAGTACCCCCATAGATGCCTACCAATCATGTGCCAGTAATTTGTACCCCCATAGATGCCCCCCAATCATGTGTCAGTAACAAGTTCCCCCATAGATTCCCAGCAATCATGTGCCAGTAATAAGTACCGCCATAGATGCCTCCAATCATGTGCCAGTAGCAAATGCCCCTATAGATGCCCCCCAATCACGTGCCAGTAACAAGTGCCCCCATAGATGCCCCCCAATCATGTGCCAGTAACAGGTGCCCCCATAGATGCCCCCAATCATGTACCAATAACAAGTGCCCCCATAGATGCCTCTCAATCATGTGCCAGTAACAAGTGCCCCCATAGATGACCACCAATCATGTGCCAGTAACAGGTGCCCCCCTACATGGCCCCCAATCATGTGGCAGTAACAAGTGCCCCCATAGATGCCCCCCAATCATGTTCCAGTAACAGGTGCCCCCATAGATGCCCACAATCATGTGCCAGTAACAGATGCCCCATAGATGCCCCCTGATAATGTGCCAGTAACAGGTGCCCCCATAGATGCCCCCAAATCATGTGCCAGTAGTAGTACCATATAAACAAAATAAACACATACTTACCTCCATCAGGCTGGCAGCGATGCGATGCATGCCTCTTCCGTCCTGTGTCCTGTGGTGTACGGCTCAGGCCTCATCACGCTGCCTGCACCTGCCTCTGATAGGCTGCAGGCCTATTGCCTGCAGCCTATCAGAGTAACAGGGAAGGGAGACGCCTCTCCTTCCCCTGCCCCACAACAGCACTTCCATCTGTATTGCTGTCCTGAGGACGGCTATACAGATGACTATGGAGATGAGCACTTCCACAATGGAAGCGCTCATCTCCCTGTGCCCTGCTGCCGCCCCCCATGTCACCAGTGACCAGCGGGACTAACTGGGCCTGGGGCAGCTGCCCCTTTTGCCCCGCGTTAAAGACGGTCCTGGCTGTACTAGCGGCAGCCAGCGTTTTAAAGGTGAATTAGCGAGTGGGCACGCCGGGGGCAAGTTATAACCTAGGGGGGGCAATCCCCCCCCTTGCCCCCATGTAGCAATGCCTATGCCCTCACCTGTCCTCAACCTGCCTATCTCCTTTTCTGTTCCCTCAGCCAGAGAAGTATTAGATGCTGTGGGATCAGCCCCACTATACAGCGAGGACGGGCTACTAGAGGACAGTCAGCAGCTACTGACTGGCCAAGATGGGGAGGAGACATCCACCTCTTCCTCCAGTAGGCGGGCAAGTAGTGATGAGGAGAGTGGAGTGGGAGCTGTTGTTGCAAGCGGTCAGGCTCGTGGCTCAGAGACCATTGAGGAGGACATCAGTGACTTGCAGACAGTACTTGATGATGATGATGTAGCAATTGGGAGCCGGCTGACAAAGGGGGCTTTATCACCATTGGGAGAAGAGGGTGGCAGCTTGTGTGTGAGACAGCGGTGGGGCCAACAAGTCAGTAGCGTGGCCGGGAGTCAGGAGACAAACGTGTCCGGGGTAGCCCTCCCGCTTTGCAGGAGCCTACATGCCCGGAAACAGTGGTGCAGGGGTTCATGGAGGCAGTGGCGGTAGCAGTCAGTCAGTGCGGAGTGTTGTCGGTAAAATTACTTACTCTGTGGTTTGGCAGTGTGGCAGCCGCCGGAAGAGGTAAACATGGCGTTTGTCAAATCTGTGTGCAGAAGGTGAAGCGTGGCCAGGGTGCCACGGTCCTGTGTCAACATATTCAGCGTCACCATAAAGTGGCCTGGGAGAACAGTGGCTCCAATGTGGTGGTCCAGCCTGCAACCGCTGCATAACCCAGTGACATGCACCCGGTTTCAGGCAGTCAAGGCTCCACCACCTCAGCCGAAGGGAGCTCTCTGTCCTTCCCATCATCTACTGGTCCTGTTGCTCCTGCTCCTCGCCCTCCTATTCCTCGTCAGTCATTCCGTCAGCAATCAATCACCAAAGCGATTGCCAAGAGACAACAGTATACATGCACTCATCCAACAGGGCAGAAGCTGAACGTGCTCCTGGCCAAGTTGTTGGTGCTGCAGTCCCTCCCTTTCCAAGTGGTGGACTCAGCCCCTTTCAGAGAACTGATGGCTTGTGTCGAGCCGAGGTAGAGAGTCCCAAGCTGTCATTTATTTGCCAAAAAGACAGTACAAGCCCTGCACAAATATGTAGAACAGAAGATTGGCCAGTCCTTGAGCCTGTCGGTGTCTGTCTAAGTGCACGGCAGTGCGGACATGTGGAGCTGTAACTACGGTCAGGAACAATACATGTCCTTTACAGCCCACTGGGTAAATGTGGTTCCTGCCCAGCCAAACCAGCAACTTGGCCAGGTGATGCCGCTTCCGTCTCCACGTTCTCATGCCGTTTATCTGTTATCGCAATTCATGTGATTCTTATCTTCTTTGTGTGGTGCAAAATCAATTATAAGTAGAGTTGAGCGAACACCTGGATGTTCGGGTTCGAGACGTTCGGCCGAACATCCCGGAAATGTTCGGGTTCGGGATCCGAACCCGATCCGAACTTCGTCCCGAACCCGAACCCCATTGAAGTCAATGGGGACCCGAACTTTTCGGCACTAAAAAGGCTGTAAAACAGCCCAGGAAAGAGCTACAGGGCTGCAAAAGGCAGCAACATGTAGGTAAATCCCCTGCAAACAAATGTGGATAGGGAAATGAATTAAAATAAAAATTAAATAAATAAAAATTAACCAAAATCAATTGGAGAGAGGTTCCATAGCAGAGAATCTGGCTTCCCGTCACCCACCACTGGAACAGTCCATTCTCAGATATTTAGGCCCCGGCACCCAGGCAGAGGAGAGAGGTCCCGTAACAGAGAATCTGTCTTCATGTCAGCAGAGAATTAGTCTGCATGTCATAGCAGAGAATGAGGCTTCACGTCAGCCACCACTGCAACAGTCCATTGGCATATATTTAGGCCCAGCACCCAGGCAGAGGAGGGAGGTCCCGTAACAGAGAATCTGTCTTCATGTCAGCAGAGAATTAGTCTGCATGTCATAGCAGAGAATGAGGCTTCACGTCAGCCACCACTGCAACAGTCCATTGGCATATATTTAGGCCCAGCACCCAGGCAGAGGAGGGAGGTCCCGTAACAGAGAATCTGTCTTCATGTCAGCAGAGAATTAGTCTGCATGTCATAGCAGAGAATGAGGCTTCACGTCAGCCACCACTGCAACAGTCCATTGGCATATATTTAGGCCCAGCACACACACAGGCAGAGGAGAGAGGTCCCGTAACAGACAATCTGGCTTCATGTCAGCAGAGAATTAGTCTGCATGTCATAGCAGAGAATGAGGCTTCACGTCACCCACCACTGCAACAGTCCATTGGCATATATTTAGGCCCAGCACCCAGGCAGAGGAGGGAGGTCCCGTAACAGAGAATCTGTCTTCATGTCAGCAGAGAATTAGTCTGCATGTCATAGCAGAGAATGAGGCTTCACGTCAGCCACCACTGCAACAGTCCATTGGCATATATTTAGGCCCAGCACACACACAGGCAGAGGAGAGAGGTCCCGTAACAGACAATCTGGCTTCATGTCAGCAGAGAATTAGTCTGCATGTCATAGCAGAGAATGAGGCTTCACGTCACCCACCACTGCAACAGTCCATTGGCATATATTTAGGCCCAGCACCCAGGCAGAGGAGGGAGGTCCCGTAACAGAGAATCTGTCTTCATGTCAGCAGAGAATTAGTCTGCATGTCATAGCAGAGAATGAAGCTTCACGTCAGCCACCACTGCAACAGTCCATTGGCATATATTTAGGCCCAGCACACACACAGGCAGAGGAGAGAGGTCCCGTAACAGAGGATCTGGCTTCATGTCAGCAGAGAATCAGTCTGCATGTCATAGCAGAGAATCAGGCTTCACGTCAGCCACCACTGCAACAGTCCATTGTCATAAATTTAGGCCCAGCACCCAGGCAGAGGAGAGAGGTCCCGTAACAGAGAATCTGGCTTCATGTCAGCAGAGAATCAGTCTTCATATCATAGCAGAGAATCAGGCTTCACGTCACCCACCACTGTAAGAGTCAATTTTCATAAATTTAGGCCCAGAACCCAGGCAGAGGAGAAAGGTCCCGTAACAGACAATCTGGCTTCATGTCAGCAGAGAATCAGTCTTCATATCATAGCAGAGAATCAGGCTTCACGTCACCCACCACTGTAAGAGTCAATTTTCATAAATTTAGGCCCAGAACCCAGGCAGAGGAGAAAGGTCCCGTAACAGACAATCTGGCTTCATGTCAGCAGAGAATCAGTCTTCATATCATAGCAGAGAATCAGGCTTCACGTCACCCACCACTGTAAGAGTCAATTTTCATAAATTTAGGCCCAGAACCCAGGCAGAGGAGAAAGGTCCCGTAACAGACAATCTGGCTTCATGTCAGCAGAGAATCAGTCTTCATATCATAGCAGAGAATCAGGCTTCACGTCACCCACCACTGTAAGAGTCAATTTTCATAAATTTAGGCCCAGAACCCAGGCAGAGGAGAAAGGTCCCGTAACAGACAATCTGGCTTCATGTCAGCAGAGAATCAGTCTTCATATCATAGCAGAGAATCAGGCTTCACGTCACCCACCACTGTAAGAGTCAATTTTCATAAATTTAGGCCCAGAACCCAGGCAGAGGAGAAAGGTCCCGTAACAGACAATCTGGCTTCATGTCAGCAGAGAATCAGTCTTCATATCATAGCAGAGAATCAGGCTTCACGTCACCCACCACTGCAACAGTCCATTGGCATATATTTAGGCCTAGCACACAGGCAGAGCAGAGAGGTCCCGTAACAGACAATCTGGCTTCATGTCAGCAGAGAATCAGTCTGCATGTCATAGCAGAGAATGAGGCTTCACGTCACCCACCACTGCAACAGTCCATTGGCATATATTTAGGCCCAGAACCCAGGCAGAGGAGAAAGGTCCCGTAACAGACAATCTGGCTTCATGTCAGCAGAGAATCAGTCTTCATATCATAGCAGAGAATCAGGCTTCACGTCACCCACCACTGCAACAGTCCATTGGCATATATTTAGGCCTAGCACACAGGCAGTGCAGAGAGGTCCCGTAACAGACAATCTGGCTTCATGACAGCAGAGAATCAGTCTGCATGTCATAGCAGAGAATCAGGCTTCACGTCAGCCACCACTGCAACAGTCCATTGTCATAAATTTAGGCCCAGCACCCAGGCAGAGGAGAGAGGTCCCGTAACAGACAATCTGGCTTCATGTCAGCAGAGAATTAGTCTGCATGTCATAGCAGAGAATCAGGCTTCATGTCAGCCACCACTGCAACAGTCCATTGGCATATATTTAGGCCTAGCACACAGGCAGAGGAGAGGTTCATTCAACTTTGGGTAGCATCGCAATATAATGGTAAAATGAAAATAAAAATAGGATTGAATGAGGAAGTGCCCTGGAGTCCAATAATATATGGTTATGGGGAGGTAGTTAATGTCTAATCTGGACAAGGGACGGACAGGTCCTGTGGGATCCATGCCTGGTTCATTTTTATGAACGTCAGCTTGTCCACATTGGCTGTAGACAGGCGGCTGCGTTTGTCTGTAATGACGCCCCCTGCCGTGCTGAATACACGTTCAGACAAAACGCTGGCTGCCGGGCAGGCCAGCACCTCCAAGGCATAAAAGGCTAGCTCTGGCCACGTGGACAATTTAGAGACCCAGAAGTTGAATGGGGCCGAACCATCAGTCAGTACGTGGAGGGGTGTGCACACGTACTGTTCCACCATGTTAGTGAAATGTTGCCTCCTGCTAACACGTTGCGTATCAGGTGGTGGTGCAGTTAGCTGTGGCGTGTTGACAAAAGTTTTCCACATCTCTGCCATGCTAACCCTGCCCTCAGAGGAGCTGGCCGTGACACAGCTGCCTTGGCGACCTCTTGCTCCTCCTCTGCCTTGGCCTTGGGCTTCCACTTGTTCCCCTGTGACATTTGGGAATGCTCTCAGTAGCGCGTCTACCAACGTGCGCTTGTACTCGCGCATCTTCCTATCACGCTCCAGTGCAGGAAGTAAGGTGGGCACATTGTCTTTGTAGCGTGGATCCAGCAGGGTGGCAACCCAGTAGTCCGCACAGGTTAAAATGTGGGCAACTCTGCTGTCGTTGCGCAGGCACTGCAGCATGTAGTCGCTCATGTGTGCCAGGCTGCCCAGGGATAAGGACAAGCTGTCCTCTGTGGGAGGCGTATCGTCATCGTCCTGCCTTTCCCCCCAGCCACGCACCAGTGATGGACCCGAGCTGCGTTGGGTGCCACCCCGCTGTGACCATGCTTCATCCTCATCCTCCTCCACCTCCTCCTCATCCTCGTCCTCCTCGTCCTCCAGTAGTGGGCCCTGGCTGGCCACATTTGTACCTGGCCTCTGCTGTTGCCAAAAACCTCCCTCTGAGTCACTTCGAAGAGACTGGCCTGAAAGTGCTAAAAATGACCCCTCTTCCTCCTCCTCCTCCTCCTCCTCCTGGGCAACCTCCTCTTCCATCATCGCCCTAAGTGTTTTCTCAAGGAGACATAGAAGTGGTATTGTAACGCTGATAACGGTGTCATCGCCACTGGCCATGTTGGTGGAGTACTCGAAACAGCGCAACAGGGCACACAGGTCTCGCATGGAGGCCCAGTCATTGGTGGTGAAGTGGTGCTGTTCTGTAGTGCGACTGACCCGTGCGTGCTGCAGCTGAAACTCCACTATGGCCTGCTGCTGCTCGCACAGTCTGTCCAGCATGTGCAAGGTGGAGTTCCACCTGGTGGGCACGTCGCATATGAGGCGGTGAGCGGGAAGGCCAAAGTTACGCTGTAGCGCAGACAGGCGAGCAGCAGCAGGATGTGAACGCCGGAAGCGCGAACAGACGGCCCGCACTTTATGCAGCAGCTCTGACATGTCGGGGTAGTTGTGAATGAACTTCTGCACCACCAAATTCAGCACATGCGCCAAGCAAGGGATGTGCGTCAAATTGGCTAGTCCCAGAGCTGCAACGAGATTTCGCCCATTATCACACACCACCAGGCCGGGCTTGAGGCTCACCGGCAGCAACCACTCGTCGGTCTGTTGTTCTATACCCCGCCACAACTCCTGTGCGGTGTGGGGCCTGTCCCCCAAACATATGAGTTTCAGAATGGCCTGCTGACGTTTACCCCGGGCTGTGCTGAAGTTGGTGGTGAAGGTGTGTGGCTGACTGGATGAGCAGGTGGAAGAAGAGGAGGAGGAAGCCGAGAAGGAGGAGGTGGCAACAGGAGGCAAAGAATGTTGCCCTGCGATCCTTGGCGGCGGAAGGACGTGCGCCAAACAGCTCTCCGCCTGGGGCCCAGCTGCCACTACATTTACCCAGTGTGCAGTTAGGGAGATATAGCGTCCCTGGCCGTGCTTACTGGTCCACGTATCTGTGGTTAGGTGGACCTTGCCACAGATGGCGTTGCGCAGTGCACACTTGATTTTATCGGATACTTGGTTGTGCAGGGAAGGCACGGCTCTCTTGGAGAAGTAGTGCCGGCTGGGAACAACATACTGTGGGACAGCAAGCGACATGAGCTGTTTGAAGCTGTCTGTGTCCACCAGCCTAAATGACAGCATTTCATAGGCCAGTAGTTTAGAAATGCTGGCATTCAGGGCCAGGGATCGAGGGTGGCTAGGTGGGAATTTACGCTTTCTATCAAATGTTTGTGAGATGGAGAGCTGAACGCTGGCGTGTGACATGGTTGAGACGCTTGGTGACGGAGGTGGTGGTGGTGGTGTTGGTGGTACATCCCCTGTTTGCTGGGCGGCAGGTGCCAACGTTCCTCCAGAGGCGGAGGAAGAGGCCGAGGCGGCAGCAGCAGAATAGGCCGAGGCGGCAGCAGCAGAAGAGGTAGCAGGGGGAGCCTGAGTGACTTCCTTGGTTTTAAGGTGTTTACTCCACTGCAGTTCATGCTTTGCATGCAGGTGCCTGGTCATGCAGGTTGTGCTCAGGTTCAGAACGTTAATGCCTCGCTTCAGGCTCTGATGGCACAGCGTGCAAACCACTCGGGTCTTGTCGTCAGCACATTGTTTGAAGAAGTGCCATGCCAGGGAACTCCTTGAAGCTGCCTTTGGGGTGCTCGGTCCCAGATGGCGGCGGTCAGTAGCAGGCGGAGTCTCTTGGCGGCGGGTGTTCTGCTTTTGCCCACTGCTCCCTCTTTTGCTACGCTGTTGGCTCGGTCTCACCACTGCCTCTTCCTCCGAACTGTGAAAGTCAGTGGCACGACCTTCATTCCATGTGGGGTCTAGGACCTCATCGTCCCCTGCATCGTCTTCCACCCAGTCTTGATCCCTGACCTCCTGTTCAGTCTGCACACTGCAGAAAGACGCAGCAGTTGGCACCTGTGTTTCGTCATCATCAGAGACATGCTGAGGTGGTATTCCCATGTCCTCATCATCAGGAAACATAAGTGGTTGTGCGTCAGTGCATTCTATGTCTTTCACCGCTGGGGAAGGGCTAGGTGGATGCCCTTGGGAAACCCTGCCAGCGGAGTCTTCAAACAGCATAAGAGACTGCTGCATAACTTGAGGCTGAGACAGTTTCCCTGGTATGCATGGGGGTGATGTGACAGACTGATGGGGTTGGTTTTCAGGCGCCATCTGTGCGCTTTCTGCAGAAGACTGGGTGGGAGATAATGTGAACGTGCTGGATCCACTGTCGGCCACCCAATTGACTAATGCCTGTACCTGCTCAGGCCTTACCATCCTTAGAACGGCATTGGGCCCCACCATATATCGCTGTAAATTCTGGCGGCTACTGGGACCTGAGGTAGTTGGTACACTAGGACGTGTGGATGTGGCAGAACGGCCACGTCCTCTCCCAGCACCAGAGGGTCCACTAACACCACCACGACCATGTCCACGTCCGCGTCCCTTACTAGATGTTTTTCTCATTGTTATGGTTCACCACAACAACAAATATATTATTTGGCCCAATGTATTGTATTCAAATTCAGCGGGATATAAATTTGAGGCCTAGTATTTAGGCGCTGGGTGACCGGTATGGATTTAGTGACAGAATTAGACTTGGAAATGCACAGAAGCGTGTGTGTGAAGTTATTCTGAATGACCCTATGTGCACCTTCAATATGATCTACCCTTTTAGGGATAGATTTCAAATAGCTCTGATATAGCAGAAACGACTAAATTATGAAATTGCTAAATTGGGAATTGTATTTCAACCCAGAACAAAAAATGTGCTTTGACGGACACTAAATAACTTTCCCAGCCACAACAGGACAGCGGTAACGAGAGATTTAGCGGGATATAAATTTGAGGCCTAGTATTTAGGCGCTGGGTGACAGGTATGGGTTTAGTGACAGAATTAGATTTGGAAATGCACAGTAGCGGGTGTGTGAAGTTATTCTGAATGACCCTATGTGCACCTTGAATATTATATACCCTTTTAGGGATAGATTTCAAATAGCTCTGATATAGCAGAAACCACTAAATTATGAAATTGCTAAATTGGGAATTGTATTTCAACCCAGAACAAGAAATGTGCTTGAACGGACACTAAATAACTCGCCCAGCTACAGCACTAGGGACAGATTTAGCGGGATATAAATTTGAGGCCTAGTATTTAGGCGCTGGGTGACAGGTATGGGTTTAGTGACAGAATTAGACTTGGAAATACACAGTAGCGGGTGTGTGTGAAGTTATTCTGAATGACCCAATGTGCACCTTGAATATTATATACCCTTTTAGGGATAGATTTCAAATAGCTCTGATATAGCAGAAACCACTAAATTATGAAATTGCTAAATTGGGAATTGTATTTCAACCCAGAACAAGAAATGTGCTTGAACGGACACTAAATAACTCGCCCAGCTACAGCACTAGGGACAGATTTAGCGGGATATAAATTTGAGGCCTAGTATTTAGGCGCTGGGTGACAGGTATGGGTTTAGTGCCAGAATTAGACTTGGAAATACACAGTAGCGGGTGTGTGTGAAGTTATTCTGAATGACCCAATGTGCACCTTGAATATTATATACCCTTTTAGGGATAGATTTCAAATAGCTCTGATATAGCAGAAACCACTAAATTATGAAATTGCTAAATTGGGAATTATATTTCAACCCAGAACAAGAAATGTGCTTGAACGGACACTAAATAACTCGCCCAGCTACAGCACTAGGGACAGATTTAGCGGGATATAAATTTGAGGCCTAGTATTTAGGCGCTGGGTGACAGGTATGGGTTTAGTGACAGAATTAGACTTGGAAATACACAGTAGCGGGTGTGTGTGAAGTTATTCTGAATGACCCAATGTGCACCTTGAATATTATATACCCTTTTAGGGATAGATTTCAAATAGCTCTGATATAGCAGAAACCACTAAATTATGAAATTGCTAAATTGGGAATTGTATTTCAACCCAGAACAAGAAATGTGCTTGAACGGACACTAAATAACTCGCCCAGCTACAGCACTAGGGACAGATTTAGCGGGATATAAATTTGAGGCCTAGTATTTAGGCGCTGGGTGACAGGTATGGGTTTAGTGACAGAATTAGACTTGGAAATACACAGTAGCGGGTGTGTGTGAAGTTATTCTGAATGACCCAATGTGCACCTTGAATATTATATACCCTTTTAGGGATAGATTTCAAATAGCTCTGATATAGCAGAAACCACTAAATTATGAAATTGCTAAATTGGGAATTGTATTTCAACCCAGAACAAGAAATGTGCTTGAACGGACACTAAATAACTCGCCCAGCTACAGCACTAGGGACAGATTTAGCGGGATATAAATTTGAGGCCTAGTATTTAGGCGCTGGGTGACAGGTATGGGTTTAGTGACAGAATTAGACTTGGAAATACACAGTAGCGGGTGTGTGTGAAGTTATTCTGAATGACCCAATGTGCACCTTGAATATTATATACCCTTTTAGGGATAGATTTCAAATAGCTCTGATATAGCAGAAACCACTAAATTATGAAATTGCTAAATTGGGAATTGTATTTCAACCCAGAACAAGAAATGTGCTTGAACGGACACTAAATAACTCGCCCAGCTACAGCACTAGGGACAGATTTAGCGGGATATAAATTTGAGGCCTAGTATTTAGGCGCTGGGTGACAGGTATGGGTTTAGTGACAGAATTAGACTTGGATATACACAGTAGCGGGTGTGTGTGAAGTTATTCTGAATGACCCAATGTGCACCTTGAATATTATATACCCTTTTAGGGATAGATTTCAAATAGCTCTGATATAGCAGAAACCACTAAATTATGAAATTGCTAAATTGGGAATTGTATTTCAACCCAGAACAAGAAATGTGCTTGAACGGACACTAAATAACTCGCCCAGCTACAGCACTAGGGACAGATTTAGCTGGATATAAATTTGAGGCCTAGTATTTAGGCGCTGGGTGACCGGTATGGATTTAGTGACAGAATTAGACTGGGATATGGCCAAAAAATAAACAGACTATTGCTGGTTAAATGCACTTGGTGTGACAGCTTCACCCTGATGTAGGCTTTAGCCAAAAAACAACCACACCATTGAGGGTTAAATGCACTTGGTGACAGGCGCAGCTTGCCCCTGATTTTGTATATGGCCAAAAAATGAACAGACTATTGCTGGTTAAATGCACTTGGTGTGACAGCTTCACCCTGATGTAGGCTTTAGCCAAAAAACAACCACACCATTGAGGGTTAAATGCACTTGGTGACAGGCGCAGCTTGCCCCTGATTTAGTATATGGCCAAAAAATGAACAGACTATTGCTGGTTAAATGCACTTGGTGTGACAGCTTCACCCTGATGTAGGCTTTAGCCAAAAAACAACCACACCATTGAGGGTTAAATGCACTTGGTGACAGGCGCAGCTTGCCCCTGATTTTGTATATGGCCAAAAAATGAACAGACTATTGCTGGTTAAATGCACTTGGTGTGACAGCTTCACCCTGATGTAGGCTTTAGCCAAAAAACAACCACACCATTGAGGGTTAAATGCACTTGGTCGCAGCTTGTGCTGGCGCACCACAAGACACAAAATGGCCGCCGATCACCCCAGAAAAATGTGACTGACAAACGGTCTGTGCAGCCTAAAAACAGTGAGCAATTGAGGATCAGCAGCTCAATGATCCACAGCTGCAGATCGATCAGTTAATCAAGTCCTTTGGAGGAGTTAATCTGCCTAATCTCGCCCTACTGTCGCAGCCGCAACCTCTCCCTACGCTAATCAGAGCAGAGTGACGGGCGGCGCTATGTGACTCCAGCTTAAATAGAGGCTGGGTCACATGGTGCTCTGGCCAATCACAGCCATGCCACTAGTAGGCATGGCTGTGATGGCCTCTTGGGGCAAGTAGTATGACGCTTGTTGATTGGCTGCTTTGCAGCCTTTCAAAAAGCGCCAAGAAAGCGTCACAAAAGCGCGAAGAAAGCGACGAACACCGAACCCGAACCCGGACTTTTACGAAAATGTCCAGGTTCGGGTCCGTGTCACGGACACCCCAAAATTCGGTACGAACCCGAACTATACAGTTCGAGTTCGCTCATCCCTAATTATAAGTATAAGTATGAGTGCACCATATTACTTTCATAATGAGACCAGACATGCAAGTTGGTTTCATGAAAGCATCTTCTCATCCCACTTGAGCCAGAGCAAGAAGAGAACTTTATTCAAGTTACATTCACTTAAATAGCAGACATGACATCACAAAAGGGGTGTTCCTTAAGAAGAGACTATTGGCTCCTTAACTTGATAGAAGTGGTTTTGCCAACTTCAACTCTGAGTTCATAGGTAGATTTGAAAACTGCAACCTAATTCCCCCTTCCCCCTCCCCCAGTGACCTTGAGACAAAGGAATGCACATGAGGCTCACATAGCTGGTTTGCTGCCTAGTGGACGAAAATGTGTACTACAGAATGTTTACATTATATATAGAGAAACAAAACCTATCTCTCACAAATCCCTCCTTTTGTGGGAAATAGACCAAAGGTGAACAGGTAAAGTTAGGTACTCTCCCAAAGAGCTGGACTTTCCTTATTGCTTCACCACGTCCCCTCTACTCCCTTTAGGGTTTGCCTTCACCCTTGTCCTATTTACCCCGCAACCATCAACAAGGTTTTATTTACTTCAGGATGGAATAATCATTGTCTTTGACAGGACTACAGCACGTATGCATAGTGTGGGCATAGATGTATTAAACATTTTCAAAAACAATTTTCTTAAAATGGAGAACTATATAACAGCCTGTAAAAGCCAAATGCTAAAAACACTGTAGTCACTGAACCAGTTCCCAAAACATTGTTCTGGCCATGATGTGATTAATTTTAGAATTTTTCCCATCTGTTCATTTGATAAAGTCCATCAGTTTCTGGGGATCCTTCCATCAGGGGCAGTGTTGTCCGGAATGTAGATGCAGCAGGAACTTTCAACGATCTTGTAGACCCCTCGTTTTTCTGCTTTCAAGGGCCAGTCGGTTCTGTAGAGTTATTACTGGAAAAGAGCTCAGTTGTTCCACCATTTCTTTCGCAGCATCACAGGTGTAATTCACAAATCTCTATTGATGATAATAGAGATGTTTTTCCAATATACATTTTTTACTACTAATTGGCCACCTCATTCTACCTGCATCCTGGGTCGGAGTTTCAAATTTCCCCACAACCACTAGATATCTACGTTGATAATTTTCGCTGATAAACCGTCAGAGTAAACGTTAGAGTCACTACTCGTCTTATTCAGCTGAATTATGTAAGAACAATATCCTGGAGGGAAAACACCAAAGGACTTTCCTGCATAAAATCCTGTCTCTAAGGCCAGTTTGTCTTCATATTTTTAAATTGGCCAAATATTTAATGCCAATTATAGGTAAGGATGTAGGAGCCACAGATGCAACAGAACTTTGAGGGTTTTTTTTCTTACCAACATTCAAAATTTGCGTAGGGGATCTTTGTCACTTACACATACTCCTAAAATATATATCCCCAAATCCTGTTGGATAAGATTTCTAATGGACAGGAACAGAGGATTACACTTATGTTTACAACTGTTTGGTGGTGTTCACTTCAGAACAGTCATTCTTTGCAACAAACTTTCACCTTTACTGACTCTAGAGGTAGTTTCCACTTACCAACGCTTCAGACTAGTGCTCTCCAATATCCACAGTTGGTATGGTCATATCTAAACACAATTACCATAGACTGGGTCAGATCCAGTCACACAGATGTACTTATCAGACCAAAACCAAGTGTCCTATCTGTCATCTGTCTTACAGTCCATTATACTGCAAAAGTCAACTTAGTTGTTCTTGACTCATCTTGATAATATAACACAGTTGGAATTTGATTTGACTGTCATTTCCCTTTTATACAATATGAAATAAATAATACGACATACAAAAACATTATGGCTCTTATCGTCCTGGCACTTGATTGCAATATGACACGTAGATCCAATCAGGTTCTCCTTTCAATTTGACAGCAGTGGCGGTGGTTATCAGGACTTGATGTACATCTTCAAACCATAGCTCTAGGACTTTCTCTCATTTCACCACTTCCCAATCTCCTGATTGTAAAGAATGAATTGCTTCTATACAGTCTGGATTCTAGGAAACAACTAAAACATGGAAATACACATTAGACAATCAATTTGTGCAACAGACAACATCATTTGAAAAACTACTATGCTGCATCTGGAGCAGTTGGGGAAATAGACACCTAATCTAGGGGCATTCCCAAAGAGTACTTCATAAGGACTTAGGCCTATATTCCGGTTAGGTGTGTACCGGATGGAGAAAAGCCCCAGGGGTAGGTACTCTCACCTCAGTCAGTATCTTTTAGTTGTAGCCTTTGCTACAGGCCAAATCTCGGAATATCCTGGAAATAGATCAATACAGACACAGACATATTCAAACTGTTCTACCTTTATTTCTGAATGAAGTCAATCTGCAGTCTCTGAAATGGGTAAGGTGACCTTGGCATATGCCTTCCTGGAACTCTCATAGTTCTCCCATCATTATTGCAGCATTCACCTTAAACTAACCTAGTGGCAGCATTGTTGAACCCAGGAGCCATCCACCACAGAACCCAGTCACTCCTTCTCTCTCTTGATTTGCCCATGTTCCAAATCCATCTTCTTTAGGTAGAGTGCCCTCTGAAGGAAGAGTTTCTTACCAACCCTCCAGATTCTATTCTCAATCATCACTTCTACCTTTATCCTTTGATGTTTCCTTTCAGCCTGTATCTGAAAAAGACAAACTTTTGGAAGTCTACTGGCCCAATGCCATCCCATATCACACAGACTTCCACTTAACATATACTTCAGGTAGTAGTTTAGCCTTTACCTTCTCAGGCAGCATCAGGGCATCAAACATCTTTCATACACTCCGCATTCCTTATTGATGGGCTTACCCATGGATTAAACAAAATCTCTGCTTCACCAGATTAGACCATAATAATGAGTGATACTGAAAGCATACCTGGATTAATATTGATGTCGGCAGTCTTACCCTCAGCCATCTTACAAACCTCAGCGAGTGTCTCCAGCTCTGTCTCCTGAACTAACATTGCTGGAGGGAGTGGTTCTTTCTTAACAACATCAGATTAAGTAGGAACAGCATATCCTGTCCAAGATCATCCATCTTCCAAGAACCTGAAATTATCTACCAAAAACTCAAAAATGTGGTCATTAATTGGAGACAGTCATGCTGAGTTTTTATTTTTAGAGGTGGGAAGGCACTACTACTGCCAAAGGCACTACTACTCCCGTCCCCCTCCAGAGGCAGCAGAGTAGTTGGATCTAAAATTGTTCACCTTTAAGGCTGTGAACAGTTGGTGAGAGGAGTAGGAACTGCATTACTATTTACTCCTACACATGTGATACTACCATTAGCCATGAGAGATCATGGAACTTGTTTGCTATGAGGCAATGGAATTAGATCCTAAGGATTGTATAGATAATAGGGATCCAGCATTTGATTCTGGATTGTTAATTCCCTATGGGTGTTTCACTTGAAGGGCTAAAATTTTGTAGCTCTTACCACGGATGAGGAAGTGGGCAAGTACATACAACGTCTTCTTTCCCTCTTCTTGTGGGGAGGACTAATAGGCAGCCACGCCCACCTTAGGCCTTTGTTCAATTCAACTTCAACAAAATGGAGGGCTATAGTGATCTTCACTCAGGGCTAGCTAATACTAGACCATTCCAGATGATCCTTAAGACCATCCACAAAGGCAGCACTTAACATTTTATCATGCATATCTAAGGTATGTTCAAAGCCCAAATCCACCCAACTTTTCTCGGAGTCTAGTGAAAACTTTCTCCACACTCTCTGCCCTGTCCTGATGCATATTCAGACAATGTGATTGACTGATGACCTAAATACTTCCCCCCAGACTCAATGATCTTCACTATGCATTGCTCACCTGACAACAATGTAGTATTGACCCCTTCACAATATACCACAGCTGACGCTATAACTTGACAGAAAGAATCACCAGCTTTGCATTGGACTGAATTTTCCAAATCTCATCAATAACATGAGAAAGCTATCCATATTTTTGCTAATTCTCTACAAAACAGCATAAGTAAGTCCTCCGGATTAGAAATTCTACCCATCATGCTATCTCACTAGGGGACCAAGAACAATATATTGGTTCATCAGGGCCATTATTTGGACCTCTGGGAGGAGAAACCTCAGGGGTTAAGTACCTTGGTGTAAGATGGGGTAGAATTAGTTGAGGTAGGGCAGATGTGAATGTTACTACTGGGGGTGGTAGATGTCATAGATCATACAATAATGCAGATATCCCTACACTTTTCTCTAACTGCAACCCAAATAAGTCTGAATAAGGACTAAGAGTCCCTAGATTGATAGGATTGGAGACTTCCAATTAGCATCACTGAGGGCCCTTTCATAGCTAGTGAAACATACAATTGGGAAAGGTAATTTGCAGATGCATTACCAGCCACCCTCCCTCAACCCCTATATGGAGGAAGGGGGTTGAATCCCTGAGGGGGGATATTACTAGAGCACAATAGGGGATGGATAGGAAGGGATAGAAAGAGCAGAACGCATGGTGGGAGCTGTTCCTGTTGGAAAGGAGCACATTCCAAAGGGGGAAGAAAACAGGAAAAGTTACTGTGAAACTACAAGACACATTAACCAGTGTGGGTTACAGCAGATTTTCAGAAAGGGGGATGGGATGCCACATGTTTTTTTTCTTTGTTCTCTATAGGATTCAAAATCCTCAATCTTGCAATTTTTCCAACTTACTTCAACTTCTAACAATCACTTTCATAGACAATTTTCACCATAACTCAGTTTGCACCAGCCTATTACCCTTTAATCAACATTCCTTTTACTTCAATACACTTATCCACAAACTTTCATTTAATCTATCTCCTACTGCACTTGCAGCCTCTAGGGGGAACTCTTAAACAATACTGCGTATTTCTCTGCTACACAGTATCACAAAAAATGCTTTCAACTTTCTAACTGAAACTTTTCCTCTCTTTCTTGCATTTGCTGAGCCGCTGTTAACATCTCCTCATTATATCCTATAACATTAGAATTGCCCCATTTTGTGGTTACACACAGATCAAACGGTATCTGATTACTAACGAACCTGCTAGAGCAGTTACACAAAGATCAAACAAATATCTAATCACTACCGAACCCGCAATTCCTTTGGTGAATACCCTTGGTTCTATTCACCTCTGTAGGGATACAAAATCTTAATAACTGCCCGTAATCTGCATTAATCCTACTCAATTCCCATCATGAGGACCCTTGGTCACTACTCATGAATCTCAAAAACTCTTGTCAGAGCGGCTTAGGTTCAATTCTATGTCACGGATATCCGACTCAGCTATCTTTCAATTCCCACTTAGTTTCAGCACGTCCTACCACACAAGGAAGGAATATTCAATATTCAAATGGGTTCTTTCATTCTAAAGGACAGATCAGCTATAATATGAACTCTTCTATCGCGATAACACCAATTCAACTCTTGAGAACCCACAAAATTAGAAGTTTTAGAAGAGACTAGTAAGAAAAAAAGCTTTCTTACCTCGCTAGCGTGTGATCTTGTCTGATGGTTTTGTTTAAGTCGCTCTCGTGGCATTTGAATTGGAAGTTACATAAGCTATCTACCCACCAACGGACGACAAAATTGTTATCACAATTCATGCGATTCTCATCTTCTTTGTGTGGTGCCAAATCAATTAGAAGTATAAGTGTGAGTGCACCATACTACTTTCATAATGAGACCAGACACACAAGTTGGTTTCATGAAAGCATCTTCTCATCCCCCCTGAGCCAGAGCAAGAAAAGAACTTTATTCAAGTTAGTAGTGTAACGTCTATATTATTCGTCAAACTCCTTTTGACAGGTGCCACGCCCCTTTTATTGACCTTTGATTGACCCCACCCAATCATCCCCTCCTCCCTCACCCCCAGGGCAACCTTAGCTGGTGGAATTATTTATAGGATTATTTAATAATTCCCCTACCAGTCCTAAGACATAAGACCCCATGTACCCTAGTGTATTGTATGTGTCCCTATATGTAGCACAGTGTTTTTACTACAAAGATTAAGTAAGGCTGTGTCCCTGCATTTATGTAGAGAGGTCTGTCCCTGGGGACAGGATATAGGTGAAACCATAAATTATTACAATTTCACAAGCCTCCACCCCTTCGTTAACAAAACAAAAACATATCCTGGTTAAATGTTAATTACCTTACGGTACAAACTTACACTGGCGCTGGTTGGTAGAAATATAACAAATCGAGTGGAGTGGCTAGATGAATGTTCCGGGTTCCCGTTCCTGTATGTAGGGAAGTGTAAGGAAAATTAAATCTTCACTGCTCACCTACCAGCATTCACACTGCTCCGGCCGGTAGCTGTGTGGTGCGAGGGAGCAGACTACAGATTCGGCGTCCATGATTTTCTGTGCGTGTGACGTCACCGCGAAGTGCTACTGGTGCTCCCAGAGATCAAAGTTCATCCGACGCGTTTCTGAGCCGTCGGGCTCCTTCATCAGGGATGGTCTGACCCTTCAAATCTGGGTGATTTGAAGGGTCAGACCATCCCTGATGAAGGAGCCCGACGGCTCAGAAACGCGTTGGATGAACTTTGATCTCTGGGAGCACCAGTAGCACTTCGCGGTGACGTCACACGCACAGAAAATCATGGACGCCGAATCTGTAGTCTGCTCCCTCGCACCACACAGCTACCGGCCAGGGCAGTGTGAATGCTGGTAGGTGAGCAGTGAAGATTTACTTTTCCTTACACTTCCCTACACACAGGAACGGGAACCCGGAACATTCATCTAGCCACTCCACTCGATTTGTTATATTTCTACCGACCAGCGCCAGTGTAAGTTTGTACCGTAAGGTAATTAACATTTAACCAATTTTGTATCCTGGGCGGCAGCAGCAGCAAAGCCCATTATATACACTGTGCAGCGGACCTCAAATTGGAGGTTGGTGGATTTCTTGTATGGGAGCGCAGGAGTGTTCTTGATTTTCTTTGTAATATCAAAAACATATCCTGTCGGTCACCCCGAAATCCTTTATGATGATTTTGGTTACATAAAACATTACTTTGGTATTCTCAAAGCCAGAGTCTATCCACCAAGAGATCTGTTTTTCCCTTTTCTTCCTATGAAAATTAACAAAAAATGATTATACATTCACAGACTGACTCTTACATGCACAGCGACGAGGAGAGATCTCTGACAGGTACATTGTGTAGTATAGAGCTAGAGGTAGCCATGGAAAAGGGGTACAGGATCGCACATATCTTTGAGGTCTGGTATTTTCCTAACACCACAGAGGATTTGTTTGCCCCATACATTAAGTTACATCTTATGGATAAGAAAGAGGCTTCTGGTTACCCTAGCTGGTGTACTGATGAAATCAAGAAAAAACAACATATTGACTCCTTTCTTGCAAAAGAAGGCATACAAATACAGGCTGGCAGTATCTCTGTGAACCCTGCTAAAAGACAAATTACCTAAATTCCTTAGCGATCAAATTTGTGCACCAGCATAGCAAGTGACCCTGAAGAACTTTTTCAATATGCCTTTTTACCATACTATGAGCTTTCAGAGTTGAATTTTATTGATGATGAAACAGCAAATGTAAATTGGAAGTATGTAAAGGGTCATCACACCATCAACAAAAACACAAACATCTTTATAGCTTGTTTTACAACAGCGTACTCCAGACTAGAGCTGTATTCAGTTCTGGATACAAGAAAGGTGCCTTTATCACGACACAGACTCTGTCATTTTTATACAACGTGAGGGTAAGTGGAATCCACCTTTAGGAGATTATCTGGGAGAATTAACCAGTGAGAGACCAGAGGGTACATACATCACCGAGTTTGTATCTGCAGGACCCAAAACCTATGGCTATAAACTCAACACTAGTACAACTGTGTTAAAAGTTAAGGGCATAACTCTGAATGTTGCTAACACACAGGCTATTCATTTTGACAGCTTAAAAGATTTAGTTTTGGATTACCCTCGCAATTCATACTCTAAGACCTAGAAATACAGAACTGTAGAGCAGCTCGGTATTGTGCGGAATAAGAAGTTTTGGGATATCACAAGACCTTTTGTATAGACGCACTTTTGTGTTTTACGCAAGAGACATTTATTAGATTATTTTACAACATTACCTTTTGGTCTCTAATAATGTTATCACATAATGACATTGCTCCTTTTCAGATACTTCAACTGCCATTTTTAAGAAGTTCGGTATCAGTGAAACACTAGAGACACCTGCAAAATTAGTGCGTTCTTGTGCATTGCTTGTAATGAGTCTCTTAGAGGGATTTACAGCAAGACCTTTTGGTTATTAGTGACATGGACATACGCTTACAGCACCCCTTCTCATGTATTTTAGCAGGGCCCTCAAATTATGGAAAAAGTTATTTTGTGAAGCAATTGTTATACAATGCTGATGTACTTTTATCGCACAAACCCGATAATATTGTTTGGTTTTATACATGCTGGCAGAAACTATATGAACTGTCTAAAATTTTTCCCAATATCAGGTTTATTGAAGGACTCCCGCATACATTTGTAGACGATGACCTCTTTCCGCCTGACAAGGTAAATGTGACTGTTTTTGATTATCTCATGGAGAGAGCTATTGAAAATTTTGAAATAAAAAAAGCATTTACCAAGTATGTACATCACAGAAATCTAAGCATAATTTACCTAGTACAGAATATATTCTGTCAGAAAAAGAAAAGTAGAACTATAAATCTAAACACCAAGTATATGGTACTTTTTAATAACCCCCAGGATAAATTACAGATTGTTACACTAGCCAGACAGATGTGTCCGGGGAAATCACGTTTCTTTTTAGAAGCTTTTGAGGATGCCACAAGTGCTCCTTATGGATATTTGTTAGTAGATTTGAGAGCTACCACTCCAGAAGAGCTATGATTAAGAACAGGATTGTTCCCTCCAGATTTACCAGCTGTGTATATTCAAAAGAAAATTGGCTCTAATAAGTGAATATTGCAAAATAATTAGCATTCTGTGTACTGTACATTGTACGGGCAAGATGTCTGAGAGAATACGGCGCAACTGGTATATCTTAAAAACTTTTGTAATAGTACCACCCTCACTCCGAAAGTCTATTTTGAAAAATGGCAGTAACAATTTAATTGGGAAGATCACTTTAAATGTCTTAAGTCGGCTACCCCTAAAAAAACGCCAGAGAAATATCCTAAAGAAGTGGCGCAAAGCTATAAGTAAGTCCACAGTGAATCAGACTGTAAGGTTTATAGGAGCACTCCTACGTTTTGCGATTCCATTTTTATTACAAGCCTTATTGCTGGAAAAGAATGGAGTATACAGAAAAAATTTACTTGGTCCCCAAAAGTGAGCTGAATAAGTTGACACATATCCTTCCGCCAACATCCTGCATTCGTCGGGGCGCTATTCAAGCTCTTGATGATGAAATTAATAGGATTTTACAGAGCAGAAACATACCAGACAATGTTAAAATAAAAAGGTACACAGATGTTCTGCAAAGATACTTGGTTCATGCTAAACAGGACACAAAAGAAATAGCTACTTTAAATCTTGTTGCATCTTCAACTCCTGATCATCACCACCAGGCACATTTAATACCTGATAAGACCGACATTACCCATGAAATTATAAATCAGATCAATCCGCGTAAAAAAAATAAATGCTGCATTTTTATTCATCAGGATGCTACAAAAGCCTGATATCGCATTGTGGAATGATAATGCTAATTTATTTACAAGGGCCGTATAATTCCTGGATCTTATATGCTGGACTTGGTGCATAATACAACACAAAACCATGGAATGGCCAAAAGGAATATACTGCCTGGATGGGACACATTTAGGGTACTTTCACACTTGGGTTTTTCTTTTCCGGCATAGAGTTCCGTCCTAGGGGCTCTATACTGGAAAAGAACTGATCAGTTTTATCCCCATGCATTCTGAATGGAGAGCATTCCATTCAGGATACATCAGGATGTCTTCAGTTCAGTCTTTTTGACTGATCATGCAAAAGATAAAAATGCAGCATGCTACAGTTTTATCTCCGCCCAAAAAAACATAACACTTGCTTAAATGTCAGATTTTTTTTCCATAGGAATGTATTAGTGCCGGATCCGGCATTCAAAATACCAGAATGCCGCATCCATCCTTCCGGTTTGTGCATGCGTAGACCAAAAAAAAGGTGAAAAAAAATAAATGCTGAATCCGTTTTTCCGGATGACGCCGTAAAGACGTATCCGGCATTTCAATGCATTTTTCTGACTGATCAGGTATTTTTAAGACTGATCAGGAACCTGATCAGTCTTACTAATGCAATAAGTTGGCATACATTTTGCCAGCGACAGAACTGCTTGCCAGATCACTATCCTGCAAATGTGAAAGTAGCCTTATGCATGCAATGGCTGAGTTAAAAATCCCCTCTATGGTAGTTGGCAGTTCCAATACCAGAGAAAATCTAAATAGTACAAAAATGAAGCTAAATCAGACTTTTGATACACCGGCATCACAAAGCATATTTGGCTCTTTTCCTGCTACACCCATAGGCCTAACAAGAGCAACCTTACTACCTAACAAAAGGACTATACCTATGTTGCATTCTGCGTGGTTAAGTTTGTAAATAAATTTTATATTGTAATAAACATTATATGCATTATACTAATAATTGTTATAACAATATAAAGCTTGTTATTATTTTATTCCTATGCTTTAAATATACAGTATTGTGTGATATACAGTATAATTAATGTAATCTGCTGATGATTAATAAATCTTTTTAAACTTTTTAATTTTGTCAGTCATTTTTTTAATGATTTTATTATCAAATATTCTGAGAAGTTCGTAAGATTTTTATAGATTCATACAAGAGATTCATAATATTTTAATAAATTCAGACAAGAGGTTCATCATATTTTATAGATTTATAAAGGAGATTCAAACAATAGATTCATTTAATAGATTCGTACAGGGGAAGTTATCATTATGGGAGACTTCAATCTTCCATCCTGATGTAAACTGGAAAACCAAAATAGCTAGTTCTGCCAGGAGTACAGATATTTTAAATTCCCTACTGGGATTATCTCTACAGCAAGTAGTTGAGGAGCCAACCCTGGAAGGAGGCCATTTTAGATTTAGTATTCACAAATGGGAATTTGGTATCTGATATTACTGTAGGGGAAAGCTTGGGATCTAGTGATCACCAGACAGTGTGGTCTACTATAAGTACAGTGACTGAGTCACACCACACAAAAACGAAAGTTTTAGATTTTAGAAAAACAGACTTTTCTAAAATTAGATTAGTGGTATACGAGTCCCTATCAGATTGGAACAGTTTTAATGGAGTCCAGGAGAAATGGGACTACTAAAAAGTGGCACTATTGAAGGCAACAGATAATTGCATTAGGCTTATCCGTAAAAGCAAAAAAAGGAAGAGACCACTGTGGCACTCAGCAGAAGTGGCTAAAATCATAAAAAAAAAAAAAAAGAAAAAAAAAAAAGAAAACTTAAAAAAACCAGGATGACAGGCAAATTAGGCAGAGAGAGGCCAAACAAGTTATAAGAGCTTCTAAAGCACAGGCAGAAGAGAAATTAGCTCGGTGAAAAAAGGCGATATGACATTCTTCAGATACATAAATGAAAAAAGGAAACTAAAACAAGGAATTAACAAATTAAAAACAAAAGGAAGATATATGGAAGATAAAGAACTAGCTGACTGCCTCAATGAATACTTCTGTTCAGTTTTTACAAAGAGAAATGAAGGAAAAGGACCTCAGTAAGAAAGAAAGACTAATGAATCTTTTGATGCATGTGTTTTTACAGAGGAAGAGGTTCTAAGTCAGCTGTCTAAAATTAATGCAAATAAGTCACAGGGGCCTGATGGGATACACCCAAAGCTATTAAAAGAGCTTAGCGGTGAACTAGCAAAACCATTAACAGATTTATTTAACCAATCACTGGTAACAGGAGTCATCCCAGAAGATTGGAAATTAGCAAATGTTGTGCCCATTCACAAGAAAGGTAGTAGGGAGGAATCGGGCAACTATAGGCCAGTAAGCCTGACATCAATAGTGGGGAAATTTATGGAAACCATACTTAAGGAGAGGATTGTGGAACATCTAAAATCCCATGGATTGAAAGAGGAAAAACAGCATGGGTTTACTTTAGGGAGATCATGTCAAACTAATCTTATTGATTTTTTTGATTGGGTGACTAAAATAATAGATGGCGGAGGTGCAGTAGACATCGCTTATCTAGACTTTAGTAGGGCTTTTGATACCACCCAACATAGAAGGTTTATCAATAAATTGCAGTCTTTGGGCTTGGACTCCCATATTTTTGAATAGATTAGGCAGTGGCTAAGGGACAGACAACAGAGGGTTGTAGTCAATGGAGTATATTCAGACCATGGTCTTGTTACCAGTAGGGTACCTCAGGGATCTGTTCTGGGACCCATATTGTTCAATATCTTTATCAGCGAAATTGCAGAAGGTCTCGATGGTAAGGTGTGTCTTTTTGCTGATGACACAAAGATGTGTAATAGGGTTGATGTTCCTGGAGGGATACACCAAATGGAAAAGGATTTAGGAAAACTAGAGGAATGGTTAAAAATCTGGCAACTAAAATTTTATGTTGATAAGTGCAAGATAATGCACCTGGGGCGTAAAAACCCAAGAGCAGAATATACAATCAGTGATACAGTCCTAACCTCAGTATCTGAGGAAAGGGATTTAGGGGTCATTCTTTCAGAAGACAAAGGTAGGCAGAGAATATAATAGAGTAGCAGGAAATGCTAGCAGAATGCTTGGGTGTATAGGGAGAGGCATTACCAGTAGAAAGAGGGAGGTGCTCATGCCGCTCTACAGATCACTAGTGAGACCTCATTTGGAGTATTGTGCGCAGTACTGGAGACCATATCTCCTGAAGGATATTGATACTTTGGAGAGAGTTCAGAGAAGAGCTACTAAACTAGTACATGGATTGCAGGATAAACTTACCAGGAAAGATTAAAGGACCTTAACATGTATAGCTTGGAAGTAAGATGAGACAGAGGGGATATGATAGAAACTTTTGAATACATAAAGGGAATCAACAAGGTAAAAGAGTAGAAAATATTTAAAAGAAAAAAAAATGCTACAAGAGGACATAGTTTTCAATTAGAGGGGCAAAGGTTTAAAAGTAATATCAGGAAGTATTACTTTGCTGAGAGAGTAGTGAATGCATGGAATAGCCTTCCTGCAGAAGTGGTAGCTGCAAATACAGTGAAGGAGTTCAAGCATGCATGGGATAGGCATAAGGCTATCCTTCATATAAGATAGGGCCAGGGGCTATTCATAGTATTCAGTATATTGGGGAGACTAGATGGGCCAAATGGTTCTTATCTGCCGACACATTCTATGTTCTATGTACAAGAAATGCATATGCTTTTAAGAAATTCATACAAGAGATTAATAATATTTTAATAAATTCACACAAGAGGTTCATAATATTTTATAGATCTATAAAGGAGATTAATTTAATACAAGAGATTCATAATATTTTAATAAATTCACACAAAAGGTTCATAATAATATATTATAGATTTATAAAGGAGATTCAAACAATAGATTCATTTAATAGATTTATACAAGAGATTCATATGATTTTAAGAAATTCATACAAGAGATGAATTTAATACAAGAGATTAATAATATTTTTTTAAAAAGTCACACAAGAGGTTCATAATAATTTACAAATTTATAAAGGAGATTCAAACAATAGAATAACTTAATAGATTTAGAAAACCTTTAATATAATTTTATTTTGAAGATATTAAACATTATTGAATTACTGCTAAAGTCACGCCTATGGGCGTGATACTTTTGAGTACACAGCTTAGGCCCTTAGACATACTGCTCATTCTGCTTTAAGCAGCTCACAAGGACATACCTCTCTACACAAATGCAGAGACACACAGCCTTACTTAATCAATGTAGTAAAAACACTGTGCCACATATAGGGACACATACGATACACTGGGGTACATAGGGAACCCCCTTATACCTTAGGACTGGTGGGGGAATGATTGAATAATCCTATCAATCATTCCACCAGCTAAGGTCGCCCAGGGGGTGAGGGAGGAGGGGATGATGGGGTGGGATGGGGTCAATCAAAGGTCAATAAAAGGGGCGTGGCACCTGTCAAAATAAGTTTGACAAATAATATAGACGTTACACTACTTAAGTTACATTCACTTAAATAGCAGACATGACATCACAAAATGGGTGTTCCTTAAGAAGAGACTATTGGCTCCTTAACTTGATAGGAGTGGTTTTGCACCCTTCAACTCTGAGTTCATAGGTAGATTTGAAAACTGCAACCTTATCCCCCCCCCCGTGACCTTAAGACAAAGGAATGCACACGAGGCTCACATATCTGTTTTTCTGCCATCTAGTGGACGAAAATGTGTACTGCAGATTGTTAAGTACCTGAAAGAGGATGGACGATGGCGCAGATAGGCCTGGTTGACATCATCATTTATTTGACCTTTCTTCTGATCTGTCAGAAGGAAGGAAAAATTGGATGCTCAACGGATCCTGTCTGTGTAGCAGCTGTAAGGCCTGTATGGTCCCATCAGAATTGGCTTATGATTTGGTAGCCATAAGCAGGAGTGGGTACAAAACACAGAAGACATGCAAATATTGCATTCACGTGTCATCTCTGTTTTGGATCCACTCTTTTTTTGGCATTAGAAATGCTGATGGATTACTGACCAAATGCTGACCGACAGGATCCGTTTTTTGGGGGTTACTGTTCTGATGGATCAGAGAAAGGGCAAAATAATCAGTGACGTCAATGCAAACTTACTACTGACACCCTCTCTACTCTGTCAGGGGCGGCTCTACTTGTATAAGCATTTAATAGAACAGGTTCTGTAGACATTTATGTGGAATCAGCTGACGACGGTGTAAAAGGAGTGCGCTCTTTCACGCTACAGTAGGATCTTGGGCCTCTGCACGGTTCTTTATACCTGGCGCTAACATTGACCTGTAAGGCTCACACTTCAGGTATTTGGTCAGTTTTGGCCCCATAACTGACCAAATAATAAGTGAAGTGTGCAGTGACTCTAAGAGTGACGCCGGTCATGTTCGTGTCATACTGACTCACAGTACTGTTTCACTACCACAGCAGAGTCCCTATGCGTGTTACTGCCAGGCACAGTAAGAAGAAAAGTTATTATTTTCTGTCTCAGTATTAGCACTCAAAGCAATAGTGGAAGAATGGATACCATCGGGACTGACCACATTGTACACATCCTTTGCACAACCTAATTCATATGGTCTGGATAGATAGGATAGATATAACCGATTGAAGGAGTGAGATAAGTAAGGTACAATTAGTTCAAAAAATACTACAATGGTCCAAAAATAACACAATTTATTTGAAAATCACAAAGAAGACACATGATCAGCACTGGTCACAAATAAAACAGTACACACAGGTTACAATACACATTAAAAACCAAGGGGACCGATGGTGAGCTGCCGATATATATATCTAGATATAAAGTGCAAGTGCATAACTATAACCAATTGGTCATCAATTGAAGGACATATAGTATCCACAAGCTGTAGCTCGTAGATACCACAATAATATCCACATGCATATATATCAAAATTTGCCACAAAGTTGGTGTGAGATATACACCACATTTGTCAAACCTGAGGCAGTAACGATAATTGAGATTAAATTCAGCACATGATAGAAAAAATACTGACCAATTGATTTGAATATATCGTGTAGCAACACCACCGGTCCACTCCCCAACGCACGTTTCGCGTACAGCTTTTTCAAGGGGTACTGGTTGGCAGAAGGAAAGGCTATCCTTAAATAGGTCAGGTGGATGCGTTTCATTGGTTCTTGAACCTGTATTTAATTGTATTCCCCAGGCTCACCTGAGTATTCTCGCACGGCGGTCGTTGGCAGCGCCCGGCCCCCCACACAGGCCACCACACATCCGGCGACGCTGCGCCAGTCCTGAGGAAGGCAGTCACGCATTTCCTGCGCAACACACGTCACTCCGGAGCGGCCGGCGGCACACGAGCGCGGCGCATGCGCAGATTGCCGGACACGCCATAGCCGCCATGTCGAGTGAGGGCACATGGATGGATCATAGGGATATGTATAAAAACATCAACTCAATTTACATGGAATGGTGGTAACTTGTCATACGGATCTTACAATGCAAAACACAGTTGTTATTATAAAGGCATGAATATATATATTCTAACAGTCTCAGTCAAATGTTCGTCAGTCGTCAGAAGAGAATGCGCATATACAGGTCCTTCTCAAAAAATTAGCATATTGTAATAAAGTTCATTATTTTCTGTAATGTACTGATAAACATTAGACTTTCATATATTTTAGATTCATTACACACCAACTGAAGTAGTTCAAGCCTTTTATTGTTTTAATATTGATGATTTTGGCATACAGCTCATGAAAACCCAAATTTCCTATCTCAAAAAATTAGCATATTTCATCCGACCAATAAAAAAAGTGTTTTTAATACAAAAAAAGTCAACCTTTAAATAATTATGTTCAGTTATGCACTCAATACTTGGTCGGGAATCCTTTTGCAGAAATTACTGCTTCAATGCGGCGTGGCATGGAGGCAATCAGCCTGTGGCACTGCTGAGGTGTTATGGAGGCCCAGGATGCTTCGATAGCGGCCTTAAGCTCATCCAGAGTGTTGGGTCTTGCGTCTCTCAACTTTCTCTTCCCAATATCCCACATATTCTCTATGAGGTTCAGGTCAGGAGAGTTGGCAGGCCAATTGAGCACAGTAATACCATGGTCAGTAAACCATTTACCAGTGGTTTTGGCACTGTGAGCAGGTGCCAGGTTGTGCTGAAAAATGAAATCTTCATCTCCATAAAGCTTTTCAGCAGATGGAAGCATGAAGTGCTCCAAAATCTCCCGATAGCTAGCTGCATTGACCCTGCCCTTGATAAAACACAGTGGACCAACACCAGCAGCTGACATGGCACCCCAGACCATCACTGACTGTGGGTACTTGACACTGGACTTCAGGCATTTTGGCATTTCCCTCTCCCCAGTCTTCCTCCAGACTCTGGCACCTTGATTTCCGAATGACATGCAAAATTTGCTTTCATCCGAAAAAAGTACTTTGGACCACTGAGCAACAGTCCGGTGCTGCTTCTCTGTAGCCCAGGTCAGGCGCTTCTGCCGCTGTTTCTGGGGAATGCGGCACCTGTAGCCCATTTCCTGCACACGCCTGTACACGGTGGCTCTGGATGTTTCTACTCCAGACTCAGTCCACTGCTTCCGCAGGTCCCCCAAGGTCTGGAATCGGTCCTTCTCTACAATCTTCCTCAGGGTCCGGTCACCTCTTCTTGTTGTGCAGCGTTTTCTGCCACACTTTTTCCTTCCCACAGACTTCCCACTGAGGTGCCTTGATACAGCACTCTGGGAACAGCCTATTCGTTCAGAAATTTCTTTCTGTGTCTTACCCTCTTGCTTGAGGGTGTCAATGATGGCGTTCTGGACAGCAGTCAGGTCGGCAGTCTTACCCATTAATGCGGTTTTGAGTAATGAACCAGGCTGGGAGTTTTTAAAAGCCTCAGGAATCTTTTGCAGGTGTTTAGAGTTAATTAGTTGATTCAGAAGATTAGGTTAATAGCTTGTTTAGAGAACCTTTTCATGATATGCTAATTTTTTGAGATAGGAATTTGGGGTTTTCATGAGCTGTATGCCAAAATCATCAATATTAAAACAATAAAAGGCTTGAACTACTTCAGTTGGTGTGTAATGAATCTAAAATATATGAAAGTCTAATGTTTATCAGTACATTACAGAAAATAATGAACTTTATCACAGTATGCTAATTTTTTGAGAAGGACCTGTATATACGTACATGAAACCTCTCCTCATTCATATAAACTTGACTCTAATGTATATACATATATGTATATGTTCATAAAGTGCAGGAACCTGAAGTGCAATTGCACTATACAGATGCCATGTACTTCACAGGGGTAGTAGTCATGCACATCGAATAGCTCAGCAACTCGATGTGACATGCTACAATTGTGACGCATGCGCAGGAGAAAGCATAGGACAAGCCTATTCCAATATAAATGCTGTGAAAGAAAATTGAAGAATTATTAATAGCTAAAACCGAACCCAAATTGCCATGATACATAATTTGGCAATGTGCACAGTACCATGAAGGTGACCCAAATAATTATTACTCAACCTCATTGGGGGACCTTTAATTACATACTGAGAGGACATTAAACATTGTTATTACTGTCATCCTCTTATCCTCCTGTCATACACAATTTATTATGGCAGGAATTAGTAATCTAAGGCCTCCTATCTCACAGACCCCTTAGTGCAAAATAAAGTGCTGAAAAAGAAATTATTAATTTAACAAAACAAAAGTGAATGAATAACAGTATAGATTACATTGATTCTACATGCTTAGTTATATCTAAAGCAACAAGATTAGATATAGTTTGCTATGTGCAGGCCGTGAAACACGACCATATATATAAGTGTCAAGATTCCTCAAAAAAAGGGGGGAATATATCACCCACCGCACCGTGAAGATTTTGCGTTCTCCCCTGTACAGGCGTCAATCCCCTGCAATCCAATACCACCAATGTTCGCACTATCCACATCCAAAGTCACACATAGACCCATCATACGGCCCCTCTTCATACCTCAAGCCTCTGTGTACATCAACCAGCCCCCCATCCTATCCACCGCCTATTCATGAACACCTTTCAATCACCGCCATACACATAAACATAAAGAAACCTGGACCAGTGATGATCATGTGTCTTCTTTGTGATTTTCAAATAAATTGTGTTATTTTTGGACCATTGTAGTATTTTTTGAACTAATTGTACCTTACTTATCTCACTCCTTCAATCGGTTATATATATTCTCATTAGGGGTGAGCCCGTAATTTTGTTAGGGCTACATATAGGTTTTTTTAGATAGGATAGATGCCATGCTCAAGTCAAGAATTATTTTTATTTGGGCACCTGACATTGAAACTCGCCACAATGTAACGGTATGTCGTTGGTGCAATGTAAGTGTATGGAGCAGGCTCACATGCTGAGCCCATTCCATATGCAGTGGGTAATGACTATTTAAGCTGGCAGCTGGGAGCAATAACCAGGATTGGAGGTAACACTGGTCCCGGTCATTGAACTCCTCATATGCCTCTGTCAATAGCAACCACAGCATCTGAGGGGTTAGACAGAGTGAAGGGGCTTCCTCTTTCCTTTGATCAGAGCTCCCACTTCCAGGCCTGTCATAGCAAGTTGCCTAAAAAGCCATACCCAAGACAAGGCCTGACACTGCTGACAATAAGCCAGTGAAAATCCCAGAGACTTAAAGGGAAGCTGTCATCTACTTTATGCTACCCATACTAACGGCAGAATAAAGTAGACACAGGTGAGTAGATTTCAGCGGTCTGTAATTTATAAGTTAAAAGTAAGTGGTTGCCGAGAACCAACATTACAATCATTGCAGATTAGGCCTGAAAAAGAGTCACGGCCACCTGAGAAGAGTCGTGGTTATTCATTAATTCTTGCTCTCCCTGCCTATCTGCTGATGATTGACAATCTTCTACCTAGTTTTCTCCCTTTCTCTCTAGGGGAGAACTGCCAATCAACAGCAGATGGTCGGGGAGAGCAGAAAAATATGAATAACATGACTCTTCTCAGGTAGATTTGACTCTTTTACAGGCCCGGGCTGCAATGGTTATGATGCTGGTTCTTGGCAACCACTTACTTTTAGCTCATGAGTGACATACCACTGAAATAAAAAATGGTGTCGGTATGGCACCAAAAATGGTAAAAAGCAGAGTGGACCCAGCATGCATGTGGAACCTGCACTCCCTGAATTTTATGGTGGCCATTATGGCACATAACAGGTAGTAAATTGTAAATTACTGGTGGCTCACCCAACCAATACCGTGTGTAGGTGCTCAGGTTTAGCCAATTCCCCCAATCAGAAAGAGTTGGATATAAATGTAAGTGTAATAAAACCGGCACTCAAAATATATTGGGAGAGATGTCACTTAAGTAGAGATATCGCTTGAAGGAAAAAGTGGGAAGGGGTGTTACCCTTCCATAATGGGACTAAAAAAATTGTACATATAGTAAATATGTAAAAAGTTGAAAAATTACATAGATTAATGTATGGTAAAAAATTTCAGGTTAAAATAGTTTTTTTTTAATTAAAAATAATTTAAAAAAAATGCATATATTATAAGGTGCATGTATTAATTTCACCCTTTTGGTGGGGAGGGAGGTTCCTCGTGTTTGCAGTCCCGCATCTGTAAAAAAAAAAAATATATATATATATATATTTCCTAATGGTAGCCTATAATCAGGCATGGAATAGTTTTTTGTGGATAGTCACAAGTATGGAGATGTACAAATATATATGTGGCAGAATGATCAGTCAATGATCATCTCCACCATATATTCCTATACATTAATCTCCCGATTAGCTTTCAATGAGATGACTAATAGTATGTTTAGGTTATCTCCTTATTTTAAGTTAAGTTGTATGCCAGTCAATGTTAACAGTAGGGTACATAAAATGGATATATCAGTCAGTTGTTACGCCTAGTGTGGTGTCCCACACACTGTTAAGGCTCACACTCTGACTAAAAATACCTTCTCCGGTGATTTTGCTGATTACAGATGCCAATGCGCCTTCCAGGGTTGTATACTGTGGATTTTCTCCTTCGGCGTCCCACGTGTATGTGAAGTCACTGGCGTCCCACGTGTTTCAGATCTGTCGATGTTCGCTGTATTTGCGGTCTTTGGGGAAGGTTTAGGATTGGAAGTGCTTTCCAGAATATAAAAAAATTATTAGCTGGATTCGATTTTTGAATACTCTGGAAAGCGCTTCCAATCCTAAACCTTCCCCAAAGACCGCGAATATTAATCGGGAGATTAATGTATAGGAACATATGGTGGAGATGATCATTGACTGATCATTCTGCCACCTATATATTTGTACATCTCCATACCTGTGACTATCCACAAAAAACTATTCCACGTCTGATTATAGACTGATTATTTTTAATTTAAAAAAACTAAACTATTTTAACCTGAAATTTTTTACCATATATTAATCTATGTAATTTTTTTTTAACTTTTTACATATTCACTATATGTACTATTTTTTCAGTCCAATTATGGAAGGGTAACACCCCTTCCCACTTTTTCCTTCAAGCGATATCTCTACTTAAGGGACATCTCTCCCAATATATTTTTATGATCAAGGTACAAATAAATATATATTTTATTTACTCATATTGCTCTCTGTGTGGTCAACCAAGTGAAGAGTGCCAGTTTTATTACACTTACATAACAGGTAGTATTTACTGTTAGGTTCCCATCTTATAGAGATCGCCTTGACGTTTGGCAGAGGGGCCCAAATAATTTTGTACAAAATGTATTTGCCAAGAATCTCAATTTGCAACATAAGCGTAGCATTAGCACCAGAATATTTTCTTCTTCGTGTTTCTAGCCATGGCAGCATGCACTTGCACATTGGGATGTGCTGACTAACCCCCTTTTTTTTGCAGTTGTACTGAGCTGGAGGTGTGGCTGACTCCTGTTGGTCTTGCACCCCTGACTAGCCAGGCTGCCCCATAGGCTGATTTTAATTAGAGCAAGTATAAAGCTCTAGCCTGTTCTCTTTGTATTTATTGAAAGCCATTTGGCACTAGGAGAAGTATAGAGTGGGCTCAGCATGCATGTTGGTACCTGCATCCCTGGATTTAATGGAGGCCGTTATGGCACCAAAAATGGTAAAAAGCAGGGTGGATCCAGCATTCATGTGGAACTTGCACTCCTTGAATTTTATGGTGGCCATTATGGCACATAACAGGTAGTATTTAGTGTAAGGTTGCCTTCTTATAGAGATCGCCTTGACGTTTGGCAGACGGGCCCAAATAATTTTGTACAAAATGTATTTGCCAAGAATCTAAAATTTGCAAAATAAGCGTAGCATTAGCATCAGAATGTTTTCTATTACTATGGCATTATTGTACCTTATTTGTGTTTGCAGAGTGCTGCTGCATTGTCTTTTTTTCATTGTGTTTCTAGCCATGGCAGCGTGCACCTGCGCATTGGGATGTGCTGACTGACCCCCGTTTTTTTGCAGTTACACCACTGAAATCAGCATTTCTGTTACTAATTTATGCTGCCCTCAGTGAGGTCAGCATAAAGTTGATGACATGTTCCCTTTAAAGCTTTCCTGAGTTTTCAAAAAAAGTTTGTCTAATGGCTGTGTTTCTTTGTACAATAATAACAGTGAAGGAATAGTTATGCTTGGGCTTCTATAAAGTCTATTGTAGCCACATAATTCCCTGCTTCACCTGCACAGCTAGATGCATTTCTCTCAGAAGCAGTGGATACATCCCTTCTGCCACTAATGTATGCAGTGCCCTCACGTCCCTTACTTCACACTTTGTTTGTTTTCTTATAGGGAGTAGTGATGAGCGGGAGGTGCCATATTCGATTTTGCGATATTACGTGAATATTCGATTAAATATTCGTCTTATATTCGTCGAAATCGAATATTCATCATTATTCTATTTAATGCGAATAAAATGCAATTTAATTATTTGAGTATTGCGATTATTTTTTTTTTAACTGTACAAGGCAACTTTCCTATTGCTGTGTATTTTACGACTATTCGCTATATTGCTATATATTCTTGTTTTAGAATATGACGAATATTCTAAAAAGCAAAGTTATAGCAATATAGCGAATATTTGTAAAATACACATATAGTAATATTGTAATTTAGCTAATATAGTGCTATAATCTTTTTTTTATAGTCAAATTTTTTTGTCTCTTCTGAACTTCAGATTTGGAATAAATGTTCACTATTAAAAAAAAATATTATATCACTATATTAGCTAAATTGCAGTCTATATGTGTATTTTATGAATATTCGCTATATTGCTATAACTTCGTATTTTCTAATATTCGAAATATTCTAAAAAACGAAGTTATAGCAATATAGCGAATATTTGCAAAATAAACATATAGACTGTAATTTAGCTAATATAGTGCTATAATCTTTTTTTTTATAGTATAATTTTTTTTGTCTCTGCTGAACTTCAGATTTTGAATAAATTTACACTATTAAAAAAAATACTGTAGGACTATATTAGCTAAATTGCAGTCTATGTGTATTTTGCAAATATTCGCTATATTGCTATAACTTAGTTTTTTAGAATATGACGAATATTCGTCTTTTGTTTTTAATCTGTACTGTTATGCCACTTTGGCATACTCCTCCTCAACAAGCGTCCCCGTCACCATGGGAACGCCTGTGGTTAAGAATGAGTTTTCACGATCTCAGGGAAAACTCAGATCCAATGTTTTTTTACTAACCCACAGACATTTCCATGGTGACGGGGATGCTTGTCGGGGAGGAATATGCGAACAACTGTACAGCTTGGAAAAAAAAGGTGAATATTTTAAATAACGAATATATTCACAATATTGCTATATATAATTTTTTTTGAATATTCGTCATTTTTATTCCATATGAAAACATGATTCCTTTATGCTTAAATTGCTTGTGGGCCAATGACTCATTGACCCACAAGAAAGAAGCAGGGAGGAATCATGTTTTCTGATGTTAAAAAATGACGAATATTCTATATAGCGAATATATAGCACTATATTTCAAATATTCACAAATTAGAAAAGCTGCGATATTCGCGATTAATATTCGCTATTCGAATATTCGGGCTCAACACTACTAGGGAGCTCAAAAAGTTGATAAGAAGTAATAATCCACACTTACAGACACACAGGAGGCTCCTGTGATGTTTAGAAGCCATGTAGAAACAATTTATCAGGCTCACAATCTCAGCTAACTCGGACCCCCCCCCCCCCCCCCCACACACACACAGACACACTTCCTCTCAGTCATCTTGCGAAGTCTCTGTTACCAGGTACAGATCTTGCCTCACAACAGGTAGTAGACTGCAATTAGTTGGAAGTGAGACCCCTAGTGGCCATGACTTTACAGCTTTTTTTAGGTGGATACAAGCTTTAAATTTAAATAAAGCGATTCAGAAATTTTCTAGTTACACCAAATCAAATTGTGTGAAAGTACAGTGACTCTTTAAGTAATATTCTATTTCAGTCTATGGGACAAGTGATCAGGAGGTCACATGTACAACTCCCCTAAAAAAAAAAAGTTTAAAAAACACAAAAATATCAAATCACCCCATTTCACAACTTTGCATATAAAAGAAAAGAAAATAAACTTAATAGACATTACCACATCCCAAAATGTCTGAACTTAACTTATTCTAAATATTTCCCTGTGTGGTGAATGCCATAACGATGAAAACTGAACAATAGCCGATTTGCTGTTCTTTTGAAAATTGTAATAAAAAGTGATCAAAAAGTCAAGTGATCAAAAATGTACCCCAAAAAGGTACCAATTAAAACTACAGCTCGCCACTCAAAAAAAAAGCTACCACACAACTCTATATAAGAATATTAAAAAGTTCTTTTCTGGCAATGACCATGGATCCTTATTAAAGTGGTTGTCCACCTTTGAGGGGTTTTTTTAAATTCCACCACACCACACCGGACGCAGACCTATGAATGAAAGTATACTTAATTGCCCCCCGATGATTGCCTCCAGCTTCAAGGGTTCCTTCAATGCACTTCTTGTCAGCTTTTTGCATGCACAGGACCAATAATTGGCTTCAAGGGCATGTCAATGCTGTGTCATGTGACACTTGGGGCACATCACTGCTAAAACCAGTCATTGGCTGCAGAGGTGCACGTGACCCTGTCTGCGCAGGATGCTTACATGTTCGGAACCATAAGAGCACTGAAGACAGCCCTGGATCCACGAAGCCGAAACCAAGCAGTGGGGAACATGTACGCATGCTTTCCTTAACAGGTGTGGTAGGGTGGGGGATGAATTATAAAAATTCAATGTTGGCCAATCCCTTTAACCGATTTGGTAGTGGTAAAGTAATGAGAAACAAAACAAAGAATTTAAGGGGCTGTGTCAAGATGGGGTTCTGTAGCTTTTTCTTACTGATGATCCATCCTCTAGATAGATCATCAGCATCTAATCGGCAGAGGTTTGACACCCGGGACCCCTGCTGATCAGCTGTTTGAGAAGGCTGGCAGTAGCACTACAGCCTTCTAGCTGTTTTCCACAGGCCCAATGACATCATGACTAGTATCACTGGCCTGAGTGTGGCTAAGCCCCATTGAAGTGAATGAGGCTTAGCCGCGCCCAGGCCAGTGGTACTAGTCGTGATGTTACTGGGCTTGGGGGAAACCGAGAGAAGGCCGCGGTGCTACTGCCAGTACCACTGATCGGCAGGGGTCCCGGGTGTCAGACTGCTGCCAATCAGATGCTGATGATCTATCTAGAGGATACTGTAGATTACCAGTAAGAAAAAGCTGCATAACCCCTTTAAACTATATCCCGTATTCACAGGATAGGGAATAATTGTCTGATAAGTAGAGGTCCTAGTGGTTGACCAGTGCATCACTTGGCTATCTTTGGAAGTCCCATGCACAATGAATAAAGCAGCAAGCATATTTAACTGCCACTCCATTCATTTGGAGGGACCCCTGTTCTTGTGATCTGTAGTGGTACAAGCGGTCTGACCTCCAGACATCAGTCACAATCCCAATCCGGTAGATCCATTAGTAATTTTGGCACAACCCACCTAAAAAGGTTGTGCAGGGTCATTGTACTGATGACTTATCCTCAGTATAGGTTATCAATATATAATCGGCAGAGGTCCAACATCAGCACCCCCACAATCAGCTGTTTGAAAAGGAGGCAACGCTCCATGCGAGTGCTACTTCCTCTTCATTACACTCATTGTCTTAGTAGTTTCGGCGGTGCAGTGTAATGAAAGGGCTTGCTTTAATCAACTTGAATGCAAGTACCGTACTTGTAATTAAGAAGATGACGTGCAGTGTAATGAAGAGGAAGCAGCACTTGCATGGAGTTCTGCCTCCTCTTCAAACAGCTGTTCCGACACCAGCAGACCCGCAGATTAGATAGGTCATCAATATATACCACCTGCACAACCACTTTAAATAGAATTTACTTGAATTACTTAAGGAAGCAACCAAGTATACATAATCATGCCACACAGGGGTGTAGGTATAGGGGGTGCAGAGGTAGTAGTCACTTCCAGGCCCAGGAGCCTGGGGGGGCCCAAAGACCCTTGTGCTGGATAAGAAGATACCAGTGTTATAGAAAGTGCATACTGGTCTAGTTATATCTGGGGCTGAAGGGAAGGGGTTAGGTCAAAAAATTTGGCATGGGGGAGATGCTATTAAAATTTTTGCCTCGGGCAGCATGAAGATTATGTGGTTCCCTTCACCTGGTCACAAAGCACTGAGGGAAGGGCGGCCCAAGCTAAACCTGAACCCAAGCCCATGAGCCTTTAGCTATGCTCCTGTTGCCACATATTAGGTAGTGTTGAGCACGAATATTAGAATCACAAAAGTTTCATCGCGAATATCGCAACTTCTAGAATTCGCAAATATTTAGAATATAGTGCTATATATTTGTATTTGGGAACAGTGTTGATCGCAAATTTATCGCGAATATCGGCACTTAGCAACATCCCTAGCAACCGATAGGAAAGTTGCCTACCCCTTAGTAGTGATGGACAAACATGGGCCGGGACGATTCGCAAACGCGATCGCGCAAACGCGATCAAATGTTCACGAATCGCAAGTTTGCGGCGGGTCCCATTCAGTTTAATGGCAGATTTGCAGCCCCCAAATACTTACAAGAAGTGGACAAATCGTCTCACAACATGGACAGTGACATACCAGAGGGGGATCAATGGCATAAATTCCCCCCAAAAATATGTATTTTAATCAGGTGCCATTTTTATGCGTTTTAAAAAAATTCTCTGAAATGTGCCCTGCTGGAGCCTAGAAATTTTTTATTTTAGGCCACAGGAGTGCGTTCCTTAAAAATTAGGCATTCACCTGACATAAAAGAAATTGTGATTATGTGGCTCGAGGTACATTATGCAGTCAATGGATAAAAATTTTAATGTAGGCCACTGGAGTACAGACCCCAAACATTAGGCATTCACCGGACAGAAAAGAACAAGTAATTATGTGGCTGGAAGTATATTAGACGGTCAATGGATATCAATTTTACTGCAGGCCAGTGTAGTACAGACCCCAAACATTAGGCATTCACCTGACAGAAAAGAACAAGTAATTATGTTGCTGGAGGTATATTAGACGGTCATTGGATATCAATTTTACTGCAGGCAAGTACAAATAGATGTCAAATACATATGTTTAAAAGAACAAACAATATAAAATTGGATTAAAAACATGGCTAATGAAAAAAAAAAAAGATAATAGTTGAAATTCGATAACACGTGGTCGTCACAAGTGTTGAATTCCTCCGAGGTCCCAAACATTAGGCATTCACAGGACAGAAAAGAACAAGTAATTATGTGGCTGGAGGTATATTAGAAGGTTATCCAATATCAATTTTACTGCAGGCCAATGTAGTACAAGCCCCAAACATTAGGCATTCACTGGACAGAAAAGAACAATTGATAATGTGGAGGTAAATTAGACGGTCATCGTATAACAATTTTACTGTTGGCCAGTGAGATTACAGGCCCCAAAAATGATGCATTCCACGTACATAAATGATCAAGTGATTATATATATATATATATATATATATATATATTAGATATATGTGACTGGAGGTACATTAGGCGGTCACCATATAACAATTTTACTGTTGGCAATGGCCAGTTAGATTAAAGGCCACAAAAATTATGCATTCACCATACATAAATGATTAAGTGATTATGTGGCTGGAGGTATATTAGACGGCAATTCAATATCAATTTTACTGCAGGACAGTGTAGTACAGGCCCCAAACATTAGGCATTCACCGGACAGAAAAGAACAAGTAATTATGTTGCTGGAGGTATATTAGACGGGCATTGGATATCAATTTTACTGCAGGCCAGTACAAATAGATGTCATATACATATGTTTAAAAGAACAAAAAATATAAAATTGGATTAAAAACATGGCTAATGAAATCTCCCCTCTTGAAAAAAAAAATGATAATAGTTGAAATTCGATAACACGTGGTCGTCACAGGTGTTTAATTCCTCCGAGGTCCCAAACATTAGGCGTTCACCGGACAGAAAAGGCCTTTTAGGCTGCTGTATTTACCTAAGATAGGGACCATTATTTGTTCTGGCAGGTATTTGTGGACTGTCATGAGGAAATTCAATTAAACATGGTCATCACAGGTGTTGAATTCCTGTGAGATAGTGCTTAATCGGTCACGATCCCCCCTACTGCGCTGTACATCCTTTCGGACAGGACAATTGATGAGGGGCAAGCTGAGAGTTCCAGGGCAAATAGTGCCAGCTCTGGCCACAGGTCAAGCCTGCACACCCAAGTAGTCAAGGGGTTCCTCGCTTCTCAGAGCGTCCACATCGGCCGTTAACCCGATGTAATTGGACACCTGTTGGTCTAGGCGTTCTGAGGCTGGATCCGGAGCGCGGCTGTTGATGGGTTGGATGCAAGAATGATCTCATATCTGAAGTAACCAACACATCTTCAAACCGCCCTCGTTTTGCATGCGCTGTAGGATTGGTACTTGCAACTGTTTCTCTGTGGGTGGAAATTCCTCTGGGAGCGCCCACAACAGCAGAATGCAGCATCTCTCGCAGCAAGGCCTGGAAATGCTGCATTCTGACAGCCCTCTGTGATGCTGGTAACATGTCCAACATTTTGTGTTTGTACCGGGGGTCTAAGTACGTTGCCACCCAGTACTGGTCCTTGCCCTTTATGCTTTTTATACGGGGGTCCCTCTTCAAACACTGGAGCATGAAGGCCCTCATTTGCACTAAATTGGATTCGGTGGAGCACCCTGACTCCTGCTCATTGCCCAGGAGAATGTTGTCCTCTGTCTTCTCCCCCCAGCCACGAACAACACAACAAATCTCCGAAAAGTTTAAAGTATAACTGTTATATATATATTTTTTGGAGTATTGGATTGTGGTGATTAATATCTCCTTGGTGGCCCTATTTAAACTTTCCACTGTGTATTCAATTACCCCTTAATTCCACAGTTTTGTTGCCTGTACTGCCTACTTTTTCCTGTGCTTAAAATAGGGTTGCTAGGCATGGTCCGTCTATCTGTTGAAGGACGGAGGACGCAGAAGCACGCACCGTGCAGGGTCACATTACTGACAGCCAGGGACTGTAGGTAAATGATTAAAGCCAGGTCCTCCCCAGCAGCTGATAACAGTGCCTGGGCTGTGTGCACTTCTCCCTGTCCCTGCGCTTGGCAGACGCTCCCTCACTCAGCAGACTTGGACAATGCAGAGCCGAAGCAGCGCACAGCAGGGAAGGGAGATCTGCCATCTGGTCAGTGTATAAATGAAAGCAACATGTGGTAAGAGGACCCCTTTGTGCTGCAGGAGATTAACCCTTTAGGGGGAGGGCTGTGGTTACTGACACTTTTGGGGGGCTATTGTTACTGACTAGTGAGGGCAGGCGGGTTTAGCCTCAGGATGAGGGCAGTGGCGGCCATCTTAACTGAATAGTGAAATTGCATTTTTATGCAGACTGGTTGCTAGGGACTGAATCTTATTAAATATGGGGTAAGTCAGTCTAATAGTAACTGATTCTGGAATATCATGTTATTAGTAACTACATATATAAAGATTGAAATTGGGGTCTAAGTGTGACAGTTATCCTTTAAAGCCTGCTCTTCTTGCACCTCCTCCTCCTCCTCACTCCAGGCACCATCCTCCTCTGACTCCTCTGACTTGTCTCAGATAGAGTAGTCCCCCCTGGGAATTCATTCAGCATTGCGACTTCATCTTCCTGCTCCTGCTCCTCGACGGCTTGATCAATGACACAACGCAATGCACGCTCCAGAAAGAAGGGGTAAGGTACGAATTCACTGATGGCGCCCTGGCTGCGACTAACCTCTAAGATCTCATCAAATGGCCACAGAAGTCTGCATGCATCACGCATGAGCAGCCACTGGTGCGGTGAAAAAAAAACAAGCTCCCCAGAACCTGTCCTGCCGCAGAGTTCGAAGAAGCCTATCAAGCATATACAAAGTGAGGTTCCATTGCGTCGGGCAGTCACAAATCAGACGTCTGATGGGCAAGTGGTGTCACCACTGAACGTCAGCAAGGTGAGCCATGGTCGTGTAAGATCTTTGAAAATGGCTAGAGATTTTCCTGGCCTGCCGCAAGACGTCCTGGACTCCGGGGTATTTGGCAACGAATCTCTACACAACTAAATTCAGGACGTGTGCCATGCACGGCACATGTGGCATTTTGTACTGTTTCAGCGTGCACAGCAGATTGGCACCGTTGGCACACACCACTTTATGTCAAATTGAGCGGGGTTAGCCACTGATCGGCCTGTTACCGCAGAGCTGAAAGGAGTGCAGGACCATTGTGGCTCTTGGCTTCCAGGCACATCAGCCGCAGCACAGCATGGCAACGTCTTACCTGGAGAGCTTGGGGGGTGCAGCGGAAGAGGCCGTAGCAGTGGAAAAGGAGGAGTCAGTCGAGGAGGAAACGGAGAATGGAGTAGGAGGAGGAGAAGAGGCAGGCCTGCATGCAATCTGTGGTGGTAAACCATATGTAGTTTGATACCTTTTTACCCCTTAAAGACCGGGCCTATTTTCATTTTTACACTAGCCATAACCTTTTTATTTTTCCATTCACATAGTCATATTAGGGCTTATTTTGTGTGGGACAAGATGCATTTTTTAAATGCCGCCACTTAATTTACCATGTCTTGTATCGGAAAGCAGGAAAAAAATTATTTGTGGGTTAAAATAAAAAAACTCACAATTCTGCCAAGGTTTTTGAGGTTTTTACATTACGGCGTTCACTAAAAATTACGTCTTTATTCTGCGGCTCAATAAGATACAAAACTTGTATAGTTTTTATTTGGTTTAAATACTTAAAAGAAAATGTTTTTCTATATTTCGGTCTATGTGAGGGCTTGTTTTTTGTGTAACGATCAGTAGTTTTCTTAAAGGATGGGGGGCATGCAAAAATTCGCTGTGGGGTCCAGTCACCTCTAGCTACGCCCCTGACCAGGAGTGTGGCTTTGTGGCGCAGTGATGTAAGGCCAGGTGCCTTCTTAAGGTGCCCTAGATGAGTGTTGGGCTTACCGCGACTTGATAGCACAGGCTGCAGATGGCAACACTGTTGTCAGCAGCAGACACAATAAAAAAAAAGCCCACACTGCATAGCCATGTGCCGGCATCCTGGGAGCGCAAGATGTGACCGTGCATGGTGGATGGATCACTCCAGATACATTTGCAGTCTGCTTTTTGCCTCCTGTGCACTGCGAGTTCTGCCTGCATCTCCTCCTCCTCCTCCCAATCTGCTGCTCTGTCTCCCCTTCTGAACTCCTCTCCTCTTCCTCTCTTGTGGGCACCCATGTGACGTTCATCGACACGTCATCATCGTCACCTTCACCACCACTGACATTAGAGATCTCGGAGTAGGCTGCAACAGTGGGAACCTCCGTCCTTGGGCTGATCTGGGTACTGTCGTCAGACAGCTGGGTGGCGGCCGTTGATACCTCCTCTTCCTCATCCGACGCCAAGAATGGCTGCGCATAGGTAAGTTCTGGGAATGGATGGGAAAATAATTCCTCTGAGTCGAGTGGAGGGGCTATGGTGGTGGTGGTGTCTTTGGGGGTGCACACAGCAGAGAGTGAGGAGGGTGCAGATACAGAGGATGAGGAGGGTGCAGAAGCGGAAGGCTGAGTGAGCCACTAAACCAACTCTGGTGCAGCCTTTGACATAATCACATGCACCTTCTCCAACTTCATACTTGGGCTCCGGCCTGGTGCACCTGCCGAACCCCTACCACACCTGTGGAATAGCCTGCCTCTTCCTCTGTCTGTCATTTTCAAAATGACCCTATGCCAAAGTCTCTTTAGAAGACCAGTATTTGTGGAAGCAGGTATATAGAACCCCTTAATCAGATTTTTTTGGGGAGCAACTGTTATATCACACCAGTTGCAATTAGTTGTTCCAATAGCGTTTGTCCCTCTGTATATGTCACGGACGGTGTACAGGAAACAAGGCAAAGCAACATGTATAAATGACTCGCTGGATCCAAAAGCTAAGGAACCAAGGGAGACCCCTGCAGGAGACCTGGCACTTTCCCTGGCTGCTCAGCCTATGCAAAGATCCGAATGGTGGAGGTTTGCATATCCACGAACCTAGACTATAAAGCCCTGAGCACCCTACAATAGTGAGGGGACACGACCACCGGCTCCCTACACAAGATACGGAGGGAGTCAGGGTCACCTGGGATCCAGCAAACAGAAAATAAACGATAAAGGTACAACACTTAGCTTTGTAGCAGACAGGAGAACAAGGTCAGCATGCACACACACTCCAGGAAGTAGTATAAGCCGCCCAGAAAAGCATTCTGGGGAGGAATTTAAAGGGAAGCAATTAGTCCAACACATGACAGCTGAGAGAGGCTAACGAGAGGAGGAACTGAATACCACAACACAGAAACTCAAGGAGGAGGTTCTGAAAGGCCTCTGTCAGAGCTTCTCAGCTATTAACCTACAAAAGGCCACCTGTCAACCAGACAGCTACAATTACCACTTGTAAAACATCCAAGGTAAACCAAAACGAACAAGTGGAAATGATATATAAAAATATAAATTTATTATAAAGTATAAAGAATGGAACAGCTACAGAATTGCAAGAATACGGAGAAGCACAGGGTCACTAACACCACAACACACCAATGTATCTGTGGGCGGTAGCGCACAGACAGGTACAATCAAAAAAAGGTGATATAAGTTCAGAGATAACCTGGATGGCCAAATGTAATGTCTCCGCAAAGTTGCTATGCACGAGTCATGCAGATGGCCATACTGGGTACAAGGAAGAGCTCAATCACTCTACACATCGTACTAGGACAGTAGAAACACACCATGGAAATAATGAGTACTCAGATAAGAGTGGCAATAAAACAATATACACCATGGGTGTGTAGAGGGACTCACTATGGATGTGTACAGAGGTCCCAAGCAAAGGTGTGGAACAGTACTGACTCAGAACGTACCTGAAGACATGGTGGTGAGTGGGCGTGTGAACCCTGGGCGCACAACCTCGACGCGCGTTTCACCCTACGGCTTCGTCAGCTGTCTGGTTGTGACAGTACCCCTCCCTCTACGAGTGGACTCTGAACACTCAGAACCCACCCTCTCAGGATGGGACCTATGGAAAGCCCTGATGAGACGAGTGGCCTTAATGTCCGTCACTGGGACCCACATCCTCTCCTCAGGACCATACCCCTCCCAATGAACAAGGTACTGAAGAGAACCGCGGACAAGACGAGAATCCACAGTCCTAGAAACCTGAAATTCAAGATTCCCATCAACCATAATCGGAGGAGGAGGCAAAGGCGAGGGTACAATGGGTTGAGCATAAGGTTTCAATAAGGACTTATGAAAAACATTATGGATCTTCCAAGTCTGAGGAAGATCAAGACGGTATGCAACAGGATTGATGACAGACAGGATTTTGTAAGGCCCAATAAACCTAGGACCCAACTTCCAGGAGGGAACCTTCAATTTGATATTCTTGGTAGACAACCACACCAGATCACCAACATTCAGGTCCGGACCAAGCACACGTCTCTTATCTGCCACACGCTTATATCTCTCACTCATGCTCTTTAGATTATCCTGAATCTTTTGCCAAATAGATGACAAAGACGAGGAGAATCTGTCCTCATCAGGTAAACCAGAAGACCCCTCTCCCGAGAAAGTCCCAAACTGTGGATGAAACCCATATGCACCAAAAAATGGTGACTTATCAGAGGACTCCTGACGACGGTTATTTAAAGCGAACTCAGCAAGGGACAAAAAAGAACACCAATCCTCTTGATTCTCCGCCACAAAACAGCGCAGATATGTCTCCAGATTCTGATTGACGCGCTCTGTATGGCCATTCGACTGTGGGTGGAAAGCAGAAGAGAATGACAACCGAACCCCCAAGCGAGAACAGAAAGCCTTCCAGAATCTGGAAACAAACTGCGTGCCCCTATCAGAGACTATGTCTGAAGGAATACCGTGCAATTTGACAATGTGATCAATAAATGCCTGCGCCAGCGTCTTAGCATTGGGCAAACCAGGAAAAGGGATGAAACGCACCATTTTGCTAAAACGGTCCACCACCACCAGAATCACAGTCTTCCCCGAGGAACGAGGCAGGTCCGTTATGAAGTCCATGGACAGATGTGTCCAAGGACGGGAAGGAATGGGTAAGGGAAGGAGAGGACCTGATGGCCGTGAATGAGGGACTTTGGCACGAGCGCAAGTCTCGCAGGCTGCCACAAAACCCTCAACCGACTTACGAAGCGCAGGCCACCAGAATCTCCGAGCGACGAGATCCAGTGTGGCTCTTACCCCCGGGTGCCCAGCAAGGACCGTATCGTGGTGTTCTTTAAAAATCTTGTGTCTTAAAGCGAGAGGCACAAACAACCTCCCAGGAGGACAAAGATCAGGAGCCTCTGACTGGGCTGCCTGCACCTCTGCCTCCAATTCAGGAAAAAGAGCAGAGACCACCACACCTTCAGCCAAAATGGGACCCGGGTCTTCAAAATTCCCGCCTCCCGGAAAACAACGTGACAGGGCATCTGCCTTCACATTCTTAACTCCAGGGCGGAACGTGACAACAAAATTAAACCTAGAAAAGAACAAAGACCATCTGGCCTGTCTCGGGTTCAGACGCTTGGCTGACTCCAAGTAGGCCAGATTTTTATGGTCAGTAAATACGGTAATAGGGTGTCTGGCTCCCTCTAGCCAATGGCGCCATTCCTCAAAAGCCAACTTGATGGCCAACAATTCCCTATCTCCCACATCGTAATTTCTCTCTGCGGAGGAGAGTTTTCTTGAGAAAAAGGCACACGGTCGCCAATTGGCAGGAGAGGAACCCTGAGACAAGACCGCCCTCACACCCACCTCAGAAGCATCAACCTCAACTATGAAGGGTAAAGAAACATCAGGTTGCACCAAGATGGGAGCGGAAGCAAAACTCTCCTTGATATCAGAAAAAGCCTTACGCGCCTCTACTGACCAAGAAGAAAAATTTACCCCCTTTCTGGTCATATCAGTGAGTGGTTAACAATAGAAGAATAATTCAAAATGAACTTCCTGTAATAATTGGCAAAGCCCAAAAAACGCATCAGCGCCTTCTGATTCTCAGGAAGCTCCCACTCAAGCACAGCGCGGACCTTCTCGGGGTCCATGCGAAAACCAGAAGCGGAGAGAAGAAACCCCAGAAATTGAATTTCTGGAACCGCAAACGCACATTTTTCCAGTTTCGCATATAATTTATTCTCCCGCAGGATGAGCAAGACCTGACGTAAATGTTCCTTATGAGTTTTGAAATCGGGAGAAAAAATCAAAATGTCATCCAAATACACCAATACAAATTTTCCCATCAAATGATAAAAAATGCTGTTCACGAAATGCTGAAAAACGGCTGGGGCATTCATCAAACCAAAAGGCATAACCAAATTTTCAAAATGGCCCTCAGGGGTATTGAAGGCCGTCTTCCATTCGTCCCCTTCTCTGACCCTGACCAGGTTGTATGCCCCTCTTAAATCTAATTTGGAAAAGACTTTAGCCCCAACAACCTGGTTAAATAGGTCCGGGATCAGAGGAAGCGGATAAGGGTCACGAATTGTGATATTGTTCAGCTCCCTGAAATCCAGACAAGGTCTTAAAGAACCATCTTTTTTCGTAACAAAGAAAAAACCAGCGGCAACAGGTGATTTCGAGGGTCGTATGTGTCCCTTTCTCAGACTCTCAGAGATATAAGCACGCATAGCGATCCTCTCAGGTTGGGAAAGATTGTATAAACGAGATTTAGGCAGCTTGGCGTCTGGGATGAGATTAATAGGGCAATCGTACTCCCTGTGCGGGGGCAAATCCTGAACTCCACTCTCAGAGAAGACTTCCGAAAATTCAGAGAGAAAAGATGGTACAGTCTTAGTAGCAACCTCAGAAACAGATGTCATGAGACAATTCTCTCTGCAAAAGTCACTCCAACCATTTATTTGCCTCGCTTGCCAATCAATGGTGGGGTTATGCTTAGTGAGCCAGGGCAGCCCCAACACCAGAGGGGTAGGTAAACCGCTAAGGACGAAACATGACACATCCTCAACATGAGCATCACTCACAATTAAACGGATATTGTGAACTATGCCCTTTAATGATTTTTGAGAAAGTGGAGCGGAATCGATAGCAAAAACCGGAATATCCTTTCCCAAAGTGCGCACCTGGAAAACATGCGTTATCGCAAATTGATTATCAATGAGATTGACCGCTGCTCCACTATCCACAAAAATCTCAGAAAAAATGTTCTTGCTCTCTAGCGCCACCCTAGCCGGCAGGACAAAACGGGAACTACAAGCAAATGGAAAACCTTCAATTTCCGCCTCAACCCTGCCAATAGTAACAGACGGAACATTTTTAAAAGATTTTTTCCTGTTTGTTTCTTTATTATACCCAGAGAACTGCCTGAATCTCCTAGAGGGACAAATATTTGCCAAATGATTTATACCTCCACAACAAAAACAAACCCTCCCATGCGAGCTGAATCTTCTATTGTCAGAAGCAATCAACCCCAGCTGCATGGGCTCCTGCTCAGAAGGGGCTGACGGCGACTGAGACCCCTGCGCACAGAATGGGACCGCTGCACTGTCCTGGGACTGAGTATGACAGGAAGGGGACATCTCTCCTCTCTCTCTAAGACGCCTGTCAATACGAACGGCCTGAGACATAGCAGAGTCCAAAGAAATAGGCCTCTCATGAAAGGCAAATGCATCTTTCAATCCCTCTGAAAGACCATGGCAAAATTGACTTCGGAGTGCAGCATCATTCCAACCAGTATCAACTGCCCATCTCCGAAATTCTGAGCAGTATATTTCTGCGGATTGTTTACCCTGGCATAATAGACGTAGTTTAGACTCAGCCAGAGCAATACGATCCGGATCATCATATATCTGACCCAGGGCTAAAAAGAATTCATCCACTGAACGGAGAGGCCGTGCCCCCTCCGGCAGCGAAAAGGCCCAGGACTGAGCGTTACCTCTGAGCAGCGATATAATGATCCCCACCCTCCGTTCCTCATCACCAGAGGAGTGGGGAAGAAGGTGAAAATGGAGTTTGCAAGCCTCTCTAAAACGCACAAAATTCTCACTACCCCCGGAGAACGTATCCGGGAGCGAGATCTTAGGCTCAGAACAAACTCCATGAACGCAAGCTGAACCGGTCACTTGAAGCTGAGAAAAAGTCTTACAGAGATCAGCTACCTCCAATGAAAGACCCTGGAAGCGTTCAGCCAAAAGTGAAACCGGATCCATGCTTGAGACGGTTCTGGGCGGCTTATAATGTCACGGACGGTGTACAGGAAACAAGGCAAAGCAACATGTATAAATGACTCGCTGGATCCAAAAGCTAAGGAACCAAGGGAGACCCCTGCAGGAGACCTGGCACTTTCCCTGGCTGCTCAGCCTATGCAAAGATCCGAATGGTGGAGGTTTGCATATCCACGAACGTAGACTATAAAGCCCTGAGCACCCTACAATAGTGAGGGGACACGACCACCGGCTCCCTACACAAGATACGGAGGGAGTCAGGGTCACCTGGGATCCAGCAAACAGAAAATAAACGATAAAGGTACAACACTTAGCTCTGTAGCAGACAGGAGAACAAGATCAGCATGCACACACACACTCCAGGAAGTAGTATAAGCCGCCCAGAAAAGCATTCTGGGGAGGAATTTAAAGGGAAGCAATTAGTCCAACACATGACAGCTGAGAGAGGCTAACGAGAGGAGGAACTGAATACCACAACACAGAAACTCAAGGAGGAGGTTCTGAAAGGCCTCTGTCAGAGCTTCTCAGCTGTCTGGTTGTGACAGTATACCTGCGGTATCTCAGCAGAACCGCACACAACTGCTGCACAATACAAATGCACAATATAGAAATTATATTATAGGTATATCACACCCCTGCCTCAATAAAAAAAATTGGGGGGCAACTGTTATATCACATCAGTTGCAATTAGTTGTTCCAATGGCGTTTGTCCCTCTGTATAGCTGCGGTATCTCAGCAGAACTGCACACAAATGCTACACAATACAAATGCACTATAATATACTTCTTGGAAAGTATATTATAAGTATATTACACCCCTCAGTATATCACATATATCGATAGCACACCTATACCAGTCCTTAAATGGACTTTTGTGGCCCTATTAGCTAGCGTTTGGTGTCCCTAACAGCCTGTCCCTGCTCCACACAGCAACCTCTCCCTACACTGGCAAAAAAACTGAATGTAAAATGGCGGCCAGATCGGGCTCTGTGAGAGGGTAGGGGGTATGTCCATGTGCTGAAACGTCTCAATTGGCTGTCCTGTACCACCTGATGGATGTGTCATGGGTCAAAGTTCTGCACAATGCAAAGAATATGGCGCCAGCGGACATCACCATATGTTCGCCTGTTCGACAAACAGCGAACGAGCAAAGTTCGCCGCGAAACGACCGCCGGGCGAATCGCAAGGTCATGTCTACCCCTTAGTGTTGATTGCGAATATTCTAATCGCATTATTTTATCACAAATATATTACATTGCCTATTTTCGCAATCAAGTAAATAATGACTGGAGATCACAAATTCTCGAATTTGCGAATTTATGGCAAATATTCGGCCCAAAATTTGCAAAATGTCGCGAATTCGAATGTTGCCTATGCCGCTCATCACTAATATTACCGTATTTTTCGCCGTATAAGACATAATCCCATAAGACGCATAAGACGCACCTAGGTTTTTGAGGAGGAAAATAAGAAAAAAAAATTGAACCAAAAGGTGTGCTTTTGGTGGGTTTTTGAACTAATTGTGGTCTGTGGATGGCACTGTTATGGGGGATCTGTGGATGACACACTGTTAAGGGTGGATCTGTGGGTCACACTTATGGGGGATCTGTGCGTGGCTCTTATTGGGCTCTCTGGATAGCACTGTTATGAGGATCTGTGTATGACAGTTATGGGGGGGGGGGGGATCTGTGGATGACACATATATAGCATCTTATGCTATGTGTCATCCACAGAGCCCCTCCATAAGTGTCCCTGTAGTGAATGACTCTCAATACAGGGCTGGGGGGCCGGCATCTGCTTTTATGATGACGGCAGGGCCCGTGCAGTGACTGTATTCTACTACACGGGCCCCGCTCACTGTATAATCGTATCTCTAATAGTTAATTGTTATGTATATAATCGCATAATGAACGCTGTGTATTACTTACAACTACAAGCGCTCGCCGCTCGGTAGGTAGCAGAGAGGAGGGAGGAGGCAGGCCAGGAGGACAGGCGCTGGCAGCGTGAGTCATACGTCATGCACCCACGCCGCCTGCTTCATTCAAGTGGGCGGCGCAGGCGGGTGACGTATGACTCACACTGCCAGCGCCTGTCCTCCCAGCCTGCTTCCTCCCTCCTCCCTCCTCTCTGCTACCTACCGAGCGGCGAGCGCTTGTAGTTGTAAGTAATACACAGCGCTCATTATGCGATTATATACATAACAATTAACTATTAGAGATACGATTATACAGTGAGCGGGGCCCATGTAGTAGAATACAGTCACTGCACGGGCCCCCAAGCAGATGCCGGCCCCCAGCCCCTCCTCCCTCACAGCTGATACTTCCGCCGCGCGGCATCGCGGCGGGTGTATCATTGAAAACGCAGCAAAATCAGCAGCATTTGCCGTATAAGACGCACTGCTATTTTCCCCCCAATTTTGGGGGGGGGAAAGTGCGTCTTATACGGCGAAAAATACGGTAGGTAGGTATTTGGCATAAAAGAACTTCTATGATAGAACTTGAGAGCAAAAAGTCACCAATGTATCTCTTCACAGAGTCAGCCTGTTCTTCTCAGGTTCTACATATCCTATGAACTGCTGCTTACCTTTAAGTATATCTGTGCAAGCTCATTGTATTAAGGCGTGGTTGCCATGGTGACGTTTGTTCCGTGACATGGTCAGATACTATCAAGCCCGATACATGCTTTTGTTAATTAAATTGCTCATTTGGGAGGTCATAATGTGCTCTTCAAAATGTGAGAAATTATCTCTAATCCCTCCGGTATTTGTCAGTGGGAAATCAGATCTAAATGCTGTACTTAATGTAATAATTTACCTTGAATCTAATACTCCCTCTCTGGCGTTTTTCTATCTCCCATTTTAAATTAAATAGGGAACCTTTGGCTTTTCTTACACAATGTGCTCTCCCAATAATAGGAAATCATGTTCAGTACACCAGAGGAGTAATGGATCCCTTGCAATCTTTCATGAGCTGAAGAAACTTTTCTATATTCTTCTCTTTTTTTTATGGCTGGGAAATGTCGATTTTTACTGATTATTTTCTGGGATAATTTTTTATTCATGTAAAAAGGTTGCCTGGGACCTGAATTGGGAATGGCCGGACATGGCTGGTCAACCTGGTTCCTCAGGCACATCTTCATTCCCGAAACAGACATAGGATCCAGCAAATAAAATAAAAAAAACATGTCTTTCTTTCATTTAAAGCAAGTACAAAGGTCCCCCCCCCCCCCTTGTACATAAGATCTGATGTGTTTCGACCTCTACATGTCTTAATCATAGATCAAGAAAAATAAAATGATCTATGTTTAAGACCTTTTACAGGTCGAAACACGTCAACTCTTATGTACAGGAGGAACCTTTGTACATGCTTTTAATGGAAGATTTTATTTATTTTATCCTACGTCTGTTTCTGGAATTACTGCAAGGGGTGAATACCACCCTGATCCGTGCTGAATTGGTCAATTGACCTCTCCACCTGAGAGCTGGAAACTGCTGCTTTCTCTTAAGGCACATCTTCATTCCCGCCACATCAGATCCCAACCTGGCCAATAGGGTGACATGCCGAATCCTCAAAATTCACTGCTGTTGGTCAATCAGTGGCCTCAGCAGTGATAAGTGCAGGCACAGCACATGACCAGTGAGGCCATTGATTGGCCAGCTGCAATGACATGCTGGGAGTCAATGCCTCATACTTCTGGCCAGGCTGGGAATGGAAGCTTCGGAATTGAAGATGTGCCACGAAAACCAGAATGACCACAATAGGTGAGTGGGTATTTTTTTTGCTCAGGCATTCAAATTTTTGTAAGGCCCTTACAATGCCTTGGATGAACATGGATTATTTACAGAGGAGTTATTGTATTTATATATGCTTATAAAAAATTTCAATTGCCAAGTTCTAGATGTTTAAGGCCCACCCCCAAGAAACACCCCCAGAACAGTCCATTTTAGAGTAAATTTGAATAAACCACTGCAAAACCTGTACATTTTATCCATAGACCCAACATTGGCTCTATGACTGGCCCTTCTAGTGTACAAATCTTGGTCAAACTAAAATTATTTCAGCCTATGTTGCCAAAAATAGGTATACCTATATTTTATATATTTTACAGTCGTATCAAAGAAAAGCCAGGTGTACATGCAGCTTATAATTACAGCGTGTTTACCGGTAGCTTCAATTTAAGGAGGACCTGTCACCTCTCCTGACATGTCTGTTTAAGTAACTTCTTGCATTCTTCATGTAACAATTCTGGAGCATCTATCATGTAACTTGATGTTGTGCCATTCCTACTAGAAGTTTATAAACGGCCAGCTTTCTGCAATCAAGGTCCAGCTGCGTCGTGTTACCAGTTGGATTAGCCAATAAGTGCTGCCAGTGACAGACTATGCAGGGACAACAACCCCAACTGATAACCCCAGCTGGACCTTCATTGCAGAACGCTGGCAATAAATTCATAAACAACTCAAAGGAATAACAGAGGAATGACACATCATAGAGTAATTATCAAAATTAGATGCTCCAGAATGGATATTGCAGGTATAATGCCAGTAGTTTCTAAAACCAAAAGTATTTGAATGTGGGCACTGCAAGACAAATGCAAAGCATGGGCTGACCTCTGAGGGACATCTGTGATAGTAGTCTGGGGTATACCTCTTGCCCTCTGGGTGGTATATGTGGCAATTCGTTGGGCCATCTGTAACTGCCCTTACCGGTACAGCTGCATTTATAGGGCTCTTGAAGATTGTACTCACTGTTAAGTGAGTCATACAAATTGAATAGCTGATGGCTTAATTCTCATTTGGCCAACAGAGATCTCTCCTGACCCTCGCATATACATGAGTGATTGGTTCTGTTGAGCATGCATATGTCCTAAATAGGCAGAGTGGAGTAAGTCCCTGCCAGACTCCTCTTACAGAAACCTATGGTATGTCTAGAGAAAAAAAAGGATTGAGATCTTTGATTTCCATTAGGTGAGAGTCATGAAGCTATCATACACATTAGATAGTTGCCCTGTCCTGCTGAATTTGAGAGAGCTGACAAATATCAGTATGGCCAACATAAAGAACATAACGTCTTATAGTTCCCACCAGAGATTACGCTGTTAAAATTCACACCTCTAGCATTTGTTGATGGACAGATCTGATATATTATGGAGCACTTCAAGCTTTACTAACTTATATGGGTTAAATATAGCTTTTTGACAGGAAATTTTCCCATCCTACAAAAAATTTTCATCCAATTTTCTGAACACCACAACACAATGTGGCAGATTTATCTTAGCTTGACGAGATACACCAGGTTATGATAGTCAGGTACGCTGCCTGATGCTGCGCCTGATTTATGACGAGGTGCATGCAGCATGTCAGACCTGCAGGGTATTAGCGACAGTGAGGTCACGGTATGGGCAATCGAGGGTTACTCGCTTTTCTGAGAAGAACCCTAGGCAGGCATGCGACAGTGAAGGAGAGGTAGACACTAGTTCCTCTGGGGCACACTCAGTAAATAGGGACCAGGCCTGATGGTATGTGAGGTGCCCTGGATGTTGCAGGTATTTTGAGTGCCTTAGGTAAGGTCCCTTTAAGAATCGTGACGCCAGTGCCTGTAACGGTGGCACACCGGTTTGCAGGAGGATTAATGGAGTACACAGTTGGTAAACCAAACGTTGCTTTACTTTAGGAAACAGTCCAACTTTCCACACGCACAGCAGGTTTACTTCACAGCACAGCAGGTTTCAATCTTGCAAGATACTTGGAGGGTATACAGTTAATGCTTGGCAGTACAATGCTGCTCTATCCTCACAGCTATTCTAGCTGGCTGGATCCCAATGCCTAATTGCTGGCTTAAATCCTTGGTATATAAATTCCTTCCTCCAGTATTGGCACTTGCTTTAGGTTACAGTACCTTTGTTTCCTAGCTGGCTTCTCTGCTGGAGTGGAAAGGTGGCTGCAGGTTTCTCCCAGGAGGTGCTCTCCTACTACTGGGGTATCTCATCTGTATTCGTTGGATTACTGGTCTCCAGGCAGGCTGTACTCCTTCTAGCCTCCTGGTGCAACTATGAACCAGGACTATCTAGCTGCCTGTGAGGAGGAGGCCCTCAGCATATCCTGGGCTGGTGCCTTCTCACTTCTGTCTCCACAGACTCCTGGCTATGACCTAACCCCTCCCTGTCTGGGTCTGGACATTTATACTAGGGGCTCCCTATCTCCCTCTAGTGTCTGGGATGTCTAATTACACCCAACTAGGCCTGCTAAGCATTAACAGAGGAAACATACCAATGTAAAAACACACAGGAAATACATTACAATGCGTGGATAAATATAATATCACTGTCCCTTGTGAGCAGAAGTAACACGTTACCCAATTGACCCTTGTGTAGTGCCCACTCCTACCTAGTGGGACACTACATATACACCTCATTATAAGTGAGGCACAACATCTGGCAGTCTGTGTGCCTAAACTGGAATCTACACCAGCCCCTGGCAGGGCTCAAAGTAGACCCCCTCCCCACCCTCACCACATCCCCTTTTCGGGAAAGTGGTGAGGCATGCGTAGAAATGGCACTTGTTTGAAAATTTTTGCGTAAGTGCCTATGAAAAAAATCGCAGTCTGCATTCACACCACAAAAATTGGCACATTTTAGTGATTCATGTGGGCCAATATGTTTTATAAAACTAATATTACAGAAAAAAGCCACAAAATTGTTATTCCCCATAAAATGTGCAATGTTCTTGCACCTGATTGGGCACCTCAACCTCTGGGGCCCATAGCAAGTGTTATGGCTATAGTTATGCCCATGCCCTCATCACCTGGTTAGGAATTAACTCCAGTGTCTTTTCTAGCTGTTAGCTCTGGCCAAGCAACTTCTTGCACCCAACCCGGCTCTTCTCCTCCATCTCCTCACATCAGTTATAGAAAATATGTGGTAATATGCACGCCCTAGAGTGTAGGCTCCTCCACTAACAGCTCAACATAGAGCATCTCCCCGAACACCAGAGAGTTTTGTACAGTGCTATCAGAACACCAGTGAGAATGAGTGTCGAGTATTGAATCTCATGCCCACTCCTCTCCCAGCAAAAATTATAATTTTAATAGTAATGCCACCCTAGGCTCTGGACCTCCAGTGCCTAGTCGTAAATGCAGCCCTGAATAAGGTATGCCACTATGTAGGCAGTGGGCTTAGTGTGTGCATAGTACCAGGATAAAGTATAAAAAATTTCATTTAAAATTTTAGCAAACTCTTCAAATGCCTTGACCTACAGTTTTAACAGAATAAACATGAGCAAAAAGTTATATTTTTTTTTCCCACTTACTTAATACAATGCCTGAATGATATTTGGAACACATGAGTAATAACTTGTTCCTCTGTCACAATGGGAGAACCCATCTGGCCCGCACAGTGCACTAAGTAATTACCTTTACCTAACACAACAGAACGAGGCAGCAGGTTGTAGAGTGGCTAACAGACTCAAGCAGAAAATCAAATAACCATAAATCTTCCTGCGGCTTGCATGTTTTTTGTTAAAATCCCTAAAAAGCAGCATCTTAGCATTTAAATGTTTTCATTTAGTATTGTGTTTTTAAGGCAGCAATTTATTTGAAATGAAAGTCAGTAAATTTTGGGGGATTGAAATTATAGTCATTTGGAAACAATTGTTACTGTGAAGTACATAACATGTTATTTTCATTAAATGCATTGTATTTTGTATTATAAGCCTCTCTGTTTAAGGAAATGCAAAAAAAAGTGCTTGTTTCTAGAGATACTTTTATTATATTGATTTACACCATGCTTGAAATGCAGTCTGGGAATTAGTCCCTATAAGATCTGTATCTGTCCAAGGGGAATGGAAGGTCTAGGCAATGGAGTTCCATTTATCGGTATATACAGCATTACAAATGGTACAGTTACCTAGTTACAGCATGGGAGTTCAATGTTTAAAGGGTGACTGAGTATTGGTAAAACTTATGATATGTTATAGACACATCGAAAGTTTGGATTGGTGAGGGGCTGAACTCTGAGATCCCCACCTATTGCTAGAGGAAGGAGACAGAAGTGCAGCCATGTTGCAGCGAGGAGAGAAAATGCGAGCACTCTCTCGTCATTTTAGCAAATCAATGGGGTCTCAGCACTTAGTCTTCCACTGATCAAAACTTTTGATATGTCTATAAGACATATCAAAAGTTTTACCAAAACTCAGTGACCCTTTAACACTATTGCAGTTTGCAGTTCCTTGGTCCTGAGTTTGGATCTGACCTAAGCGATACATCTACATGGAGTTTTGTATGGGGTTACTCTTGCTTCCTCCCAGACTCCACAGACAGGTTCATTTAGATTTGTGAACCTCAAAGGGGTCAGGGATTAAAATAAAGGACAGCAATCTTTGCACAGCGCTGCAGAATATGTGGGCAGTATATAAATGAATAAAATACGGTAAGTACAATTGTATATAGGTAAAGGTCCATCACGTTCATCCTGTAATTCTACTGTTGATCTAGAATTAGAAAAAAACGTTATTGTTACAAAATGTTTCATTTCAAGAAGGGGGATTCCTTTGAAACTCCAAATGAGCGGCAATCAGAATAAAACTTTGGATTAATGCTACATCTCCAGAAATCTAGTTCCAGTAACTGGTGGTGTTACATCTTTCAAGAAAAGCAATCCACTTCAAATGAATTAAACAGGTTGTCATATGAAAAATATTACTATGCAATGAATAAGTGTTTGAAATGAAGTATCATTGTGACATCTGTACAAAAAGTATTGTTATTTTTATTGTAAATTGTGTTTTCTTCTTTGGTAGCGCCCTCTGCTCTTTCTATTTCTGGTCCACATTCTCTTGCTGACATGCTCAGCAATTTCTCTGCTCTGTTCTTCTTCTCAATGCTGATATATTGATCTCACAGTGAAGTAGCCCAGATACTTTTTATTTTTCCATTCCTACTTCTAGGTACAAGTTATACACTATTCACCAAAAGTTGTGGCTTTTGAAATTTATGGAAAACGCTATTTATGGAAGTTCACACTGCAGTGATCAGTCATAAAAGCGGGACATTTAAGTAGAAGCATGCAATGGTGATTTCCTAATCTCAAACAATTTATTGAAACAGAAGCCAACTGTCACGAGAAGGGTAATAGGGAAGGTGCAAACTGACTTCACCCACTCCTCTGTCCCTGCCTACTTGCACTTTCCCGTCCTAGGCAACGGAGCGCAACTGGGCAGTGATCCCTAACCTGCGGAAGTGTGGAGATACAAACAAACAGACAAACAAAGAGCAGTCGAACTAGCAAGGTCAAGGGTACCAGGGTAAAAGCAGAATCAGCGTCTATGTACAATTATAGAGTCAATACCAGGAGAAGCAGTTGGATACAGGGAGCAAGCAAAAGACGAAGTCAAGTAACAAGCCGAAATACAAATACCAAATAGTATGCCAACGGAATGTACACAAGAAATAGGACCTTAATCACAGGCAACCTGTGGCCAGCAGGCTGCCTGTTAAATAGGAGAGAGAGGGAGTCATGTGATGTGGCTAGCGTCACATGACTCATCCCCCTGCATCCTGCCGAGCGGCGAGTGCCCAGTTCGGCGCTCAGACTTTTCGCCGAAACTACAGGAGCGGAGGACGCCGACCACGCTAAAGAGGCGTGCATGTCCGGGTCCTCCCTGCCCCCCCTCCCTCATTGCCCTGGAGACGAGGACGCAGCACATGTCCTTGGTCTAAAGTTATCGCAGGGCACCGGCGGAACCGAAAGGAAGGAGCGCAAAGGCAGCTACAAGGGGCCACCGGACCCAACGTCACAGGAAAAGGTGTTTTTGGATGAGCGAGATGAAATTTTCGAATCAACCTAAAAGCATGAATCTTATTCACTGGCACCCAGGATCTTTCCTGGGGTCCATAACCCTTCCAATGGACAAGGTACTGAAAGGAATTACGAACTTTCCTGACATCAATGATTTTATAATTAACAAATTCATTTTGACCATTCACCAGTACCGGGGAAGAAATTGCCTGATTGCCTGAGACGGAACTATGGGGGAAATATATTTTTTAAGCAAAGATTTATGAAATACGTTGTGGATACGAAATGAGTCTGGCAGCTTCAACCTAAAAGATAGAAGATTAATGATGTCAAGAATTTCATATGGTCCAACAAATCGTGGGGCAAATTTCCCAGAAGACACTTTTAAGAACAAATTTTTGTGTGGACAACCAGACTTTCTCCCCAACCTTAAAATCTACCCCTTTGGAATACTCTATTAGCATTAATTTTCTGAACCTCCTGAGCTTTTTCCAGGTTCGATTGAACCCGAGCCCAAACTGTGCACAGTTCTGAAGTTATGCTATCAGCTTCAGGTTTAGGTGAGGAAATAGATTAACAAGAATTAAATCGATGGAAACCAAAATTAAAGAAGAACGGCGAGACTCCAGTGGAAGAGTTCACACGGTTATTGATGGAAAACTCTGCCAAAGGAAGATATTTCACCTATAATTGCTGATTATCAGGGTTGTAAGATCTTAAAAATTGTTCCACAGCCTGATTCAATTGTTCAGTCTGTTCATTAGTCTCAGGATGAAAAGGACAATGATATCTCACTCCTCTGACAAAAGGCTCTCCAAAACTTGGAAACAAACTGAACACACCTGTCAGATACAACGTTCTCCGAAACTCCATGCAATCGTACCACTTGCTCAATAAAAACAGAAGATAGAGTCTTGGCATTTGGGAGCTTGACCAGAGGAACAAAATGTACCATCTTACTAAACCTATTGACCACTACCCAAACCACAGATTTACCCTCAGAGGGTGGCAAGTCAGTAATGAAATCCATAGAAATGTGTGACCAGGGTTTACTAGGAATGGGTAATGGTTGCAATTCACCAGCAGGGTGTGCTCTAGGAGTCTTGGATCTGGCACATATCTCGCAAGCAGAGACAAAATAACTGACATCCCTAGATAACGTGGGCCACCAAAAAGACCTGGATACCAGTTCTCTGGTAGCCTCAATACCAGGATGACCACATAAAACAGAATCATGGCACTCACCCAGCAGCCAGAGACAGAAATGACCAGGAACAAATAACTTATCTGTGGGTGTCTTCCGCGGAGCTAGGTGTTGTGCTGCCTCTAAATCAGAAGCAAGATCCATGGATACAGATGCCACAATGATTTTAGCTGGCAAGATAGGTTCAGGAGGAGTGTCAGGAGGTTGAAACGCACAAAAGCTTTGAGACAAAGCATTTGCTTTCACATTCTTACTTCCTGGCATGAAAGTAATAGAGAAGTTAAAATTCGTGAAGAACAATGCCCATCTGGCCTGATGAGGATTCAGGCGTTTGGCAGATTACATTTTTATGATCAGTAAGAACAGTAATGCAATGTTTGGCCCCCTCCAAAAAATGTCTCCACTCCTCAAATGCCCATTTAATGGCTAACAATTCACGATTGCCAATATTGTAATTTCTCTCAGTAGGAGACAATTTTCGTGAAAGAAAAGCACAGGGTCTTAGATTAGTGAGGTTAGTGGGTCCCTGAGACAGAATAGTCCCCACCCCATCCTCAGAAGCATCAACCTCCACCACAAAAGGTTTTTCTTGATCCAGCTGAATCAAGACTGGGGCATTCCCAAAAGATTTTTAAGAGTTTTGAAGGCTTCTATGGCCTCTACAGGCCGGTTAACAAGATCCGCCCCTTCTTGGTTAAGTCAGTTAAGGGTCTAGCAATTACAGAATTTTTTTAGATAAATTTACGATAATAATTAGAGAACACAAGGAAGCGCTGTAATGCTTTAAGGGAAGATGGCCTTACCCAGTCTTGAATAGCCTGTACCTTACCAGGATCCATCTTAAAAAAGTGTGGAGTAAGGATATAACCTAGATATAAAATTTCTTGTACTCCAAAAACAAATTTTTTGAATTTGAAAGATAATAGATTTTTTCTTAGAATTTCAAGCACTTGTTTGATATGAATAACATGGGAATGCCAAGTCGGGGAAAAAAAATCTAAATATCATCAAGATATACAATCATAAATTTACCAATAAGTTCTTGAATATGTCATTCATAAAATTTTCAAAGACTGCAGGAACATTACTGAGCCCAAAAGGCATGACAGGGTATTCAAAGTTTCCCTCCGGAGTATTAAAAGCAGTCTTCCATTCGTCCCCTTCTTTGATACGGATCAAATTATATGTCCCTCTCAAATCAAGTTTGGAGAACCATGATGCCCCCAGAACCTGATTGAACAGATCGGGCATCAACGGGAGAGAGTATTGATTTTTTTATGATGATTTTGTTCAATTCACGATAATCAATTAACAGTCTGAGGTCTCCATCCTTTTTTTTTTTTTTTTTATAAAAAAGAACCCTGCCCCTATAGGAGACACAGAGGGTCTTATGTGTCCTTTATTTAGACTCTCCTTAAAATAATCCCTCATAGAATTGCGCTCTGGCCCAGATAAATTATATATCCAACCCTTAGGGAACTTGGAATCCATCACTAAATCAATAGCACAGTCATAAGATCTATGGGGGCCAGAATACCCAGGTTAGAAGAGGAGAACACATCAGCAGATTCCTTTATATATGAAGGTAATGTCTTAGATTCAGCAGAGATCCCCGCCTGTATAATGGGTAAAAGAGTTACATTTGGGACCCCATTTTTCAACCTCACCTCTGGTCCAATTAATGACAGGGTTGTGTAATTGGAGCCAGGCCATACCTAAAACCATTTCAGCGGGCATATTTTCTAAGATCAACAAGGAGCAATATTCAGTGTGGGTGACCCCTACAGTCAGGGTTATTTCAGGTGTATAATACTTAACAGTACCCCCCAGCAATGTAGAGTAGAGTCAATGGCTACAATGTAAATAGGATTGGGAAGGGCTAACATAGGTATCCCCACCTGAAGAGCAAATTCAAAATAAATAAAAGTTAGAGGCCGACCCAGAATCAATAAAGGCACTACCTGACCCCTTGTTTAATTCAAATGAAATAGTAAAAGGTACCAATAACTTCTGCGTTACCACCCCAGGGAGTACCTTATCTTTAGATCACTCTGGTTTGGGTGATCTTCCAGAAGGAGGGACCTTGGGACATTGCCAGATCCAATGATCGGAGTCTCCACAGTAAAAACATGTATCACGATAACAACATTGAACTCTTCTGGTCAAACCTAGCTGCATAGGTTCATCAGTACAAGGCTCAAACTTGATCCCCACAGGACTGGTCTCTGGTTTGGACATAACCTGTGGAAAAAGCAAATGCTCCCATTGTCTCTCCCTAATGTGTCTGTCCAGTCTGACAGCAAGAGTCATGGTTTGCTCCAAGGTCCGAGGAGAGGGATAACCTACAAGCATGTCGTTGAGAGTCTCAGATAGGCCAGACCTAAACTGACTTTTAAGAGCAGGTTCATTCCAACCAGAGGAAACGCACCATTTACGAAATTGAGTACAGTAGTCTTCTACCGGTTGGTCACCCTGCACAAGAGATTTTAACTGACTTTCTGCTACAGACGCACTGTCAGGTTCATCATACAAAACCCAGAGGGCTTGAAAAACGCATTGACAGATCAAAGACACAGAGAGTCGGGGGGTAACAAAAATGCGCAGTCCTGGGGCTTGCCTTGTAATAAGGACATTAATAATAATTCCCACTCTTTGTTGAGCTGAACCAAAAGAGTGAGGGCGCAAACAGAAATACAGTTTGCAGCTCTCCCTAAAGGCCAAAAAACAATTGTGATTTCCCAAGAACCGATCAGGAATCTTAACATGAGGTTACGTCTGTAGTGCGGATGACAAAGAAACAGAGAGGTTTTGGATAGTTTCCTGTGCTTGAAACCTCTCCCCTAACTCCTGGACAATCTGAACCAGGTTTTGGACATGATCTGTGAGTTTGCTATGGATCCATGATATGGTAGTATGGCCTGTGATTCTGTCACGAGAAGGGGAATAGGGAAGGTGCAAACTGACTCCACCCACTGTTTTGTCCCTGCCTACTTGCACTTACCCGTCCTAGGCAACGGAGAGCAACTGGGCGGCGATCCCTAACCTGCGTAAGTGCGGAGAGACAAACAAGCAGACAAACAAAGAGCGGTCGAACTAGCAATGTCAAAACCAGGAGGTCAAGGCGGTAACAGGAAAAAAGGAGAATCAGCGTCTATGTACAATCAGAGAGTCAATACCAGGAGAAGCAATAGGACACAGGGAGCAAGCAAAAGACGAAGTCAAGCAACAAGCCGAAATGCAAATACCAAGTAATATGCCAACGGAATGTACACAAGGACAAGGATGTAATCGCAGGCAACCTGTGGCCAGCAGGCTGCCTGTTAAATAGGAAAGAAAGGGAGTGATATGACGTGGCCAGCATCACATGATTCATCCCCCTGCATCCTGCTGAGCGGCGAGTGCCGAGTTCGGCGCTCAGACTTTTCGCCAAAACTACAGGAGCGGAGGACGCCGACTACGCTAAAGAGGCGTGCGCGGCCGGGTCCTCCCTGCCCCCCCATTGCCCCGGAGACGAGGACGCAGCACATGGCCTTGCTCCGAAGTAATGCCAGTCCGGCAGCGGCACCGAAGGGAAGGAGCACGAAGCCGGCACCCTGTGACACCAACACCAGCGCTGGATATACCCCCACCAAAAATGTCAATGTCTCAATAACTTGTCATGTGGCCTTGAGCATCAATTACAGCTTGACAACGATGTCTCATGCTGTTCACAAGTAAACTTATTGTCTGCTGAAGCATGGCATCCCACTCTTCTTGAAGGGCGGCCCTCAGGTCATTGAGGTTCTGGGGTACAGAGTTACGAGCCTCTACAAGGCGACTCATCTGATCCCATAGGTTTGAATGGGATTCGGGTCTGGATAAAGTGTAGGTCACTCCATTTGAGGTATCCCAATCTCCAGCAGACATTCACTAATGATGCAATCTCGATGAGCTGGTGCATTGTCGTCAATAAAGATGAAATTAGGCTTGTATTGTTCATGCAGAGCTACAATGATCGGATCAATGATGTTATTCAAGTAGTATTGGCTTGTCACTGTACCATTCACAAAGTCTAGGGCAGTTCTGTATTGACCGGACACCTGCCCACACTGTAACACCATTACCACCAACAGTCGCTGATGCATAATGCACTCCTTAACGTCTCCAACATTTATGGAGACCATCATTTCTGCTCAGAATGAATTGACATTCATCAGTGAACAGCACTAAGGCACAATGGTCCCTCGCGTATATGCTACCTGGCCCATGCAAGACAATGACACCTGGGCCTGGTCAGGTACCCTTGCAGGTCGTATAGCACGCATACCACACTGATGTAAATGTTTTTTAATAGTCTGACGTAAAATTTGGGTGCCTCTCACCTCCTTTAAATGTGGCTGGAGTTATGTGGCATTCATCATCCAGTTCCACAGGGCATTGTTCACAATGAAGCGGTTATCATTGTGAGGAGTGGCCAAAGGATGTTCACTTCTATGCCTTTCTGTAACTCTCTGTATCTCTGTTGCAACCTGCTGATGACACTCTGTGACACTCTAAGCTCAATGACCACTTCCGTCTGAGAACATAGTGCTTGAAGCCTCGTAATTTCAAGGTACTGTTGATCAATTGTTATTGGGCGATTCATGGATCAAACACCTGTTGTGAATTTTGCCATTGAACAGTTGGACATGTGCATTTAAAAGTTTAGAGAAGGTCACATTAAGTTCACCTGTAAAGGTTAGAGTGCATTTTAGGTTCATCCTGAAATTTCACCCACAAGCCAAATATCCCAAGCTTTTTTGTGAGCAGTGTATATAGCTATATCTCTCTGAACAGTGGAAAAGTAAATTGCATTTCATACCATAGTGCTGTTTATTACCGGAAGCTCTGGTATTAAATGTGAAGAACTATTAGTGGCATGAGCGCTGCCGTTCCTTCAAACAACCGATCGATGGAGGTGCCAGGAGGATAGGTCGTCAAATTGACATTGCACAGCCCCTTCGAAATAATGTACATTACTTTAAATATATATATATATATTTTTTTAGAATAATCCTTTTTACCATTATAACATCCTCTGGTAGACAGTTTACATAGTCTCACTGCAGGGGGATGAAAAAAGTGAGCCTTCTCTCCTCTGGGTGCAGTGTGTGCCCCCTTTTTATGTTTACTTCATTAGACAGATATCTGTACTGCCCTTTGATACATTTATACACAGTTATTAGGTAGCCCGTAATCATCTTTTTTTCCTAACTGAATAACTTCGGGTTTGATAACCTTACTTGGTATCGCTCTCCAACCATTTATTTTATTACTGTGGATCTCATCCTCCACATGCACTTTAGTGCATCTATGCCTTTTGCGCTCAGTGCGATAGATACATGTGTCCAAACTTTCCTTTATTCTCAGCTCACAAGATGATCGGCTTGAAAAGTAAAACATGATTTAGCGATGTTCTGTTGGGAGTCATTTATGTTATATGTGTCTATTAGTGCCCACCCAGTGGCTGCAATATGAATTACAGACTGTGGAGAGTTTGCTAACATGAGTCGATAAGGGTGCACTCACATCAACGTTTTGTTTTCCATTCTTCTGCTCCCTCAGAAGAAAAAAATGTTAAAAACTTGGATCCATTATATTGAGCATCCATTATGATCAGTTTGGATCCGTTTTTGTAAATTCCGTTAGAGATCCGTTATTTTAGACGGGAGAAAGAGTCCTCCATGCAGGAATTTTTCTCCCATCTAAAATAATGGATCTTTGACACAAACTGATCATAACTGATGCTCCAAAAAATAATTTTTTTATTTTTTTTATTTTGTTCTTTTGACAGATTTGAAGAACGTAAAACAAATTGGTGATGTGAATGTGCCCTAACAAAATTTGTGGAAGGGTAAGGATGCACACCTCTGTATTATAAAGCCAGGAGAAAATGTGCTTACCGTACCTGTATTCTGTAGATTGTGATCTCCCAAGGCATAGCACTAAGAAAGATCTTATTTTCCTTCAATGCAGGATACTGATCAGAGTCATAAATCCATGAAGATAAGCAAAAAGACTGGAAAGCAAAGCTTATGTGTATAAGACATGAAGTGAACAAGATGAAATCTATGTCGCCTACACCGTTGAAACGCGTTTCAGGGCAGTATCACAGATTCTCCAGACAGTGTTTTATCTCACTGAGGGGGTGAAATTCACCATATTATGACATGTATTGCTTTATAGTAATATTTTATAGCTGGTTGATTATTATTATTATTATTATTATTATTATCATTATCATCATCATCATTATTATGTCTTGTTTTATTATACAGGTTGTATTATGAGACATACAGGAGAATGTAGATGGGAAAATAGCTGTATTAGACTCATTTTCCAGCCAGTGACTCGCCTCACTAAAGTAAAGGTATGATAGAAAGGTAAGGAACCTACTTCTGTAGTGGTGGCTATACATTTTCTATGCCAACGTGTGAACGTGTTTGGCTGGCAGTTATTCCTAAGGAATTCCCCATACACGTGTATGCTTGGTTCAGCCAAGTGTCCATCTGTAAGATAAGACAGTCCTTTAATAGTCCCACCATGGGGAAATTCACAGTGCTACAGCAGCACAGAGGATTCAAAAACTCCAAAATAAAGGCATCACACCAGGCCCTGTCAATCAAAGTGCAGAAGGGGAGGCAGTTGCAGAGAGAGCTGAGCCTCTAGGAGTAATGATAACGCCCCTGGTGCTCCTAGAGGCTCATTTACATATATAAAAACTTCATATTTCTCAGCAATGCGGACATATATGAACATGGGACCAACACAGATGTCTTCAGCTGCCAAGCGCACATGTAACAGGTCAGCCAGGTACAAAACTGCTGACAGATGTCCTTTAAGGATAGGTTAACATTAGAGATGAGCGAGGTATTCTAAAATTCGATTTGGCTGCTTCACAGAATTTTACCCAAAAATGTGTTCTGCGACTAATTATTTTGTTGTGAATAGCATTTCTTTGTAAGTAGTGGGTGCAATGATAGGGTGCAGTGATTGCGCCGCTCCCCATCGTTTTACCCCTCAGATGCCAAGTGTGACAGAAATAATCAGGTGTAAAAAAAAAAAAAAAAAAAAAATAAATAAATTCAGTCATGCTTACCTTTTACTTGTGAAGAGCCGGCCGTCGCCATCTTGATTGAAGATCCTGTGTGAAACCTGTGATGATGTCATCGCGTCGGCCGGCGTGGTGATGTCATACATCACCGCACATGGGATTTCGTGCAAGATCTTCAAACAAGATGACGTTGGCTTGCCCATCGCGAGCAAATGGATAAGGCAAGTATATTTTTTTGTTGTTTCTGACAACATTTCAGGGAAAATCGATTTGCTACCACAAAGGAAATTCGGCTTTGCAGCTAATCAAAGAGGGAAAGTGTGATGTGATGCACATAGTAGTCTTGTGAGGCTTTAAAGCCTTGCACAGCACAAGGTTTCTATTGAAAGAGGAGAGCTAGGGTATAGTATGGCTAATTTAATATTTCTTTATCAAAAATGGCAAATTCTAAAACTTCTTAACTGCTATAACCTCCCAGTTTGAACACAATCTTCTTTTCAGCTTATTAGACTATGTACCAAATCATTTTTGTGAGCTGGGATTACAAATAATTCATTCCTTGCAGATAAAATGTTACAGGTCTCCAATCTGTCCATAAAGGATATTGTCCCATTCTTCCTAGATCAAACTCAATTACAACTGCAATTTATCTTAGTCTCACACTCAAGACTATGTGCGGACAGGTAAAATTGGAACAGAGCAGCGTAATGACATGTATCTCAGTGACAAAGGGAACGCACAAGGTGCAGACCTAGCCCAGACACCATTTACTGTAGCTTTCTGCCTGGAGAAGATTATATGAATGTGCGAAGAACAGTTAGAAGCTTTATGTGAAGATATTAATCCTAATTAGACTCCAGCTACATTTTCTTAGACGAGCTTCTATAATTGGTGAAACAATTGCATCAAAAGCTTCAATGAGGAGTCTTTTCAAAGTTTACCTTGAACTTTCTTAACAAAGAATGTGATTTGTGCCCCCCTCCCCCTTGAATGCAGAAGACCCCATGACATTTTCTTAGCAGCCCAATCAATGGACATTAAGTAAATTAACACATGTATTGACTACACTTTGTCGGCTGAAAGATTAATCGTAATCCATTTTGGCAAATTAAGGCAAGTAATCTAAATAAATCTGAATCACATTAGTCACCCAAGTAAAAGTGGCGTGTAGAGGGGAATAATATGGCTTGTTGCGTATTCGTTAAAGCAAGCATCTTTAAGTCTGAAGTAGGAAAAATCCATGGTCTTAATGGCCAAGGAATGTGCTGTACACCTGTTGGGTGATATACTGTATCTCAAAGCCTATGTATAAATGAAAACATTAATGTACCCAGGTAAGTAAATAAGTCTATACATATGTCATCAATTTATTCCATGATCTACTCACTTGCCAAAATCTGCACCCCAATGCTCAGTCGGCTATCTTCATTGCGCTTTGGCCTCTATGTGTAAACTTTTGGCATGGACGGGATCACATGTGCCGCTTCAGGCAATGACTAACCGCAGTGGTGACATGTCCCGATGCAGCACATCGCTGCTGGGTCACGTGCGGCTTGGGCACACGTCACTCCTGTGGCCTATCTTTGGCTGCAGCGGCGCACGTGACTCTGTCCAATGTGCAAGGTCATAGCTAAAGGCTCATTGGCCCGGTGGAAGATTTCAGCTTTGTGGCCAGGGCTCCCCTTCTGCATGCTAAATTATTGATCAAACCCATTCACTCCAGCCAGAGGTGTAACTTGACTAGCATGCACTTTCTATAATACCGGTGTCTTCTTATGCGGCACAAGCATCTTTGGGCCCCCTCAGGCTCCTGGACCCGCTACTGACTGCTACCTCTGCACCCCCTATAGCTACGTCCCTGTCATGCAGGAAGTTTTATATGTGGGCACCAAATCATGGAGAAGAGCCAGAAGCGAATAGAAGGTAACTATGCTTCCTTTCACAGGTCCTGCAGAAGGAGAGGTTAATAAAATGAGTAAATCCTACTTTTAGCTTATTTAAACATATCAGAAGTTATCATTGGTGGGGTCAAGGCTCTGATACCTCCATAGCTATAATGAAGAAGGACCATGTCCCTTTTGCTTTTCTTAGGTTTTGTGGGTTTATGCGTTACAGTGTATGGCCTCTCCCAACGAAGCAGGCAGGAGATGATGGGAACCTAGCTATCCATGGAGAGGTCTCGAAGTCTAGACCCCCACTAATGAGACATTACATGTTTTTTGACAAATTATTTGTTCCTTAGAACTGGATGTACTGCTAAAGCCAGAGCTGAGTTTAGCCCATCCATTATCCAATCATGGGCAGTGTACTGTAATACTACTCAGAATTTCCTTCTCCGCAGACAAATGGAAGGAGATATGTCTCTGTGCCACTCTTCACTTCTAAGAGGAGTGGGAGAAGGAAGGACATCCACACCAACCATTTAGAGACAACTCGTTGGTGTGGATGTATGTACCTACACAAGGTAGAGTATCATCCTCCTTTTTTACAGAGTGGTCTGCTCTTCTTTTTTTGTAAGTTACACCCAGACTTAAAATTAATACATGATGCTGGAGGTCAACATTATTGGCACCCCTCACAAATCATGGAAAACAATAGTATAAAATAGGTCACTCCCTGGCTCATCTCATGTCTGTACTTCTCCACTTTTAAAATATTCTTTTTCACTAAGGGGGGTTCTCACCAACATTATAAATTCCGCTATAGGGTTCCGTTATAGCAGACTTTTTTTTCTGTCATGTATAACAGAACAAAACTTTACCGTTATTTGTGGTCATAGACATGTATTAGGATGGAGCAGAACGGAATGCCTCTTAAATATTTCCATTTTGCCTTCCGTCCTAAAATTCCGTTATGTTCCGTTGTTATAACAAAACCCTATAAGGGAATTTATGACGCTGGTGAGAACCCTCCCTTATTTGGCAGCAGCGCCCTTATTTGGCAACATTCACTAAAGGCATGGTTGGCAAGAAAAATAATAAATTTAAGATACACCCTGCCTTTTCTTTTTTCAGCCACCAACATTGGAAATATTTGCCCACAATTAATAATAATAATAGTATTTTATGCACCAATGAAATTGGACAAGGTAATTGTCAAAAATGACACCTAATTTATTAAAGAGGACATGTCAAATAGTTCAATAAATGTAAACCATGTAAATTAACCAATTTCCACCAGCCCCTTGAGCATTGAGATTATTATTTTTTTTCTGGATACAACCCCCTTCCCCCCTGTTGTAACAGTCCTACAGGCTCACCTGTGTCAGAGGACCGCTGGCTGGAGGTAGGAGTGGAACCCAGTGGCAAGGACCGCAGGCAGGTAGTAAGCGTGGTCAGACAATCCGGATGGCAACGGTGGTAGCAGTTCAGTAGGTAGGGATAAGGCAGAAGAGTAGTCGGTAGGCAGGCGGTGGGTCAGGGCAGGCGGCAGTAAGCGTGGTCAGACAATCCGGATGGCAACGGTGGTAGCAGTTCAGTAGGTAGGGATAAGGCAGAAGAGTAGTCGGTAGGCAATTCCTGGTCAGCAGTGGACTTCCAGCAGTAGCAAGAGCAACAGATGAGGAGAAGCTTGATCAAGGCTCAGGAGCTCAATAATCAGCAAGCTAGAGTGCAAGGGGCTGGACTTATATAGGGAAGTACCAGGTGTGGGGAATCAAGGGTGATGAGCAAGGCTTGGCAAGACTGAGGTTAACTAATAGGTTTCAGGGAGGAATGTCCAGAGAGGATGGTAGCCTAGTAAGCAGGGCTACTGCCTGGGATGTGGCTGGTCACGGGTTCGAATCCCGACAGTACTCCCCCCCCTTCCAAGGTGACCTCCGGGCACCGCAGGGGCAGGCTTACCGGGGTGCCGTTGGTGGAACTCTTTTACCAGTCTGGGGGCGTGGACATTCTCTTCTGGCTCCCAGGAGTTATCCTCGGGAGGGTAACCCTCCCACCCAATTAGGTATTGTAGTCTTCCCCGGTGGATCCTGGAGTCGAGGATCTTTGCGACAACGTATTCTTCTTCACCCTGTACCCTCACGGGTGGTGGTGGGGGCGAGTGGCGGCCTGTGAAGGTGTTCTCCACGTATGGCTTGAGGAGAGAGCAATGGAAGACAGGGTGCACCCTAATGGAGTCCGGAAGGTCGAGCCGGAACGTGACCTCGTTGATTTGTGCGGTGATCCGGAACGGACCCATGTATCTTTGGGCAAATTTTTTGGAGGGGACCTTCAATCTGAGGTTCCTGGTGGACAGCCATACCTTGTCTCCCACATGGAAGCCCGGGGTGGGTTTGCGACGTCTGTCTGCTCCCTGTTTAAAGCGCCTCTGGGCAAGCTGGAGGTTGTCTATAATGTTCTCTTGTGCCTCCTGTAGGGTTGTTAGGCGTTCAGGCCACTGCTGGGAGGGTGGAGGCAACGGGTAGGTGGGGAATGAACACCGGGTGTGAGCCTGTGTTAGCAAAGAAGGGGCTGTGCTTGGTTGAGCTGTGCTCAGCATTGTTGTAGGCGAACTCGGCCGTGGGGAGATGATCAAGCCAGTCATCCTGCAGGTGGGAGCTGAAACAGCGTAGGTATTGCTCTAGGGTCTGATTAGTTCTCTCCGTCTGCCCGTTTGACTGAGGGTGGAAAGCAGAGGACAGGTTCACTTTAACCCCGAGCGCCAGGCAGAAGTTCTTCCAGAACTTTGAGGCAAATTGTACACCTCGGTCGGAGACCACGTCAGTCCGGGATCCCATGCAGCCTGAAGACCTCTCTGAGAATAAGATCGGCCGTCTGTTTGGCTGTGGGTAGGCCTTTGTAGGGGATGAAATGGGCCATCTTGGTGAGACGGTCGACCACGACCAGGATGGTGTTCATCCCTTTTGAAGGAGGAAGGTCTACCACAAAGTCCATGGAGATCGAGCCCCAGGGGCGGGAGGGAATCGGGAGAGGTTGTAACAGACCCACGGGAGAGGAACGAGGAGTCTTATTGCGGGCACAGACCGTGCACGAGGAGATGTACCTCTTGATGTCCTCCCTGTATGTTGGCCACCAGAAGGAGCGGGAGAGAAGCTCCTGGGTCTTTCTTGTGCCAAAATGGCCGGCCACCTTGGAGTCATGGTTGAGTTTGAGCACTTCGAGCCGTGCGATTTCTGGTACATATAGTTGTAGGTCCTGATGAAACCAATGACCGTTCTTAAACGTAAGGCTGACATTGCCTGTGGGGTGGGAGAGGAAGGGGTCATTTTCATATCCTTCTTTGATTGTGCCCAGGAGTTCTTTAGAGTAGGTGGCCCCTACGACCCTTCTCTCGGGCAAGATGTTATTTTGGCCCTTGTTACTCTGTGAGGGCTCGGAAAACATTCTGGAGAGGGCGTCAGCCTTGCCGTTTTTTGATCCAGGGCGATAGGTGATGAGATAGTTGAAGCGGGAAAAGAATAGGCTCCATCTGGCCTGTCTGGCTGAGAGTCTCTTAGCGCTGCGGATGAACTCGAGGTTCTTGTGGTCAGTTAGTACGATTATGGGGTTGGTGGCTCCCTCCAGCAGGTGTCTCCACTCGGAGAAGGCATCCTTGATCGCCAGTAGTTCTTTGTTCCCGATGTCATAGTTCTTCTCAGAGGGGGACATCTGGCGGGAGAAATATGCGCACGGGTGTAATAGCATCCTCTCCCCTGTCCGTTGTGACAAAACTGCCCCCACCGCAGAGTCTGATGCATCCACTTCGACTGTAAATGGGAGCTCGGGGTTCGGGTGGATTAGGATTGGGGCAGAAGTGAAGAGGAGTTTCAACTTGGTGAAGGCCTCCTGGGCCTCGGGTGTCCAGGAGAAGGGGACTGCCTTCTTGGTGAGTTGGGTGATTGGTGCTATGACCTTGGAGAAGTTCCGGATAAACTTCCGATAGAAGTTGGCGAAGCCAATGAATCTTTGTATCTCCTTCTCGTTTTTCGGAACGGGCCAGTTCATCACAGCTTGGACCTTCCCCGGGTCCATACTTAGGCCCTCTGGGGAGATGATGTATCCGAGGAACTGAGTGGTGGTTCGCTCAAACTCGCATTTCTCTAGCTTGATATAGAGAGAGTTCTGTCTGAGCCTCTGCAGTACCCTGCGGACGTGTTCGCGGTGCTGCTCGAGGTCTTCAGAGAAGATCAAGATGTCGTCCAGGTAAACTACTACAAACAGATCCAGCATGTCCCTGAGGACGTCGTTAATGAAGTGCTGGAAGGTGGCGGGAGCATTGCAGAGTCCGAAAGGCATGACCAGGTACTCGAAATGACCATAACGTGTCCGGAAGGCGGTCTTCCATTCGTCCCCAGGGCGGATTCGGACGAGGTTGTAGGCCCCTCGAAGGTCGAGTTTGGTGAAGATCTTCGCTTCCCGGAGTCTCTCAAGGAGTTCGGAAATCAGTGGGAGCGGGTACCGGTTTTTTACGGTTATGTACATTAAGCTTTCTGTAGTCTATGCAGGGACGCAGGGAGGAGTCTTTTTTCTCTACGAAGAAAAAGGGGGCTCCCGCGGGAGAGGTGGAGGGCCGGATGAACCCCTTCCTCAGGTCCTCGTCCAGGTACTCTTTCAGAGCCTTGAGTTCAGGCTCTGAGAGGGAGTAGATACTGCCAAAGGGTATTTCGGCCCCGGGCAACAGTTCTATAGGGCAGTCGTAGGGTCGGTGTGGTGGCAGCTTGTCTGCGTTTTTCTTGTCGCAGACATCCTGGAACTCGCTGTATTGAGGGGGTAGCAGATCCTTGACAGATAGTTTTGAGATGGTGGTGTCTTCGGGTGGAAGGACGGGTTTGTGGGAGCAATTTAGCGTGCAGAACTCGGACGGGAATCGTATGCAGCGGGTTTCCCAGTCCACCGAGGGGTTGTGGGTGGCCAACCATGGGATGCCCAAGATCACTGGGAACTTCGGGGAGGCGATCAGAGAAAAGTGGATCTTTTCACGGTGATCTGGTTCTATGAGGAGTTGTAGTTCGGTGGTCTCGTGAGTGGCCGGCCCCGAGGAGAGTGGGGATCCGTCGACGGTTTCCAGGTCAACGGGGGCTGCCTTGATTGTCAGTGGAATATTCTTTTCGCGGGCGAAGGTTAGGTCCATGAAGTTGCCTCCCGCCCCGGAGTCTAACATCGCTGAACAGGGGAGTTGTCGCCCCTCAATCTCGATGAGGATGGGGACGATGAAGTGGGATCCATGAGCCGCCGTGTTGTTATTTTCAGGGGCTGCTGGTGGGGTTGGAGTCTGTGGTTGCTCCTTTAGTTCCGTGACGGCAATAGTCTTTCGGATCTTATGAGGACATTTGATGGCAAAATGACCCGGCTCCCCACAGTAGAGGCAGAGGTTTTCGGCCAGCCGTCTCTCCTTCTCAGCTGTGGATAAAGACCTACGTAGAGCGTCGACCTGCATAGGTTCAGTTGCTGACCGGGGGTCGCGCTGGGCGGTGGAAGAGAAGGAATAAGTGGGTCTGTGGTCCAAGGACCAGAGTCTTTCTTTCTTCCTCTCGGAGAGTCTTTGATCTATCCGGATGCATAACTGAATGAAGTCATCCAGATCGTCCGGGGCCTCAACTCTGGCGAGTTCGTCCTTTATTAATTCGGACAGGCCTCGCCGGAATTGGCTCCTCTGTGCCGCTGGGTTCCAGGTGGTGTCCGTGACCCAACGGCGAAACTCAGCGGTGTATTCGGCGACGGAGCGTCTCCCTTGCCGCAGACTATGTAGTCGCGCCTCGGCTGTCGCACAGCGGTTGGGGTCGTCGAAGACTTGGCTCATTGCGGTGATGAAGTTGTTTAGGTTGTTCAGGAGCTGACTGTTAGTCTCCACGTATGGTGATGCCCATGCTAATGCTTCATCCGTCAGGAGATTGACCATGAATAGCACCTTCTTCTTCTTGGTGGTGAAGGGGGCCGGGTACATCTGAAAATAGATGCGGCATTGGTTTAGAAACCCCCGATACTGACGTCTATCACCGCCGAATCTTGGTGGGAGTGGCATGCGGGTGTCTGCAGCCGTGCCGCGGACGTCCAGGAGTTGCCTCTGTAGTTCAATAATCTCGCTCTGTTGGCTTTGGACTACGACTTGGAGCTGGGCAAATTTCTCCTGATATGTAGTACCAAATTCTTGAAGTTCAGAGACCTGCTTACGCCGAGTGGCCATTGCGGACTCCATAGTGTGGCTGATTATTCTGTAACAGTCCTACAGGCTCACCTGTGTCAGAGGACCGCTGGCTGGAGGTAGGAGTGGAGCCCAGTGGCAAGGACCGCAGGCAGGTAGTAAGCGTGGTCAGACAATCCGGATGGCAACGGTGGTAGCAGTTCAGTAGGTAGGGATAAGGCAGAAGAGTAGTCGGTAGGCAATTCCTGGTCAGCAGTGGACTTCCAGCAGTAGCAAGAGCAACAGATGAGGAGAAGCTTGATCAAGGCTCAGGAGCTCAATAATCAGCAAGCTAGAGTGCAAGGGGCTGGACTTATATAGGGAAGTACCAGGTGTGGGGAATCAAGGGTGATGAGCAAGGCTTGGCAAGACTGAGGTTAACTAATAGGTTTCAGGGAGGAATGTCCTGAGAGGATGGTAGCCTAGTAAGCAGGGCTACTGCCTGGGATGTGGCTGGTCACGGGTTCGAATCCCGACACCTGTATTCCCAAGACATAACCCCCTTTATTTATCATGTTCTACGTGCTAATTACCTTTTGCCCATGAGGGAAGCAACCATACCTTGTCTCGTGAGATAAAGTCTTCTGCATCTCTCTGACACCATCCACTCATCGCTGACAGCGTCAGAGTAGTCTGGCCAGGTGTCACCAAGGAGATTTTTTTTCCACTTACTTGAATGGTCTCCTTTAGCTTTTCCTCTGCCTCCTTTGTGTTCTGCGTCCCCACTGACTGGGATTTGGAGGCTGTTATTCCCATGGAATGGTGTGTTACTAAGTATTGACTGTTAGGATGCCAAGACTTCTGCAATTTCATTTTTTCCCACTTGGATAAAATTTTAGCAAAGAAACAGAAATGGTTCAAAACTATTTGCAGAAATATGTTATGCTTCTTAAAGGGGTTATCCAATCCTTTAAAGTCCCCCCCATATGCTGGGTCCCTCACATTGAATATACTTACCTGGCTCACCATTCCCTGCCCTGCTCCTGGTCCCCGCACCGCCGCTGCTGCTTCTCCCCATGCACCGATGAAAACATCCAGTGTCGGGAGGGAGCAGCCAATGGCAGGCAGTGACGTGGACGAGCCTACATAGCATCAGGGGTAATGCTAGGGAGGCTCGTCTCCGCCTGCCATTGGCTTCTCCCCCCTGAGACCGGATGTTTTCATCCGCACGTGGGGAGAAATTGCAGTGGTGGTGTGGGGACCAGGAGCGGGGAGCCAGGTAATTATATTCAATGTTAGGAGCCTGGCATATGAGGGACATTTTATAGGATTGGATAACCCATTTACAGGTGAATATAGGAACATTTGTAATATATCTTGTTAAAGAAAAATGCTTCTATCTGCTTTTATCAGGCTGCCTTGCTCTTTTCTGCTTTTAACCTTGAAGTATATGGAGCTAGGAAGGGGAGGAAGAAGATGCTGGATGAGACACACACAAACTGCAATGCCTTAGCTCTGCTACATTTGGCACTTTTGAGTCACTTCCTAACTGGCAGCAGCCTCTTCATGCCTCCTCTTTCTCCACTGACTTTTGTGTGTGAGACTGGAGATATAGACAGGAGCTGCTAGAGATAAGAGGCTGAGTGAAGGTAAAGTGTAGGAAAGCATGAGAAACCCAGGTGGAAGCATAATTCTTTAATAAGATATATTACAAACTTTCTTATCTTCACCTATACTATTAATCTCTACAAACTTGTTTATAACTGGAGGTATAATTTAAATGTTTTCTCTGCAGAGGTTGTGTAATTTTTGCATAAGATGAGGTATCTAGACATATATAGAGGTAGTAAATTGTTATATTGTACTTAGCTGTAGCTTTTTTTAATAGAATTCCATAAAAACTGCTCTACAGCAGTTACTTTGTTGTGTAGCAGAGCTCAATTCCGTCGTCTTCTATCTGTCATCCTTGACAATGGATGGATCGATACAGCTACAGTAGATTGAGTTGCTCCTCTTAAAACCCTGAGTTCCAATTGCCTAAAAGCAGCAAAATGTAGGTGTCGTCTTTAAAACCCAAAGATAACACAGATGAAAGAAGCGAGATATGGCTTTCTAGCACATGAGCAAAAGGAGTGAAATATTAGTTAGGATTCCTAATTCATGGCCGGCCCATAATAGTTTCATAGCTATGAATAACATTAGAAAGTGAAAAGGAGGAAAAATGGATCTCAATGATGCCATTTTTTTTATTGCTCAGAATGCTGTAGATGGAGAGTCATATAAAATAAGAGGAAAATGCATTTCTGTGCTGGGCATAAAAAATTCAGGATGTGTTAAGCATTTATAAAGCCATGCAATTATTCAGTGCGGTAAACACCGGTGAAATTAGAAAGGAACCTGAGTTCCTGGGTCTATCCTCAGTTTACTTTTAGTGTAATGTATAATCAAAATGTGCAGAAGGACAATGGCTATGATGATCGTTTATGCTGATTACAAGGGCCCTTAATTTGGGAGGTGATACATTATTTAAACTGTGCCGTCTATGGAAAAATTTCTAAAGCTCATTCTACCTGAAATAAAATGATCCCAATTCAGATTTATTTGTAAGGCTGGAAATAAGACATCTTTAAATCCGGTGCTGCCTCTTATACAATGTTTATCCAGAGAAAGGCAAAAACTCCCACGAGGAAGAAACCAATTTTAGCATCTTAGTGGTAACGTCCTTCCTGACCACAAACCGGGCAATCAAAAGAAATCTCTAGATCAACAACCAGAAATGTAGTAACTGTAACTTGTACACTCAGAAAAAAAAAAAACATCCAGGGACCTCATGAACACATTTAGTGGACTCACCATCAGCACCTCCTCTGGAAGAGAGCTCCATAGTCTCACCGCTCTTATCGTAAAGAATCCCCTTCTACTGTATGTTGATGGAGAATCCTTTTTTCCTCAAGACATAAAGGATGTCCCTTTGTCACAGTCCCAGTCCTGGGTGTAAATAGATCATGGGAGGGATCTCTGTTGTCACCTTTCATATACTGTATTTATGCACAGTCATTCGATCTTCCCTAGTTTGTCATTTTCTAAACTAAATAACCCTAATTTTGATAATCATTTGAGGTACTGTAGTCCACACATTCCATTAATTATTTTGTTTGCCACCTTCGACCCTGTTCCTGCTCTGCTATGTCTTATTTGTGTATTGGTGTCAAAACCAGCATACAATACTCCATGTGCAGTGTGACCAGTGATTTACAACGTGGCAAAACTATGTTTTTCATACTCTATGCCCCGTTCGTTGCACCGGACGTACTTAAGAGTCTTGGCAGCACCTGCCCGACACTGATTGCTACAGTTACAGTTTACTGTAAACCAAAAGTCCTTTTCCATGTCAGTTTTACCTTATGCTTTACCATTTAGTAGGTACTGATGACGTGCATGACCTTACACTTCTCAGAGTTAAATCTGATATCCCACTTCCATGTACAAGCCTTTATAATACTTCTATATATTGCTTGCTTTTTTTTACTTTCCTCATCTAATTATTACTTAAATAGGTTATCCTATCAGGAAACCCCTTTCTCATATACAGTACCTTTATACTTCATATGGACATCATAGCGCTCCAGACCCCGTTCTATAACCATCCACCTGGCCCATAGCAGCTTCATTGGTTCTCATATGGTACCTATAACTTTGGGTTGTCACATTTGGCCAACTTCTTGCTCATCCATGTGTGAAGACCTCTGGTTATCAGTTGTTATGCTAAGGAGAAGTGTCACAAAACGGTAGAGATAAGTGCAGCCCTAAACTCGACCTAATCCTATATCCCTACCTACTTGAACAGTCCGTCCTAACCAACGGGGTACAACTGGGTGGCAGTCCCTTGCTTACATACGTGTAGGGGCCTAAAGGAAGAAATAACGAGGGAAGAAAACAAAAGACAAAGACAGAACAAACAGAAGCGCAAAGTTTCCCAGGCTGGAAAGTACCACAACAGGAACAACTGGAAGATGAGGTCAAGAGCCAGGAGGTAACACAGGCACAAAGGGTTAATACAAAATTGAAGTCAATACAAGCTGAGGTCAGGAGCCAAGAGATCACGTCAGCACAAGGGATAACACCAGGTCAAATACAAGCTGAAGTCAAACAAATGAAGTCACACATGCAGAGAACGCTAGTGAGGTAATAAGAACAATCACAGGCAACCTGTGGTCAGCAGGTTACCTGTTTAAATAGGTCTAATTGATGGGTCACGTAACATGGCCAGCATCATGTGACCCATGTCCATCAGATCTAAACACCTGAGCGCCGACTCATTGCCATTGGCGCTCAATTACCTCCCCTCCGCTTATTGTCTAGGGGATGAAGGACGCCGGCCACGCTGAGGAGGCATGCGCGGACGGGTCCTCCCTGCCCCCTTGTTACTATACAGACGAGGATGCTAGCCTCCTTCAGGGATAGGATGCCAGTGGGGCTGCAGGGAGTGATCGCGTTGCCGGATCCCCGTTACAGTACCCCCCCTTCCACGAGGGACCACCGGACCCATAATCACTGGCATTGTTTTTTCGGGGTGAGCCAAATGGAATCTCCTTACCAACCTCGTAGCATGCATTTTACTTGCTGGCACCTCAGACCTCGCTCCTCCCCAGGGATAAGATGCCAGCGGCGGCGCAGGGAGCGAGCACGTCGCCGGCTCCCCGTTACAAGAAGTAAGAAGTGAGTATTCACTTAGCTTATCGATTAGTTCACGTAATCCATTTTAGCTTTCACTCACAAGTTCCAAATTAAAGAAGAAATACAGTGTAACGGAGAGAATCTACAGAGACAGATATGTTCTCTGGAGCTCTGAGTCTGGAAGCGTCTATTTATACACCACGTCTTATAGAACTAACCAGGTATTAAGCATATGAGATAGGCTTAATTGTTATTACATATATGCAACTATCATCAACTTCATTTTAATTACTATGGAAATAGATAACAAGCCTCGTGGCTCACGTTGCAGGCCCTCGAGAATTTGGCCCACAGGCAAAAGGTGCAAAGTGAATTTTCCCCTACTTGCAGGAAAACATTTCCATGCCTCTAAGTTAGTGTTGAGCGAATCGAATCAGAAGAAGTGGAATTCGATCCGAATTTCAGAATAAATTCTAATTGCAGTGAAGCCGAATTTCCTCGTGCTTCGTAGTAGTGAATCGATTTAACTTGAAATAGTGTAAAAAAAAAAAAATCCTACTTACCTTCTCAATTTGCTCACGATGGGCCGGCCACCGCCATCTTGATTGAAGATCCCATGCATGGTGATGCATGACGTCACCACGCTGGCCGTTGAGATTTCGCGCCAGATCTTCAAGCAAGGTGGGAGCTGGACTATCCCGAGCAAATGGAGGAGGTAAGTATGATTTAATTTATTTTTCTGTAAATTTGAGACAGTATTTTTATACATTATACTTTTATAAATTTTCATATATAAACGCATCTGAGGGGTATAATGACGGGGAACGGCGCAGTCACAGCTCCCTGTCATTGCACCCACTATGCGCTTTGTGATGAAGTAGGATTTTTTTTGTAAAATTAGGTGAAGCAGCCAAATCGAATTTTTAAGAACTTTGCTCATCTCTACTCAAAGTTTCAATACTCCCTTTAAGAGTGAAGCATTTCCTATGAGAAATATATTAAGAAATACAGTATAATCCCACTGCTGTTCTCATAAGCCGCATGACTGGGGGAGTCTAATAGTGAGTGCCCTTGAAGACCAATATGGCTAATATTTTACAGGAAAGACAGACCTGGGGAGAGGGATTGTCGAAAAGGTCTCTTCAGTTTTCTAAACCAGCACATCATTTCAAAATAATTAAAAATATCTATTCAATCCTAATTCTCCATCACTGATATTGGAAGACTGTCCTAGTCTATGTATATCTCAATATGTAAACCTGCTACACAGATACCTCTGTAACCAAACTATCTGCTGCAGCATTCTGTCCGGTTATCATTATCAGTAATTAACAAGGAGATGATAACACAGCCATTCACTTCATTCTGTGTGTTAAATTACCATACATATTACTGAACGCAATTATTCTTAGGCAACTACTGTACGTGAGTTCCAACGACATCACATATTCATGAAGCCATAGCCCATTGTGAATGCAAAGGTAAATGACATGCAGATCGAATTATGTCTAATAATAGTAATATATGGTATAATATACTAAATGCTTTAAAGGGAACCTGCCATGTGGATATTTGATTATAATCTAACTAATTATATACAATCATTAACTACTAAAAAGTGCCTTAGATGTATTCACTTACTGGTGTGACAGATGGTTACCTCATAATATACACACAAAGATGTTGCATGCTAATGAGCTGATTTGAGTCCAGCGTTATGTCAGTGAGTCCAGCGTTTTTTGAATTCAGAGCTATAGCCACTCCCCTGCCCACCTGCTGCTGATTCATATGGAAAATAACTGTTAATCAGCAGCAGGTAGGCGCGGAGAGTCAGGAGATCATGAATATTCAGGACTCATCATTATGAGCTGGAGCTTTTCAATACAAGATGTTGGCAGATTGACTGGGTGAATTAAAGAAAGTGACCCAGCATTTTGCTAAGAGAATCAGTCACTTATTTATGTTGCCCATAAAACTGGTGACAGGTTCCCTTTAAATGAATGACCTATGTGTGTGTATTTGGGTTTTGGACTAATTAACCCCTTCCCGCATCCTCACGTTCATGTATGCGAGTGAATGCGTCTCTTTGCCGCATCCTCACTAGCATGTACATGATGGGATCGGGCGGGTGCAGAATCAGTGTTACTGATAGCTGGGCCCCTGCTGCATCCGACGGCATCGCTGTGTGCGGTGATGCCGGCGTATTAACCCAATCACGTGCAGCGGTCAGCGCACGTGCGGGGTATACAGAGGGAGGGGGCTCCCTCTGACTTCATCGCCCCCCCCCCCCGCAGGGGGTCGATGGTTGCCATAGCAGCCCGATTACTTACACAGGCATCGGAACTGCCAGTCTACGGAAGCCCCAGAGATCCAGCCTGTGCGCTGGGTCTCCTAGGCAACTGTCAGCCTCTCACTATGTGAGAGGCTGACAGTTTAATTCAGTACGAATTGAAACAGAGATAAAACCCTGAAAAGGTGAAGTCCCAAAGTGGGACAAATATAAAAAGTAAAGTAAAGTAATAAAAAAAAGTTTTTTTATAATAATTTTTTTTTAGTTTCAAGTAAAAAAAAAAATAGGGAACAAAAAGAAAAGTAGTTCGTATAGGCCGGCTCTATAAAAATATCACATGATCTAACCCATCAGGTGAACACTGTCAAAAAATTTAAATAAAAACTGTACTAAAAAAAACATTTTTTTTTGTCACCTTACATCACTAAAAGTGCACCACCACCACAGAGAATTTGGCAGTACACCAAAATAGTATCAATCTAACCGTCACCTCATTCCACAAAAAATTAGCTCCTACCTAAAACAATCACCCAAAAAATAAAAAAAACTATGGCTCTCAGACTATGAAGACACCAAAACATGATTTATTTTTGGTTTAAAAAATATTAGTGTATAAAACTTTAATAAATAAAAAAAAGTAGACATATTAGGTATTTCCACGTCCGTAACTACCTGCACTATAAAAATATCACGTGAGTTAACCCCTCAGATGAACACCGTAAAAAAAAGGTTTAAAAAAGCCATTTTTTGTCACCTTACATCACAAACAGTGTAATACCAAGCAATCAAAAAGTCATACGAACCCCAAAATCATACCAATCAAACCGTCATCTCATCCTATCAAATAAATCACCTAAAAAATAAGAAATAAACTATGGCTCTCAGAATATGGAGACACTAAAACAGGATTTTTTTTTTTTCAAAAATGCTGTTATGGTGTAAAACTTTAATAAATTTAAAAAAGTATACATATTAGGTATCGCCGTGCCCGTAATCACGTGTTGTATAACAATATAACATGACCTAACCCCTCAGGTGAACACCGTAAAAAAAAAAAACGGTGTCAAAAAAGCAATTTTTTGTCAACTTACATGACAAAAAGTGTAATACTAAGCGATCAAAAAGTCATACACACTTCAAAATTGTACCAATCAAACCCGTAATCTCATCCTGCAAAAAAAATTAGACCCTACATAAGACAGTCGCCCAAAAATAAAAAAAATATAGATTTCAGAATATGGAGACACTAAAAAATAATTTTTTTTAAATGCTTTATTATGTAAAACGGAAACAAACAACCAAAACAAGTAGTCATATTTGGTATTGTCACATCCGTAACAACCTGCTCTATAAAAATAGCTAATGATCTTACCTGTCAGATGAACATTGTTAATAACAAAAAAATTAAATGGTGCCAAAACAGCTATTTTTTGTTACCTTGCCTCACGAAAAGTGTAATATAGAGCAACCAAAAATCATATGTACCCTAAAATAGTACCAAAAAAACTGCCACCTTATCCCATAGTTTCCAAAATGGGGTCATTTTTTGGAGTTACTACTCTAGGGGTGCAAATGTGACATGGCCCTCCAAAAACCATATGGCATTCCTTTCCTTCTGCGCCCTGCCGTGTGCCCATACAGCACTTTACGATTACAAATGGGGTGTTTCTGTCATCTACAGAATCAGGGTAATAAATATTGAGTTTTGTTTGGCTGTTAACCCTTGCTTTGTTACTGGAAAAAAATGGATTAAAATGGAAAATCTGCCAAAAAAGTGAAATTCTGAAATTTCATCTCTATTTTCCTTTAATTCTTGTGGAACACCTGAAGGGTTAACAAAGTTTGTAAAATGCCCGGCCCGCACGTGAGTAACATCGGCGCATGCGCGAGACTACGGCGCACTTAGAAAAAAATAAAAGACGAGGACAGCAGTGAATAATTAATAGCGGGACGCGCTGGGCTTGGCGATAATGGACGCAGTTGGGCACAAACGGCCGGAGGGACAGCCTTTGGGCACGTTAGGAAGGTAATTTGCATATAAATAAAAAATATTTTTATCAAAAATAAAAAGGACAGGTGGGGTAAAAATAGTATATCAAAAATTAGGCGGGGGCCCCTGAGACCTGGCGTGAGGAAAAGTCACAGATTGTGTCGCAACTAACCATAGTGCCGCGATCGGCACCAGAAATACACCTAATATAGGCGGATTTCTGGATGATAAATAACCCCCATAGTTCATTGTTCCAGCACCGTTGCAGCATAAAACTTACTTTATTAAATCATGGAAGAGGAAAACAGTAAAAGCATAAGCAAGACCTTGCACTTCATTTTCTGGACTTTAGCAGGTAGCTGGCCCTGCCTTTGCTCTATGCACCTGGAGGTGTGGAGAAGGTGATTACAAGGCCAGGGGAGCTGTCCTTCCCAATTTTTTGTATCAATGCTGAAAATATTCCTACAATGCCAGCGCTGAGCTCCCTGTGCTCCCCGATGTAATTTGGTTATAGGCAGCTCCTGAATCACATGACCCTAGCCCAGTTGCAACCTGCCATGTATGTGGGTTGCACCTGTGAGTCGGGCAGCCTGAAGTACTGACTGTTCACAGCAACCAAAGCTGTCTTTCTGCGTGGGCGCAACCCACGTACATCACGGATTGTAATCGGGCTGCGGATTGTATGGCATATAAGGCTAGATTCACACCACATATGTGTTTTACGGTCCACAAATTGGGGATCCGCAAAAAAAACGGTTGACGTCCGTATGGCATCCAGGTTTTTCTGTGCAAATCCATTTTAACAATGCCTATCCTTGTCCGCAAAACGGACAATAGGACATGTTCTATTTTTTTTGAGGGGCTACAGAACGGACATATGGATGTAGATGGCATACTGTGTGCTGTCTGCATTTTTTGTGGACTATTGAAATGAATCGGTCCTCATCCAATCCGCAAAAAAAAAAACAGACACGGAAACAAAATATGTTCGTGTGAATGTAGCCTAATCCAAGAATTGCCCACAACCTACACTGAACAAAAATATAAACGCAACACTTTTGGTTTTGCTCCCATTTTGCATGAGCTGAACTCAAAGATCTGAAACATTTTCTACATACACAAAAGACCCATTACTCTCAAATATTGTTCACAAATTTGTCTAAATCTGTGTTAGTGAGCACTTCTCCTTTGCCGAGATAATCCATCCCACCTCACAGGTGTGGCATATCAAGGTGCTGATTAGACAGCATGAATATTGCACAGGTGTGCCTTAGACTGCCCACAATAAAAGGACACACTGAAATGTGCAGTTTGATCACACAGCACAATGCCACAGATTTGGCAACGTTTGAGGGAGCGTGCAATTGGCATGCTGACTGCAGGAATGTCTACCAGAGCTGTTGCCCGTGCAATGAATGTTCATTTCTTTACCATAAGCCATCTCCAAAGACGTTTCAGAGAATTTGGCAGTACATCAAACCGGCATCACAACTGCAGACCACGTGTAACCACACCAGCCCAGGACCTCCACATCCTGCATGTTCACCTCCATGATCGTCTGAGACCAGCCACCCAGATAGCTGCAGCAACAATCTGTTTGCATAACCCAAAAATTTCTGCACAAACTTTCAGAAACCGTCTCAGGGAAGCTAATCTGCATGCTCATCGTCCTTATCGGGGTCTGGACCTGACTGCAGTTGGTCGTCGTAACCAACTTGAGTGGGAAAATGCTCACATTCAATAGCGTTTGGCACGTTGGAGAGGCGTTCTGTTCACGTATGAGTCCCGGTTTTCACTGTTCAGGGCAGATGGCAGACAGCGTATGTGGAGTCATGTGGGTGAGCGGTTTGCTGACGTCAACGTTGTGGATCGAGTGGCCCATAGTGGCGGTGGGGTTATGGTATGGGCAGGCGTATGTTATGGACAATGAACACAGGTGCATTTTTTTTATGGCATTTTGAATGCACAGAGATACTGTGATGAGATCCTGAGGCCCATTGTTGCGCCATTCATCCATGACCATCACCTCATGTTGCAGCATGATAATGCACAGCCCCATATTGCAAAGTTCTGTACACAATTCCTGGAAGCTGAAAACATCCCAGTTCTTGTTTGGGTTGCTGTGGATCGACGTATACGACAGCGTTATCCAGTTCCTGCCAATATTCTGCAACTTCGCATAGCTATTAAATAGGAGTGGACCAACATTCCACAGGCCACAATCAACAACCTGATTAACTCTATGCGACAGAGATGTGTTGCACTGCGTGAGGCAAATGGTGGCCACACCAGATATTGACACCTCCACCCCGCAGTAAGGCAAAATTGTGCACATTTCAGAGTGGTCTTCTATTGTGGGCAGTCTAAGGTACACCTGTGCAATATTCATGCTGTCTAATCAGCACCTTGATATGCCCCACCTGTGAGGTGGGATGGATTACCTCGGCAAAGGAGAAGTGCTCACTAATACAGATTTAGACAGATTTGTGAACAATATTTGAGAGTAATGGGTCTTTTGTGTATGTAGAAAATGTTTTAGATCTTTGAGTTTAGCGCATGCAGAATGGGAGCAAAACCGAAAGTGTTGCATTTATATTTTTGTTCAGTGTATGTCATTACACCAGGGAGCAGAAGTAGCGCTGCATTGGCCTGGTAGGAATATTTTCAACCTTATCACTGTTAAAGCGCTTAATCACATGAAGGCGGGGACCATTAAAAAATATTCTCTAAAAATTGTGGATAATCCCTATCAGTTTTTTTATTACAAAATTTTTTGTGTTGCACTACTTTTTACTTGATGATGGGGCACTTATTGTGCTTAAAGGCTATGTACATCTTTGGAGGCAATTTTTGTTTATGATTTTGTTTAAAAATCCTTTTTTCAATTGGCTTTTATTAAAAATGTTGAGTCGTTCTGTCACAAAGAGTTAAGTGTTTTTATAGCTGTTTGACTGATACTTTCACTTTGTGCCGGTCATTAGAGATTGCCTTGCAGTTTTCCCGGCGGTCGTTTCGCAGATAACTTTGCACGTTCACAGTTCGCCAAATATGCGAACATATGGTGATGTCCACCGGCCCCATATTCTTTTGCATTGCACCAAACTTTGACCCATAACACATCCATCAGGTTGGACAGGATAGCCAATTGAGATGTTTCAGCACATGGACACACCCCCACCCTATAAAAGAACCCGATCTGGCAGCCATTTTACATTCTGTGTTTTGCCAGTGTAGGGAGAGGTTGCTTTGTGGAGCAGGGACAGGCTGTTAGGGACATCAAATTGGCTAGCTAATAGGGCCACAAAAGTGTGCTATCGATAGGTGTGATATACTGAGGGGTGTGATATACTTATAATATACTTTCTAACATAGAAAGTATATTATAGTGCATTTGTATTGTGCAGCAGTTGTGAGCGGTTCTGCTGAGATACTGCAGCTATACAGAGGGACAAATGCTATTGGAGCAACTAATTGCAATGGGTGTGATATACCTGTTTCCCCCCAAAAAACTGATTGAGGGATGTGATATACCTTCTTCCACAAAATACTGATTAAGGGCTGTGATATACCTGTTGCCCCAAATAAACAGGATGGTGTGATATAACTGTTGTGGCAAAAAAAATAATTGAGGGGTGTGATATACCTGCTTCCACAAAATACTGATTAAGGGGTTTGATATACCTGTTTCCACCAAATATTGATTGAGGCCTGCGATATACCTGCTTCCACAAAATTCTGATTAAGGGGTTTGATATACCTGTTTCCACCAAATATTGATTGAGGCCTGCGATATACCTGCTTCCACAAATACTGCTCTTCTCTAGGGACTTAGGCACAGGGTCATTTTGAAAATGACAGGCAGAGGAAGAGGCAGGCCATTCCACAGGGGTAGTAGGGGTCAGGCAGGTGCACCAGGTCGGAGCCTAAGTGGGAAGTCGGAGAAGGCGTGTGCGATTACTACAAAGGGCACACCAGAGTTGGTTGAGTGGCTCACTTAGCCTTCCACTTCTGCACCCTCCTCATCCTCTGCATCTGAACCCTCCTCACTCTCTGCTGTGTGCACCCCCACTCAAGTCAGAGGTATTATTTTCCCATCCATTCCCAGACCTTAACGATGAGCAGCCATTCTTAACATCGGATGAGGAAGAGGAGGTAGCAACGGCCGCCACCCAGCGGTCTGATGACAGTACCCAGATCAGCCCAAGGAGGGAGGTCTCCACTGTTGCTGCCTACTCCGAGATCTCTATCAGTGGTGGTTAAGGTGATGACGATGATGTGTCGATGGACGTCACGTGGGTGCCTACAAGAGAGGAAGAGGAGGGGAGTTTAGAGGGAGAGAAGGAGCAGCAGTGATGGAGGAGAAGGAGAAGCAGGCAGAGCTCGCAGGTCACAGTAGGCAAAAATCAGACTGCAAATGTATCTGGAGCAAGCCATCCACCATGCACAATCACTTCTGGCGCTCCCAGGACGCCGGCACATGGCTCCGCATTGTGGGCTTTTTTAACGTGTCAGCTGCTGACAATAGTGTTGCCATTTGCAGCCTGTACTGTCGACGCATAAGTCGTGGTAAGCCCAACACTCACCTAGGGACGACCGCCTTAAGAAGGCACCTGACTTCCCATCACCAAGCCCAGTGGGAGCAACGGAACCCACAAAGCCACACTCCCAGTGCTCCAAGTCCTGCCTCTGCTCCTTCTCCTCTCTGCTCCTATTTGTCCTCCACTCCACCTTCCACCGTGCCATTGTTGCGTTCATTTGGCACAAGGCAGGTTTCCATGGCCCAAATGTTTGAGCGTAAAAACTTGACGATGCCGGATAACCCTCTTGCCCAACGGCTGACCGCTTGCTTGTCGGAACTGCTAGCCCGCCAAAAACTACCGTATAAACTGGTGGACTTGGAGGCCTTTAGAAAATTTGTGGCGATTGGAACACCGCAATTGAAGGTCCCTGGAAGGAAATATTTATCCCAGAAGGGAATCCCCGAGCTATATCGCAACATTCAGCTACAAGTTAATATATCTCTGGCACACAGTGTCGGTGACAAGATACATCTGACCACAGACACGTGGTCTAGCAAACACAGGCAGGGAAGGTACATAACTTTTACTGCCCACTGGGTGAACCTTCTGACGGCCGTCAAGCATGTAAACCGTGGCTCCCATGTGGATTTGGTGTTACCGCCAAGGATTGCATGCAGGACTGCCTCTTCTTCTCCTCCTCCTACTCCATCATCCGTCTCCTCCTCGGCTGACTCCTCCTTTTCCACTGCTACTGCCTCTTCCTCTGCACCCCCCAAGCTCCGCAGAACCTATTCAACGTCCCAGGTGAGACGTTGCCATGCTGTGCTGTGGCTGTTGTGCCTGGAAGCCAAGAGCCACACAGTTCCTGCACTGCTTTAAGCTCTGCAGTAATAGGCCGATCAGTGGCTAACCCCGCTCAATTTTAAAGTTGGTAAAGTGGTGTGCGGCAACGGTGCTAATCTGCTGAGTGCTCTGAAACAGGGCAAAATGACACACGTGCTTTGCATGGCACACGTCCTGAACTTAGTCGTGCAGCGATTAGTTGGGAAATTCCCCGGGGTCAAGGATGTCTTGCAGCAGGCCAGGAAAATCTCTGGACATTTTAGAAGATCTTACATGGCCATGGCTCGCCTTGCTGACGTTCAGCGGCGACACCACTTTCACATTAGACGTTTGATTTATGACAGCCCGACGCGCTGGAACTCCACCTTCTATATGCTTGATAGGCTGCTCCAATGACTACCGTTAATGACTACCTGTACAAACTCTGCAGCAGAACAGGTTCTGGGGAGCTTGGTACAACGCATGCAGACTTCTGCGGCCATTTGATGAGATCACCAAACTGGTCAGTCGCAGCCATGTCATTGATCAAGCCGTCGAGGAGCAGGAGCTGAAATGAATTCCCAGGAGGGCTACTCCATCTGAGACAAGTCAGCAAGAGTCTGAAGAGGAGTCAGAGGAGGATGGTGGCTGGGGAGAGGAGGAGCAAGAAGAGCAGGCTTTGATGTGGCTGGGGGGAGGAGACCAAGGACAACATTCTCCTGGGCGATGAGCAGGAGCAAGGGCTCTCCACCGCTTCCAATTTAGTGCAAATCGGGGCCTTCATGCTCCAGTGTTTAAAGAGGGACCCTCATATAAAAAGCATAAAGGACACTGACCAGTACTGGGTGGCAACGTACTTAGAACCCAGGTACAAACACAAAATGGCGGATGTGTTACTAGCATCACAGAGGGCTGGCAGAATGCAGCATTTCCAGGCCTTGCTGTGAGATGTTGCATTCTGCTGTTGCGGGCTTTGGCAGAGGAATTTCCACCTACAGCAAAACAGGTGCGGCTACCAATCCTACCGTGTCTGCAAGAAGAGGGTGGATTGAAGATGTTTTGATCACTTCGGATATGAGATCATTCTTGCAGCCAAACCATCGACAACCGCTCTCCGGATCCAGCCTCATGGAACGCCTAGACCGACAGGTGTCCGACTGCATCGGGTTAACGGCTGATGTGGACGCTCTTAGAAGTGAGGAACCACTGGACAACTGGGTGTGCAGGCTTGACCTGTAGCCAGAGCTGGCACAATTTGCCATGGAACTCTTAGCTTGCCCCTTGTCGAGTGTGTCCTGTCCGAAAGGACGTTCAGCACAGCAGAGGGGATCATGACCGATAAGTGCACTTGCCTAGCTCACAACAGTGTGGACCACCTCACATTTCTAAAAATGAATGAGGCATGGCTCTCAGAGGAATTCAACACCTGTGATGACCACGTGTAATTGAATTTCCTCATGCCAGCCCACACATATCCGCCACAACACAGACGAAAAGAATGGTCCTTGTCCTATGTATATACAGCGGCATAAAAGGCCTTTTCTGTCAGGTGAATGCCTAATTTTTGGGGCCTGTACTCCAGTGTCTCAGTCTCTCTCTCTCTCTCTCTCTCTCTCTCTCTCTCATCTGCTATGTCTGGCATATGGAGGGGCATATGGAAATCATAAATGGGAATCTCCCATTCGGGACCCTCTGCTATGGCCAAAACTGACAGCAGATCCGTATGAGTGGCTCCTGTCCTGGCAGACATGAGGCGTACTTGTATTAAATGGATGACCATGCATATGAATGGCCGCACTGTAATACTACATTCTCCTTTCAGTGGTCGTTGCAAAGGAAATATCTGGCTGACTCCAGCTTCACCTGACAAAATCAGCAGTTTGGAGTGAGAACCAGCCCCTGGATCTGAATACTTGTGCAATTGCATGTGATTCAAGATTTAGTAGTCACTGAGCTATTCAATAAAGTATATCTGTACAGCGCCACCTACTGTTTGTTTGTTTCCTTATTTCTTGTCTGCCTTATTGAGCTGGTCGCACATGCTCAGTTTAAATCTTCAACTACCACCAGCCATATGTTCTGTAAGAAGCTGTGGCTGTTACAGGGAGAGCTGCAGAAAGGACACACCTCCTGAACTTCTAGGTTGTGATGAGCAAAGTTTTAAAAAATTTGATTCAGCTGCTTCACCAAACATCATCATGAATCACATTCCATTTTTTATTGTCTATAGCGGTTGCAATTACGGGAAACGGCCATCATGCCCCCCATTCATTGATGCCACATTCAACGCTCATCGTGGCATCTGAGAGTAACACAGGCCTTTCAGGGGTTAAAAAAAAATACATACTCACCTCATCCATTTGCTCGCGGAGAGGCCATTGTGGCCATCTTGATTAAAGAAAACGCACCAAATCTCGCGTGTGCTGAAGTGACACCACATCATCACGCTGGCTGGACGTGGTGACGTCACCCGTCGGCTCATGTGAGATTTGGCGCATTTTCTTAATCCAGATGGCCACCAAGGCTTCTCCATGATTCAAATGGATGAGGTGAGTGTGTTTTTGTTGTTTTTTTACTGCCATTTCAGGAAAAATTGGATTGGTTACCACAAAGCATCAAGAAATTTGGATTTGTGTCAAATCAAATTTTTCCTGAAATCCGGATCGAATTCCACTTCGTTAACTTTGATTCACTCAACTCTACTGCCAGGCTGAAGATAATCTAGCAGAGCAATGGGAGCAATGAATGTGAAGATCCCTGGACCCATGTGCGGTACAGGGCTGGTTCTAGCTTTCTTAGAAAGATTAGGCACACATAATATCTAGGCCCATATATGAAAACACAATAATCGTGCAAAAAATTATTTTTCAACTTTTTTATCTTATAATAAATATTTTGCATGATTATTGTGTTTCCATATATGGGCCTAGATATTAGGTGTGCTTAACTTGTATTCCATTAGAATTTCTATATTTCAATAGACAGGGTGAGACTATGGTAGTTAGAGCACCCTATTCCATATTACCTAGAGGGTGAGCCATTCTGATCCAGTTACAATTTGTTAGAAAGATATTGTCATGTTGTATATAGTGTTTGATTTTATTTTTTTACATTAGACATGGGATAACAACTTTATGGGTTGGTAAATGCATTACAATATTTATGTGTTGTGGGGGGTCATGTGGCTTTGTGCCGCACCTTACAGTATCGTGTCAATGTGTCCTATGTGTGTATATTTTAACATCTTATCTGAAGTGATCTTAATTGAGTAAAAACAGAAATATAATTGTCAAACACATATAATATCCCTTTTTTCAAGCCCAAATAGATTTTTAGTTCCAGCATTGATAATGACAGACTGGTGCATATAACAATGACTAATGATTAAGCCAACAAGCCACAAGCTGTAATTTCTCATTACTATGAACAGATTTTTGGTCCCGCTTTTCTTTCTTATATGGTTATGTGCTATAAAGTGGAGTTTGAATTATTAATAAGTGGAGCACAGGCTAGTACATCAAATCGTCCCCTTAAATAAAGAGGAATTCGTTCCATTTACAATTGGCAAAAGATGAGTCAGTAAGTGAACTTTGTCATCTGTCTAACTAGTCAACCTCAAGGCCAAATGTCTCATCAGTATGAGGATTCATAGACAACAAATCCTTCCCTGGTTTCATGATATCAGAGGCTTCTATTGTCCTTATCCTATGATTTACACTGCAGCTTTGCGTCGTTAACCTTGGCTGATAGGTACAGGTGTGTCCTTCCTTACCTTTCCTCCTGGCTTGACATATCCCAAGATGAGTGCTGCAAGGTCATCAACTTTGAAAAGTGGCTTTATGGTAAAGGTAAGTACTGATTGGCTCTGTCCCTTTAATTCTGCTCCATTTAATTATTACCATTCTGTGTATTGATGTGCCTTGTAAATCTAGCACCCATCCCCCATTGTGCTGATAAGACCACATTCCTGAGTGATGCATGATACACACTGGAGGAGGGGCAAAAAGGTTTAAAATCTTTGACACACATAGGAGACTATACCAAGAACTTCATCCTAGGTAGGATGTAATTATTGATTTACCATATCTCTTGTACACCCTGGGGTGTCAGTCATGTGTTATAACATGGTAGACAGCTTTGTGTTATAGCATGATTGACAGAGTCTCCACCCCATTTAGTCTAGTGATATATATTTTTTTATTATTCAGTATGTGATTTATTTGTCTTATCATATATTTAATCACACTTAGTAAATATATTTATTCACTTAGCCTGTATAAGCCTATTTATTCTCAAATCTTTTGAATTCACTTTATTTTACAGTGGCCACCCAGGGGTTATGGCAGGGCCATAGTGAGGTAGCCAGGGCAAGTGTCTCGGGCACGGAGACTCGGGGGCCCACCTGCCGGGCAGTTCATTTTCATGACGGCTCCCTGCTTCACCTTTCAGCTGATCTCCGACTCTCCTCAGCAGCCACACATCACACTACTGGATGAGTAGTAGAAGAGCAAAAGTCCATAAATCAGCATTCTGCACAGCCAGCAGCGTGATGTGTGTGTGGGCATGTCTGCTGCTGGTAATGCTGGTGTGCCAATCATCAAGGAAACAGGTAAGTATTTGTGGGGTTTTTATGGAGCTGGAGAGGGCACTAGGGGGAAAGGGGGACATAACTACTGTGAAGGGGACATAATGTGGGAAAAACTGCAGTAAGGGCACAATGTGGGCATTTCTGCTGTAAAAGAGGCACAAGGTGGACATAACTTCTGTGAAGAAGGCACACTATGGGCATTAGTACTGTGGGGGGCACAATGTGAGCACTAAGGGGAAATGCTCTAGATTACCCTGTTATACATTGGGATGGCTTGGTCTTACAGAGCCAGAACAGCTCCCCTGATGGGGATTTAACAGGGACAGTCACCATACCTTCCATATGTGATTATTCTTTTTTCTCTGGATGAGGTAGGACCAGCTGGTTCTTTCATTTATTGCAAGGTGTATTGGTGCCACCGTGTAGCCTATGATAGATTGTATTAGGTAAGTGGGACTGGGTGAGTACAGTTATGCATTGGGCGGAGTTAGAGAAGTGGCTTAGTGTAAAAAAAATAGCGCCCCGCTGAAATTTTTGTTTGTTATGTACATTTGAGTGACAACCTCACTGTTGAGCAGAAATCACTCTACACGTGTCCTACCTATTTAATACTGATGAACTGCCCTCAGGATAGGTCATCGGTATCTGATCATTGGGGGACTGACACCCGGGACCCTGCTGATCAGCTGTTTGAGGAAACCGCGGCGCACCTGTGAGGTATTGCAGGTCAGTCCCATTCATTTGGATAGGGCTGAGCTGCACCTAGGCCACATGACCGATGAATGTATTGTCGCTGCCTAGAGTGAGGGCCCTTCTCAAACAGCTTATTAGTGGATAGGTCATCAATATAAAATATAAAAAAGTTGGAAAACCGTTTAAGGACTCCAATATCTCATTTAACAAATTTGTGTGCTAGTAAAACCTTTGACTGGCTGCAATCCACAATTACTGGGTGGCCACACTTAGACACATATAGGATAGACATCTCATGGCAGAGTATTCCAAAATGATGTTTTTTTATTTATTTTAGTTTTAAAAAACATAGTCATCTCAGACCACGCATGTCAGGATATGTTGAGCTTAAAGGGAACCTGTCACCAGGGATTTTGTGTATAGAGCTGAGGACATGGGTTGCTAGATGGCCAATAGCACATCCACAATACCCAGTCCCCATAGCTCTGTGTGCTTTTATGGTGTAAAAAAAACTATTTGATACATATGCAAATTAACCTGAGATGAGTCCTGTCCCTGACTCATCTCACGTTCAGGACTCATCTCAGGTTAATTTGTATATGTATAAAATCATTTTTTGGACACAATAAAAGCACACAGAGCTATGGGGACTGGATATTGTGGATGTGCTAGCGGCCATCTAGCAACCCATGTCCTCAGCTCTATACACAAAATCCCGGTGACAGGTTCCCTTTAAAGGAAATTTTAGAGTTTATTCACACATCAGTGATTCACTCTCTATAGAAAACTCTTTCTTATCTGTTTATCGCTCTATAGATAATTCAGTGCATTATTATATATTTGTCTAGGTACAGATCATTCTATCTAAAATCTATCTTTCTGTCTAGTAATAATCCAGAAAAACAAGCACAACATCAACAATACTGGAGGGAGACTCAGAACCTTCATTCCATGTCCACTCAAAATACAAAAAAAAAAAGAAGAAAGACAGGAAGCACTTCAAGGAATTAAATTTAAGACAAAAAAATAATAATTGGACTATTCATACAGATATGTCCTTCCTTAGCTTTCCTCTTGGCTGGACCTTTTTTGATATGTGTGTCACAAGATGACCAGCTTTTCAAAACATCATATGTCACACGTCTACCCTATATGTGTCTATTTGCCATCTAGTGGTCATGTTGTGAACTGCAGCCTATTAAGGCCTTTACTAACTTGTCACCACATTGTGTTGAATTGGTTTCATGAGAACTTGAATCCCTGAACCAAATTAGAGTGAAGGCAAGGCTGGACACATCTGTATGTGCGACACATTTATCTATTTACATTGTATAAGAATGCTGATATTTCCGCACAATGTGGTGCATGTCGTTGAATGTATAAATATGAATTTGATGAAAAATAGAACCATTTATGACGTGCACTCTTCTGCATGCACATTGTGCTCATGACCTTATAAATGTCCTTCATGTGACCTTCAGAATGTCCCGTTATCTACTTAACATTTAAAACGACTATGCTAATTGCTCTCATCTCGATACCAGCACGGCATTATAAGAAATATAAAGAGCACTGTTGGTTTGTTTAATTTAGATATTTATTTTTTTCTAGAGTAATGGAGTAAAGCTGCAGACCAAGAATACAAATTAACACGTAAAATGTCAGGCTGACCCATGTAATTGATAAAGGCACGGCAAAATGAGATGGACAGAGGAAGGGAAGTCTGTTACGGCCTTTGATAACCGGTTTCACTGCTTTGTCATTCATTTAATCAAAGAAATGAAATTTATGTCTCATTAAACGGCTCCACTTCTGGCTCTTCATTAATATGTTTAATCAGTGAAGCCCCTTATCGCGTGTTAACTCCCCCAATAAACATGGCCACTTTAAAAGTGTCATTACTGATTTAAAGGGTACTCGCGCATCTATAATGAAAAATTAGACTGACAAACTCACGGCTGCAAATATTTGATATTGGCTCTGATTGAAAGGAAGGGAGTTGTTTTTTAACCCTATATTCACAATTTTGTTGCAGAAATGACTGCCTCATTAAAACATTTTTTTTTTACATAAATGGAACAGAATCTACCCAGTATTTCGCCTTATTCACATGCCCGTGTCCATGATGACATCCATGAAAAGACAGTGTTTCATCTTCGACAATGTCAGTAAAAATTTGGGTTTTGGCCATTTAATGTCTTCTGCGTGTCATCTGTATTTCATGTATACTGCTGGTGCAGTACCCCAGAAGGACTACTGCAAAGGGTTAATTACCATTAACAAAGTTAAAAGGGTTTTCCAAGATTTTTTTATTGTCTGACACGGGGATCCCTGCTGATCAGCTGTTTTGAGAAGGCACCGACACTCCTGTGAGCACCGCAGCCTTCTCGCAGCTTTACGAGCACAGCGCTGCACATTGTATAGTGGCTGGGCTTGGTATTGCACTCCAGCCCCATTCACTTGAATGGGGCTCAGCTATGCCTAGGCCATGTGATCGATGAACGTGTTGTCACTGGCCTAGGAAAAGCAGAGAGAAGGCCACGGCACTGAGAGCACCGCTGCCATCTCAAACTGCTGATCGGCAGGGATTCTGGGTGTCGGACCCCCACCGATCAGATACTGATTTCCTATCCAGAGGTTAGGTTTTACAGCATAAGGCCTCATGCACACGACCGTTTTTTTTTACGGGCCGCAAAAACGGGATCCGTAGGTCCGTGATCCGTGACCGTTTTTTCGTCCCTGGGTCTTCCTTGATTTTTGGAGGATCCACGGACATGAAAAAAATGTAGTTTTGGTGTCTGCCTGGCCGTGCGGATCCAAACGGATCCGTCCTCAATTACAATGCAAGTCAATGGGGACGGATCCGTTTGACGTTGACACAATATGGTGCAATTGCAAACGGATCCGTCCCCCATTGACTTTAAATGTAAAGTCAGGAGTCCCTTTTATACCATCGGATCTGAGTTTTCTCCAATCCGATGGTATATTTTAACTTGAAGCGTCCCCATCACCATGGGAACGCCTCTATGTTAGAATATACTGTCGGATATGAGTTAGATCGTGAAACTCAGATCCGACAGTATATTCTAACACAGAAGCGTTCCCATGGTGATGGGGACGCTTCAGGTTAGAATATACTAAAAAACTGTGTACATGACTTCCCCCTGCTGCCTGGCAGGTGCTGCCAGGCAGCAGGGGGCAGACCCCCCCCCCCCTGTTTTTAACTCATTGGTGGCCAGTGCGGCCGCCCCCCCCCCCCCTCCCTCCCCTGTCGGTACTCTCCACTGCCACTAATGATAGGGGGGGAGATTTTAATTAGGAGGGCCCACTGGCCACCAACGAGTTAACTATAGGGGAGGGAGGGGGGGGGCTGGCCACCAACGAGTTAACTACAGGGGAGGGAGGGGGGCCCACTGGCTACCAATGAGTTAACTACAGGGGAGGGAGGGGGGGCCGGCTGCACTGGCCACCAATGTGTTAACTACAGGGGGCAGTCATGTACACAGTTATTTTAGTATATTCTAACCTGAAGCGTCCCCATCACTATGGGAATGCCTCTGTGTTAGAATATACTGTCGTATCTGAGTTTTCAGAAGTGAAAACTCAGCTTTGAAAAAGCTTTTATGCAGACGGGTCTTCAGATCCGTCTGTGTAAAAGTAGCCTGCGGCCACGGACCACGGATGCGGATGCCAATCTTGTGTGCATCCGTGTTTTTTCACGGACCCATTGACTTGAATGGGTCCGTGAACCGTTGTCCATCAAAAAAATAGGACAGGTCATATTTTTTTGAGGGACAGGAAACACGGATCACGGATGCGGCTGCAAAACGGTGCATTTTCTGATTTTTCCACGGACCAATTGAAAGTCAATGGGTCCGCGAAAAAAAACGGAAAACGACACAACGGCCACGGATGCACACAACGGTCGTCTGCATGAGGCCTAAGGAACGCCGTTGAGACAAAAAACATAAAAAAGGGATTTATCTTTTTTCAATTCTACCCCATTTGGAATTTTTTTCTAGCCTCCTACTACGTCGCATGCAATATTAAGTGGTGTCATTGGAAATTACAACTTGTCGGGAAAAAAAAAAACAAGGCCTCGTACAGCTATGAGAACAGAAAAATAAAGGAAGGCAGAGAGTGAAAAACAAAAATGCTAAATCCTAGGGACTCAAGGGGTTAAAATATGTAGAGCCAGTAGAACGCACGCTACTTCAAGTGAACTTCAACTGAGCTGTTAGGCCTCTTGCACATGAACGCATTTTATTTCCGTTTCCATTCCATTTTTGCAGGTTTCCGTTTGCGGTCCGTATGCGGAACCATTTATGTCAATGGTTCCGCAAAAAAAATGGAAGGTACTCCGTGTGCATTCCATTTCTGTATTTCCATATATCCGTTATGCTAAAAGATAGAACTTGTCCTATTATTGTCCGCATAACAGACAAGGATAGTACTGTTCTATTAGGGGCCAGCAGTTTCTACCACAAAATATGGAATGCACACGGACGTCATCCATATTTTTCGGAGATCCGTTTTTTGGGGACCACAAAATACATACGGTCGTGTGCAAGATGCCTTAGGCTGAGTTCACACCTCAGTTATTTAATCAGTCATTTCCATCAGTAATTGTGAGCCAAAACGAGGTGTGGGTCAAAAACAAAGAACAGACGCAGATCTTTCCATTGTACCTGATCTCTGTGAAATAACTGGGGCGTGAACTCAGCCTTAGGTCTCATTAACACTGCCGCTGTTCAGCGGTTCTGTGCATTGGTAGCCGCAATTTGCAGTCCCCAATGCACAGGCACTATCCGTGCGGCTGCCGCGATGGATCCAGACCCATTCAACTTGAATGGGTCGTTGATCTGTCCACACTGCAAAAAAAGAGAAATGTTTTAATTTTTTAGGGTGCGGAGGCACGGACAGAAACACCACAGAAGCACTCCGTAGTGCTTCCGTGGGGTTCCACACCGACCTTCCAGATTGCGGACCCATTCAAGTGAATGGGCCTGCATCTGTGATGCGGGGTGCACATGTCCAGGGACGGATTGGCCATAGACCTTACAGGGAAGTTTCCTTTTGGACCGATGCCCAGGGGGGCGGCCAGTGGAAGTTTTTGGGAATGTATTTTTGTGCTGCTGGCAGTATTTTCTGATGGACTGTGGTATTTGGCTCTGTTGGGGCGGTATAATGTGCCACAATATAGTATTACTGGCCCTGCCTTCCATCAATTTAGACCCGATTACAAAATGGGACCACTTTTAGGCTACATTCACACGACCATTGTTTTGGTCCGCATCCGAGCCGCAGTTTTTGCAACTTGGATACGGACCCATTCACTTCAATGGGACCGCAAAAGATGCGGACAGCACTCCGTGTGCTGTTCGCATCCGTTGCTCCTTTCCGTGGTCCACAAAAAAAATATAACCTGTCCTATTCTTGTCCATTTTGTGGACAAGAATAGGCAGTTATATTAATGGCTGTCCGTGCCGTTCCGCAAATTGCATGTAGCCTTAGTATTTTTTCCAGGGCCACATTAAGTTCCCAGTCCGCCCCTGCACACGGCCAGTGCCTGCATATTGCAGACCCGCTGTTTGCGCATGAGCCCTTAGATTGATGCCAAGATGTGTATCTGAAGTATCAATGGAGTAATGATTCGCTCTGTTACCAGTTTCTCTGGATAATAAATGGGATACACTAAGCAATTATTACTATTTTGCTTATATTTTCGGGATATATCTGCACACATAATTGTGCACACTTTTTGTGACCTTAATAAGCCCATAATTGAATATTCCACCTGCAACATCTGGGGGAAATGCTGAACAGTACAGCAGATGGAACAGGTAATATTTTTATTTTCTCGTTAGTCCCCAGCAAACCTGAAGTGAATATAAAATAGATCACAATGGGATCAAACACTCTCCCGAGCACAGTGCAAAAGCTATACTCTGACTCTCATATAGAGTCTTGCACATGTATTTGCTGCACCCAATGTGAAAATCAAGACGCATGGGATAAATTAATTAAAATGCGACTCCAACAAAATTCATTGTTAAAAAAAAGAAAGACAGGGAAAAAACATAATATAATAGGGACAACGAGATAACAAGGAAAAAACAGACCAAGAAATGGAATTCATTCTTCTGAGAAGAGTCAATGAGAACTCAGAAACAATCTAATTAAAAATTTGACTATCATGTCTGCGGAAGGCAACTTTTAATCAAAAGAGTTTAATTATTTAGGCAAACTAGCAAAGTGCACACGTCTAACCGATACCTGGACGAGCAGGGAAATGCTCAATAATAAAACGGCTCTGGATGTGACTATATACCATATCATATTAAATAAGGAGGTTTTTATAAAGAAAGAGACAAAAATGATAGCAGAACTGTTCTCCTTCCCTTTAACAGCAAGAGGAAGAGCGATGAGACTATGGAGCTCTCTGCCTGAGGAGGTGGTGATGGGGAGTACAATAAAGGAATTCAAGAGGGGCCTGGATGTATTTCTGGAGCGTAATAATATTACAGGCTATAGCTACTAGAGAGAGATCGCTGATCCAGGGAGTTATTCTGATTGCCTGATTGGAGTCGGGAAGGAATTTTTTATTCCCCTAAAGTGAGTAAAATTGGCTTCTACCTCACAGTTTTTTTTTTCCTTCCTCTGGATCAACTTGCAGGATGACAGGCCGAACTGGATGGACAAATGTCTTTTTTCGGCCTTATGTACTATGTTCTGTACTATGTTACATGTAGGCTCATTTTCTAGAAAGGATGCCAAGCCTTTTGAACTTTTTTAACATTTGTCCGAAGCATGCTGTACCTACTCTCTCCATTCCTGGCTCCCTGGCCTGTAAACTTCAGACAGAGCCGCGTGTGCCGCTGCAGCCAATAACTGGCCTCAGTGGTGACATATCCCCAAGAGACACATCAGCACTGGGGCACATGACACCTGGGGACGCATTACCTCTGAGGCCAGTCATTGACCACAGTGATACAGAGGGATTGAAAGGTCGCTGAACTGAGCTGCAGGGAGCAGGCTTTTATTTTCCAGAAGTCCACAAGGCTAGGCTACCTCTTTAAAGAGGTTTGCCAGGATCAGAATATTGATGGCCTATCCTTAGGGCAGGCCATCCTTTTCAGTTCAGTTGGGTCTGACTTTCAGCACCCACACCCATCAATTGTTTTAAGGGATTGCAGTGTTCATGCGGGAACTGCAGTCTCTTCATTCCTATGGGAGTTCATCTATCAGGACACCATCTCCAGTACTTCAAGTGAACAGCACAACCCTACAATACCCTGCACCACAGCTACTGAGTAGACAGAGTGCAGGTAGATGGATACATACAAGCAAGGAAGCACTCACACATTTTTAATATTATAAAATTTTATAGAAAAAAATAGTTGATTTTGTAAATTAGTTACTGTCACTAATTACTGTTGCAATGGATTTGGCTTTGGGATTAATCCTGGAAGTGTAACCTAAAAGATTCCCTGGTATTCTACCTTTAGACCCCTGTACAGGAGTAGTCTCCATTAGAAACAGCTGACATGATGCTGGCAGTACAATATCAGAGAGCAGAAGCCATAGGCAAGAGGACAGAGGTCAGGGCAGGAGGAGTTTTGGCAGCATGTCAAACAGGTGGATGGTCAGAACAGGTAGCAAGGTCAAAGGACAAGCCAAACCAGAAATAGAATATCACAGCTGAAACCTAGGTCACCTGGAGATCTGCTATCAAATTAGACTTTGGCATATTCTGGTGAGACACATTTGAGGAGGACCAAAATAAAGAGACTTAAAGGGATTCTGTCACCTCCCCTCAGCCAAAAAACGATTTAAAAAGCAGCCATGCAGCACAGCTTACCTGGATTAGGCTGTGCTCTTTTATCTTGAAATCCGTCCAGCAGTTACTGCAAAAAACGACTTTGATCGATATGTAAATGTGTCCTGAAGGTGCCCAGAGGGGCGTTTTTTTCTTCTTAGTGAGCCCAGTACCGCCCCTCTTTCAGTGCCCAGCCCGCCTTCCTTGTACTTTCTAACTGCCGCCCCCAGCCTGCCACAGCCTCCCCTCCCTCTCCTCCCCCTCCCTCACGCCGAACGAAGTCTCGCACAGGCGCAGTACCCACTGAGGGCTGCGCCTGTGCGATCATCAGGAGACTGAGGGCGGCAGCTTCATCTTCGTCACTGGGCATGCGCCGAGCCCAGTGACGTCCGATATTAGCTCTTTCCCTCAGTCAGCCTGGTAGGAAGCGCAGAGGATTGCCGATCGGCTGCTGCACCCTGCGCTTTCTCCAGTCTGCCTGCCACAGTGAAGACGGCCAGCGATTTCTTTCCCCACCCTCCCTTCAGGAAAGAAATAAGTATTTGTTGGGGCGAATTAGGTATTATTATATTAAGTAAAGCTTTACTGAATTTATACATTTTCACTGAGCAAAAACAAATACTTATTTCTTTCCTGAAGGGAGGGTGGGGAAAGAAATCGCTGGCCGTCTTCACTGTGGCAGGCAGACTGGAGAAAGCGCAGGGTGCAGCAGCCGATCGGCAATCCTCTGCGCTTCCTACCAGGCTGACTGAGGGAAAGAGCTAATATCGGACGTCACTGGGCTCGGCGCATGCCCAGTGACGAAGATGAAGCTGCCGCCCTCAGTCTCCTGATGATCGCACAGGCGCAGCCCTCAGTGGGTACTGCGCCTGTGCGAGACTTCGTTCGGCGTGAGGGAGGGGGAGGAGAGGGAGGGGAGGCTGTGGCAGGCTGGGGGCGGCAGTTAGAAAGTACAAGGAAGGCGGGCTGGGCACTGAAAGAGGGGCGGTACTGGGCTCACTAAGAAGAAAAAAACGCCCCTCTGGGCACCTTCAGGACACATTTACATATCGATCAAAGTCGTTTTTTGCAGTAACTGCTGGACGGATTTCAAGATAAAAGAGCACAGCTTAATCCAGGTAAGCTGTGCTGCATGGCTGCTTTTAAATCGTTTTTTGGCTGAGGGGAGGTGACAGAATCCCTTTAAAAGTGCCAATAGTGAAATGGTGGAAGAGCCCAGCAGCTATATACTAGAGTGCAGAAGGGTTGCCTGGATAGCAGCCCTGAGGAGAATGGGACCAGTACTGGTGGAGGTGGGGAGGAGGTGTTCATGGAAGGAATGAGAGTGCTCACCAATAGATTTTTCCTAAAGATCTGTTACATCATTGAAGGTTTATCAAACATGTCAATAGACATTTAGAATGTTATCTGAGCAATGTGAATGAACATGTAAAAAATGAATTTTCTAATTTCTATGAGGGTATTAAATGTCTAAGGATGGCCATAGACAAGATAAACTAGAGGGCCTACATTTATTACCCTTCACTTCTCTTAGGCTCATCTGAAAGTGCATGCGGTTTCCATACAGGAATGACCAGTCCAATAGACATTATTTTTATAGTACATTCTGCCAGATTGCATCTAACCTATGACAACTTCTATGAGGAATCTTCACGTTGGTGGGGGATCGGAAGTGTTCATAAATTTCTATATCACGACACATATGATATTATTATATGAACTTTAGCAGCTAGGGTATTACATCCCTTTTTGATCAGTAGGAGTTTGACTTCTGGGACCTCCACTGATCCTGATAATGGAGGGAATGCAGTACTAGTTTAACACCACATCACATTCACAGTTTTTCCCCACACAGTGGCATCCGAGTTGTTATGTGGTGGCCTATGGCTGATCTGTTCACCAGCTCTGGACTAGGCAGCATGGACCCACCTTCCGTTCTCCTCTCCCTCCCTCCCTCTTCAGCCAGTGGTTGTCCACCTTGGGATACTTAAGACACCTTCCCCTTTGGGAAGGTGCCTGAGCAATAGGTTCCTTGTACGCTAGTGTCCTTAGATGTGCTTATATACATGTGTCTGTCTTTTTTCTGGATTTGATATTTTGCCATCTGTTCTGACCTCTGCCTGATCTCTGTACTGACCCTGAGCTGCCTACCCTGACCTCAGACTGTTTTTTACATTGAACGTACACTGCCTGCCCTGACTTCAGTCTGTCCCTGACTATGGTTTTTCCTGATCACTTGGTACATTGCACTGATGTCTCTTAACCCCCATGGATCATCTGTCAATGATACAGAGACTACTCCAGGAGGTAGTGGTTCCCCTGCAGTGAAGTCCAGATCTCTGTACAGGGGTTAAAAAGTGAATAATGTGGGACTACCAGGATAAAGCCCTTAGAAGTAGTCCCAAGTCAAATCTGTTTGGTTGAAACAGTGGTTTTACACCCATTACTTAACACCAGCTGTACAGGGAAAACATCAAATAGGGCACAGCACTAAATGAGCACAGTCACCCATTCATGCTTAGATCTGGTGAGGGTACTAGATGTTGTGCCCCGGGTATTTTATCACTTGGAAATGTTGCTTTATTAATATCACTATAACCCCCATCCCAAGACAGGAGTCTTCAGTGTTATTGTTGCTTCATATTCCATAGTAGGAGAAATAGGTAGAATGACTCCGTCCTTTATGGTAAGTATGCATTTTTTCCTTTAATAATAAAGAATTGTGGTCCTACCATTACTAAAGGTTTAGTTAAAATCGTGTATATAATTATGCATTGAATTAATAATATCCTAGCATTTGAGTTTTATCAATGCCCATTGTGAAGGAAAAAAGACCTGGCCATGCCGAGTGTCCATTCTGCCAGAAGAGCACAATTGAATTGCCTTCAATCAGGTGAATAAGCTTAAACATAAAAAATCACTCCATTTATTACTATAGTGGCAATTACCATTCACTGTATATTCTGAATAGAGCCAAATCCTATTTAACACAGGAGCGACTGACATATCCTTCTTTACAGTTTTTAACTGATTATTTTAAGATATGTAATTGCTGAAAATGAGCCTGAGTCAAATTAATTTGGAGCATAATCCTTTCTCAGTTGTGACATTAGCAGACTTCAAATACCATTATTAAAAGAAAAGGAAAAGTAGGCGTTTGTACTGATAAGAGCCTTTAAAGTGAAGGTAATAGAACCCACTGTGACCGGATCAAGTGTAGAAAGTGCACGTAAACAGCAGGAATGCATTGTCGGCCCGGTCTTAACTACGAGGCTTTTATACACAAAGAAAATGATAGGAACATCACAAGAGAAAAATAACAAGAATGTTTCAGCTGTAGATTCTCCAAATGAGCCAAGTTCTTCTTAAGCTTGCTAAATATGCATGGCCTACAAAAAAAAAATCATTATCAAAAGACATCTATCCTGCTGAGTGTGGCCATAAAGACCACTGCCCATTATGAGAAGACAGTTTTGTTAGACATTTCTCATTCAGACCTCTTACATATCAGCTCCTGTAGCTTCACAACGGAAACCACATACTCAGTTTTATTTTAAGATATTTGCTTAGCATATACAATGGTGTTCATATTAAGCCATTGAGACACTTTAACATGGTATGGTTTTCGTTTTCATATCCAATTTCTAGGGGTACTGGTTCTCATTGAACAGAACTCTTAAAGGCAATGTTCCATGGGGAAAAAGTATACTGTATGTAAATTAGCTTTTCTCCATCTATAGATAGGCACCCTATATGTCAATGGCCAACCATTAAAAGAGCCTTGAAACATGACTAGGGAATTTAGATGGATGTCTAGTTTGGCTACCTAGTCATAACTTGAGACTTTTATGGATTAGATATTGACTTATGGGGTAGCTGCAAAGACAATTTTCTTCCTTCCGGAGTAGAGCTAGTTTGCAAATTCCATATCTCATTGTTATCATCATATATATTAGCTGGTAAGTACTCCCAACACCATAGACTTTGGTATTCAGGCCATTCTGCAGAAGTTGATGGAATAAAAGCAATACTATGTTTTAAGAATATTTAATTCACTTATATAGCGCTGACATCTTCCACAGTGCTTTATAGACATTATCATCACCTACTGTCTCCAAATGGAGCTCACAATCTAAGTTCCCTATTAGTATGTCTTTGGAGCATGGTAGAAAATAGGAGTACCCAGCGGAAACCTATGCAAAGTCCATGCAGATATTGTCCTTGGCCGGCTTCGAAACCAGGGCCCCAGTGCTGCAAGACATCAGTACTAACTACTTGGATATATTTATTATTTTCTGTTGGGGAGTTTTGAAAAATGTACTTTGCATTAAAGTTTTCAATAGGTCTAATATACCAGACTAGTAACCATACTGAAGATTCTTCTGTATCTAAACCACACCATTTTTTTTTTCCTGAAGCCAACTTTTTTAGTTCATCTACTGATTGCCAGGCCATGATTTGCTTGTCCACACTAACTCCAGTCTAAACCAAGTCACCAGTTATGGTTAAATTAGCTATCTACAAGCACTTTCATTTGGTAATTAAAGTTGGACACACACTTTAGTTAGCGGTAGGTCAAATTCTTGTTCTGCCAACATCTATCCCTCCCGACCACCTGAATACATGTTCAGTTAGCTCAACCAAGGTTACATGTGTCCTGAATGGGAAGAATGGAGTAAGCTGTTGCCAAAATTGTTGACCATGTTAACATACAACTGCAAGACCCTTCTTTCCCCCTGAGTTGCTGACAGGGGAGATTTGGGAGTTCCCTAAAACATTAGATGGTCAGTCAAAACTGGCAGGTTCTGTTGATATTATTCTAAAATGTATAGACAGTTTAACTCTTCTATCATCCATCTGCAGGCTTTGAAGCTGGAACACATTACTAATTATAACAAGTGATATATGCCCCACTCCACTCATCGTACATACAGCTGGAAGTCTTCAAAAATACTTTCTTCAATAGATTATTTGATTCATGACCAGTCAGCTAAAAGAACAAGATCAAGTTTGGTGCTGATGTTGAAAGATAAAGCTTGGCTCAAAGTTCATGCCAAATGTCTTTGACAGAGTTTAGGTCTGAGTTTTCTGGGTGGGTTAAGTTCTTCTTTTGAGTAATAAGACATTATCCTATTGCAAAAAATGCCTTCCTAAAATTTGTCATGGAGTTATCATGCTGCAGTGTGAAAAACTGCATGAGCCCAGCATCCTCCTGACACCTGAAGCCCAGTTTCATCCACCAGATGGCGAATTATGAATCATTACTGCAGAGAACATGTTCCTCTGGCTCCACTTAGTCAAGCGGCTGTTTTCACTACTACCTCAGCAATTTGTTATTTTTACATGCTGTAGGTCATTTATAAATTAAAACAATCAATGAAGCTGCCGACAAACAGTTCCTAGGTGGAGATTGCTTCCAGAGTCAGGAGTAGACAGTGTAGCCACTCCTAAATAAAATGTATATGCTGTAACCCACTTCTTTGTGATGTTTGGACTTTTGTTGTCAATAATGTGACTTTGATAAGTGCCAAAGCTTGATGACAGAGGATCTCCGAAAAACAGGTCTTTTGAAGTGTTCCTCAGAGAAAAAAAATTCTATCTGACTGCATCACGAATTTAATTAAGAAATTCTATTTGTGATGAATCACTTCATCATGAAACACATTTCTTTTTATGTAGCGGGCACAAATGTTGGGGAACGGTGATTGCCCTACCCCCCTAATATTGAACCCTCACATGCCGCATTTATCACTGATCGCGGCATCTGAGGCTACAAGTTAAGCATTTCAAGGGTTAATCAGGGTAAAAAATAAATAAATAAATACTCACCTTATCCACTTGCTCGCGTAAAGGCAGAAGCGGCCATCTTGATTGAATTCCCTGCGCAAAATCTTTCTCGGTGATGAGATGACATCATCACGTCATCATACTGGCCAGACGCGAGAAATCTTGGGTTCCTGAGTTTAATGTGGATGTCTCTTTGTGTACTACCTTCCTAAACCTATAAGAACAGTGAGCTCTTTCAAGATGTTGACTTGGCCTTCCAATTGGCCAGATTTCAACTATCCCTCTGTGGAATGTTAAAGTAAAATAAGTCTAAGCCATGGAGGCTCCAAATGTAAAGGACTTTGGGGAACGGCTTGTTAAATCTTGGTGTACATATCACAGGACACCTTCAAAGGTTTTGGGGAGCCCATTCCTCAAGGGGTCAGAGTTGATGGCTTTAATGGTATTGTTAACGTACTAATCAGTGTATATTCTCTGGACCTCCTAATGTAAATTATTTGCAGTTTTATCTATGCCCGTGGAATTATATTTTTTTAGTACTTGCAATTAGAATAAACCCTTTAACTAAAGGATATTCTAAAAACGTTGCCCTGGCAGTTTAACATTTTCCATAGAAGATTACTGTATCTAGAGGGTTTTATTTATGAACACTATACATCTTCCAAAAGAGTCAGAGAATGCCACAATCAATCAAAATGGCCCATATATCTCTACCGCTTGTGCATAATTCATGTGGAGATACAGTAAAAGCCAATTCATAGAGCAATTTACAGAAAAGTCAAATCAACACAAAACCCTCTTGCCCGTCTTTAATCAATACATGCTCATGAGTGGAAATTGTTCTACGCTCTGGTAGAGAAAAGATTGCACACAGAACTTGGCAGAAAATGACTTACTATAGGGAATCCTATGACACCTACAGGTTGCAGAAAATCTGTAGAAATGAGACACACATTTCAGGGGTCAACGTCATAATTCCCATTTCACAAAGAAGCCACAGCCTCACACATCTTCCTCTTGTCGCTCTCAAAGAATACGTTCAACATTTTGACAAATTGATGGAGTTCTCTGAAATGCCCTTTGGTATTCACAGGAGAATGAGATGCCATTTTTTTAACGGAAAACATAAAATGAATAATTTAGGTTTTGGACCGCCGGGGTTGTAAAGCAGTCAATCTGGAATACAGTGCCAGAAACCATTTGAGTTTTGCACATATAAGGCTTTTCTCCGCGATAATGTTGCTTTTTTCTGCTTTCTGTATACAGTAAGCATTTTGTCTTGGTTCCAATGTGACAGCTGCAACTTTTCTTACTTTAAATGAGATGTAATTGTAGGATGTTATTGTATATAAAAAGAAGACGTAGGACATTGCATTCGTGGCGCTAACTAAACACATTCGTGAGTTGATTAGTTGTGGGGTTAGTACCCTGATAAAGAGTTCTCAAATGTCAAATATAAAAAAGAGCAGCTTGTTATTCTGCAGAAAGATGGAAATAAACGAGTGTTTCCATAGTTTTAGTGCCAAATTATAATTATTTTTTTTAAAGACAAAGACTTGTATGAAGTTTTTGAGTTATCCTGACAATTACTTTACAAAAAGTATAATCAAAGGTGTACTGTAACTTCAAGCTCATAGCAACATAGTGACATGGATTAATGGCTTGTAAGGCTGTCAAAAACACATACGTCCTTCTAGTTCACCTTATTATCCTGCAAGGCTGATCCAGAAGAAGGAAAAAATTCATTTTCTTCATCTCAAGGAAGAAATGCCTCTAAATCTGGCAAGCGGAATAATTCTCTAAATCATTGTCTAGAGAGAAGCAAATACATTCAGCGTGAATCAAATTAATTACTAGTTTACCAAAGGTATTGAACTTTGGCAAATTTGAAACGTTTGAGATTCCTCCAGCATGAATCGCTCAAATTGAGGTCATCATTTTACAGTTCAGAAGAAGGCATCTGCCACAAAAAAGGGATCATGTTTGGAGCATTTTTTATTTAAAAGAACAACAGTGGTGTGTATTTTTAAGCAGGCTGTTTGTTACTACCGGAGTACCATTGGTTTACCCACAGCCATAGAGTGTATGTTGCTGTCATTTTGACACTACTAATGTCATCTTGGAATTAAAGTTCTTGAAGGTATTTCAATACATTTCTATGAGACCTCAGAATGTCATACATGACTTTTCAGGGCAGTTGCAGCACTTTTGATTCTGCTCGAATTTATTTGGACCAAATTGAATCTGCAGTCTGAAAAAGGCCCATAACAAATTTTCTGAAATTTGCTCATCTCTATTTTTGAACCTTCTCCAGAAATCTAGTGACTATAACCTGTAATATTATTATACTCAAGTGAGTTCATCATCATAACCTATTCTGGAAGAGAGCTCCATAGGATCACTGCTGTTATAGTAAAGAATCCTCTTCTATGTTGGCGTTGAAACCTTACTTCCTCTAGACATAGAGGATGCCTCCTTCTTGTAGCTATTGTCCAGGGTATAGGAGATCAAGAGAGAGATATGGGACCTCATACAAAATCTGTAACAGGGCCCCCACCTGCTATATGCCATTTATAATTATTATATTCTTATGTAGATCAGGCCCACCCACCCAGTGTGACATTTATAATACATTTTTTTTCTTGGCTCAGGGACCCCACCTACTACGTTCCCTTTATACTGATTTCCAAATGGCATTTTGGGCAAACTCAGTCACCAGGGACCAAAAATTGGAAGTGGCAGTCTAAGACACTTCCTGTAAGTTCTGCTGATGTATGTACTAGAACTCAACAAAGAGGTTAGTCACTAATTTCTACCTGCCAAACATACTCTGCGGGGGTGGGCACACAACACAAACTACCCAAATGACCCTGATCAAAAGTTTACATACCCCAGTTCTTAATACCGTGTATTGCCCCCTTTAACATTAATGACAGCTTGAAATATTTTGTTGTAGTTGTGGATGAGGCTCTTTATCGTCTCAAATGGTAAAGCTGCCCATTCTTCCTGGCAAAAAGCCTCTAGTTACACTAAATCCTTGGGCTGTCCTGCATGAACTGCATGTTTGAGGTCTCCTCAGAGTGGCTCAATTATATTGAGGTCTGGAGACTGAGATGGCCACTCCAGAACCTTCACTTTATTTTGCTGTAGCCAATGACAGGTAGACTTGGGCTTGTGTTTTGGATCATTGTCATGTTGGAATGTCCAAGTACGTCCCATGCGTAGCTTCCGGGATGATGAGTGCATAAAGGTATTAAGAACTGGGGTATGTAAACTTATGAGCACAACTGTAATTGGAGTATCATCATATGAGGGGCACACAAACTCTGTTCACTAATTCCTTCCTTCTACATTCGCTTTAAGGGACACCATACTCGTTGTCACTCCAAAGCAGCATTTTATTACAATTATTGCACTATTATTTTAAAATTTAAAGGGCTTCTGTCATAGTACACCCTGAAAGAGACACCAGTCGGGATTGATCTGCAGATAGTGTTTTCTTCCGGGTGTACTTTGGCAAATTACAAGCAGGCACAAAAAGGGAATCGGCAGCCAGTGAGTAACCTTCCGTTGAATACTAAATGGAACAACGCAGATTTCACCCGCACTCAGGGCCAGGGAGGAAGATGTGAACGCTGCCTAGCTCTGTCAATCGAGTCTAGGAGGACATGGACAGAGGTGGGAAAACAGAGCCTCTAGGAGCAGGAGCAATGCCCCCCCCCCTTCTCCCAGAGGCTAATTTGCATATCATAAAAGTTTTTTTTCTGCAGTAATGGGGGCATGTATTAAAACATAACTAGACTTTTTAGGTTCAGTTGACATTAGCACATCGCTAACGTCAGCCAGGTTAATACTGTTATTTCTGCTGATAGAAGCCCTTAAAAGAGGTTGGCCACTTTTTGATTACTGTAGACCAATGTGTTTGCAAGATGACTATGTGGCACTTACTATTACTAATATGGTTTTTGCAGAAATTTGGCATCATTTTTTATATTTCACCCCCCCCCCCTTGTATGCCAAGTCTTTTCTGTTGTCCAAAGTGAGGTCCTGTCCATAAAATGGCTGCTTATGGATGGTCATGTGATCAAGCAAATGACCTCCATGTGATGCCTCCTCCATTCAAATATACTGAGGCAGAGTGATGTGTCTGGTTGCATGACCCTCCAACATCTTATAGACAGACAGCACAGAATGTTTACCTAACAAGGGGGCACGGCTAATGAAATATAGCAACTGGCACACAACTTCTCCAAAGGCTATGTTAGTAAGTATAATATAGTCATCTTACATATCGATTGGTAACAAGTAGCCAGAAAGTGGCCAACCGCTTTAATTATTATTAAATATTGCACAATTAGCACTTCTTATTCTAATACATCAAAAAAAGCTACAAGGGTGGATTAATCAATGGTTTTGTACTACAAAAGTGGAACAAAAAAGTCCATATTATGGTTTAAAAAAAAATGTATGGTGCAAAGTAAGGGTGCAGTGGGCATGGCATAGTGAGAGGGGGAATAGCATATGTCCCAGAAGCAGCACATGGACAGATAGAAGATGTGCGAATCTTACAACCACTTTTGATACAGTACATTTGGCACATTTTATTCCAGTGGACTCTTTACTAAGACTCGTATATTAACCCGTAGAGAGCCTCGCCATACATGTACGGTGCTGGTGGACTTGACTTAAGGACCAGCGCTGTACATGTACAGCAGGCTGATCGGGCGGGTAAAGGAGCTGCGCCCATTCAGCGGCACGGACATGGCAGTCACTGACAGCTGGGCCCCTGCTGCATACGCCAGCATCGGTGAAAAGCCTTTATTAACCCTTTGTATGCTGCGGTCAAAGCTGACCATGGCACGCAGAGGGTTCGCGGAGGGTCCGCTTCCTCATCTGGTCCCCGCACTGCAGTAGCGGGGACCTGATGGCAGAGAAGGAAAGCCCGTGAGATCCAGCCCCTTAGGCTGGGTCTCACAGGCAGGCTGTCAGCATAAAAGCTGACAGCCAAAGCAGTACAATACAGGTTGTATTGTAATGCATTGCAGAGGGGATCAGACCCCAGAAGTTCAGGTCCCAGAGTGGGCCAAAAAAAAAAAGTGGTTTTCATAGTAAAAATAAAGTTTCTTAGTAAAAAAAAAATATGTCCCCAAAATAAAACATAAAATTGAAAAAAAAAATTAAAAATAAAGAAAACCAGACATATTGGGTATTGCCGTGTCTGTAACTAATAAAAATTAGCCCCTACATAAAACAATTGGGCGAAAAATAAAAAATATATGGCTCTCAGAATATGGAGACACTAAAACATGATTTTTCTTGTTTCAAAAATGCTTTTATTGTGTTAAAAGTGAAAAAATAAAAAGTAGACATATCAGGGGCGTTGCTAGGGTCTCAAAAGATCCGGGGCACAAGCCCCAATAAATATGCCCCCCCCCCCCCCCCCCGCACTATGCTGTACTTGCTATACAGCGGCACTTACCTGTCACATCCAGGGCCTTCAGGGGACGTCTCCTCTCTGTCATCATCTTCTCCATTCGGTCTGGACAACTTCTCTCAGCCGCCTCGTCTCTGCAGAGTGTGACACACAGACATCTTAGCTTCCTCACTTTCTATCATTATCCCCCAACTGGAGTCCCCACAGTGTTATCCTGCTGCTTGCTATGCCAAAACCTCAACCCCCCCCCCCCCCGTATACCCCCAAATACTATCCTAAAGAAACATTACTGCCCCCCATAGTAATTGTACTCCTCATAGTCCCACCAATAGTAATTCCCTTCTAGAATGCCCTTATTAGTAACACTGCCCCAACCGTGATAATGCTCCTCAATAGGGATGAGCGAACTCGAACTGTATAGTTCGGGTTCGTACCGAATTTTGGGGTGTCCGTGACACGGACCCGAACCCGGACATTTTCGTAAAAGTCCGGGTTCGGGTTCGGTGTTCGTCGCTTTCTTGGCGCTTTTGTGACGCTTTCTTGGCGCTTTTTGAAAGGCTGCAAAGCAGCCAATCAACAAGCGTCATACTACTTGCCCCAAGAGGCCATCACAGCCATGCCTACTATTGGCATGGCTGTGATTGGCCAGAGCACCATGTGACCCAGCCTCTATTTAAGCTGGAGTCACATAGCGCCGCCCGTCACTCTGCTCTGATTAGCGTAGGGAGAGGTTGCGGCTGCGACAGTAGGGCGAGATTAGGCAGATTAACTCCTCCAAAGGACTTGATTAACTGATCGATCTGCAGCTGTGGATCATTGAGCTGCTGATCCTCAATTGCTCACTGTTTTTAGGCTGCCCAGACCGTTTGTCAGTCACATTTTTCTGGGGTGATCGGCGGCCATTTTGTGTCTTGTGGTGCGCCAGCACAAGCTGCGACCAAGTGCATTTAACCCTCAATGGTGTGGTTGTTTTTTGGCTAAAGCCTACATCAGGGTGAAGCTGTCACACCAAGTGCATTTAACCAGCAATAGTCTGTTCATTTTTTGGCCATATACAAAATCAGGGGCAAGCTGCGCCTGTCACCAAGTGCATTTAACCCTCAATGGTGTGGTTGTTTTTTGGCTAAAGCCTACATCAGGGTGAAGCTGTCACACCAAGTGCATTTAACCAGCAATAGTCTGTTCATTTTTTGGCCATATACAAAATCAGGGGCAAGCTGCGCCTGTCACCAAGTGCATTTAACCCTCAATGGTGTGGTTGTTTTTTGGCTAAAGCCTACATCAGGGTGAAGCTGTCACACCAAGTGCATTTAACCAGCAATAGTCTGTTCATTTTTTGGCCATATACAAAATCAGGGGCAAGCTGCGCCTGTCACCAAGTGCATTTAACCCTCAATGGTGTGGTTGTTTTTTGGCTAAAGCCTACATCAGGGTGAAGCTGTCACACCAAGTGCATTTAACCAGCAATAGTCTGTTCATTTTTTGGCCATATACAAAATCAGGGGCAAGCTGCGCCTGTCACCAAGTGCATTTAACCCTCAATGGTGTGGTTGTTTTCTGGCTAAAGCCTACATCAGGGTGAAGCTGTCACACCAAGTGCATTTAACCAGCAATAGTCTGTTTATTTTTTGGCCATATACTACATCAGGGGCAAGCTGCGCCCGTCACCAAGTGCATTTAACCCTCAGTAGTGTGGTTGGTCAAGCTGTGACACCAAGTGCATTTAACCAGCAATAGTCTGTTCATTTTTTGGCCATATACTACATCAGGGGCAAGCTGCGCCCGTCACCAAGTGCATTTAACCAGCAATAGTGTGGTTATTTTTTGGCCATATCCCAGTCTAATTCTGTCACTAAATCCATACCGGTCACCCAGCGCCTAAATACTAGGCCTCAAATTTATATCCCGCTAAATCTCTCGTTACCGCTGTCCTGTTGTAGCTGGGAAAGTTATTTAGTGTCCGTCAAAGCACATTTTTTGTTCTGGGTTGAAGTACAATTCCCAATTTAGCAATTTCATAATTTAGTGGTTTCTGCTATATCAGAGCTATTTGAAATCTATCCCTAAAAGGGTATATAATATTCAAGGTGCACATTGGGTCATTCAGAATAACTTCACACACACCCGCTACTGTGTATTTCCAAGTCTAATTCTGTCACTAAACCCATACCTGTCACCCAGCGCCTAAATACTAGGCCTCAAATTTATATCCTGCTAAATCTCTCGTTACCCGCTGTACTGTTGTTGCTTGGCAAGATATTTAGTGTCCGTCAAAGCACATTTTTTGTTCTGGGTTGAAGTACAATTCCCAATTTAGCAATTTCATAATTTAGTGGTTCCTGCTATATCAGAGCTATTTGAAATCTATCCCAAAAGGGTATATAATATTCAAGGTGCACATAGGGTCATTCAGAATAACTTCACACACACCCTCTACTGTGTATTTCCAAGTCTAATTCTGTCACTAAACCCATACCTGTCACCCAGCGCCTAAATACTAGGCCTCAAATTTATATCCTGCTAAATCTCTCGTTACCGCTGTACTGTTGTTGCTGGGCAAGTTATTTAGTGTCCGTCAAAGCACATTTTTTGTTCTGGGTTGAAATACAATTCCCAATTTAGCAATTTCATAATTTAGTGGTTCCTGCTATATCAGAGCTATTTGAAATCTATCCCAAAAAGGGTATATAATATTCAAGGTGCACATAGGGTCATTCAGAATAACTTCACACACACGCTTCTGTGCATTTCCAAGTCTAATTCTGTCACTAAATCCATACCGGTCACCCAGCGCCTAAATACTAGGCCTCAAATTTATATCCCGCTGAATTTGAATACAATACATTGGGCCAAATAATATATTTGTTGTTGTGGTGAACCATAACAATGAGAAAAACATCTAGTAAGGGACGCGGACGTGGACATGGTCGTGGTGGTGTTAGTGGACCCTCTGGTGCTGGGAGAGGACGTGGCCGTTCTGCCACATCCACACGTCCTAGTGTACCAACTACCTCAGGTCCCAGTAGCCGCCAGAATTTACAGCGATATATGGTGGGGCCCAATGCCGTTCTAAGGATGGTAAGGCCTGAGCAGGTACAGGCATTAGTCAATTGGGTGGCCGACAGTGGATCCAGCACGTTCACATTATCTCCCACCCAGTCTTCTGCAGAAAGCGCACAGATGGCGCCTGAAAACCAACCCCATCAGTCTGTCACATCACCCCCATGCATACCAGGGAAACTGTCTCAGCCTCAAGTTATGCAGCAGTCTCTTATGCTGTTTGAAGACTCCGCTGGCAGGGTTTCCCAAGGGCATCCACCTAGCCCTTCCCCAGCGGTGAAAGACATAGAATGCACTGACGCACAACCACTTATGTTTCCTGATGATGAGGACATGGGAATACCACCTCAGCATGTCTCTGATGATGACGAAACACAGGTGCCAACTGCTGCGTCTTTCTGCAGTGTGCAGACTGAACAGGAGGTCAGGGATCAAGACTGGGTGGAAGACGATGCAGGGGACGATGAGGTCCTAGACCCCACATGGAATGAAGGTCGTGCCACTGACTTTCACAGTTCGGAGGAAGAGGCAGTGGTGAGACCGAGCCAACAGCGTAGCAAAAGAGGGAGCAGTGGGCAAAAGCAGAACACCCGCCGCCAAGAGACTCCGCCTGCTACTGACCGCCGCCATCTGGGACCGAGCACCCCAAAGGCAGCTTCAAGGAGTTCCCTGGCATGGCACTTCTTCAAACAATGTGCTGACGACAAGACCCGAGTGGTTTGCACGCTGTGCCATCAGAGCCTGAAGCGAGGCATTAACGTTCTGAACCTGAGCACAACCTGCATGACCAGGCACCTGCATGCAAAGCATGAACTGCAGTGGAGTAAACACCTTAAAACCAAGGAAGTCACTCAGGCTCCCCCTGCTACCTCTTCTGCTGCTGCCGCCTCGGCCTATTCTGCTGCTGCCGCCTCGGCCTCTTCCTCCGCCTCTGGAGGAACGTTGGCACCTGCCGCCCAGCAAACAGGGGATGTACCACCAACACCACCACCACCACCTCCGTCACCAAGCGTCTCAACCATGTCACACGCCAGCGTTCAGCTCTCCATCTCACAAACATTTGATAGAAAGCGTAAATTCCCACCTAGCCACCCTCGATCCCTGGCCCTGAATGCCAGCATTTCTAAACTACTGGCCTATGAAATGCTGTCATTTAGGCTGGTGGACACAGACAGCTTCAAACAGCTCATGTCGCTTGCTGTCCCACAGTATGTTGTTCCCAGCCGGCACTACTTCTCCAAGAGAGCCGTGCCTTCCCTGCACAACCAAGTATCCGATAAAATCAAGTGTGCACTGCGCAACGCCATCTGTAGCAAGGTCCACCTAACCACAGATACGTGGACCAGTAAGCACGGCCAGGGACGCTATATCTCCCTAACTGCACACTGGGTAAATGTAGTGGCAGCTGGGCCCCAGGCGGAGAGCTGTTTGGCGCACGTCCTTCCGCCGCCAAGGATCGCAGGGCAACATTCTTTGCCTCCTGTTGCCACCTCCTCCTTCTCGGCTTCCTCCTCCTCTTCTTCCACCTGCTCATCCAGTCAGCCACACACCTTCACCACCAACTTCAGCACAGCCCGGGGTAAACGTCAGCAGGCCATTCTGAAACTCATATGTTTGGGGGACAGGCCCCACACCGCACAGGAGTTGTGGCGGGGTATTGAACAACAGACCGACGAGTGGTTGCTGCCGGTGAGCCTCAAGCCCGGCCTGGTGGTGTGTGATAATGGGCGAAATCTCGTTGCAGCTCTGGGACTAGCCAATTTGACGCACATCCCTTGCTTGGCGCATGTGCTGAATTTGGTGGTGCAGAAGTTCATTCACAACTACCCCGACATGTCAGAGCTGCTGCATAAAGTGCGGGCCGTCTGTTCGCGCTTCCGGCGTTCACATCCTGCTGCTGCTCGCCTGTCTGCGCTACAGCGTAACTTCGGCCTTCCCGCTCACCGCCTCATATGCGACGTGCCCACCAGGTGGAACTCCACCTTGCACATGCTGGACAGACTGTGCGAGCAGCAGCAGGCCATAGTGGAGTTTCAGCTGCAGCACGCACGGGTCAGTCGCACTACAGAACAGCACCACTTCACCACCAATGACTGGGCCTCCATGCGAGACCTGTGTGCCCTGTTGCGCTGTTTCGAGTACTCCACCAACATGGCCAGTGGCGATGACACCGTTATCAGCGTTACAATACCACTTCTATGTCTCCTTGAGAAAACACTTAGGGCGATGATGGAAGAGGAGGTGGCCCAGGAGGAGGAGGAGGAGGAGGAGGAAGAGGGGTCATTTTTAGCACTTTCAGGCCAGTCTCTTCGAAGTGACTCAGAGGGAGGTTTTTGGCAACAGCAGAGGCCAGGTACAAATGTGGCCAGCCAGGGCCCACTACTGGAGGACGAGGAGGACGAGGATGAGGAGGAGGTGGAGGAGGATGAGGATGAAGCATGGTCACAGCGGGGTGGCACCCAACGCAGCTCGGGTCCATCACTGGTGCGTGGCTGGGGGGAAAGGCAGGACGATGACGATACGCCTCCCACAGAGGACAGCTTGTCCTTACCCCTGGGCAGCCTGGCACACATGAGCGACTACATGCTGCAGTGCCTGCGCAACGACAGCAGAGTTGCCCACATTTTAACCTGTGCGGACTACTGGGTTGCCACCCTGCTGGATCCACGCTACAAAGACAATGTGCCCACCTTACTTCCTGCACTGGAGCGTGATAGGAAGATGCGCGAGTACAAGCGCACGTTGGTAGACGCGCTACTGAGAGCATTCCCAAATGTCACAGGGGAACAAGTGGAAGCCCAAGGCCAAGGCAGAGGAGGAGCAAGAGGTCGCCAAGGCAGCTGTGTCACGGCCAGCTCCTCTGAGGGCAGGGTTAGCATGGCAGAGATGTGGAAAACTTTTGTCAACACGCCACAGCTAACTGCACCACCACCTGATACGCAACGTGTTAGCAGGAGGCAACATTTCACTAACATGGTGGAACAGTACGTGTGCACACCCCTCCACGTACTGACTGATGGTTCGGCCCCATTCAACTTCTGGGTCTCTAAATTGTCCACGTGGCCAGAGCTAGCCTTTTATGCCTTGGAGGTGCTGGCCTGCCCGGCAGCCAGCGTTTTGTCTGAACGTGTATTCAGCACGGCAGGGGGCGTCATTACAGACAAACGCAGCCGCCTGTCTACAGCCAATGTGGACAAGCTGACGTTCATAAAAATGAACCAGGCATGGATCCCACAGGACCTGTCCGTCCCTTGTCCAGATTAGACATTAACTACCTCCCCATAACCATATATTATTGGACTCCAGGGCACTTCCTCATTCAATCCTATTTTTATTTTCATTTTACCATTATATTGCAAGGCTACCCAAAGTTGAATGAACCTCTCCTCTGCCTGTGTGCTAGGCCTAAATATATGCCAATGGATTGTTGCAGTGGTGGCTGACGTGAAGCCTCATTCTCTGCTATGACATGCAGACTGATTCTCTGGCTGACATGAAGCCAGATTGTCTGTTACGGGACCTCTCTCCTCTGCCTGGGTGCTGGGCCTGAATTTATGACAATGGACTGTTGCAGTGGTGGCTGACGTGAAGCCTGATTCTCTGCTATGACATGCAGACTGATTCTCTGCTGACATGAAGCCAGATCCTCTGTTACGGGACCTCTCTCCTCTGCCTGGGTGCTGGGCCTAAATTTATGAAAATGGACTGTTGCAGTGGTGGGTGACGTGAAGCCTCATTCTCTGCTATGACATGCAGACTGATTCTCTGCTGACATGAAGCCAGATTGTCTGTTACGGGACCTCTCTCCTCTGCCTGGGTGCTGGGCCTAAATATCTGACAATGGACTGTTGCATTGGTGGCTGACGTGAAGCCTGATTCTCTGCTATGATATGAAGACTGATTCTCTGCTGACATGAAGCCAGATTGTCTGTTACGGGACCTCTCTCCTCTGCCTGTGTGCTAGGCCTAAATATATGCCAATGGACTGTTGCAGTGGTGGCTGACGTGAAGCCTGATTCTCTGCTATGACATGCAGACTGATTCTCTGGTGACATGAAGCCAGATCCTCTGTTACGGGACCTCTCTCCTCTGCCTGGGTGCTGGGCCTAAATTTATGAAAATGGACTGTTGCAGTGGTGGGTGACGTGAAGCCTGATTCTCTGCTATGACATGCAGACTGATTCTCTGGTGACATGAAGCCAGATCCTCTGTTACGGGACCTCTCTCCTCTGCCTGGGTGCTGGGCCTAAATTTATGAAAATGGACTGTTGCAGTGGTGGGTGACGTGAAGCCTCATTCTCTGCTATGACATGCAGACTGATTCTCTGCTGACATGAAGCCAGATCGTCTGTTACGGGACCTCTCTCCTCTGCCTGGGTGCTGGGCCTAAATTTATGAAAATGGACTCTTACAGTGGTGGGTGACGTGAAGCCTGATTCTCTGCTATGACATGAAGACTGATTCTCTGCTGACATGAAGCCAGATCCTCTGTTACGGGACCTCTCTCCTCTGCCTGGGTGCTGGGCCTAAATATCTGACAATGGACTGTTGCATTGGTGGCTGACGTGAAGCCTGATTCTCTGCTATGATATGAAGACTGATTCTCTGCTGACATGAAGCCAGATTGTCTGTTACGGGACCTCTCTCCTCTGCCTGTGTGCTAGGCCTAAATATATGCCAATGGATTGTTGCAGTGGTGGCTGACGTGAAGCCTGATTCTCTGCTATGACATGCAGACTGATTCTCTGGTGACATGAAGCCAGATCCTCTGTTACGGGACCTCTCTCCTCTGCCTGGGTGCTGGGCCTAAATTTATGAAAATGGACTGTTGCAGTGGTGGGTGACGTGAAGCCTGATTCTCTGCTATGACATGCAGACTGATTCTCTGGTGACATGAAGCCAGATCCTCTGTTACGGGACCTCTCTCCTCTGCCTGGGTGCTGGGCCTAAATTTATGAAAATGGACTGTTGCAGTGGTGGGTGACGTGAAGCCTCATTCTCTGCTATGACATGCAGACTGATTCTCTGCTGACATGAAGCCAGATTGTCTGTTACGGGACCTCTCTCCTCTGCCTGGGTGCTGGGCCTGAATTTATGACAATGGACTGTTGCAGTGGTGGCTGACGTGAAGCCTGATTCTCTGCTATGATATGAAGACTGATTCTCTGCTGACATGAAGCCAGATTGTCTGTTACGGGACCTCTCTCCTCTGCCTGGGTGCCGGGGCCTAAATATCTGAGAATGGACTGTTCCAGTGGTGGGTAACGGGAAGCCAGATTCTCTGCTATGATATGAAGACTGATTCTCTGCTGACATGAAGCCAGATTGTCTGTTACGGGACCTCTCTCCTCTGCCTGGGTGCTGGGCCTAAATTTATGAAAATGGACTCTTACAGTGGTGGGTGACGTGAAGCCTGATTCTCTGCTATGACATGAAGACTGATTCTCTGCTGACATGAAGCCAGATTGTCTGTTACGGGACCTCTCTCCTCTGCCTGGGTGCCGGGGCCTAAATATCTGAGAATGGACTGTTCCAGTGGTGGGTGACGGGAAGCCAGATTCTCTGCTATGGAACCTCTCTCCAATTGATTTTGGTTAATTTTTATTTATTTAATTTTTATTTTAATTAATTTCCCTATCCACATTTGTTTGCAGGGGATTTACCTACATGTTGCTGCCTTTTGCAGCCCTCTAGCCCTTTCCTGGGCTGTTTTACAGCCGTTTTAGTGCCGAAAAGTTCGGGTCCCCATTGACTTCAATGGGGTTCGGGTTCGGGACGAAGTTCGGATCGGGTTCGGATCCCGAACCCGAACATTTCCGGGATGTTCGGCCGAACTTCTCGAACCCGAACATCCAGGTGTTCGCTCAACTCTACTCCTCAACAATGCCCTCCCATATTAATAATACCCTCACAGAGTCCCTAGTAGAAATAAGGCCCCCTATTGTTCCCCCAGTGGTAATAAAGCTCCCTACAGACCCCTCAGTAGTAATAAGGCCCCCATAGTGCGCTTAGTAGAAATAAGGCGGATCTATAAGACCCTCCTATAGAGCCCCCAGTAGTAATAAGACCGCCTATAATGTCCCCTGGATTTGCAGTGCCCCCTGTAGTTATAATCCTCCCTCCACCATACAGTCCCATGTAAATAACATCACCTCCTCCCCAGCCGCCTCCAACGCACAATCCCATGTAAACATCACCCCCTAAGGCTACTTTCACACTTGCGTTCGTGCGGATCTGTCCTGTACTTGTACAGGACGGATCAGCACCGATATAATACAAACGAATGCATCCGTTCAGGACCGACTCGTTTGTATTAGATTATAATTTCTAAGTCTCACTACGGATCCGTCCTGACTTACATTAAAAGTCAATGGGGGACAGAACCGTTTACAATTGCACCATTTTGTGTCAATGCAAAGGGATCCGTCCCTATTGACTTACATTGTTAGGCTACTTTCACACTAGCGTTCGGGTGTCCGCTTGTGAGTTCCGTTTGAAGGCTCTCACAAGCGGCCCCGAACGGATCCGTACTGCCCTAATGCATTCTGAGTGGACGCGGATCCGCTCAGAATGCATCAGTCTGGCAGCGTTCAGCCTCCGCTCCGCTCAGCAGGCGGACACCTGAACGCTGCTTGCAGCGTTCGGGTGTCCACCTGGCCGTGCAGAGGCAAACGGATCCGTCCAGACTTACAATGTAAGTCAATGGGGACGGATCCATTTGAAGATGACACTATATGGCTCAATCTTCAAACGGATCCGTCCCCCATTGACTTTCAATGTAAAAGTCTGGACGGATCCGTCTGAGGCTACTTTCACACTTAGAATTTTTTTTACAATATAATGCAGACGGATCCGCTCTGAACGCTAGTGTGAAAGTAGCCTAAGTCAGGACGGATGCGTTTGGCTCCGCAAGGCCATGCGGACACACAAAACGCTGCTTGCAGCATTTTGGGGTCCGCCTCCAAAATGGAACGGGGAACCGCACAGAGCCGAACGAATGCATTCTGAATGGATCAGCATCCATTCAGAATGCATTGGGGTTAAACTGATGCATTTGGGGCTGCTTGTGAGAGACCTGAAACGGATCTCACAAGCGGATCACCAAACGCAAGTGTGAACGTAGCTTAAAGGGCTTCTGTCAGCCCACTAAACCGTTTTTATTTTTTTGGGTTAATATTAATCCCCACACTGCAAGCTCCCTGTACATATGCTAAATATTCATTTTTGTTCAGTAGATTTTGTTAAAAATCAAGTTTTATAATATGTAAATTACCTTGCTACCAGCAAGTAGGGCGGCTACTTGCTGGTAGCAGCCGCATCCTCCTCTCATCATGACGCCCCCTCCGCCGTTTGAATGACAGGGCCAGGGAACGGGTTCGTTCTCTGCTGGCCCTGTTTGAATTCAAAATATCGCGTCTGCGCCGTACCTGTCTTTAATCGGTGCAGGCGCACTGAGAGGCGGCCTCTCTCCCGGCCGCTCCATCCTCAATGCGCCTGCGCCGGGTGTAGATGTGACGTCATCAGCGCAGGCGCATTGAGGATGGAACGGCCGACAGAGCTCTGTCGGCCGCCTCTCAGTGCGCCTGCACCGATGACGTCACATCTACACCCGGCGCAGGCGCATCGAGGATGGAGCGGCCGGGAGAGCGGCCGCCTCTCAGTGCGCCTGCACCGATGACGTCACATCTACACCCGGCGCAGGCGCATTGAGGATGGAGCGGCCGGGAGAGCGGCCGCCTCTCAGTGCGCCTGCACCGATTAAAGACAGGTACGGCGCAGGCGCGATATTTTGAATTCAAACAGGGCCAGCTGAGAACGAACCCGTTCCCTGGCCCTGTCAATCAAACGGCGGAGGGGGCGTCATGATGAGAGGAGGATGCGGCTGCTACCAGCAAGTAGCCGCCCTACTTGCTGGTAGCAAGGTAATTTACATATTTTTAACAAACTCTACTGAACAAAAATGAATATTTAGCATATGTACAGGGAGCTTGCAGTGTAGGGATTAATATTAACCAAAAAAAAACAAAAAACGGTTTAGTGGGCTGACAGAAGCCCTTTAAACCTAAACATTAAGTCCCATGTACATAAACATCATTCCCCCCCACCATCCACTTTCAACATACAGTCCCATGTAAATAACATCACTCCCTCCCCCAGCCACCTCAAGCACACAGTTCCATGTCAATAACATCCCTCCCTTCAGCCCTAAAATACATCCCAGTTAAATAACTACAACTCCCAGCATTGCTCTGCCTCTCCCTTCACTTACCTCTCCTGTACAGACATCAGCATTAGGCTTCTTCTCCTCTTCACTCCGTCCAATCCTGCACTGGTCACATGATGGTGACATCATCCAGGTCATCCTATCACAGCCTGTTTTGCTGATCCCATGACCTGTGATGTCACCAAAGGTCCTTCGCCTCTTCCCAGTGTAAGATTCAATTGTATTTGCCGTTCTGTGTACGGCAATACAGTTGTACCTAGCAGGCAGGCAGGACATTCGGGGCATGGGACAAAACATCCGGGGCCCAGGCCCCGAATGTTTTAACCTAGCGACGCCCCCGAGACATATTAGGTATTTCCATTTCCATAACAACTAGTTTTATTAAAATATCACATGACTTAACCCCTCAGGTGAACAATGTAAAAAAAAAAATATAAAAAAAAAACAGTGTAAAAAATAAAAAATTGGCACCTTACATCAGTGTTTCCCAACCAGTGTGTCTCCAGCTGTTGCAAAACTACAACTCCCAGCATGCCCGGACAGCATTTGGCTGTGCGGGCATGCTGGGAGTTGTAGTTTTGCAACAGCTGGAGGCACACTGGTTGGGAAACACTGCCTTACATCATAGTGTAATACCAAGCGATTAAAAAGTAATAGGTATCCTGGGTCTCGCCAGCCCAAAAATTGTGGGTCGATATAGAAACAGATTGCTCGGAGGTAAGCCTGTTCTCTATGTTATGGAGGACAAACACCTATAACCAAAACTTGAGAAAGGTCAATAATCCTTTAACAAAATTTTCCCTCAAAAGATGGCATGCACTTAACAAAACACTTAATTTTCTTCCTAATATAAGCCCAGATACACCACTCATAGGTCTCGTCCCCAATGCTTGGCAAATTTGGCATAAGATCCTCGCCAATAATAAATTACTGGGTGAGACTCCTTTTAAAAACATTTATGAAAATGGAAAAATTCTGCCCCTAAATAAGTTGAAACTTATCTATAGTCAGGTTAACATCCCTACTGCCCAATACCAAAAACTTTCAGTTCTTCTAGATAAAGTTTACCCTGACCATGTTAAATCAACTAAAGACACTGTAGTCTCATCTCTCCTACGTAGTCGTTCCTCCAAAGATCATCTGATCTCCATATGTTATAAATTAATAACAAGTTCATCTAAACCCTTAACTTACTTGGACCCATGGAGTAAGGACTTGAATTCCCCACTTAATGCGACACAAACTAACCACATACTGAAATATGCACACTCAATCTCGAAATGCTATTTGTATCAAGAGATGCAATACAAATTGACATCACGGTGGTATAAAACACCTGCTTTATTACATAGAATAAACCCAGAAATCCCTGAGCATTGTTGGAGATGTGGAGGAGAGATAGGGACATACCCTCATATTTGGTATAAATGCCCTCTAATTGTCCCCTTTTGGGAAAAGATTAACAAAGTTGTTAATGAGGTCTTTAAAACTAATACGAAATTTTCTCTGCATCTGATTTTGTTTAATTGGTTTGATGTGTGTCATGTGGAAATCAAGTCGGAGTTATGTATTCTTTTCCTCAATGCGGCCAAGATACTAATACCAAGGAAGTGGTTGCAGAAAGAACCTCCAATGCTGAAAGATTGGTATCTGGAGGTCAAGAAAGTACAGAGTTTTGAAAAATTGAGGTGGACTTTAGCCCATAATGTGCAAAGATTTGAAGAAACATGGGAAAAATGGACTACATACCTGACACCAGAAAAGACAAATATGTTCTTAGAGGACTGTGTTTAATTGTTTATTTGTGTTTATTTCGAGACTAAACAGACTATTCTCTGTTTCTATACTCCTTAGAGGTCTGTTCATAGATCATTCTCTAAAAGGTTTACTAATTTGCTAATTTGACTGGTAACCATTATCTTCTCCTTTACCTGTTTTTCCTTGACTTATCCTTCCCTCCTCTCTCCCTCCTTCCCTACTCTTTCCTTGTTAGTCTCCTTCTGTTTTGTTGATCATGTATCAATAATGTTACATTTACACTGGAAAAAAAAAATTTCATTCCCTTTTTATTTATTTTCTGGATATATATATGGATATATATGTATATTATTTGTCAGATATTTAGAGAAATCTTCATAATTATTCATTTGGAGTGATGTAACTCCAAAATGTATATCCTTAAAATACCTTTAAAAATAAAATATTTACACATAAAAAAAAAAAAAAAAAGTAATAGGTATCCCAAAATAGTACCCATTAAACAGTCATCTCATTTTGCAAAAAATGAGACCCTACCTAAGACAAGCACCGAAAAAAGTAAAAAAAACTATGGCTCTCAGAATATGAAGACACTAAAACGTGATTTATTTTGTTTCAAAAATGCCTTTATTGTGTGAAACGTAAATAAATTTTAAAAAAGTATACATATTAGGTATCACCACATCCTTAATAACCTGCTGTATAAAAATATCACATGATATAACCCCTCAGGTGGACAATCATAGAAAATCTATGAAAACTGTGTAAAAAAAGCCATTTTTTCTCACCTTACATCACAAAAAGTGTAATACCAAGCTATCGAAAAGTCATATGCACCCTAAATTAGTACCAATTAAACAGTCATCTGATCCCCAAAAAATAAGCCCCTACATAAGACAGTCGTCCCAAAAAATAAAAAGAACTATGGCTCTCAGAATATGGAGATACTAAAAAATTTTTTTTTTTTTCAAAAATGCTTTATTATTTAAAACTGAAACAATCAAAAAGTAGTCATGTTTGCTATTTTCGCGTCCGTAACAACCTGCTCTATAAAAATAACACATGATCTAACCTGTCAGATGAACATTGTAAATAACAAAAACTAAAAACGGTGCCAAAACAGCTATTTTTAGCTACCTTGCCTCACAAAAAGTGTAATATAGAGCAACTAAAAATCATATGTACCTTAAAATAGTACCAACAAAACTGCCACCTTATCCCATAGTTTCCAAAATGGGGTCACTTTTTGGGAGTTTCTACTCTAGGGGTGCATCAGGGGTTCTTCAAATGTGACATGGCAACTTAAAATTATCCCAGTGAAATCTGCCCTCCAAAAACCACATGGCGCTCCATTCCTTCTGCGCCCTGCCGTGTGCCCATACAGCAGTTTTCGATCACAAACTTTTTTTTTTTTTTGAAGATCCATTGTAGCAATGCCTAAAGCGGACAAGAATAGAACATGTTCTATTTTTTTTTGTGGGGCTACGGAACCAACATACTAATGCGGACAGCACACAGCATCCTATCCGCAAAAAAAACGGAATGGACACGGAAACAAACAACGTTCGTGTGCATGTAGCCTTAGGGCTTGTTCACACAACCATGTGAAGCCCATGCTGTGGACCGCAAATTGAGGTCTGCAATGCAAGGGCACCGACCGCAGCCCAGCCGCATGGGGGTTATGGAACCCATTCACTTGAATGGGTCCGTGATCCGTCCGTTCCGCAAAAAGATAGAGCATGTTCTATATTTTTGCGGTGCAGAGGCATGGAATGGAAGCCCAGGAGGCACTCTGTAGTGCTTCCGTAGTGTTCCGTTCCGTGCTTCCGTTCCACATCTCCGGATTTGCGGACCCATTGAAGTGAATGGGTCCGCATTCGTGATGCGTAATGCACATGGAACGGTGCCCGTGTATTGCAGATCTGCCGGCGTGATGACGTGATCTTGCGCCGCTCAAGATTTTGTGCCAGATCTTCAAGCAAGATGGCGGCGGCCAGCCCGTCGCGAGCAAATGGATGCAGTAAGTTTGATAGAATTTTTTTTAAATGTTAATTTTCACACTGTTTTTACACTCAGATGCGGTGATCATGTATCAAAGTGGCATCAGAGGTGTGCAATGACGGGGGCGGCGTTATGGCAGTCCCTGTCAATGCACCCACTACTTACAAAAAAATTATTAATCCAACTTTTGAAAAATTCGCTCATCTCTAATTATTATATATTTTTTATATTTAGTATTTTTTCAAGTTAAACAAATATATTTTCAGCAGTCCCTTAGTGTAGATTGAGAGTTTGAAACATAAGCAGAACACACTTAGAGGACATACACAAAAAAAACTAAGTTATCTGTACTTACTGTGAAAATCAATAGAGCAATGCACTGTAAATGCCAGGAAAAGCTGACAGGGGAGGATTAAATGAGCCAACAAAATGGACTGGGGTAGTTGTAATAGAATACAAATGAAGCATGTTTACTGTTGAGTCTCAGCTCGGCTAAGAACTGCAATACATCAAGTGGACCAAACCATGTCCAGATCTTCCTTTCAACCAGTTTGAAAAGCAATTCCAATGCAATGACTCACAATTAGAGATGAGCCAATCAAAGTTGACGAAGTGGAATTCGATCCGAATTGCAGGAAAAATTTGATTCGCATGAAAGACGAATTTCCTCACGCTTCGTGGTAACGAATCCCATTTTTCCTAAATGGCTGCTGCACGTGTAAGGACATGGAGCAAAGAACTCTGGGAGCGAGGGATCACCCACAATGTCATGCATGCAGCCAATCAGCAGCCAGCCAGCCCTGTGATGTCACAGCCCTATAAATAGCCTCAGCCATCTTGGATTCAGCCATTTTCCAGTGTACTTAGTACAGGGAGAGACGTTAGCAGGCGCTAGGGACAGTGCTAGGAAAGACTTTAGTGTGCTGAAAAAAACGATTTACAAGTTCAGGCAAAGATTATTCAAGGTGTAGGGAAAGGATAGGGAGGCATCCTCTACACTATAAAAGAAGGGTGGAATAGGAGAGGTTACAGCCTGGGTAATAGGATTGATTCTATTACACCTTGCCGCACTGACTGGGGATCCAAATTGCAGTTATGCTGCTGCTTTTAGGTTGTTCGCACTATATGATAACAAGCCTTGCTTGTGATTGGGGTGCAAGTGCTGTGTAATACAGTCAATTACAGGGTGTATTAATAGGAAATATACATACGTCCTATTAGCCGTTGTGCAGTGAATTTTGATTGTTATATTTTCTTTTGGGGGTTTATTAATAGTAAAAAGAATACATCTTAATTGCCAATCTGCGGTGAAGTTACATTGTGCTATAGTTATTTACGGGGTGTATTAATAGGAAATTTACCTCCGTCATAGTAGCCGTTCTGCGGTGAATTTTGATTGTTTTTTTTGGGGGGGTGTATTAATAGGAAAAAAAAAAGATTAAATATGTCATAATTGCCATTCAGTGGTGAAGTTACATTGTACTGCAGCCATTTACAGGGTGTATTAATAGGAAATATACGTGCTTCCTATTAGCCATTCTGCAGTGAATTTTGATTGCTATACTTTTTTGGGGGGTTTATTAATAGTAAAAAGAATATGTCTTAATTGATATTCTTCAGTGAAGTTACATTGTACTACAATTATTTACAGGGTGTATTAATATGAAATATACCATCTGCTGCCACATCACTACTCTGTGGTCTCCTCATGCTGCTGCCATCTCACCACTCTGTGGTCTCCTCATGCTGCTGCCACATCACTAGTGTTGATCACGAATATTCGTTATTGCGAATATTCTAGATTTTTTTTTCATCAGTAACCTCCCTTCTTGCTTGTGGGCCAATGAGAAGGCAATATCTTTGTCAGAGCTTAGCAACATCCCTAGCAACCAATAGGAAAGTTGCCTACCCCTTTACTATATAGGAAACTCCCCAGCAGCCATTTTCTGCAGTGTTTTTGTAGTTCTGAGAGAGAGAGAGCAGTGTCATTACTGTGCTCTGTGCTTTCCTCTGGACCCTATTCCTTATCCAATTACATTAGATAGTTAGTTAGTTCCTATATATATATATATATATATATATATATATATATATATGTGTTACAGATAGTTAGTGAGAGATAGTCAGTGTAGGTTAGATATATATTGTGTAGCTTGTTCCAGTGCAGGGTGTTAGGTAGTGTGAAAGGAATTACTGTTTCTCTGCTGTCGATACATACATGCTACAGACATAGTGCTGTGATGTCGCAACAATACTTAGTGCACCAATCAGTTATCTACTCAGACCTGATAATAAGTTTCATGTATAAAACTGTTCAATCGTCTTGGGCCTTCTTTGTTGCACCTTCCTCTTTATGATGCGCCAAATGTTCTCTATAGGTGAAAGATCTGGACTGCAGACTGGCCATTTCAGTACCCGGATCCTTCTCCTACGCAGCCATGATGTTGTGATTGATGCAGAATGTGGTCTGGCATTATCTTGTTGAAAAATGCAGGGTCTTCCCTGAAAGAGATGATGTCTGGATGGGAGCATATGTTGTTCTAGAACCTGAATATATTTTTCTGCATTGATGGTGCCTTTCCAGACATGCAAGCTGCCCATGCCACACGGACTCATGCCACCCCATACCATCAGAGATGCAGGCTTCTGAACTGAGCGTTGATAACAACTTGGGTTGTCCTTGTCCTCTTTGGTCCGGATGACATGGCGTCCCAGATTTCCAAAAAGAACTTCGAATCGTGACTCGTCTGACCACAGAACAGTCTTCCATTTTGCCACACTCCATTTTAAATGATCCCTGGCCCAGTGAAAACGCCTGAGCTTGTGGATCTTGCTTAGAAATGGCTTCTTCTTTGCACTGTAGAGTTTCAGCTGGCAACGGCGGATGGCACAGTGGATTGTGTTCACTGACAATGGTTTCTGGAAGTATTCCTGAGCCCATTCTGTGATTTCCTTTACAGTAGCATTCCTGTTTGTGGTGCAGTGTCGTTTAAGGGCCCGGAGATCACGGGCATCCAGTATGGTTTTATGGCCTTGACCCTTACGCACAGAGATTGTTCCAGATTCTCCGAATCTTCGGATGATGTTATGCACAGTTGATGATGATAGATGCAAAGTCTTTGCAATTTTTCGCTGGGTAACACCTTTCTGATATTGCTCCACTATCTTTCTGCCCAACATTGCGGGAATTGGTGATCCTCTACCCATCTTGGCTTCTGAGAGACACTGCCACTCTGAGAAGCTCTTTTTATACCCAATCATGTTGCCAATTGACCTAATTAGTGTTAATTGGTCTTCCAGCTCTTCGTTATGCTCAAATTTACTTTTTCCAGCCTCTTATTGCTACTTGTCCCAACTTTTTGGGATTTGTTGACACCGTGAAAATTTAAATCAACGTATTGTTCCTTTAAAATGATACATTTACTCGGATTAAATGTTTGATCTGTCATCTACGTTCTATTACAAATAAAATATTGACATTTGCCATCTCCACATCATTGCATTCAGTTTTTATTCACAATTAGTTTAGTGTCCCAACTTTTTGGGAATCCGGTTTGTATATATATATATATATATATATATATATATTTAGCACTAGTCTTTTGCTGCCCCTATTCCAATGCTGCCCGCTCCTCCTTAGCCTCTACTTCTGGGTTCTGTCCCGATGCTATTTGTGAAAAAATGGCAGAATTATATACATTTTCATTAAATATACATAGTGACATGGAAAAAAAAAAAAAAAAAATACTAAAAACATGATTTAAACAATATATAATTTTCTGATGACAAATTGCATTTAATGTCAAAGTTACAGCAACATACGACTATGGTGATGGGTAAACAGATGGTGGCTGGTGGTAACTAACAGCCTGATTACTACACTGGTGAATTTTTTTTTATTATATGAATTAAGAAAAAACTGTCCAAAATGATCCCTATTTGGTAGCAGATGCATTTTTCTTTGTCTTCTGAACTGTAAAATTTCAAGCAATTCAAGCGGGAAGAATCAGAATAATTGGAAATCACAGTTTTTGAAATATTTGCAACACATTTGATTTCTTTAGAATCGATTCGCTCATCTGTAATTATACTCCATGAATTGTAAAAACCCTATCTCCAGTGGCACATTAGATGGCCAACTACTCATAACAGGGCTTACCTAGAGATGCCTCCCATAGTGCCTCCTACAAAAGCCTCCCCAGCCCCAATATTGAGCAGAACTGTAATTTGCTTGTATGCTGTGCCTGTGCTGGTCTTATGTGACATAGAAGTACATTTACCATAATCATACATGATTTTCTCCTTTAAAAATATTTTTGTTATTATAATAATGCGCTTGGGATACTGACAACATAATAGTTAGATACATATATACAAAATTGTACATCACCTCTCGTGACCAAGTTCTTAAGACTGTCTTAAGTAGACTTCTTCAACAAAGCCTTCACAGTTACAGATTGTTAGGGCCAGAATGGTGAAAGCAAATGCGATGAATCATAAATGACTAGGCTTATTCATCAAAATATCCTCCAGGGCTGTCAAACAGACTCATAGCTCAATAAGAGTTATTTACTATTGTACAAATGTGCAAGTTATCTAAAATGTATGGTGACTAATCATGCATCTCCACCTCCTGCCGATCTTGCATTTTTAATGTGAAACTGCAATGGGATAGAAAAGTGTCCCTAAAATCCTCTCGGCACAATGAAAGCAAAGAAAATTGTAGTCATGTGTCATCGATGAGTCTCATGGCAATAAAAAGACCAACTGTTAGAAAATAGAGAGATAAGAGATTTTTACTGTCATAAATTTACGCCAATGAATAGCCATAGTCAACCACTGCCTGGATATGTGAAAGTTTTACCGGTCTGTCCTTTCACAAAATTTCCTTGCCCAGTAGAAATGGCTTTGCACCGGACAAATGTGAGTGAACATGTACTTCTGGGCACAACTTCCAATGCTACGTAATGTCATCCAGTGTTGGACTTGCCCACCAGAGAACCTGAGGGCCCCAAAGATCCAGGACCAAAAAAAACCTTTGAGCTGTCTTTTGAGCCAATAACTCTTTCGATTCAACCCTATTAAACTTTATTGATGATTGAGGGTTGGGCCTCACAAATAATTTCCCCTGGTAGGCCCAAATAACAACAGTCTGACACTGATGTCACCTATCTAAAGATGACATTTAGCCCAAGACTAATATGAGAAAAGCTTTAGCAATTGTCATACATATGCAGAAACCCATGAGAGGTTAGGAGTGGTTGTTGCTCATCATGTTAGTACTGTAGTTGTACTCACAATTCACAGTGTCAATCTCCACCCTGGCTCTCCCAGCAGTGATAGGAGTGTGCCCCCTTTCTTACTTCGGAGCACACCCTGGACCTTCTGGGGCTCCTACCTGGTGTTAGGTGGGGTGACGTTGGTTTAGGTAGATGATTACAAGGCAGAAAATCAGGTGTAGGGGCCGGAGGATGTGTCATGTGAATGCACTAAGGCTAAATTCACATGGATTTTTTGGGATGAGGATTTGAAGCAGACCTGCCTACAAGATTTTCAGCCAAAGTCAGAAATGGATTGGAAAGGAATAAGAAATATAAAGGAAGGATTTATACTTCTCCTTCCTGCTGGATCCACTTCTGGCTTTGGCTGAAAATCGGCTGCATTACAGGTTCTCACAACTTTCCCATCATCTAAGTGTCCAGGCCTCGTATTTACTGCTTATGTCAACGTTCCAGTCTCCATTCCCTGCATCTTGATTACCTGTTTGTTTGCTGTGACTATTCACCAATGTATCCAGCTGTTCTTTGATTAGTCCCTGATTAAGGGAAATACAGACCCTCCTCTATTGTTCACACCTAGAATTGTAAATGTCAGGCCTCATGCACACTACCGTATGTATTTGGCGGTCGGCAAAAAATGGATCTGCAAAAAATATGGATGACGTCCGTGTGCATTTCGTATTTTTCATAATGGAATAGCTGGCCCCTGATAGAACAAAACTATCCTTGTTCATAATGCGGAAAATAATAGGTCATGTTCTATTTTTTTGTGGAACAGAAATTCGGACATAGAGAAACGGAATACACATGGAGTAACTTCCGTTTTTTTTGCAGGCCCATTAAAATGAATAGTTCCGTATATGGTCAGCAAAAAAAAGATGGAACGGACACGGAAAGAATATGCGTTAGTGCGCATGAGCCCTAAAGGCTTTAGTTCTTCTGAGACATTGGTCTTCATGCAAAATGCAAACTTCCTAAGTGCACAAAATCAAATTATACCAAAATTATAACTAATGAAATATTCACTTCAAACAATGTTTCTGCTTCGCACAACTATTAACCCTATATTCCTGCACTGACTAAAACACCCTAAAACCTCTGCACCCAGCAAGGAACTTCTTATCTCTCCCTCCATCTGACCTCCTGCTCAGATCTGTTCCTTAACATAAAACATTCCTCTCTAGAAGGAATTTTGAGAATGATAGAGACAGGAAAAGATGGGAATTTAAATGAGCCACTGTTTAAAAAAATTCCAACCTCCCTCAGTTCCAATCCCAACCCTTAGGATTAGATACACAGCTCATCAGACAGTATCACACATGGTAGGATTAGATACATAGCTCAGCAGACAGTATCACACATGATAGAATTAGATACATGGCTCAGCAGACAGTATCCCACAGGATATGAGTAGATACCCAGCTCAGCAGACAGTATCACACATGATAGGGTTCGATACATAGCTCAGCAGATAGTATCACACATGATAGGATTAGATACCCAGCTCATCAGACAGTATCACACATGATATGATTACCACGGCTCATCCATTAAAGTGGCATGTGCTTTATTCACCAAAGATATGACTAATGTTGCATCTTTGCTGAATAAAGCATATGTCACTTTAATGGATGTGCCGCGGTATTCTTATTCTTATTGATGCATGGGTGGTAGGATCACCGCCCCAACCGCTGGCACAGAAGTCTGCACATAAGTCTTTATTTTACATGATATCATTAGATCCACAGCTCAGCAGACAGTATAACACATGATATTATTAGATCCACAGCTCAGCAGACAGTATCACACAGGATAGGATTAGATACACAGCTCAGCAGACAGTATCACACAGGATAGGATTAGATACACAGCTCAGCAGGCAGTATCACACATGATATTATTAGATGCACAGCTCAGCAGACAGTATAACACATGATATTATTAGATGCACAGCTCAGCAGACAGTATCACACAGGATAGGATTAGATGCACAGCTCAGCAGACAGTATCACACAGGATAGGATTAGATGCACAGCTCAGCAGACAGTATCACACAGGATAGGATTAGATGCACAGCTCAGCAGACAGTATAACACATGATATTATTAGATACACAGCTCAGCAGGCAGTATCACACAGGATAGGATTAGATACACAGCTCAGCAGACAGTATCACACAGGATAGGATTAGATGCACAGCTCAGCAGACAGTATCATACAGGATAGGATTAGATACATAGCTCAGCAGACAGTATCACACAGGATAGGATTAGATGCACAGCTCAGCAGACAGTATAACACATGATAGGATTAGATGCACAGCTCAGCAGACAGTATAACACATGATAGGATTAGATGCACAGCTCAGCAGACAGTATAACACATGATATTATTAGATACACAGCTCAGCAGGCAGTATCACACATGATATTATTAGATGCACAGCTCAGCAGACAGTATCACACAGGATAGGATTAGATACACAGCTCAGCAGACAGTATCACACAGGATAGGATTAGATGCACAGCTCAGCAGATAGTATCACACAGGATGTATGACAGCGGAGCGAGGCGCAGACGTAGCGCAGTGGAAATTGACTGGAAGGGGGAAGTGTCCAGGCAGGTTAGGGTTAATATGGATTAGGAAAGGGGGAGTGTTTCTGGGGAGGGTCTGTGGGGGTGGCAGGGAATTCGCGCGCAGTATATTAGGCTAGGGATAGGGGCGGGAACGGCACCAGTGTCCGTTGCGCTCAGGCGAGTTGGGATAGTGCAGTGTTATGGCGTCTCTGGATGATTTAATGGCGGCGGTGCGGGCAGCGGCCGAACAGCATGGTTCGGCTTGGCTGGTAAGTAGTTTGCAGGCCGCAGCGGGGGCTCCTAGCGTGCCTCCGGTTGCGGCAGGGGGAAGGTTGAGGGCTAGGAGGTCGGTGCCGCCTGCGCGTCTGAGCCCGGAGGCGACCCCTCGGGCCCGGCGGCGTTTGAGGAGCCCTTCAGGGGACCCTCCGCTGCGATCGGCTGGGGTGGCGAGTGTTCCTGCCAGCCGGCGCAGTGGGAGGACTTCGGCGCAGCGTGGTGCGCTTGCTGTGGAGGCGAGGGTTAGTGCCCAGCGGGTGTCCCGGTCCCGGCGGGGGGGGGGGTGCGCGGCGGTCCTGTGGTTCGGCGCGATGTGCGGGGGGGCGGCCGGGCTGATAGTGGGTCCGGCAGCGGTGGGGGAGGCCGGCCTGATGCGGCTGCGCTGGTGGCTGGTGCGGGCCTGGTGGTCGGCGAGCGGGCAGAGCAGCGGGCTGTACGTGTGACCGGCGGCAGCAGCAGCGAGGGGAGACATACGGATGCGGCTTCACTTACCTCCGGTGGTGGCCAGGCGGCTGGGGATGATTGCAGGAGGCGGAGAGCGGCATCCAGGTCCGGGTCTGAGGGACGGCGGCAGGCTTCTGAAGTGCAGTCTCGTCGGGAGGGTGCAGGAACATCGCCACCTGCTGGTAGGTATGCGCTATCAGGCAGCAGTGAGGGGAATGAGGAGGTGCTGCCACCTGCTGGTCAGTCCTCGGCACCAGGCAGAGGGCTGAGGAGGTCTTCTATGTCGCCACCTGCTGGTCGATCCTTGGTATCAGGCAGTGGTCTAAGGAGTGATGCCATGCTGCCACCTGCTGGTCGGTCCTCTGTGCCAGGCAGAAGTTTGCTGAGTGATGCGCTGGCCGGCGGGTTGGACTTCGTTCCGCCCACGGTGCAGCACGTTAACGTTTTTTCTGCAGGATTGCAAGTTGCGGCTCGCAGTGGGCAGGCTGTGGAGCTGGGGCGGGATGTCCTTGGATCGGGAGTTTCGCAGCGGCCACTTGACGGTGGGTCGGCGTGCAGGGAGTTGGCGTCAGCGCAACCACGCCACGTGGATTCTGGCGGGGGTTTCTCAGCCGATCGGTCGTTGGAGGAAGGAGAAGTCAGCCAGGAGGCGTGGGAGTTCGGTGGTCGGATGGATGATGCGGACGGTGCGTGTCCCTCGACGTCCAGGTCCTCGGCTGGGTCGACGCAGAGAGGATCATCGGTGAGGTCGGCGGCTGCTGGGCGGATGCCCCAGGGACGGCCAGGTGAGGGGACGTCGTGTCCGGTTCCTGTTGGGGGGGGTGGGACTTCGGTGCCAGGGGAGGAGGGGTTGGCTCATGAATTGTTGACGGGTATGTGGTCGTTATTGTCGCGGTGGAAGACCGGGGCGGGGTCGTCTCCGGCCGCCGTTTGGGCTGCTGCGCCGGCGGTTGGGGAGGGTGTGCGTTTCAGTGGGGCGGGAGTTGGTGACACCCCTGTCGTGGGGGCAGGGTCTGCGGTGGTTGAGGCTGCCGGGAGTGGAGGCAGTAAGGGGGCTGCCGTGGACAAGGTTCGGTTGGCGGATGCTGCGAAAGGGGAGGTATATGTGTGCTTCGAGGGGCCGTTGGGGGCCCATTTGAAGAGTGATGTCAGGGAGAGGATTTGGAAGGACGAGTATGTCGAGATATTCTCGTTACTTCCTTTAGACAAATTTAACTTGGATAGGGGAAAGCCGGATGAGAGTAAAAAGGAGGAGGAGGAGAAGCGGAGGTACAGGTTGATTCCGCGTACGTTTTTTAATTGGCTGCAGGCTTTTGCTATTTTTGCCAGTGTGGTGGGGGAAAAGGCGCCTGAGCACTGTTCGGCCCTTTTTTGCTATATGGATGCCATAGGGGAAGCGTATCGGACCTATGGTGGGGTGGCGTGGCTCAGGTACGATGAGCAGTTTCGCCAGAGGAAGGCGGTTAGGCCTAGTATTCGTTGGGATCATAAGGACATCGGTCTGTGGATGCGGTTGATGGCGGCGCCAAAAGGGGCTGGCCAGCCCTTTCGTGGGGCGGCCGGGGGTCCCTCGGCGTCCGAAGCGGCTGGAGGAAGCAAAAGGGGATGTTGCTGGCAGTTCAATGAGGGGCACTGCAAGTACCTGTCAGAGTGCCGTTTCAAACATGAGTGCTCCGGTTGTGGGGGCGCCCATAGTTTTGCGCGGTGTTTCAAGCGCGGTAGAGGGAGGGGATTGGAGGTTACGCAGAAGAGGGGTGACCCCGGTGAGGGTGGACGTGATGGAGCCGTTTCTAGAGAGCTATCCAAATAGGGAGGCGGCGGCAGTGTTGTTGGCCGGTTTTCGGGACGGTTTTCGGATTCCGTGCACAGCGGTGGGTTCGGTGGTTGTGGCGCGTAATTTAGCTTCCGCGTTGCAGCGTCCTGAGGTTGTGTCTGATAAGATTGCAAAGGAGGTGGCTGCCGGTAGGGTGGTGGGCCCCTTTGTGGACTGTCCTTTGCCGGATTTGTGGGTTTCGCCTTTAGGAGTAGTCCCTAAGAAGGAACCTAACAAATTTCGACTTATTCACAACTTGTCTTACCCGGCTGGGGGTTCCGTGAATGACGGAATTGATGAGGTTTTGTGCTCCGTGTCGTATACGTCATTTGACGAGGCGATTAGGTGGGTGCGGCGTTTTGGGCAAGGGACTTTGTTGGCTAAGACTGATATTGAGGCGGCGTTTCGCCTGTTGCCGATTCATCCGGATAGTTTTCGTTTGCTTGGTTTTAAGTGGGAGGGGCGGTTTTTTGTGGATTGTTGCTTACCCATGGGGTGTGCGATTTCGTGTTCGTTGTTTGAAATGTTTAGTTCTTTTTTGGAGTGGGTAGTGCGGCGAGAGGCGGGATGGAGTTCAGTGTTGCATTACCTGGACGACTTTTTGTTTTTGGGCCTGGCTGGGTCGAGGGTGTGCTCGGTGTTGTTGCATACCATGGAGCGGGTGGCGGAGAGATTTGGGGTTCCGTTAGCGAGGGAGAAGACGGAGGGTCCATCTACAACTGTGAAGTTTTTGGGGATCGTGATTGATAGTGTGGCTATGGAGTGTAGGCTGCCCGAGGATAAGGTGGTTGATTTATGTAGTGAGGTTGGTTTTTTGCGTAAGGCGAGGAAGGTGCGGCTCCGGCGGGTGCAGTCGGTTTTGGGCAAATTGAACTTTGCTTGTAGGATTTTGCCCATGGGGCGGGTTTTTTGTAGGCGTTTGTCCAGGGCCACGGCGGGTGTGAAGGCTCCCTTTCATTTTGTGCGGTTGGGGGGTGAGGTGTGTGCGGATTTGGAAGTGTGGGAGCGTTTTTTGAGGGAATTTAATGGTCGTTCTGTTTGGATGGAGGCGCCCGTTTCGAATGTTGATTTGGAATTGTTTACGGACGCGTCGGGGTCATGTGGTTATGGTGCCTTTTGTCAGGGGCAGTGGAGTGCGGGGGCTTGGCCGGAGGAATGGAGGGTTGCTGGCTTGCTTGGGAACCTGGCTTTGTTGGAGTTGTTCCCTATAGTTTTGGCCACTGAGTTGTGGGGAGAGTTGTTGAGGAACAAGCGGGTGCGTTTTTGTTGTGACAATTTGGGGGTGGTGCAGGCGGTGAATAGTCAGTCGGCCAATTCCCCACCAGTGGTGCGGTTGCTTCGGCACCTGGTTCTGACCGGTTTGAGGTTGAATGCGTGTTTCGTGGCGGTGCATGTTCCTGGTGTTGATAATTGCATAGCTGACGCTCTTTCTCGTTTCCAGTGGGATCGTTTTCGCAGTCTGGTTCCGGGCGCGGAAGTGACGAGTTTGCCGTGTCCTCAGTGGCTCTGGAGCGTGGCCTTGGGGTCTCGTTAGACCTGATTCAGCGGTCCGTGAGTAGCAGTACGTGGTCGGCTTATTCTTACGTGTGGTCTCAGTGGGAACGTTTGATAGAGCAGGTGGGGGGGTGCGAGGGGGTTGATGATTTTCATTCGTTGCTGGTTTATTTTGTGGGTGTGTCGTTTAGTGCGGGTTTGTCGTTTTCGGCGGCGGCAAAACGGGTGGCGGCGGTGGCTTTTTGGTTGAAGTTGCGGGGTATGGCGGATGTTTCCAGGAGTTTTTTGGTGCGGCAGGCTTTGAAGGGGTATCGTCGTAGTGGGGTTCGGAAGGATGGCCGTCGTCCGGTTTCTTTTCAGGTGTTGCAGTCGTTGTGGGACCGGGCGGAGGCGGTGTGTAAGTCCTGGTATGAGGTGTGTTTGTTTCGGGCGGCGTTTTCTTTGGCTTTCTTTGGGGCTTTTCGGGTCTCGGAACTGGTGGCTGGCAGTCGAGTTAGTGGCGGTGGTTTGCTGCGGGAGGATGTGAGTGTTGGTGAGGCTGGATTGCGGTGTAGGTTGCGTAGGTCCAAGACGGACCAGGTGGGTAAAGGGGTGTGCGTTTGGTTGCGGCCTCTGCCGGGGTCAGTGTTGTGCCCTGTGCGGTGTTTGGAGATTTTTCTGGCGGTCCGGCCGGATGGGCCGGCTTCGTTGCTGGTTCATGTGGACGGTTCGGCTTTGTCTCGTTATCAATTTATTGCGGTTTTCCGACAATGTTTGACAGCGGCGGGTTATGAGGCAAGTGGGTTTGCGTCTCATTCATTTCGTATTGGGGCGGCGACTGAAGCCGCTAGATGGGGTTTGGGGGACGAGGCCATTAGGAGGATTGGCAGGTGGGAGTCCGCTTGCTTTCGTTCCTATATTCGTCCTCATATGTTATAAGGTCGGTGGGTGGGGGTGTGTTGATTGCATGTAATTTGTTATTGTTGGTTTGGGTGCTAATTTCTTTTGTTTGTTTGCAGGTTCGCCTTCTTGTTTGGCCTGGATTTTGGGCCATTCTTATGTGTATTGGGGAGCGTTGAGAGCGGACGTGCGGAGGAACGGGCGGCAGTTGGGGTTCCGGCCGGAGGACTTGCAGGTCCGGTGGATTGGCGTGCGGGGTATGCTGTGGGGGCGTGTGTTGCCGGTATTCCATGAGTATGCTTCCCTGGATAGGTGCCCTGACATTGTGGTTCTGCATGTGGGCGGGAACGATTTGGGCGTTCGCCGCTCGAGGGATGTCATACGTGATGTGAAGTTGGATTTGCTGCGTTTGGCTGAGGAGTTCCCGGATTTGCTGGTCGTGTGGTCTGATGTGGTGGCAAGGAGTTCATGGCGTTTTGCGAGGTCCGTGGATCGCATTAACAAGGCGCGTGCGAAGGTGAACAAGGAGGTGGGGCGCTTTGTGCGGCGGCAGGGCGGTTTGGTGGTGCGTCACCGGGAATTGGAGGTTGCGTCACCTCAATTCCTCAGGGCTGATGGGGTTCATCTTAATGAGATTGGGATGGACTTGTGGGCGCTGGGGCTTCAGGAGGGTTTGGAGTCCGCGTTCAGGGTTTGGCGGGACGTCCATAGGTGAGGTGTCTCCTATGTGCGTCGATGGCAGGTTAACGGGGGGTCCTGGAAGGCAATTCTACGTTTTATTAGGTGCATGACACGTTGGAGCGTGCATCTTATGTGGTTTGGTAAGCTGAAAGCTGGGGGGCTCCTGTTGGGCTAAAAGGCCTACAGGGGTAGAGGAAGATATGGATTCTGGACGATTCGGTGCCCTTGGGTCGGAGAGTGCGGCCGAGGGTAAAAGGATAAGATGTGAGGAGTGAAGATAGCAGCTTCCTTGGGTTGCCTTCTAGGATCCTTCCGCAAAGGGATTGTTGGGACATTGTACTGTTGATGTTTGCATATATGTATATCTCATGTTTGCATTATAATAATGTTGGATAAAATATTGTTATTTAATAAACGGCTGCTATGGCCTTTCCACCAAGAATTCAGGTTTTGCGTGCTTACTGGGGGTAGGGGGGAGTGGTTGGTGGGAAGAGTCTGGAAATGATCTTACCTCCTTAAGTCAAGGATTAGATGCACAGCTCAGCAGACAGTATAACACATGATATTATTAGATGCACAGCTCAGCAGACAGTATCACACATGATATTATTAGATGCACAGCTCAGCAGATAGTATCACACAGGATAGGATTAGATGCACAGCTCAGCAGACAGTATCATACAGGATAGGATTAGATACATAGCTCAGCAGATAGTATCACACAGGATAGGATTAGATGCACAGCTCAGCAGACAGTATCACACATGATATTATTAGATCCACAGCTCAGCAGGCAGTATCACACAGGATAGGATTAGATGCACAGCTCAGCAGGCAGTATCACACAGGATATTATTAGATGCACAGCTCAGCAGACAGTATCACACAGGATAGGATTAGATGCACAGCTCAGCAGATAGTATCACACAGGATAGGATTAGATGCACAGCTCAGCAGGCAGTATCACACAGGATAGGATTAGATGCACAGCTCAGCAGGCAGTATCACACAGGATAGGATTAGATACACAGCTCAGCAGGCAGTATCACACATGATATTATTAGATGCACAGCTCAGCAGACAGTATCATACAGGATAGGATTAGATACATAGCTCAGCAGACAGTATCACACAGGATAGGATTAGATGCACAGCTCAGCAGACAGTATAACACATAATATTATTAGATGCACAGCTCAGCAGACAGTATCACACAGGATAGGATTAGATACACAGCTCAGCAGGCAGTATCACACATGATATTATTAGATGCACAGCTCAGCAGACAGTATCACACAGGATAGGATTAGATGCACAGCTCAGCAGATAGTATCACACAGGATAGGATTAGATACAAAGCTCAGCAGATAGTATCACACAGGATAGGATTAGATGCACAGCTCAGCAGACAGTATAACACATGATATTATTAGATGCACAGCTCAGCAGACAGTATCACACAGGATAGGATTAGATGCACAGCTCAGCAGATAGTATCACACAGGATAGGATTAGATACACAGCTCAGCAGATAGTATCACACAGGATAGGATTAGATGCACAGCTCAGCAGACAGTATAACACATGATATTATTAGATGCACAGCTCAGCAGACAGTATCACACAGGATAGGATTAGATGCACAGCTCAGCAGATAGTATCACACAGGATAGGATTAGATACACAGCTCAGCAGATAGTATCACACAGGATAGGATTAGATGCACAGCTCAGCAGATAGTATCACACAGGATAGGATTAGATGCACAGCTCAGCAGATAGTATCACACAGGATAGGATTAGATACACAGCTCAGCAGGCAGTATCACACAGGATAGGATTAGATACATAACTCAGCAGACAGTGTCACACAGGATAGGATTAGATGCACAGCTCAGCAGGCAGTATCACACAGTATAGGATTAGATACATAGCTCAGCAGACAGTATCACACATGATATTATTAGATGCACAGCTCAGCAGGCAGTATCACACATGATATTATTAGATGCACAGCTCAGCAGACAGTATCATACAGGAAAGGATTAGATACATAGCTCAGCAGATAGTATCACACAGGATAGGATTAGATGCACAGCTCAGCAGACAGTATCACACATGATATTATTAGATGCACAGCTCAGCAGACAGTATCACACAGGATAGGATTAGATACACAGCTCAGCAGACAGTATCACACAGGATAGGATTAGATGCACAGCTCAGCAGACAGTATAACACATGATATTATTAGATGCACAGCTCAGCAGATAGTATCACACAGGATAGGATTAGATGCACAGCTCAGCAGACAGTGTCACACAGGATAGGATTAGATGCACAGCTCAGCAGACAGTATCATACAGGATAGGATTAGATACATAGCTCAGCAGATAGTATCACACAGGATAGGATTAGATGCACAGCTCCGCAGACAGTATCACACAGGATAGGATTAGATGCACAGCTCAGCAGACAGTATAACACATGATATTATTAGATACACAGCTCAGCAGGCAGTATCACACAGGATAGGATTAGATACACAGCTCAGCAGACAGTATCACACAGGATAGGATTAGATGCACAGCTCAGCAGATAGTATCACACAGGATAGGATTAGATGCACAGCTCAGCAGACAGTATAACACATGATATTATTAGATGCACAGCTCAGCAGACAGTATCACACATGATATTATTAGATGCACAGCTCAGCAGGCAGTATCACACAGGATAGGATTAGATGCACAGCTCAGCAGATAGTATCACACAGGATAGGATTAGATGCACAGCTCGGCAGGCAGTATCACACAGGATAGGATTAGATACACAGCTCAGCAGGCAGTATCACACATGATATTATTAGATGCACAGCTCAGCAGACAGTATCACACAGGATAGGATTAGATGCACAGCTCAGCAGACAGTATAACACATGATATTATTAGATGCACAGCTCAGCAGACAGTATCACACAGGATAGGATTAGATACACAGCTCAGCAGACAGTATCACACAGGATAGGATTAGATGCACAGCTCAGCAGACAGTATCATACAGGATAGGATTAGATACATAGCTCAGCAGATAGTATCACACAGGATAGGATTAGATGCACAGCTCAGCAGACAGTATCACACATGATATTATTAGATCCACAGCTCAGCAGGCAGTATCACACAGGATAGGATTAGATGCACAGCTCAGCAGGCAGTATCACACAGGATATTATTAGATGCACAGCTCAGCAGACAGTATCACACAGGATAGGATTAGATGCACAGCTCAGCAGGCAGTATCACACAGGATAGGATTAGATACACAGCTCAGCAGGCAGTATCACACATGATATTATTAGATGCACAGCTCAGCAGACAGTATCATACAGGATAGGATTAGATACATAGCTCAGCAGATAGTATCACACAGGATAGGATTAGATGCACAGCTCAGCAGACAGTATAACACATGATATTATTAGATGCACAGCTCAGCAGACAGTATCACACATGATATTATTAGATGCACAGCTCAGCAGACAGTATCACACAGGATAGGATTAGATGCACAGCTCAGCAGATAGTATCACACAGGATAGGATTAGATACACAGCTCAGCAGATAGTATCACACAGGATAGGATTAGATGCACAGCTCAGCAGACAGTATAACACATAATATTATTAGATGCACAGCTCAGCAGGCAGTATCACACAGGATAGGATTAGATGCACAGCTCAGCAGATAGTATCACACAGGATAGGATTAGATACACAGCTCAGCAGATAGTATCGCACAGGATAGGATTAGATGCACAGCTCAGCAGATAGTATCACACAGGATAGGATTAGATGCACAGCTCAGCAGATAGTATCACACAGGATAGGATTAGATACACAGCTAAGCAGGCAGTATCACACAGGATAGGATTAGATACATAACTCAGCAGACAGTGTCACACAGGATAGGATTAGATGCACAGCTCAGCAGGCAGTATCACACAGTATAGGATTAGATACATAGCTCAGCAGACAGTATCACACATGATATTATTAGATGCACAGCTCAGCAGACAGTATCACACAGGATAGGATTAGATGCACAGCTCAGCAGACAGTATAACACATGATATTGTTAGATGCACAGCTCAGCAGACAGTATCACACAGGATAGGATTAGATACACAGCTCAGCAGACAGTATCACACAGGATAGGATTAGATGCACAGCTCAGCAGACAGTATAACACATGATATTATTAGATGCACAGCTCAGCAGGCAGTATCACACATGATAGGATTAGATGCACAGCTCAGCAGACAGTATAACACATTATATTATTAGATACACAGCTCAGCAGGCAGTATCACACAGGATAGGATTAGATGCACAGCTCAGCAGATAGTATCACACAGGATAGGATTAGATACACAGCTCAGCAGGCAGTATCACACAGGATAGGATTAGATACATAACTCAGCAGACAGTATCACACAGGATAGGATTAGATGCACAGCTCAGCAGATAGTATCACACAGGATAGGATTAGATGCACAGCTCAGCAGAGAGTATCACACATGATATTATTAGATGCACAGCTCAGCAGATAGTATCACACAGGATAGGATTAGATGCACAGCTCAGCAGACAGTATCACATAGGATAGGATTAGATGCACAGCTCAGCAGATAGTATCACACAGGAAAGGATTAGATACACAGCTCAGCAGATAGTATCACACAGGATAGGATTAGATGCACAGCTCAGCAGATAGTATCACACAGGATAGGATTAGATGCACAGCTCAGCAGGCAGTATCACACAGTATAGGATTAGATACATAACTCAGCAGACAGTATAACCCATGATATTATTAGATGCACAGCTCAGCAGACAGTATCACACATGATATTATTAGATACACAGCTCATCAGACAGTATCACACAGGACAGGATTAGATATACAGCTCAGCAGACAGTATCACACAGTATAGGATTAGATACACAGCTCAGCAGACAGTATCACACAGGACAGGATTAGATACACAGCTCAGCAGACAGTATAACACATTATATTATTAGATACACAGCTCAGCAGATAGTATCACACAGGATAGGATTAGATGCACAGCTCAGCAGACAGTATCACACAGGATAGGATTAGATGCACAGCTCAGCAGACAGTATCACACAGGATAGGATTAGATACACAGCTCAGCAGATAGTATCGCACAGGATAGGATTAGATGCACAGCTCAGCAGATAGTATCACACAGGATAGGATTAGATGCACAGCTCAGCAGATAGTATCACACAGGATAGGATTAGATACACAGCTAAGCAGGCAGTATCACACAGGATAGGATTAGATACATAACTCAGCAGACAGTGTCACACAGGATAGGATTAGATGCACAGCTCAGCAGGCAGTATCACACAGTATAGGATTAGATACATAGCTCAGCAGACAGTATCACACATGATATTATTAGATGCACAGCTCAGCAGACAGTATCACACAGGATAGGATTAGATGCACAGCTCAGCAGACAGTATAACACATGATATTATTAGATGCACAGCTCAGCAGACAGTATCACACAGGATAGGATTAGATACACAGCTCAGCAGACAGTATCACACAGGATAGGATTAGATGCACAGCTCAGCAGACAGTATAACACATGATATTATTAGATGCACAGCTCAGCAGGCAGTATCACACATGATAGGATTAGATGCACAGCTCAGCAGACAGTATAACACATTATATTATTAGATACACAGCTCAGCAGGCAGTATCACACAGGATAGGATTAGATGCACAGCTCAGCAGATAGTATCACACAGGATAGGATTAGATGCACAGCTCAGCAGGCAGTATCAAACAGGATAGGATTAGATGCACAGCTCAGCAGGCAGTATCACACAGGATAGGATTAGATACACAGCTCAGCAGGCATTATCACACATGATATTATTAGATGCACAGCTCAGCAGATAGTATCACACAGGATAGGATTAGATGCACAGCTCAGCAGACAGTATCATACAGGATAGGATTAGATACATAGCTCAGCAGACAGTATCACACAGGATAGGATTAGATGCACAGCTCAGCAGACAGTATAACACATGATATTATTAGATGCACAGCTCAGCAGACAGTATCACACAGGATAGGATTAGATACACAGCTCAGCAGGCAGTATCACACATGATATTATTAGATGCACAGCTCAGCAGACAGTATCACACAGGATAGGATTAGATGCACAGCTCAGCAGATAGTATCACATAGGCTAGGATTAGATACACAGCTCAGCAGATAGTATCACACAGGATAGGATTAGATGCACAGCTCAGCAGACAGTATAACACATGATATTATTAGATGCACAGCTCAGCAGACAGTATCACACAGGATAGGATTAGATGCACAGCTCAGCAGATAGTATCACACAGGATAGGATTAGATACACAGCTCAGCAGATAGTATCACACAGGATAGGATTAGATGCACAGCTCAGCAGACAGTATAACACATGATATTATTAGATGCACAGCTCAGCAGACAGTATCACACAGGATAGGATTAGATGCACAGCTCAGCAGATAGTATCACACAGGATAGGATTAGATGCACAGCTCAGCAGATAGTATCACATAGGATAGGATTAGATACACAGCTCAGCAGGCAGTATCACACAGGATAGGATTAGATACATAACTCAGCAGACAGTGTCACACAGGATAGGATTAGATGCACAGCTCAGCAGGCAGTATCACACAGTATAGGATTAGATACATAGCTCAGCAGACAGTATCACACATGATATTATTAGATGCACAGCTCAGCAGGCAGTATCACACATGATATTATTAGATGCACAGCTCAGCAGACAGTATCACACAGGATAGGATTAGATACACAGCTCAGCAGACAGTATCATACAGGATAGGATTAGATACATAGCTCAGCAGATAGTATCACACAGGATAGGATTAGATGCACAGCTCAGCAGACAGTATCACACATGATATTATTAGATGCACAGCTCAGCAGACAGTATCACACAGGATAGGATTAGATACACAGCTCAGCAGACAGTATCACACAGGATAGGATTAGATGCACAGCTCAGCAGACAGTATAACACATGATATTATTAGATGCACAGCTCAGCAGATAGTATCACACAGGATAGGATTAGATGCACAGCTCAGCAGACAGTGTCACACAGGATAGGATTAGATGCACAGCTCAGCAGACAGTATCATACAGGATAGGATTAGATACATAGCTCAGCAGATAGTATCACACAGGATAGGATTAGATGCACAGCTCCGCAGACAGTATCACACAGGATAGGATTAGATGCACAGCTCAGCAGACAGTATAACACATGATATTATTAGATACACAGCTCAGCAGGCAGTATCACACAGGATAGGATTAGATACACAGCTCAGCAGACAGTATCACACAGGATAGGATTAGATGCACAGCTCAGCAGATAGTATCACACAGGATAGGATTAGATGCACAGCTCAGCAGACAGTATCACACATGATATTATTAGATGCACAGCTCAGCAGACAGTATCACACAGGATAGGATTAGATGCACAGCTCAGCAGACAGTATCATACAGGATAGGATTAGATACATAGCTCAGCAGATAGTATCACACAGGATAGGATTAGATGCACAGCTCAGCAGACAGTATCACACATGATATTATTAGATCCACAGCTCAGCAGGCAGTATCACACAGGATAGGATTAGATGCACAGCTCAGCAGGCAGTATCACACAGGATATTATTAGATGCACAGCTCAGCAGACAGTATCACACAGGATAGGATTAGATGCACAGCTCAGCAGGCAGTATCACACAGGATAGGATTAGATACACAGCTCAGCAGGCAGTATCACACATGATATTATTAGATGCACAGCTCAGCAGACAGTATCATACAGGATAGGATTAGATACATAGCTCAGCAGATAGTATCACACAGGATAGGATTAGATGCACAGCTCAGCAGACAGTATAACACATGATATTATTAGATGCACAGCTCAGCAGACAGTATCACACATGATATTATTAGATGCACAGCTCAGCAGACAGTATCACACATGATATTATTAGATGCACAGCTCAGCAGACAGTATCACACAGGATAGGATTAGATGCACAGCTCAGCAGATAGTATCACACAGGATAGGATTAGATACACAGCTCAGCAGATAGTATCACACAGGATAGGATTAGATGCACAGCTCAGCAGACAGTATAACACATGATATTATTAGATGCACAGCTCAGCAGACAGTATCACACAGGATAGGATTAGATGCACAGCTCAGCAGATAGTATCACACAGGATAGGATTAGATACACAGCTCAGCAGATAGTATCGCACAGGATAGGATTAGATGCACAGCTCAGCAGATAGTATCACACAGGATAGGATTAGATGCACAGCTCAGCAGATAGTATCACACAGGATAGGATTAGATACACAGCTAAGCAGGCAGTATCACACAGGATAGGATTAGATACATAACTCAGCAGACAGTGTCACACAGGATAGGATTAGATGCACAGCTCAGCAGGCAGTATCACACAGTATAGGATTAGATACATAGCTCAGCAGACAGTATCACACATGATATTATTAGATGCACAGCTCAGCAGGCAGTATCACACATGATAGGATTAGATGCACAGCTCAGCAGACAGTATAACACATTATATTATTAGATACACAGCTCAGCAGGCAGTATCACACAGGATAGGATTAGATGCACAGCTCAGCAGATAGTATCACACAGGATAGGATTAGATACACAGCTCAGCAGGCAGTATCACACAGGATAGGATTAGATGCACAGCTCAGCAGACAGTATAACACATGATATTATTAGATGCACAGCTCAGCAGACAGTATCACACAGGATAGGATTAGATACACAGCTCAGCAGACAGTATCACACAGGATAGGATTAGATGCACAGCTCAGCAGACAGTATAACACATGATATTATTAGATGCACAGCTCAGCAGGCAGTATCACACATGATAGGATTAGATGCACAGCTCAGCAGACAGTATAACACATTATATTATTAGATACACAGCTCAGCAGGCAGTATCACACAGGATAGGATTAGATACACAGCTCAGCAGACAGTATCACACAGGATAGGATTAGATGCACAGCTCAGCAGATAGTATCACACAGGATAGGATTAGATACACAGCTCAGCAGGCAGTATCACACAGGATAGGATTAGATACATAACTCAGCAGACAGTATCACACAGGATAGGATTAGATGCACAGCTCAGCAGATAGTATCACACAGGATAGGATTAGATGCACAGCTCAGCAGACAGTATCACACATGATATTATTAGATCCACAGCTCAGCAGATAGTATCACACAGGATAGGATTAGATGCACAGCTCAGCAGACAGTATCACATAGGATAGGATTAGATGCACAGCTCAGCAGATAGTATCACACAGGATAGGATTAGATACACAGCTCAGCAGATAGTATCACACAGGATAGGATTAGATGCACAGCTCAGCAGATAGTATCACACAGGATAGGATTAGATGCACAGCTCAGCAGGCAGTATCACACAGTATAGGATTAGATACATAACTCAGCAGACAGTATAACCCATGATATTATTAGATGCACAGCTCAGCAGACAGTATCACACATGATATTATTAGATACACAGCTCATCAGACAGTATCACACAGGACAGGATTAGATACACAGCTCAGCAGACAGTATCACACAGTATAGGATTAGATACACAGCTCAGCAGACAGTATCACACAGGACAGGATTAGATACACAGCTCAGCAGACAGTATAACACATTATATTATTAGATACACAGCTCAGCAGATAGTATCACACAGGATAGGATTAGATGCACAGCTCAGCAGACAGTATCACACAGGATAGGATTAGATGCACAGCTCAGCAGACAGTATCACACAGGATAGGATTAGATACACAGCTCAGCAGATAGTATCGCACAGGATAGGATTAGATGCACAGCTCAGCAGATAGTATCACACAGGATAGGATTAGATGCACAGCTCAGCAGATAGTATCACACAGGATAGGATTAGATACACAGCTCAGCAGGCAGTATCACACAGGATAGGATTAGATACATAACTCAGCAGACAGTGTCACACAGGATAGGATTAGATGCACAGCTCAGCAGGCAGTATCACACAGTACAGGATTAGATACATAGCTCAGCAGACAGTATCACACATGATATTATTAGATGCACAGCTCAGCAGACAGTATCACACAGGATAGGATTAGATGCACAGCTCAGCAGACAGTATAACACATGATATTATTAGATGCACAGCTCAGCAGACAGTATCACACAGGATAGGATTAGATACACAGCTCAGCAGACAGTATCACACAGGATAGGATTAGATGCACAGCTCAGCAGACAGTATAACACATGATATTATTAGATGCACAGCTCAGCAGGCAGTATCACACATGATAGGATTAGATGCACAGCTCAGCAGACAGTATAACACATTATATTATTAGATACACAGCTCAGCAGGCAGTATCACACAGGATAGGATTAGATGCACAGCTCAGCAGATAGTATCACACAGGATAGGATTAGATACACAGCTCAGCAGGCAGTATCACACAGGATAGGATTAGATACATAACTTAGCAGACAGTATCACACAGGATAGGATTAGATGCACAGCTCAGCAGATAGTATCACACAGGATAGGATTAGATGCACAGCTCAGCAGAGAGTATCACACATGATATTATTAGATGCACAGCTCAGCAGATAGTATCACACAGGATAGGATTAGATGCACAGCTCAGCAGACAGTATCACATAGGATAGGATTAGATGCACAGCTCAGCAGATAGTATCACACAGGATAGGATTAGATACACAGCTCAGCAGATAGTATCACACAGGATAGGATTAGATGCACAGCTCAGCAGGCAGTATCACACAGTATAGGATTAGATACATAACTCAGCAGACAGTATAACCCATGATATTATTAGATGCACAGCTCAGCAGACAGTATCACACATGATATTATTAGATACACAGCTCATCAGACAGTATCACACAGGACAGGATTAGATACACAGCTCAGCAGACAGTATCACACAGTATAGGATTAGATACACAGCTCAGCAGACAGTATCACACAGGACAGGATTAGATACACAGCTCAGCAGACAGTATAACACATTATATTATTAGATACACAGCTCAGCAGATAGTATCACACAGGATAGGATTAGATGCACAGCTCAGCAGACAGTATCACACAGGATAGGATTAGATGCACAGCTCAGCAGACAGTATCACACAGGATAGGATTAGATACACAGCTCAGCAGATAGTATCGCACAGGATAGGATTAGATGCACAGCTCAGCAGATAGTATCACACAGGATAGGATTAGATGCACAGCTCAGCAGATAGTATCACACAGGATAGGATTAGATACACAGCTCAGCAGGCAGTATCACACAGGATAGGATTAGATACATAACTCAGCAGACAGTGTCACACAGGATAGGATTAGATGCACAGCTCAGCAGGCAGTATCACACAGTATAGGATTAGATACATAGCTCAGCAGACAGTATCACACATGATATTATTAGATGCACAGCTCAGCAGACAGTATCACACAGGATAGGATTAGATGCACAGCTCAGCAGACAGTATAACACATGATATTATTAGATGCACAGCTCAGCAGACAGTATCACACAGGATAGGATTAGATACACAGCTCAGCAGACAGTATCACACAGGATAGGATTAGATGCACAGCTCAGCAGACAGTATAACACATGATATTATTAGATGCACAGCTCAGCAGGCAGTATCACACAGGATAGGATTAGATACATAACTCAGCAGACAGTATCACACAGGATAGGATTAGATGCACAGCTCAGCAGATAGTATCACACAGGATAGGATTAGATACACAGCTCAGCAGAGAGTATCACACATGATATTATTAGATGCACAGCTCAGCAGATAGTATCACACAGGATAGGATTAGATGCACAGCTCAGCAGACAGTATCACATAGGATAGGATTAGATGCACAGCTCAGCAGATAGTATCACACAGGATAGGATTAGATACACAGCTCAGCAGATAGTATCACACAGGATAGGATTAGATGCACAGCTCAGCAGATAGTATCACACAGGATAGGATTAGATACACAGCTCAGCAGGCAGTATCACACAGTATAGGATTAGATACATAACTCAGCAGACAGTATAACCCATGATATTATTAGATGCACAGCTCAGCAGACAGTATCACACATGATATTATTAGATACACAGCTCATCAGACAGTATCACACAGGACAGGATTAGATACACAGCTCAGCAGACAGTATCACACAGTATAGGATTAGATACACAGCTCAGCAGACAGTATCACACAGGACAGGATTAGATACACAGCTCAGCAGACAGTAACACACATGATATTATTAGATGCACAGCTCAGCAGATAGTATCACACAGGATAGGATTAGATGCACAGCTCAGCAGACAGTATCATACAGGATAGGATTAGATGCACAGCTCAGCAGACAGTATCACACAGGATAGGATTAGATGCACAGCTCAGCAGATAGTATCACACAGGATAGGATTAGATGCACAGCTCAGCAGACAGTATCACACATGATATTATTAGATGCACAGCTCAGCAGACAGTATCACACAGGATAGGATTAGATACACAGCTCAGCAGGCAGTATCACACAGGATAGGATTAGATACATAACTCAGCAGACAGTAACACACATGGTAGGATTAGATACACAGCTCAGCAGACAGTAACACACATGATATTATTAGATGCACAGCTCAGCAGACAGTATCACACATGATATTATTAGATGCACAGCTCAGCAGACAGTATCCCACATGATATTATTAGATGCACAGCTCAGCAGACAGTATCACACAGGATAGGATTAGATACATAGCTCACTAGGCAGTATAACACATGATATTATTAGATGCACAGCTCAGCAGGCAGTATCACACAGTATAGGATTAGATACATAGCTCAGCAGATAGTATCACACAGTATAGGATTAGATACATAGCTCACTAGGCAGTATAACACATGATATTATTAGATGCACAGCTCAGCAGGCAGTATCACACAATATAGGATTAGATACATAGCTCAGCAGACAGTATCACACAGGATAGGATTAGATACATAGCTCACTAGGCAGTATAACACATGATATTATTAGATGCACAGCTCAGCAGGCAGTATCACACAGTATAGGATTAGATACATAGCTCAGCAGATAGTATCACACAGTATAGGATTAGATACATAGCTCACTAGGCAGTATAACACATGATATTATTAGATGCACAGCTCAGCAGGCAGTATCACACAATATAGGATTAGATACATAGCTCAGCAGATAGTATCACACAGGATAGGATTAGATACATAGCTCACTAGGCAGTATAACACATGATATTATTAGATGCACAGCTCAGCAGGCAGTATCACACAGTATAGGATTAGATACATAGCTCAGCAGATAGTATCACACAGTATAGGATTAGATACATAGCTCACTAGGCAGTATAACACATGATATTATTAGATGCACAGCTCAGCAGGCAGTATCACACAATATAGGTTTAGATACACAGCTCAGCAGGCAGTATCACACAGTATAGGATTAGATACATAGCTCAGCAGGCAGTATCACACAGTATAGGATTAGATACATAGCTCAGCAGGCAGTATCACACAGTATAGGATTAGATACATAGCTCAGCAGGCAGTATCACACAGTATAGGATTAGATGCACGGCTCAGCAGATAGTATCACACATAATGTTTAGATTCTGGATTTAGTTTTTATTCTCATGTGTTTGTCTGTCGCACACTGAATATTCTCAATAGATCTCACCAAATATAGCTGGGTCTGCCAATAACTATCTCTTATCTGAGGCCAGCTTTGCTGTTCTCTAAATATAAGAAAAAACCGCTTGAGCAATAAGCTAAATGTGGAGCACTCACCACCCAGTGGTTGTGATGTGTATAACAGTCATTTAGCATTTAGTTACAGTCTGGCGATATTATGTTGTTTTGCTGTCAGGACAAAATTTACACCACTTGCAGTTTGGAGATCAGGTAAGAGTAGACGCATCTGTATGGTGGAGTCAATAACCAGGCCCATTGGTTGCAAAAAAGTCTTTCTTTTCTGAGTGGAGGATGCCTGTGGCGGACCATAAGTACTACAATAGACATCCTACACAAGATAGCAATTATGTGGATGTGATAATCAATATAACAAAATAATAATAACAAAGACAGGACCCAAGCTACTTGAGAAACCTTGGCTCGGTGCTCGGGCTCAGACATGTCCTACACTGTAGGATATTTTGGCTAATCTCTCAATTTTAAAATCAGTTTGAGGGTTTAGTAAGACCGCAGAGTGCACCTGTCCTTGCTATTATTATTTTGTTATATTGATTATCACATCCACATAATTGCTATCTTGTGTAGGATGTCTATTGTGGTACTTGTGGTCCACCGCAGGCATCCTCCACTGTATGCATTTTTGCTGGGGATCGCCATTAGCAACGGGCCACAAGTGCAGGATTTGCTCCCCTGTTTATATGCACAACTGCATGTGGGTTTGAGCACTTCCTGCCTGTTTAATACCACGCCATTCTTTTCAGTTTGCATATAGAGATACCTGGAGGTGTATAAACTCCAATTTAAATGTGCCTGTTTTCCATCCACAGGCCACATTTAGGTGCACCTGTGAGGCCTGGGCCATATCAGCCAGTCTTGAGTGGGACTCGCAGACTCCTTCCTCCTCCCATTGCAAGCATGGCTACATGCTGGAGGTAACTGGTGAGCTGTTTGCGAGTCGGCCTCATGCTCCTGTAATTCACCCACTGGCCACTGGTATTGCCCACATGGCTCAGGTAGGTGAGTGTTAGAACTCGAGCTACTTGAGAAACCTTGGCGCGGTGCTCAAGCTCAGACATGTCCTACACTGTAGGATATGTTGGCTAATCTCTCAATTTTAAAATCAGTTTGAGGGTTTAGTAAGACCGCAGAGTGCACCTGTCCTTGCTATTATTATTTTGTTATATTGATTATCACATCCACATAATTGCTATCTTGTGTAGGATGTCTATTGTGGTACTTGTGGTCCACCGCAGGCATCCTCCACTGTATGCATTTTTGCTGGGGATCGCCATTAGCAACGGGCCACAAGTGCAGGATTTGCTCCCCTGTTTATATGCACAACTGCATGTGGGTTTGAGCACTTCCTGCCTGTTTAATACCACGCCATTCTTTTCAGTTTGCATATAGAGATACCTGGAGGTGTATAAACTCCAATTTAAATGTGCCTGTTTTCCATCCACAGGCCACATTTAGGTGCACCTGTGAGGCCTGGGCCATATCAGCCAGTCTTGAGTGGGACTCGCAGACTCCTTCCTCCTCCCATTGCAAGCATGGCTACATGCTGGAGGTAACTGGTGAGCTGTTTGCGAGTCGGCCTCATGCTCCTGTAATTCACCCACTGGCCACTGGTATTGCCCACATGGCTCAGGTAGGTGAGTGTTAGAACTCGAGCTACTTGAGAAACCTTGGCGCGGTGCTCAAGCTCAGACATGTCCTACACTGTAGGATATGTTGGCTAATCTCTCAATTTTAAAATCAGTTTGAGGGTTTAGTAAGACCGCAGAGTGCACCTGTCCTTGCTATTATTATTTTGTTATATTGATTATCACATCCACATAATTGCTATCTTGTGTAGGATGTCTATTGTGGTACTTGTGGTCCACCGCAGGCATCCTCCACTGTATGCATTTTTGCTGGGGATCGCCATTAGCAACGGGCCACAAGTGCAGGATTTGCTCCCCTGTTTATATGCACAACTGCATGTGGGTTTGAGCACTTCCTGCCTGTTTAATACCACGCCATTCTTTTCAGTTTGCATATAGAGATACCTGGAGGTGTATAAACTCCAATTTAAATGTGCCTGTTTTCCATCCACAGGCCACATTTAGGTGCACCTGTGAGGCCTGGGCCATATCAGCCAGTCTTGAGTGGGACTCGCAGACTCCTTCCTCCTCCCATTGCAAGCATGGCTACATGCTGGAGGTAACTGGTGAGCTGTTTGCGAGTCGGCCTCATGCTCCTGTAATTCACCCACTGGCCACTGGTATTGCCCACATGGCTCAGGTAGGTGAGTGTTAGAACTCGAGCTACTTGAGAAACCTTGGCGCGGTGCTCAAGCTCAGACATGTCCTACACTGTAGGATATGTTGGCTAATCTCTCAATTTTAAAATCAGTTTGAGGGTTTAGTAAGACCGCAGAGTGCACCTGTCCTTGCTATTATTATTTAGTTGTAGTACTCCCTGGCACTTTGCAGTCTCTAAGCAGAAGCACAGACACACAATTAGGTCCTTTTTACTTCCGTCTGCAATTTCCAGACTGAGGGGTGCAGTTAGTCTCAAAGTGTAGTAGGTGCCGAGGGCAATAATTCTTTCCCACAGCAGTAAAGTCTCTTATGCTATAAACAAGCAAATACCTTGCTGGCTGAAGATTGCATCCTTGTTAGGTTCTAGACCTTCTTATCTCTTTCTCTCAGTGGTACTTTGGTAGTGAAGTTGCTTCTTTGGCAGCTGCAGCCTCAGAGACTGAGATTCTCTGAGCTTGGACCTGGTCTGCAGGAACTCACACAAACGTCCTTCCTCTAGTTTTCCTCAGAGTAGACTCCTCAACCAGGGGAGTAGCCTGGTCCATCACCCCAGTAACCTAAACAGTCTGCTAATTTGTTAGCTTTTTGGCTGCCTATACATTACCATTTAACTCAATAACATAGCATCAATCAGTTTAGTTATAGTTAATGCTAGTTCTACTGAGGTACTGAACATACATCTACCATTTTAAATAGGTTTTCTGGTGTTTAGATATTATTGACCTATCCTCTTTATAGAAATCCACAAATTATCTGCACCACTCCTTATCGTTTCGAAACACCAAGTGGGTTTATTCACCAAGAAAGCACCATACAACCCCTATAATGACCCCTCCCCAATACCTGCAAACCTCGTATAGGTTATACTCACCCCACTCCCCTGCACCCGCATTGTCCTGATCCCCGCACGGCATCCGCTGCATCTGCTCATTGCACAGATGAAAACATCCAGTGATGGGGGGACCAGCCAATAGCAACGGGGATGATCCTCCCTAGCATCACGGATGGCTGCCCCCCTGTCACAGGAAATTTTGATCTGCGTGGCGGAGAGATGCAGTGGCAGCCGTGCGGGAATCAGGAGTGACGTGGGTGCTGGGGAGCAGGGTAAGTATAACCTATATGAGGTGCTCGGGCATTGAGGGGTTCATTATAGGGGATGGATAACCCCTTTAAACTGAGTGATGTAATTTTCACATTTCAAGGTAACTGCAGTATGCAAGGACATGGCAGCTCTGTACTAATCTTAAGTAAATATCAGATAACATTTAGCAAAAGTTCACATATTTTTTATAAAGATGAAATTGTAAAAATAAATAAAAAAAATAAGACGTAAGAATTTTTCTTCTTCAACCACATATGTGACCTGCCAATCACACATAATTCTAGTCCTGTAAATGACAGCCGGAGTCACCCGCCAACCCATCACCAAACCTACTATTTGCAGCTTTAAATTATAGCTGGTAGCCTAGTAATCAAATTATGTTAACATACCAGGGATGATTCTCAGCTTGGAGGTATTAAACTGCTGGCGGGTATTTCACTCTCCGTGTATATGCTGACAAACAAAAGATCTGTATTGGTGTGAAATCTCTAGAAAAGCTTAAGCGCTATGATCTTTTACATTTTCCTGCTAGATATGACTGTAATTTCTACTACATGGCATCTCATCTCTAAATGAAAATGTGTCAAAACTAAAGCTAATCCCTTAGATTTACAAAATGCATGAATTCTTAAAAAAAAAAAAAGTATTCTTCCCGCAATGGTGTTTTAGCTGTGAAGTTAAAATGTATAATTAATGAAGAATTAAAATGATAAATGTCCAATGGGGGTTATAATGGTGGCATTTTCTCTATAGCTAAAGAATTACATAGGCTGAAAAAAGGCAAAAGCAGGTCTGGTCTGACACACTGTCCAACTGGGCAGATAGCCTTTGGACCGGTATTGTAGGTCCAACAGGGCGCCTCCCCTGAAAATTCCTGTCAATGTTATGCAACATAATTACTGGTGCTGCATTGCATAGGACCTGCTGTGTCCCACTCGGATGGGGTCCTGTACATGTCTGGTGGCTCCAGTGGCATGCCCAGGGTATTTGGCACCTGGGGCAGGTCCTTTCTTTGGCACCCCCCCCCCCCCAATACTTTTAAAAAATTGTACCCCCTCACAGTAGTATTGCCCTCATTGTACAACCTTCACAGTAGTTTTGTACAGATGTGTGCCCCCTCACTGTAGTAATGTCCACATTGTGCCCCCCTCACAGTTGTTATGCCCTCTCTGTGCCGCTTTCACAGTTGTAATTCCCTCTGTGCCCCCTTCATTGTAGTAATGCCCTCTGGCTCTGTGCCCCCTCCAGAGTAGAAATGCCTATTGTGCTCCCTTCACATTAGTAATGCCCTCTGTGCCCCCTCCATAGTAGTAATGCCCTCTGTGCGCTCTCCATAGTAATAAAGTCCTCTGTGCCCCCACCATAGTAATAAAGTTCTCTGTGCCCCCTCCATAGTAATAAAGCCATTTGTGCCTCCTCTGTATTAAAAAACAAAACAAAAAAATACAATAACTACTCACCTTGTCCGGCTCCGGAAGTCCTCTCTTCTCTGCAGTCCTCTCTTCTCTGCAGGCACAGATCGCTCTGCAGTACTATGTGGGCAGAGCTTATGCAAATTTCCGGGCTGCAGGCTCCGCCCACACAGGCCGGCAGTGCGATTTGTGCCTACAGGCTAAATGGTGGAGCAAAGAGAAGTCTTCCTGCTTCACCATTCTGTGCGCCGCCAGCCTTTAGCAGGGGAGGAGTGCGGGGAGCTGAGCAATGAGTGACAGGACTGCAGCTTCCAGCGCTCGAGCAATGAGTGCTTCCCTCTGTATTAATGGAGGCGCTCATTGCTTCTGGCACCCCCCCTGAGAGCTGGCACCCGGAGCAGACCAACCCCCCCCCCCCCCCCCTTTAGTACGCCACTGGGTGGCTCTCTACTATACCCATTTAAAGGGGTTTTCCAAGATTTTCTAACTGATGACCTATGCTCTGTATAGGTCATAAGTATCTGATTGTGGGGGTCCAACACTCCATATTCTATACTCACCTAATCCCCACCACTCCAATCTGGCTCCCTAGCTCCCTTTAGTGGTCTTCCAGGAAACTTCCGGACAGAAGGGATCATGGTCACCACTTTAGACAATAACTGCCCTCCGCAGTGACCTGTTCCCAAGCAGTATGTCAGTGCTGGGTCACATGCTGCTTGGGGCACATCACAGCTGAGGCCAATCATTGGCTGCAGATGTGCATGTGACCTTGTCCATCCAGAAGTGTAAAAGATTGGAACTGGAAAATTAGTGAAGGGAGCTGGAATGGAACGATGGGGTACAAGTGAATATGATATTTTTTTTTTAACAAGTACAACAGGCTGGTGTTCAAAGTTAAAGGTATTATCTGGTAATTTATATTAGGTCATTAATATCAGATTGTCAGGGGTCAGGGCATTATTTTATTTGCTTCCTAACCCATTCCTGGTAGCCTCTATTTTTAGCTTTCCATTGACATACCTGTATGATTTTTTTTTTGTAATAGAACACAATTTATTACTCTTGGCACTTTTTGGGGATTATGATGTTTAATCTTTTTTGGGGAAAGGGGGTACTTCCACACCTTCTTTCTTTTCTCCTGGGGCTAGAGTTCAGCGTACTTACTGTACCTAGCCTGGTTGGATGGATGAGGTTCCTTTGATGCAGTTCTGGGAACCCCCTTCTCTGAACTGGTTCTCAGTTAAGAGATGCATCTGGTGCATGGAGATTAAAGGCCATCATGCACATTAGTGTATTGTCAACAGAACCATCCAGAAACCGGCTGCAATCTGATGTACATGGGAATTGTCTGAATTCCATTTTTTTCTTCCAATCCTTTTGCTCTCCCAGGAGGAAGATATGCAAATGAGCTCTTAACAAGCTCCGGCTCTGATGCCACCAGATGTAAGGCTGCCATCCTATAAGTCTATGTATGGCATATTAGCCTCTTCACACAGATTAAGGTACTCTCCACAAGGATATATAGTAACCTCTCTGCTCTACACTGATGAGGGGCAATCACCCCGAAACAGCTGTCTGCAGATGAGGTTCTGGCTCATTTAATATCTGAGTGTCACGTGTCGGCTGCCCAGAGCAGACCTCCGGGACGTCTTGCAAACAGGACACAGGCAAGATTCAGACCAGGAACCAACAGAATACTTTATTACACATGTAATAAAGGAACATGACAGTAAGATATGCAAGTTAGGCAATAGTGGTAGACCTACCACAGAACCAAGTGTACCGGCAGACCAGAGGCAAAACCCAGAGAGCGGAGAGCCAGTGAGCCCCGTTCTTCACAGAGCCCCTGGTGGTGGGGATGAACTGGACCGAGGGCTCACTAGTCGCACCTCCAGGAAGGTCCCAGTACACTTTGCCCCTACCTGCAGAGAACCACACTGGTGAAACCACAAGCGTAACAGACAAAAAAACTGGAACCTAAGCAAATACAGGACATGGAATAGACAACAAGACAAACAGGAACCAGCACAGAAGCAGATGCGTGGACCCCAAGCGGAATGGAAGCATGGCAGTCTCAGGCAGAGCTGCACACAGTCTAGAGATCCTCCCTCCGGAGAACCCAGACTAGTTAAAAAGCATTTTAGCACTGTCAGAATGGACATAGGACATGATCAGAAGCAATTTAGCACTGCCAGGCTATCAGACGCAGTTAAAGCACTGCTAGGCTACACAAGGAACTGAGTGGATCCAGACAGAGAACAGGTACAGAAGAACAGGCAACGCATGGACAAGGATAACAACAAAAACATCAAGGTGCAACACCCAACAAGACATAAGAGACTGAGCACAAGCACCACAGCTCACAGATAGATATAGCTGGATAACAGGGCACCTGATAAGCCACACCCAGGCCCAGACCAGGGGAAGTTAACCCAATCAGAACCAGGAGTACCAGAATCATAGAACAAACGATACAAGGCCGCAGCCAGCACGCTTTGCAGAACCGGCATACATGGGAACACTCACAGCCAGTAAACAAAGCACATGCAGCCAGCCTGTACGGCACCGGTGACAGGAACCACAGAGATGCAGACACGGAAATCCACAAACACAGGCCACAGTTCACACACTACACCACAGCGAGCACGCAGTCCTGAGCAACCAGCATACACAGGAGTTGGCCTGCAGCCAGTACGCAAGGGAGCCTGCAGCCAGCCTGCATGGCAACAGTGATAGGAACTGCACAGAGATACAGACACAGGGAGAATACATATTCACAGGTGGCAGTTCACACCTAACACTACAGCCGACACGCAGCCCCAAGCAACCAGCATACACAGGTTTCGGCCTGCAGCCAGTACGCAAGAGAGCATGCAGTCAGCCTACACGGCCAAAACTGTCACAGTGAACCGTACTGTGACACCAAGTGATGTCTCAAGGCTTATTTAAAGGGTCAAACATTGACTTATAGGATAGCTGCCTTACATCTGGTGGTATCTGGTGGAGCTTGCTGAGTTATTCAATAAAATGTATCTGTAAAACGCCACCTGCCTTTTTCTTATTTTTCTTATTTCTTTTTCCGGGTCACTGAGGTGGCCACACATGCTCAGTTTGATCCATACAACTGCCTCCTGAGCTACAGCAGAAAGGACCCTCCCCTTGAGCTTTCAGCTTGACATAAATCTAGCAGAACAATGAATGCAGAGAAATCTGGATCCATGTGAGGTCCAGGACTGGTTCTTTACACGGGCCAACAACTGAAATGATCATCACTAACCAGCGTTACGGGTAGTGTTGGGCACGAATATTCAAATCGCAAATATTAATCTCGAATATCGGCACTTCGAGAATTCGCAAATATTTAGAATATAGTGATATATATTCGTAATTTCTAATATTCTAGATGTTTTTTTCATCAGTAACCTCCCTTCTTGCTTGTAGGCCAATGAGAAGGCTGCAATGTCTTTGTCTGAGCTTAGCAACATCCCTAGCAACCAATAGGAAAGTTGCCTACCCCTTACTATACAAGAACCTCCCAGCAGCCATTTTCTAGAGTTTTTTTTAAAGTTCTGAGAAAGACAGCAGTGCCATTGCTGTGCTCTGTGATTTTCACACTACATTAGATAGATCAGGGGTGGCCAACCAGCAGCTCGCGAGCCGCATACAGCGCCTCGCACCTTCATTTGCGGCTCGCAGAGGAGCGCGCTCTCTTCTACATATGCGGCTCGCAGGGGAGTGGGCCAGCTATTCCTGTACTAGCAATTCCGCAGGTATCAAAATTTCAGCAGCACAGGGGAGAAGGAAGCAGTGCTCCCCTGTGCTGCTGCCACCGATAAGAGCTGTCACGGTTGGTGAGGGAAGGGAATCAAACCAAACACAACAAAATTAAACAAAACAGCAGACTAGGCCCCCACCGCTAGGGAATAGGGAAAGGTCACCTACTGACAATCCCTGAGCCTTTCCCTGACTGCTACCAACATAAATAACGATAAACCTCCCCGCCAAATAATGAAAAATGTCATTGATAAAGTACTGGAAGACTGCCGGGGCATTAGTTAAACCAAAGGGCATAAAACCAGGTTCTCAAATTGACCCTTGCGGGTATTGAAGGCCATCTTCCATTCATCCCCTTCCCTGATTCTTATCAGATTATAAGCTCCTCTTAAATCCAACTTAGAAAACACCTTGGCACCGACAATTTGATCAAATGGATCCGGAATCAAGGGAAGGGGATAAGGGTCACGGACAGTAATAATATTCAGTTCCTGGAAATCTAGGCATGGTCTAAGGAACCCATTTTTTTTCTTTTTTTACAAAAAAGAAGCCCGCTGCCATAGGTGATTTAGATGGTCTAATATGTCCTTTTGTCAAACTCTCGGCAATATACTCCCGCAGAGCTACTCTTTCAGGTTGGGAAAGATTATATAACCGAGATTTTGGCAATTTTGCTCCGGGAATAAGATTGATTGGACAATCATACTCTCGGTGGGGGGGCAACTCCTGATCTCCACCCTCCGAGAATACGTCCGAAAAATCAGAAAGAAACGGAGGTAACACCTTAGTAGATACCCCAGAAATAGATGCGCCGAGACAGTTGTCCATACAAAAATCACTCCAATTACTGATTTGTCTAGTTTGCCAATCGATGATAGGACTATGTTTGGTCAACCATGGCAAACCCAGAACTAGCGGAGCAGCAGGGGCGTACCTAGAGCATTTGGCACCCGGGGCGAACCCTTTGTTTGGCGCCCCCCCCCCCCCCCCAAGAAAGTTAAGAAAACCTGCACAAACTTTTTTCAATGTTTTCAATAATATTTATTACAAATTTTTCGGATCCGCAAAACACATGCGGACGTCTGAATGGAGCCTTACAGGGGGGTGATCAGTGACAGAGGGGTGATCACCCATATAGACTCCCTGATCACCTCCGTCATTGATCACCCCCCTGTAAGGCTCCATTCAGACGTCCGCATGCGTTTTGCGGATCCGATCCATGTATCAGTGGATCCGTAAAAATCATACGGACGTCTGAATGGAGCCTTACAGGGGGGTGATCAATGACGGAGGTGATCAGGGAGTCTATATGGGTGATCACCCCTCTGTCATTGATCACCCCCCTGTAAGGCTCCATTCAGACATTCGCATGTGTTTTGCGGATCCGATCCATGTATCAGTGGATCCGTAAAAATCATACGGACCTCTGAATGGAGCCTTACAGGGGGGTGATCAATGACAGGGGGGGTGATCAATGACAGGGGGGTGATCAGGGAGTCTATATGGGGTGATCAGGGGTGATCAGTGGTTCAAAAGGGGTTAATAAGTGACAGGGGGGGTGTAGTGTAGTAGTGTTTTGTTGTACTTTACACAGCTACCTGTGTCCTCTGGTGGTCTGGTGGTCGATCCAAACAAAAGGGACCACCAGAGGACCAGGTAGCAGGTATATTAGACGCTGTTATCAAAACAGCGTCTAATATACCTGTTAGGGGTTAAAAAAATCACATCTCCAGCCTGGCAGGCTGGAGATCCACTCGCTAACGCTTACCTTCCGTTGTAATTAAGGGGGGGTGTTATTAAGGGAGGGGGTGTAATTAAGGGGAGAAGAGAGGGTGTAATTAAGGGGGGGGGTGCAGGATTTGTTCATTTTATTGATGGGGATTTGGATTTTTTTTCTTTTTGGTGCAGATGGAAAGTGATTTTTTTTAAGGGGGTGCAGGCTGCACCCCCTTAAAAAAAATCACTTTCCATCTGCACCAAAAAGAAAAAAAATCCAAATCCCCATCAATAAAATGAACAAATCCTGCACCCCCCCCTTAATTACACCCTCTCTTCTCCCCTTAATAACAAAACACCCCCCCCTTAATTACACCCCCTCCCTCCCCACCTTAATTACACGGTACACCCCGACCCCCCCTTAATTACACAATTATTTACTTAACTTTACTTGTGTGTGTCTCACATTTATTTTGATGATGCCCCCCGCCGTCCGGCCGTCTGACCGCTGCGCTGGTATAATAGATGGATGGGATCCTTCTGATCCGTGAAGGCGGCGGCGCGACGTCAGGTCATGTTGCGCGCCGCCCGCCGCCGCAATAATCCTTCTTTCCACCGGACCGAAGCCGGCGCCTGGCGCCGAGTCGCGTTGCACGGTCGCAGCAGTGGATGGAGCCGGGGACGGGCGACTCCGGCGTCAGCACCCCCCTTGTGAGTGGCACCCGGGGCGGCCCTTGGTACGCCACTGCGGAGCAGGCAAACCTTTAAGAACAAAACAAGAAATGGATTCATCATGAGAATCACCCACCCTCAAATGAATGTCTTGCACAATATGAGTTAGACATTTTTGCAAAAGAGGAGCGGAATCTATAGCAAACACTGATATCTCTTTGCTTAATGCGCTAGTTCTAAAACCATGACTCTGAACAAATTGATAATCAACAAGATTAACCCCTGCGCCACTGTCAACAAATACTTCTAATTCAATATTTTCTAGCGCTATTATGGCAGGCAGGAGGAATCGGGTACTGCAGGTAGAATGCAAATATACCTGTTCTGACTCTTCATTCACGCTACAAAAAATAAGGGAACTTGTTTTTTTGTTTAAAGAACCCCCCTTTTGTTTTTCGTTACCACTTTGAGGCTTAATAAAAGGAAACACATTAACGAAATGCCCTTTTTTACCACAGAAATAACACAGTCTTCTCTGCACTCTAGAGTTCCTATTACCAAGGCAAGAAGAGACCTGACCTAACTGCATAGGTTCCTCTCCAGTCCCTGGTTCAAGTGTCACTGTCTCCTAAGGGACAGGAGGGACAGATTCCCCAAATGACAGTGCCTCCTGCCTGAGGGGAACCTTGCACCTCTCCCTCAGACATCTATCAATCCTTACGGCAAGAGCCATGGCCGCCTCAAAAGAATCAGGATTTTCATGAAACGCAAGGGCGTCTTTTAGTTTCTCAGACAGCCCCTGACAGAACTGACTACGGAGTGTAAGGTCATTCCACTCAGTCAGTCAGCCATCTTCTAAATTCAGCACAATATGACTCAGCCGTATGTTCTCCCTGACACAAGCTATGCAGCTTAGATTCTGCTGCATAGACAGACCCGGTCTGGGTCATCATAAATCAGGCCCAGGGCTCTGAAAAATTCGTCCACCGATCTGAGGGACTGAGAACCGATCAGCAGAGAAAAAGCCCAGGATTGAGCATCACCTTTTAGCAGAGAAATGATAATCCCCACTCTTTGAGTTTCGTCACCAGATGAAATCGGACATAGACGAAAATATAATTTACAAGATTCCCTGAACCGGACAAAGTTATCACTTCCTCTGAAAAATCTATCTGGGAGAGCGACCCTTGGTGGGGTCATCTGAGCATGGGGCGTCATCTGAGCATGGGGTGTCATCTGAGCATGGGGCGTCATCTGAGCATTGGCGTTCATCTGAGCATGGGCAGTCATCTGAGTATAGGGCAGTGACCTGAGCATGGGCGGTCATCTGAGCAAGAGGGAGTCATCTGAGCATGGGGTGTCATCTGAGCATACTCGGTCATCTGAGCATGGGGTGTCATCTGATCATGGGGCGTCATCTGATCATGGGGCGTCATCTGAGCTTGGGGCTTCATCTGAGCATGGGCTGTCATCTGAGCATAGGGCAGTCATCTGAGCATAGGGCAGTCATCTGAGCATGAGGGTGTCATCTGTGCATGGGGTGTCTTCTGAGAAATCTTGAAACACATTGTGAAAACAAAGATTGCCAGAAGTCTCACTAAAGCAGTCTACATTACAGATAGGAAAGGTGGTTTAAATGCACTTTTAAATGTTTGATAACTGAATTGCAGTAATACTGTCGTGTGCACGCATATTTGTGTAAAGGTATAGCTTGTGGCTCCTGGCAGTCATACTTTTCTTTTTCTGGCTCTTTGTGTCTGTAAGGTTGGCCACCCCTGAGATAAATAGTTAACTTATCTATGTAACATAGATAGTTAGTGGGAGAGTCAGTGTAGGTTATATCCTGATATAGTATAGCTGTTACAGTGCAGGGTGTTAGGTAGTGTGATAGGTTCTGCTGTCCATACATACATGCAGACCTACTAAAATGTGAAGTTGAACGTATTGCGCCAAAATATTTGCATCATTAGTGCCAATTAGCGCAATCGCGAATATATTGGTGCACTCTAACAGCGTATAAAGCCATTTTTAATGTTCTGCCGTGCCAACCATTTTCTCCAGTCTCAGGAAACTTCTAGCAGCTTGGAAAATGTAGCAAAAGTGACCCACGCCTGTATTTCGAGCACATTACGCAAATATTACATTGCCGATTTTTCGCAATTAAGAGAATAATATCGAATTCACGAATTTGCGAATATATGATGAATATTTGCTCAAATATTTGTGAAATATTGCGAATTCGAATGTAGCCCCTGCCGCTCATCACTAGTTACTAGTAATACCTGTTAGCGATGTTCTGGCAGTGTAAATATACTGCTGATTACCAAATGAAAGAACAAAACGCTTGTTCATTGGGTAATTGTATCTTTTGTGCAGCACAAAAGATCATCGTTTCTTGGTGGCAGATCGGGCTAAGCAAGCACTATCTGCTGCCGGGAGCAACGAGACAGTATGGGGAAGAGCAATGCCGTTAGCGGTCGCTCCTCCCCATACTCTGTAAGAACTGGAGGAGATTGGTGCATGTAAATACACCGGTCTCTTCCACTAGTGATCAGCAGATTGTTGGGAAGGAACACTTCCTTCCCGAAAGACCTCATGCACACGACAGTATTTTTTCACTGTCCGCAAAACGGGGTTCCGTTGTTCTGTGATCCATGTCCGTTTTTTTTTCCGTGTGTCTTTCTTGATTTTTGGAGGATCACCAGACCAGAAAAGTGAAAAAAATAATCTAAGTAAAGTTTGCCTTGCAAATGAAAGGAAAAAAACGGACACGGATCACGGACGCGGATGACAATCTTGTGTGCCTCCATGTTTTTTCACTGACCCATTGACTTGAATGGGTCTGCGAACCGTTGTCCGTATAAAAAATAGGACTGGTCATATTTTTTTGACGAACAGGAAACACGGATCATGGACGCGGATGACAAACTGTGCATTTTACGAGTTTTCAACGGACCCATTAAAAGTCAATGGGTCCGCATAAAATCACGGAAAACGGAACAAGGGACACGGATGCACACAACGGTCGTGTGCATGAGGCCAAAATCTGCTAGATCTTCGTTCCGTGTAAAGGGACCATTACAAAGAGATTGTCATGTACTGGGTGATGTCTGATTTTCATATTTTAGGCCGAATGCACACGGCCGTGTTCCGCGGCCGAGAGCAGTCCGTGTTAACACGGGCTGGATTCCTGCTGAGAGCAGGAGCGCACGGCGTCATTGGTTGCTATGACGCCATGCGCTTCCTGCTGATGCCGCAGTACAGTAATACACTGGCATAGATCATACCAGTTTACTACTGTACTGCGGCGGCAGCAGGAAGCGCATGGCGTCATAGCAACTAATGACGCCGTGCGCTCCTGCTCTCAGCAGGAATCCAGCCCGTGTTAACACGGACTGCTCTCGGCCGCGGAACACGGCATTGGGCCTTACATTAATCGTGACATAACCCTTTAAACTGTGCAGGCTGCCAACGTTTCAAGTATTAATGTAATATGTCACAATCATGTAATATAGGAAGCATACATCATTTTGTGTCATTAGCACATAGCCACATTCCCTCTTATTACATTACTATATTTAACACTGAAACATTACAAACAACTGGTAAAAACTAAAATCATAGTAAATATAAGTCCTTGAGTTGCCCTTCTCTGTCATTTAGTTATAAATTCTGGTCAGCGATTTTTGCAATTCTATCTATCCAGTTGAGCAGAGATACCAGGGAGTTAGTGTACTGCCGCATAATTAAGCTGATTTACCATTTCGGGCTCTGAAATCTTCACGCCCTGTGGGAACTGTTATGGCATCAATACTAGTTGTAACTTAGCTTGCACTGAATGTGAATAAGCTGATTTTTTTATAGCAAATTTTCTATAACCCAGCTGAATTAAATTAATGGCCATTGTGGCAGAGGTAAAGTCTTGCCCAGAATTAGGCAGTCTATGGACCGCCTATCAAGTACCATTTAGCAAACTTGGTTAATGTCCCAAATTTCCTAAGACTAGTGTTACTTACTAAGAACAGTAGAGTCATGTTTGTTGTCTTGTTTGTTCTTTCCTTCCTCCTACTCTTTTTTTTTTTTCTCCCCCCTTCTCGGTGGAGCAAGTCAGATGCTGTCACTGGATATTAAGATCCGCAATATGGACAAAAGTATTGGGGCACCTGTAAGGTACCCAGGTAGATGGTGACAAACTTACTCTGCCAACTGAGGAACACTGGAATGGCTTTACTAAAGATGCTCCCTTTCACTGGTCAATGTTGCACTCTTCCTTCAGTGCCAAACAATCTCTGTTCTAGTTCATCCTAAAGGTGTTAGATAAGGTTGAGCTCAGGGCTCGATGTGGATCTAGGCCAGCCAAGTTCTTCCACACCAAACTCACCCAACCAGGACTTTATAGACTTTGTTTTGCACATTGAGGCACAGTCATGCCAGAACAGAAAAGAGCCTTACCTAAACTGTTCCACAGTTGGAAGCATACTATTGTCCAAAATGTCTTGGTATGTTGAAGCATTAAGATTTCACTGGAACTTAAAACAACTCCTTAACATTATGCCTTCTCCCCCAAACTTTACAGTTGACCATCAGACTACCAGAAAGAGAAGCTTGATTCATCACTACACAGAACAAACTACCACCTCTCCAGAGTCCAGTGGTGGTGTGCTTTACACCACTCTATCCGAAGCCTGGCATTGTGTTTGATGACATAAGGCTTGAAACCCATTCCATGAAGCTCCCAGCACAGCTTTTGTGCTGATGTTTATAACAGAGGAGGTCCACAGTTATGGAGTCATCACAGCATTGGCAACTTATATGCTCTATGCTCCTCCTTATAGTCTGCGGATGTGAAGAAAACCAGACCCTTTCCATCGGCGCTGATGCAGAGGAACTCAGGACCAAAATGGTGTAGGTAAAGGAGTTTTTTATTCAAAGGACTGTCAACATGTTTCCAGGGCGAACGGCCCCCTTCATCAGGACAATAAAAATGACATATAGACAGGATATGTAATTTTTATAGTCCTGATGAAGGGGGCCCGTTCGCTCCAGAAACACGTTGACAGTCCTTTGAATAAAAAACTCCTTTACTTACACCATCTTGGTCCTGAGTTCCTCTGCATCAGCGCCGCTGGAAAGGGTCTGGTTTTCTTCACATCCGCATTTCTTCACATCCCAAAAAGTCCATAACCAACGGAAAAAGGGTACAGACCGTGGCAGCAGATACAGAAAAACCCTGAACGCTGGACGGGTATATTCCAGCAAGGCGATTCACAGGTGTAAGCATAAACTGTTATTTTTGCAATAACCATACAGACGGTTCTACACACGAGGCGCTGCCTCCTGTTCTTTTCCTCCTTATAGTCTCATACATTACATGGTCTCTCACAATAATACCACTCATAGGTAATGGTGTAATGTCTAGGAGGGAAAAGAAAAACTTGTTGCAGTGGTAACATGATGACATCCTATGACGTGGGGAATTCAGTGATCTCTATAGAATGAGCCATTCTTTTCTAAATGTTTGTAAAGGCAACTGCATGGCCAGGGACTGGATTTTATACACCTGTGGCAATCACACTGAATGAAACACCTGAACTTGATCCAATACTTTTGTCCATAGATGTGATCACTTGTAACATTGTGTCATGGCTTTATTAAAAGTAATAAAAAAAATACTTTTTATGTGTAATGTGGATTCCCCTCACTCCATTTGTCCAGGGCCTTGGCTTTTTATCTTCCATATACTGTCTTTTATTTTATTGTTATTGAATATTGTACACTCATTGGTAGGTTTCATAAAATGTTTAATAAAAACAGCTTATAAAAAAATTTCAGGCCATTCTAAAAACTTGGCACATTTGAGACTGTCAAGAAAATCATAACATGAAATCTACTTAACAGAAGTAAATTTACTCCAAGATTTGGAAACCATATCCACTCCATTAAGAGCTAACCTACTTTTCTTAGCATCTTAGGCACATGCCAAGAAAGGTCACAATTTATAACTGTAACGGGACTCCCGGCACCCCAACTGGGTACCTCCGTCGAATGATGCTCCTAGTGCTTCCAGAGGACTCCAAGCACTCCACTTGACACCGTAAGCGCTGCAGACCCCACGAACCGCCGAAGCGTGGTTGAGGTCTCACCGTCTCCTACCCACCCTGGACCTACGACAAGGCTCTAGTGGGTGAACCTATCCTACATCCAGAGAGCAGGAACAGCTCTTACAAGAGCTAGTAGTTATGCCAGGGGAGTATAGCAAATCTCCAGCGTATAGCAATCCCCCAGTGTTGATCAGTTACCCAAACACCAACCTCAACATGAACAGGAACTCTTTATTGAGGGCTACCTGCCCGTATTTATGCAGGTCCCCATCTGGTGGACACGCCCCTAGGGGACCAGAAGGAAGACTGTGACACAGGACAGATATGCAGCAATTCAGGACACACAGACGCAATACATCCCCACAATGCATCATGGTTTCCTCCTCTCTGCCCTGGAGACACCCGAGGAGCAATTCAATTATCTCTCAGGACAAAGGGAAATCGCCAATACACATGTGGAGACAACAGGACAGAAATTACCATTTAAACATACAATGTCACAACCCTTACAGTAAACACAGACATTTAACATATCCCCAGATAGCTCAAGTCTGAGTGCATATTATTAGGGGAATGGCACTCAGACTACATGAATACACTAAAATTAGCTATCTGGGTACCCTCACATAACATACAATAAAATTCCAAAGACAGAAAAATACATGAACTTATATAACTATGCCGCTATTGCATAAAACCGGTGCATACAACATGGGACCATAATCACATGGTAAGAGGCTGGCAAGTAGTCCTCTCCAAGCACTCGTGGCAACCTCAAAAGAGGGGAGTTTGTCACAATAACGTAAAATTGTCTTTTTTGACCCAGTTTACATAATAAATGTGTGCCACTGTGCCTAGTGGGGGACTATCACTGAATGCAAAATGAGGATGGTAGACCAAATCAATATAAGGACCAAGCCAAGAATCAAGATCAAGAAGAATACTAGGAATGATATTAGAGTTCATGTCCAAGAACAAAGATGAAGATAGGTGTTTCATACAAGGAAAGCAGACCCAACAAGCAGGACCACTGGTAAGGGCTCAATATCAGAATTTGTCAAACCAGAAATGCAGGACAGTGGTGTCATGGAACCATGAACCAGACGTACCACAGAGATAGGTGGAATAAGAAGGCTTTATTGAAAATCAAGCCGTAGCTAAAGTCCAAACGGATGGCTAAACCGAAGCAGGGTCTTGCGTAGACGGAGGTCAGGAACCAGGAGGGTAGTCAGACGTAGCCAGGATCAGGAACCAACGGGGTAGTCAGACGAAGCCAGGATCGGGAACCAACGGGGTAGTCAGACGAGGCCAGGATCAGGAACCAGAAGCAGCAGCAGTCTTTGAAGCATGTGCACACAGGAGGACCAAGCAAGGAACTGAAGCCACAGACCTTCTATATATATGAGCTAGGCATCCAGCTCCTCCCAGTGGGAAGGAGGAGCCGCAGGGTGGGAGGCTACAAGAAACCCAGAAACCAAGATGGCTGCCAGCACATGTCAAACGAAGGAGAACAGTGAGAAGGTAAGACCATGACAGTACCTCCCCCTCAAGGGCCCCTCCTCCGCGGAGTAAGGAACGGTTTCAGAGGGAAGCGTGCGTGGAAGGCTCGGAGCAACGCAGGAGCATGGACATCTGTGGAGGGAACCCAGGAACGCTCCTCTGGACCATAACCACGCCAATGGACCAAAAACTGCAACCGACCGCGGACCAGGCGTGAGTCCAGGATATTGCTCACCTCATATTCCTCACGATTGCCCACTTGGACCGGACGGGGCCGAGGAACCGAGGAAGTGAAACGATTACACACCAATGGCTTCAACAGGGAGACATGAAACACGTTGGAGATCCGCATGCCAGGAGGAAGCGCAAGGGCATAGGCTACCGGGTTTACCCTGTGAAGCACTCGGAAGGGACCAACAAAGCGAGGCGCCAGCTTGGGAGTGGGCACTCGAAGGTTGAGGTTGCGGGTGGACAACCATACACGGTCTCCGACCTGGTAGGAAGGAGCGGGCGCTCGTCTGCGATTAGCCTGGAGTCTCTGGCGTTGCGCAGAGACCTCAAGGGACCTCTGGATCTGTACCCAAGAAGTACGTAGGACGGAAAGGTGATCCTCCACAGCCGGAGTATCCTGGGGAGAGAATACCTCCGGTAACACGGCAGGTTGGAACCCATAATTGGCCATGAAGGGAGACGTCCCAGAGGAAGAGTTCACCGCCGTGTTCCTGGCAAACTCAGCCCAAGGCAGGAGGTCAACCCAATTGTCTTGGTGATCGGAGACATAGCAACGAAGGAATTGCTCCAAGGCCTGATTGGATCGTTCTGCGGCCCCATTGGACTGAGGGTGGTAGGCCGAGGAGAAAGAGAGATGAATCCCCAACTGGGAGCAAAAGGCGCGCCAGAACCTGGACACAAACTGACTCCCCCGATCCGACACAATCTCCTTGGGCAAACCGTGCAACCGGAAGACCTCCCTGGCAAAAATCGAGGCCAACTCTTGTGCAGAGGGTAACTTCTTGAGAGGAACACAGTGGCACATTTTGGAAAACCGATCCACAATCATGAGAATGACCGTATGGCCTCGGGATGCAGGAAGGTCCACAATGAAATCCATCCCCAGGTGTGACCATGGACGCTCCCCGGTGGCTATGGGTTGCAAAAGGCCCAACGGAAGGTGCCGAGGGGACTTACTCTGGGCACAAACGGAGCATGCCGCTACATATGCAGCGATGTCGGAACGTAGAGAAGGCCACCAGAACAGACGTGAAACCGCCCAGGACAGCTGATTCTTTCCAGGGTGCCCCGCGGCCTTGGAGTTATGGTAGGTTCGCAACAACCGAGTGCGCAACTCCTCAGGCACAAAACATCTGCCGTTGGGTCTCCCAGAGGGAGCACCAGATTGAGCCGCCAAAATCTGCTCACCCAGAGGAGAGGTCAGGCTGGTGCGAATAGCAGCCAGGATCTGATTCGGGGGTATGACCGTAGTCGGAATCGACTCCTCCCCGGACAGCTCGGAGTACTGCCGTGATAAGGCATCCGCTCTGATGTTCTTGGAGCCGGGTAGGTAGGAGACCACGTAATTAAAACGTGACAAGAACAGAGCCCATCTGGCCTGACGTGGTGTCAATCTCTTGGCCTCAGAGAGGTAGGTCAGATTCTTGTGGTCCGTCAGGATGAGAACCGGAACCACCGAGCCCTCGAGCAAGTGCCTCCATTCTTTAAGGGCCTGCACGATGGCCAATAACTCCCTGTCACCAATCTGATAGTTGCACTCCGCGGAAGACAGTTTCCGGGAGTAAAACCCACAAGGAAGCAGAGGACCCTCTGGTGTTCTACGCTGAGACAGGAGGGCGCCTACTCCCGTCTCAGACGCGTCCACCACGAGGACAAAAGGCAACCCAGGGTTGGGATGCGACAGAATCGGAGCCGACACAAAGGCGGACTTTAGAGCCTCAAAAGCTCGGATGGCCTCGAGCGACCAGACCTGAGGATTACTGCCCTTCCTGGTCAGATCCGTGAGAGGCTTGGCTAGCATGGAAAAGTCCCTGATGAACTTCCGATAATAATTGGCGAAGCCCAAAAAGCGCTGCAGGGCACGAAGCCCACTGGGCTGGGGCCACTGTAAGACAGCCGAAACCTTCTCAGGATCCATGGAGAACCCCTCAGCGGAAATGATGTAACCTAAGAAGGTTACCTGGGATCGGTGAAATTCGCATTTCTCAAGCTTACCGAACAGCTTGTTCTCTCGTAAGCGTTGCAACACTCGTCTGACATCCAGAATGTGGGCCTCCATGGATGCAGAATATACCAAGATGTCATCCAAATAGACCACCACACACTGCTACAACAGGTCACGGAAAACATCGTTGATGAATTCCTGGAAGACTGCGGGCGCATTGCACAACCCAAAGGGCATAACCAAGGATTCATAATGACCGGTCCTGGTGTTAAACGCGGTCTTCCACTCATCGCCCGCCTTGATCCTTACCAGGTTATATGCCGCCCTCAGGTCGAGTTTGGTAAAGACCGTGGCCCCTTTGAGGCGATCGAACAGCTCGGAAATCAAGGGTATCGGGTAAGCGTTCTTGATCGTGATGCGATTGAGACCCCTGTAGTCGATGCAAGGCCTCAACTCACCGCCCTTCTTTTTCACAAAGAAAAATCCAGCCCCTGCCGGGGACGAGGATTTGCGAATGTGTCCGCGTGAAAGCGCCTCCCTCACGTACTCCTCCATGGCCTCATTCTCCGCTACCGACAGTGGATAGACTTTGCCACGAGGAGGAACGGCACCAGATTGTAACTCTATGGCACAATCGTATGGGCGGTGCGGAGGTAGGGCAACCGCGCGCACCTTATCGAATACATCCCGGTACTCCTCGTATTCAGGAGGCAACAGAGAGTCCGAGGAAGTACACAGCAACTTGACAGGCCCATGGATGCAACTAGCCCCACACTGCGGTGACCACGAGAGGATCTCGGCCGATCTCCAATCGAAAGTCGGATTATGCTTCTGGAGCCAGGGGTACCCCAAGACCACCGAGTAGTGTGGAGACGAAATAACCTGGAGACAGACCGACTCTCTGTGAACGGCACCAATGGCCATCCCCACTGGAAGGGTCTCCTGAGTCACGTGTGGCGGCAGAAGGGGTCTGCCGTCTATCGCCTCAAGAGCCAGTGGGGAACCTCGAGGCTGCAGAGGAATGGAATTGGCGGCGGCGAACACACTATCAATGAACAAGCCACCAGCACCAGAGTCCACCAACGCCTGGGTCGTCACCGAGCCCCCGACCCAGGAGAGGACAACAGTAATCAGTGGTTTGTCAACACGGGAAACCGGGGACGAGGAGACTCCACCCAAGATCTGCCCCCGACAGGATCTCAGGTGCGAGCGTTTCCCGGACGGTTCGGGCATGCCAACCGAAAATGCCCACCGAGACCACAGTACATGCATCGGCCCTCGCGTCTCCGGAGTACCCTCTCCCCCTCGGACAGGCGAGCAACCCCCAGCTGCATGGGTTGACCCCCAGACCAGTCATCCCCAGGAGGCGTGGGAGGAGAGGGAGGCACGGGTGGGACGGCAAATGTAGGCGCCAATCTGTTAGAAGGCCTCCGCAGGCTCTCCTTAAAGGAAGGTCTCTCCCTGAGTCTGGTGTCAATCAAAATCAGGAAAGAAATAAGGGACTCGAGCTCCACTGGTAGGTCCTTGGCTGCAATCTCATCCTTCAAGGCATCCGAGAGACCATGAGAGAAAGCAGCGACCAGAGCCTCATTATTCCAGCCCACCTCTGCTGCCAGGGTACGAAACTCAATGGCGTATTCAGCTACGGATCGTGAACCCTGTCTGATGGACATAAGGAGCTTCGCAGCAGAGGCAGCACGAGCCGGCACATCGAATACCTTCCGAAGAGAAGCAACAAAACCGGAAAACTCGGCAACCACCGGATTGTTGTTCTCCCATAAAGGGCTGGCCCAGGCCAAGGCCTTGTCCGAGAGCAGCGAGATCAAGAAGCCCACCTTTGATCTCTCAGTAGGAAAGGCATGTGGCAGCAACTCGAAATAAATGGCCACCTGGTTAAGGAAACCTCGGCACTGAGTTGGCTCTCCCCCAAAGCGCTGTGGAAGGGGGGCAGAACCGGTCATACCCCGAAACACCGCAGGTGCAGCAACAGGTGTCGGGGTAGACTCTGGCGCAACAACCGGAGCGGCAGTAGGAGCGGGCCCAGGAGCGACAACCGACCCATCGGCAACGGAAGCTAAATGAGCCGTGCGTTCAAGCAGGGTTTGTAACGCCACAGCGAACCGACCCAACAGGTGATCCTGCTGATCAAGTCTGGCAACCAGCGTAGGTAGCGAGGATGGCCCTGTACCGTCAGAATTCATGGCTTGGTCCTAATGTCATGGAACCATGAACCAGACGTACCACAGAGATAGGTGGAATAAGAAGGCTTTATTGAAAATCAAGCCGTAGCTAAAGTCCAAACGGATGGCTAAACCGAAGCAGGGTCTTGCGTAGACGGAGGTCAGGAACCAGGAGGGTAGTCAGACGTAGCCAGGATCAGGAACCAACGGGGTAGTCAGACGAAGCCAGGATCGGGAACCAACGGGGTAGTCAGACGAGGCCAGGATCAGGAACCAGAAGCAGCAGCAGTCTTTGAAGCATGTGCACACAGGAGGACCAAGCAAGGAACTGAAGCCACAGACCTTCTATATATATGAGCTAGGCATCCAGCTCCTCCCAGTGGGAAGGAGGAGCCGCAGGGTGGGAGGCTACAAGAAACCCAGAAACCAAGATGGCCGCCAGCACATGTCAAACGAAGGAGAACAGTGAGAAGGTAAGACCATGACAAGTGGACAATATAACAACATGTTGGTTATCAGCATCATATCATGTTATTGTCATTTTGACAGATGAGTCAGCGCATCCTCATACACATAAAGTAGCTGGCTGGCCTCGCGAAAATAGTCAAGTTCACCGAACTTCAGTCTTCTAAAGATGTGGCAGGTCATATGGGAAGGTAATTAACAGTATTTCATGTGTACAGTGTTAACAATTGATCAGAACCAGTTTTCTCCAGGCTTTAAACACTTTTCTTAGATTTCCAGGGAGCTTTTAGTTTCAGGAATTTAAGCAGGACTATTGTATGTTGTTTCTTTTCAAAAAGGAATGAAATGAGAACAAGATTAGTCCGACAATAAGAAAAATAAATGCTTGGCTGGGTTTTCTCATTTAACCTAACATCCTTGGGAAAGTCAAACACATCACAAAACGAGGAGCAGGGAAATATCGGCTCTGAAAGTGATGTCACTGTTCACATAAATTGCAGCAATACTTAAAGTCTTCTGATTCCAGATCTCTCCTTTATCACGTGTTGAACCTTTTTCGACAATGGGGAAGGTTTGAAGCTACTAAGCGGATTTATAGTAAATGCCATGAATTAATGAGCTGCGAAAATGAGTTTTTTTTAACACTGAGTAATACAACTTCAGTGTCAGCCATGTAAACACAGCCACCTTTACCATAGCTAGAGATGGAAATTCTGGCCTCTTTAGCCCCATCATTCCAAGCTAATTGTGGAGACACTATTTTTGTTTTTGCTTCCTTACCTTCAAAGAGCCATAACATTTTTATTTTTCCTTTGACATTGCTATATGAGGCCTCATTTTTTTTTATGGCACAATTTGATAGTTCATATAATGCACCAAGAAACTGTTTAAAATTTTTTTTTTTTACGGTGGAATAAAAAAAAAACAGTTCCACCAATTTTTGGGGCATAATTCACTATGCAGTAAAAGTAACATGTTGCTTTATTCTACTGTATAATCCAAATGAGGTCGGCACTGCTCGAGGGATTTGGCGGTGCACGTGTCTGCGGGCAGGAATCCCAGTAGATAATTCGTGAAGAATAAGATCGGCACTCGCTTGATGAATAATCTTGTAGATTTATTCAGTCACATATTTCATCATAATGACGCGTTTCAGCAACTATGTGCTTTCATCAGACATGTGTATACATCTTACCACTTGCTCTGATATATATACAAAGAAAATGTCATCACATTGTTACAATAAACTCCTCCCACAGTTAAGTGTCTGCGGAGTGTGCAATCAACTTAATCTGACAGGTGAAATGTATTATCAGAAACATCTAGTTTCGCTATCGAAAAAACCAGAAAGGAAAATATCGTACAGATAATCGCATCACATGAAACTACTGACATTGTAATCTCGATTTAGGCCTTTCGGATCCATGGTTTGTAACCGATGGATCCAATATGCCTCTCTTTTTAGGAGCAATTTGTTTCTATCACCACCGCGTCGAGGTAATGTAACACCGTCTATGACCTGATATCGTAGTTGTGATATAGTATGTCCCTTTTGGTGAAAGTGGTATGGTAGTGGGAGTAACAAATTCTCCTTTCTAATTGTCGATTTGTGCTTACTCAATTGATCTTTTATTCTCTTGGAGGTTTCCTCCACATATAGTAAACCACAGGGACATTTAAGGATATATATCACAAACCGACTATCGCAGGTAAAAACCCCTCTGATAGGGATTTGTTCGCCAGAATGCGGGTGTGAGAAATAACCACCCTTAATAACACTTGAACAATTCACACAATTTAAGCATGGGAATGTGCCTTGTTTCGGGGTGGATAATGTAGTTTGTCTAGGGCCAATCTTGCTACTACCCAATCTTATCGCGCAGATTATCTGCTCTTTTAAAACACATCATCGGAGATCTCAGGAATTCATCAATTTGGGGATAGGATCTCGAAACTATCTGCCAATGTTTATTGACTATGCTTTTAACCCTTTGGATCCAAGGGTGATATTTAGCCACCAGTGGAATCCGTGATGATTTATTGGATTTAACCTCTTGTAGACCTTCCAGTCTATTCCTCTGTTCATCCAGTAGTTGTCTGGGGTAACCCCTCTCTAGAAATGTATTAGTCATTTCTTCTAATCGTATTGTCAGGGTAACTGGATTACTAACAATCCGTTTTACCTGCTGATATTGTGAAAAGGGAATGGATTTTTTTGTGGACTCTGGATGACTACTGGTGAAAGAGAGTAGACTGTTCCGATCAGTGTTTTTAAAAAAAAATTGAATAATGGTTTGAATAAGCCCTTCGTCCCCTAGTAAAACCCAGGTATCTAAGAATGAGATCTTATTTTTGTCAAAGTGTATAGTGAACTGTAATTCATCCCAAATGGAATTGATGTATGTGGTGAAAGCTGTGAGGGATCGAATGTCGCCATGCCACATGCAAAAAATATCATCGATAAATCGATGCCAAAAGACACAATGTTGCTGATATAAATCATTACGGTAAATAAAATTATTCTCAAAATAAGACATGTAGCAATTTGCGTATGGCGGTGCGACGTTCGATCTCATCGCAGTCCCACAGCGCTGCTGATAGAAAGAATCCTGGGATAGAAAATAATTTATCTCAAGTACAATTTTAAGGAGTGATAGGAAAAATACCTTTTCAGTTGTGTGGTATGTACTAGTATCGAGTAATTCCCTAACTGCTTCCAGGCCCTTCTCATGTGTAATCGAGGTATATAGACTGCATACTTCAAATGTGACAAGTCACTAGTGTGCCTATTTCAGACAAAAAATGTCCTGTATCACATAAATAAGATTCAGATTTCTGAGTAAGAGGTGTCAATATTTTCTCTAAGAAAATCGCAGGGGGAGAGAGGACGGAGTCAGTGGCTGCTACTATAGGACGGCCCGGAGGCTTTATGAGAGATTTATGAATCTTTGGTAAAGTATAAAATACTAGAGTAATCGGATGCTGATTGACTAAAAAATCGCCTAACTTCGCATCAATGACTCCATCCTCTCTCGCCCGTGCGACGACCTCCTGAATTACTGCCTTCATTTGAAAAACTGGATCAAATGGTAATATGTGATATATACGGGTGTCCTTCAATTGTCTTAGAATTTCTGTTATCCTCAGTGCGCGGTGGTACTCCACCAAAGTTGCTGCATGTAGCTCCAGTGATACGAGATGTCTGGAATCCTTGATTAAGTTCCTGCTCCTCAGTTCGCTTGGAGGAATCTTTAGAAATTCAGATGGGACCGTGATCTGTGCCACTATGTCCCGTGCTTGATCATCTGTATAGGCAAAGGTACTCATCAAGGTAGGGGTAAGGAGCGTGCTCGTATCCGAAAGCCAAATTGTGTGAATTGTTCAAGTGTTATCAAGGGTGGTTATTTCTCACACCCGCATTCTGGCGAACAAATCCCTATCAGAGGGGTTTTTACCTGCGATAGTCGGTTTGTGATATATATCCTTAAAGGGGTTGTCCAAGTCCGATCTGATATTGATGACCTATCCTGAGGATAGGTCATCAATAAATATAACTTGGACAACCCCTTTAAATGTCCCTGTGGTCTACTATATGTGGGGGAAACCTCCATGAGAATAAAAGATCAATTGAGTAAGCACAAATCGACAATTAGAAAGGAGAATTTGTTACTCCCACTACCATACCACTTTCACCAAAAGGGACATACTATATCACAACTACGCTATCAGGTCATAGAAGGTGTTACATTACCTCGACGCGGTGGTGATAGAAACAAATTGCTCCTAAAAAGAGAGGCATATTGGATCCATCGGTTACAAACCATGGATCCGAGAGGCCTAAATCGAGATTACAATGTGAGTAGTTTCATGTGATGCGATTATCTGTACGATATTTTCCTTTCTGTTTTTGTTCGATAGCGAAACTAGATGTTTCTGATAATACATTTGTAGATTAAGTTGATTGCACACTCCGCAGACACTTAACTGTGGGAGGAGTTTATTGTAACAATGTGATGACATTTTCTTTGTATGTATATCAGAGCTAGTGGTAAGATGTATACACATGTCTGATGAAAGCACATAGTTGCTGAAAAGAGGAAGGTGGCCATATATAAAAAAAAATAATACATCTTTTTACATTACTTTGTCTGGATTTGCTTATACTATATATGTGTCTATAGGCACCCGAGAAAGTAAAAGTTGCAGAGATCTTTCAATAATTTCATACATCATACAGAGTTTGTTAAAGTAGAATACCATATTTTTCTCTTTATAAGACGCACTTTGCACTCTGCATGTATCCTAACTGCGTACAGGGTCAGGATGTAGTGGGCGCACTATTAATTGACATCGTATGCAGTCAAGTCACAGTGCTCTGTGGGTCCGGGAAAGAACAGGGAGCAGTGACTGAAGGTCTAATGAGGGTCTGATCTGATGAGGGAGTCTGATCTGAGGTCTGATATGGGGATTTGATCCGAGCTGTGATGAGGGTCTGATTTGAGCTGTGATGAGGGTCTGATTTGATCTCTGATAGGGGTCTGATCTGAGCTGTGATGAGGGTCTCATTGCGAGTCTGTGTCTGATCTGAGCCTGATCGGGGTCTGATCTGAGATCTGATATTGAGGTCTGATCTGAAGCCTAATGTGGGTCTGATCTGAGGTTTCATATGGGGATCTGATCTGAGGTCTGATATAGGGGTCTGTTCTGAGCTCTGGTATGGGGGTCTGATCTGAAGTGTGATAAAGATTGGGGTTCTGATGAAGATTGGTGGTCTGTTCTGAGGTCTGATAAAAAAATTTCTTATTTTCCTCCTCTAAAACCTAAGTGCATCCTATAATCAGGTGTATTATAAAGCGAAAAATATGGTAATTTGGCAATAAGACCACCCTTCCCTCAACAAACTATAAAGTGTTAATAATATTTTAGAGCACACTCAGCCTTTAGAGGTTTGGCCACTCATCATAAAAAATATCTAATCATGATTTTTCTCCTTAAAAGTGAAAAACAAGAAAAACACTGAACAAAACCAATTTCCAGTGTCTCGGCTCTGCTGTGGTGTTCAGCTGTCAAACTTCCAGAAAGCTGAACACACACAGAGGGCTCAATAAGCTCTCAGATGGTGTTATGGATTTGTGCCCCTGTATTGTGCAGAAAGATCGGTGGAAAATTGAGATGATTTATAAAAACAACTTGTAATTATTTATTCTTGTCAGATGTACTTATTATTACTATTAATATTAAGTGGAGCTTGCTCATCACATCTCTTCACTCCTTTGCAGAATTGTACATTTAAATTAAGAGGCTCGACTAATTAAAATATATGAATAGTTTATCTGGATAAACATATGTCTAAGCATATGGCTTTATAAGTGAATGTACTTTGAACACAAAACTGTTTGCATGAATTTAAAATGCTGCACGAACCGTGAAAATATATTTTTTGCTGTATTTGGCTGACTGCAAAAGTAGTTAAAGATATTGAACCAAACTGAGAGCAAAATGTTTCGGCTGATGCAAAAAATTCTGCAAAGTAAGAATGCTTTCAAAAATTGAAGTACTAATAGTTTATTTTTATCAATTAACAAAGTGCAAAGTGAAAGAACACAAGAGAACTCTAAATCCAATCAATGTATGCTATGACCACCTTTTGCCATCAGCATAAATTCTTCTAGGCACACTTGAACACAGTTTTAGAAGGAACTCAGCAGGTGGGTTACATCAAACATTTTGGAGAACCTAACCACGATCTTCTGTGTATGTAGGCTTACTCTCATCCTTCTGTATTTTTATGTAATCCCAGACAGACTGGATGATGCTAAGATCAGGGCTCTGTGGAGGCCATATCATCACTTCCAAGACTCCTTGTTCTGCTTTACGCTGAAGATAATTCTTAATGACATTAGCTGTATGTTTAGGGTCGTTGTCTTAATAAATTTGGAGTCAATCAGACACCTACCTGATAGTGATGGATAAATATCTGCCTGTATTTCTCAGCATTGAGGACACCATTAATCCTGAGCAAATCCCCCACTCTATCTTGTTCTACTACGTAGATCGGGAGAGTGTTGTGGCTGCAGCTCATGCCCACTGTACCTCTACTCTTCCAGGCAGGCATGGCCACTCCTCTGCTCTTCAGTAGTCCAGCAGTCCAAACCCACCAGTCCTCTTAACCTTCTTGGCAGGTCTGGCCGCAGGAGTTGCACTGTCCTCTTCTCGCAGGCTGCTTCCTGTTTGCTGCCAGCCCCACTACTTGGCTGAAAGCTTGACAAATCTGGAGTACAGTGGTATACCTACCATGGAGGCAGATGTAATACTGAAGCTCACGAAAGAGGAATACAAAGGGTGCTCACCTTCAGGGCACAGCAACTTTCCGGGTCTATACAATCAAAAGTGTGAGGTCCACTGCTGCATGTCGTGGGCTCAGATCCAGGCTCCAGTCCGAGTATAACAGTTGAGTAAATCTGAAAAAGTATGCGGCACTGCAGGGCATCCAACAGGATGATACTTCCAGTTTTTTTTATTATTACCAGAAAAGAACTACGTGTTTCATCAGTTCACTGACCAGTGAAAAAATGTGTCAATTTTTTTTAAATCTGGGGTGTCGCACTGTGTAACGTAATGTGAATTCAAAAGATTTGACACTGAATAAGCTTACGCAAAATATATTTACCAAGTGATTAAATATGCAATAACACAAACAAATCACATATTGAATAATAAAAAGTAATTAATCATCACTAGCCTAAATGGGATGGAGACTTCATCAATCATGCTATAACACATGGCTGTCTATCACATTATAACACATGATTGACGCACATTCATTGGAAAACTGAGTGGGGCAGGACGGGGCCATACTAGGTTGTTCTATAGGGACCTATGAAATATGTGTAAGTGTAAGCCTCAGCTTAAGGATCTAGGAGACACCTACTGAACACAGGGTGAACATAAAAACTCACTAAATATGTTAGTCTTCTTTGCATTCAAAACCAGAATGCCAGTGCTGCTGGACATTAGTCACCATTGGATGATGTACTACATTTTTGTGCTTTGCATATCGAGAGCACACCAGTTAGCAGAGACCAGCTAGTAACCAGTAAGCATTGGAACATGAGCAACGAGTATCTGTGAGAGTAAGTATCCCTACTTTTATAACTTTCTAAATAATTTTTCCCCCACCAGACAAGCCCTTTACCTATTCCTGGTTCTGAGATCTGTTGGCATGCCACACAATGGGCTATATCTGATGAGATAATGAAGCAAGTTCTCTCTGCCTGGGTGTCACTTCTTGGTACAGTGGAGTTTATGGTTCATGTTCCACCTTGTCATTCCTGGTGTCCATGCTCTCCGTCTATTCCCATTATCCATGTTCCTGTTCCACAATGAACATTTGGTCCTCTTCTATGGTCCTTATCTGGTGTTCCTGGCCCTGTTCCATGCAGTACCATGCTCCCTGTGTGGCCAAGTTTTAGCCTTGTCTTTGTTGCTGCATCTAGCTGCCAGCTGATGACTACTGTATGGAGTGCAACCTAGGCATCCTCCTGCAGCAAAAAACCGTAATTGCTTGTTTGGATTAAGGATAAAACACTATGTATCCTAGTTGCAAAACCTCTCCAAGGAAACGTTTTGTATTTTAAGACATTATTCTTTTGTTCTTCTCTATGGCACAGGACTTATAGTTTCATAACTGGGGTGCATGTAGCAGATAAGGAGACTGTGAGGCAGTGACAGGCCTCATACGTGATTGAGGTGTAGAGGGGGTCGATATTTCAGTCCACACCCCTATTCCACCACAGGTGAGGCCAACTGGCTGTAATCACTGGGGGATAAACCAACCCTCAGTGTAGGAGTCCAGGGTAGAGGAAGTGACCCTAGAGAGGGGGAAGCCTGCAGAGGCTCTGAGTGGTCTCAGCCAAGAGGGATGAGGGGCCATGAGGCTGTGTGAAGCCGGATCTCTTCCCTGTGTGGGACCATGCCTGATGAGCTGACCTGCTGAGTGTCGGAACCTGAACCTGTTTGTGAACTGTGCTCTATAGTTGAGGCCTCATGCACACGACCGTATGTATTTTGTGGTCCACAAAAAACGGATCCGCAAAAAATACAGATGACGTCCGTGTGGATTCCGTATTTTGCAGAACGGAACAGCTGGCCCCTAATAGAACAGCACTATCCTTGTCCGTAATGTGGACAATAATAGGACATGTTCTATTTTTTTGCGGAACGGAAATACGGAAACGGAATGCACACGGAGTACCTTCGGTTTTTTTTTTGCTGACCCATTGAAATGAATGGTTATGCATACAGCATAAAAAAAAACGGAACGGACATGAGGCGTGAGATAGAGACGACACATGTATTAGGTAGAGCACAGATGGGCAGGTGTTAATTTTTGGTTTATGTTTATGTTTGTGCTGGTGCGGAAGTGCCAAAATAAAGCACCATTTAGACTTGAACCCCGCTGTCAGAGGAGAAGGAGTTTCAGAGGAAAAGGCGATGTGTGCCGTTGCTAAGGGCAACCAACGGGAGCAAAGTGAGATGGAGAGAGGTTCGGCTCTCAGGAGTTCATATGTTCCCTGCAAATGTGTACAGAGTCCTAAATATGATGTTCGGAGGTGCCATTATGCCATTGCTGGGAGCAACCAACCATTACAGCATGCAGCTGTCCAGCAACAGAGAGAGTGATGCTGGAGATGCTGTCAAGCGGAAAAGTGTGTATCAGATTGTCCTGTGATCAGGAGATCTGACAAAACATGTGAAATATCCTGTGATTTGGTGATTGGGGTAATCCCGCTGGGTGTCACTCTAGATGCTCATCAACAAGTATCCCGGGTTATGCCCGCCATACTGGACGTCCTGGACAGGGGGCCAGAGACAGATACCACGGTGTCTCTGACCTTTGTGATGGACTATGGCTCTGTACAGTGGGAGCTCTTGAAATGTGAGACCCTGGAAGTAGAATTTGTGCTAGGCAGAGACTTTCCGTTGTTTTGGCAGCTATGGTGAGGAGAAAATGCTTCAAGTTGTGCGGCTGGAGAATCCGAGGAAAAGTATTCAGTAGAGTGTGTGACTCATCGTCCTGGAAAAGAAGACTGGATTCAAGGCCAAGGCGTTTCCCATGGCAACCACTGCATTGAGGAGTCTGCATGCAATCGTGGCACCAGGAACCAAGGGCAGGTGGCTCCCAAGATCCAGGAGATGGATGATGACCTCGATGGAGATGTTCCTGGAGCACCAGCACCCTCATCTACCGGGAGTGCCGAACCCGTGACGTCAATGGGTAAGAGCGTTCTTATTATTGCTTGTGTTGCAGACAAAGTGATGGTTGGGCATGTTGCTGACCAGTGCCCTAGTGCCTCAGAAGCCGTGAACTGTGGTGTAAGCCCGTGGCAGTCGATATGTGCTGAGCCGGTAGGTGTTAAGACACCGGGACTAGAGACTGCGACAAAAATGTGTGTTATTGTGGTGGATGGCAGTCCAGTCCAAGCATTGTTGGATGTAGGAAGCCAGGTGAGCCTGGTACATGCCAGCTTGGTAGCTGGGGACTATGTGTTGGACAAAATGCTAAGTGGGATGGACATATATGGGGATAGCAAAGTCTATCCTGTGGCTCTCACCAGTGTGAGACTCCAGTAGGAACTGGGACTTATGAACTTGGTGTTGCAAAGAGACTCTTGCATGACGTAAGGGTCATGATTTCCCCTTCTTCTGGGAGTTGTGAGGAAATGGAAACACTTCCGCAGCAAGTGACAAAACTCCTGCAGAATCTGTGCCTGTCCCTTTAAATGAGGGTGTAAGGGAGATGCACAGTATACACAATGGTTTAAGTGAAGTGACCATTGAAAACAGTGGTGCAGTTAAGGTGCAAAGGGAACATGTCAAGTTAATTTAAATGCATATTGAAAATGTGGAGTTATGTGAAATATGTGATGATGATGATTATGACACCGGCTTTCCTTTGCAGGTTGTGATCAGGGAAGAAGCTCCCCTTGCTGGTAAAGATGTATGTGATTTAGAAATGCTGATTGATACGGAGAGCACACAGCTAAGGGAACCCAAAGTGATAAATGGGCAGGAAAGTGTGGCAGTGCTAGAGGGTGTACCACACGTACCAGGTGTGGATAAGCATTCTACACAGTGTTCTATAGTTAGTGAGCTTGGGTGCAGGGTTGATGAAGGTGTTGTAACATACAACGTGAACCAGGCACATGAAAGAGAGCCTGAGCTGGTTCAGGATGTGAACCTGATTAAGTGGGGAGAAGTGAGCATAGTGTCCGAGAACTATACCCAGGCAATGGAAGACTTCCTGGCAGGTCTGACCATCCAGTAGGAGACCAGCAGCAGGAGATTTTTGCAACAGCAGAGGCCAGGTACACATTTGTATACCAACAAAAGAGAACCGGTACTATTTGATACCCAATAAAATTAAATCTTTATTATGACATAAAAACATAGACAAAAATACATAAATGTAGAGACCGTACAGAGTGCCTGCAAGAGGCAGTCCACAAAAAACACCGTAATCACAGATGGCAGATCACTCAATTATCCACAGTTTACGTGTGAGACGCTGTATATATAAAGTATCTAGGTCAGCATATAAATATACAAGCTGTCTCTAGCTCTAAACACAGCTGTCTCACACTTTAAGTGCATCTGACATGAGTGTAACATGGGTATAGATGACATTTGTATCCTATGGCCTGTGCCATATAGGTACCACAGCACATCGCATAAATGCTGCTGTATATGCACAGAACCGATCTAAATTCCTCTCTTACCCGGTATCCAGTGGTGTATGTGTGGGCTGTCTCTGCCTGGCGTGATCCTCGACGCACGTTTCGCTAATGCTTCATTTGGCCAGCCAGGGCCCACTACTGGAGGACAAGGAGGAGGAGGATGAGGAGGAGGAGAGGGATGGGGATGAAGCATGTTCACAGAGGGGTGGCATCCAGCGCAGCTCGGGCCCATCACTGGTGCGTGGCTGGGGGGATACGGAGGACGCAGACGATATGCCTCCCACAGAGTACAGCTTGTCCTTACCTCTGGGCGCCTGGCACACATGAGCGACTACATGCTGCAGTGCCTGTGCAACGACAGCAGAGTTGCCCACATTTTAACGTGTGCTGACTACTGGGTGGCCACCCTGCTGGATCCCCGTTACAAAGACAATGTGCCGTCCGCAATTCTCTCACTGGAACGTGATCAGAAGATGCGCGACTACAGGCGCACGCTGGTAGACGCGCTTCTGAGAGCATTCCCGACTGATGCCGGGGGACAAGTGGAAGCACAAGGCGAAGGCAGGGGAGGAGGAAGAGGTCGCCAACGCTGTGTCAGCACCAGCACCTAGGAAGGCAGGGTTAGCATGGCCGACATGTGGAAAAGCTTTGTCACCTCGCCGCAACAACCGGCCCCAACTGCTGATATGGAGCGTGTTAGCAGGAGGCAGCATTTGAACAACATGGTGGAACAGTACCTGTGCACACAACTACACGTACTGACTGATGGTTCTGCCCCATTCAACTTCTGGGTCTCCAAATTGTCCACATGGCCAGAGCTTGCCCTGTATGCTTTGGAGGTGCTGGCCAGGCAGTGTACCCTCTGAACGTGTATTTAGCACGGCAGGAGGCTTCATTATAGACAGACGCAGCCGCCTGTCCACAGCCAACGTGGACAAGCTCACGTTCATTAAAATGAACCAGGCCAGGATCCCACAAGGCTTGTCTTTACCTTGTGCAGAATAGACAGTTCTACCAGCCTCAACCATCCATCCTTGTACTCAAGTGCACTTATTTCTTTATTCCTATCTAAAAATGCAAAATAACACACATCTGTGTTGGCTACCTATTCCTCCTTCGCCGCCGCTTCCACCTAGACCGCCATGTGAGCCTACACTGCCACATCCACCCATTCACAGCCACCTCAACCTCTTCCTCCTACATCATTCCTATGTTTTTTAAGGTCTTTTATGTTTTTTTAATTCATTTCCCTATCCACATTTGCAGAGCATTTGCCATTCTCTTAAGCACATTTTGCTGCCTTTTGCAGCCCTCTAGCTCTTTCCAGGGTTATTTTAGTGGCCAAAAGTTCGGGTCCCCATTGACTTCGGGTTCAAGTTCGGGTCAACTTTTTTTCAAGTTCAGCCAAACCTGCCAAACTCGAACATCCAGGTGTCCGCTCAACTCTACTCCTAATATTATCCTCAACCCACATCTTTATTCACAGATATTTCAACAGCCATGAAATAAAGGAAACCTTAAAGGGTCACTGTACTTTAAACAAACTTTTTATTTATAACTTTATTATAGGGAGATACCAAAAGTTTTGATAAGTGCAAGTCTGAGCCATTAGACCCCCACCAATCTGTAGAACAAGGGGAGAGAAGTTCTCCCTTAGCACCCTCTCGCTCCTTGATGCGTGAGATGGGAGCAAAAAGGATACTATAGACTTTCTGTTAAGTTTGTCTTGCTTCCTTTCCTGCAGCAAGCAAGCTCTTATATCTCCTCTTGTTCTAGAGATCATGGGGGTCTCATCGTTCAGACCCCCACTGATAAAAGCTTTTCATATGTCCATAAAACCTTAAAAGTCAGCTGAAAGCACAGGGACACTTTATGCCTCATTAGAAAAAAGATAGAGTCAACCACTCTGTATCTCTAGAAGCTCCATAGCAGCTCCATGGGCTGCTTATATACTATATACATTCTTATAAATGATGTACAGAGTTCTCCTTCCTTACCATTCCTCTTACCTTAACCTATCCAGAGATCAGTGGTGTAAGGACCAGCCCCTAGAATACTTTTCATTTCACAGACATTTGCAATAATAAGGTTTCATGGACTGCAATGGCTACTTCCAGCCACCAGATGTTGTTGTGTCTTTAGCAAAAGCAGTTGAAGTCTTGTTGGTTTTCAGAAGAAGGAGGGGGGCAGGAATCTCCAGAAAGACAGCACATGCGTGTGTGCCCTGAAAAGGCGAGAGGGTTTGCCATATGAGAAGGGCAAGCAGAGACTGGTGAGGAGACACAGAGCCTGGCTGATTATGCTCTGAGCACTGACTGTTCCTGACACAGAGTTACAGGGAACTCTAAAGTGAAGTTTTGCTGACCACGCGTTGGGAACTTCAAGCATCTGCATCAGGAGCCAGAGGACATCTGCCTTAACCTACCGGACAAGACAAGCATCCACTTTGTGGGAAAAGACTACACCACAGATACAGTGCTGCCCATAATTATTCATACCCCAGGCAAATTTTGACTTAAAGTAACTTTCATTCAACCAGCAAGTAATTTTTGGACGGGAAATGACGTAGGTGTTTCCCAAAAGATAATAAAACGATGTACAAGAGGCATTATTGTGTAAAAAAAAAATTCTCAGCTTTTATTAAAATTTGAGCAAAAAATACAAGATGTTTTGCACTGTTGACGTGGTCGAAAGCCAAAAGTGACACCTTTGCTGGCCGGGAGGATAGTTAGAGAGGTGAAAAATAATGTAAGGATCACCACCAAGGCCATCCTGGTGAATCTGGGCTCTGCTAGTGGCAATGTCTCAAGGCAGACAATCCAACAGACATTGCACACTGCTGGGTTCCACTGATGCAGACCAGGCACACAAAAGCTCGCTTGGCCTTTGCAAAAGCTCATTTGGACAAAGAAGAAGACTTTTGGTCTTCTGTGTTATGGTCAGATGAAACAAAATTTTAATTGTTTGGTCACAATGATGTTTCCTTAATTTGGCGTAAAAGAGGAGAAGCCTTCAACCCAAAGAACACCATCCCCACTGTCAAACATGGTGGTGGGAACCTAATGCTATGAGGGTGTTTTTCAGCCAATGGACCAGGGAACCTAATCACAGTAAACAGCACCATGAAAAAAGAGCAATACATGAGGATTCTCAATGACAACATCAGGCAGTCTGCAGAGAAACTTGGCCTTGGGCACCAGTGGACATTTCAGCATGACAATGACCCAAAACACACAGCAAAAGTGGTGAAGAAATGGTTAGCAGACAACAACATTAACGTTTTGGAGTGGCTCAGCCAGAGTCCAGACTTGAATCCAATTGAGAATCTGTGGAGGGAGCTAAAGATCAGGGCGATGGCAAGAAGACCCTCCAACCTGAAAGATTTGGATCTCATTGCTAAAGATGAATGGGCAAAAATACCTGTGGAGACATGCAAAAAGCCGGTCTGCAATTATAGGAGGTGTTTGATTTCTGTAATAGCCAATAAAGGCTTTTCTATTGATGATTGAGAAGGGTATGAATAATTTTGGACTGCACACTTTTTGCTCAAATGTAAATAAAAGCTGAGAAATGTTTTTTCCCACAATAATGCCTCTTACATCGTCTTATTATCTTTTGGGAGACACCTATGTAATTTCACGTCAAACAATTACTTGCTGGTTGAATAAAAGTATTTTTAAGTAAAAATTTGCCAGGGGTATGAATAATTATGTCCAGCACTGTACCTTCAAAACTGTGAGTTTGGCACCGGTGCCTATCTGCGGTAGGGCATAGAGCAGGCAACTTTAGTCAGAGCTTTGCAGCAATGCCCCTCGGTTAGCGCGGTTAAGACAGGATTATACCAGCAGAGTGTAGCCTGGACTTTTATGTGTTTGCTGGTAGGACCACATTTATTATATCCTGTTTCAATTACCCTACCTGTAATTCTGTGTAAACTTGTTAAAACAGTTTTTGTCATTTGTCGATTGCGCCCCTGTGGCATATCGGCACATTACTGTTAATCTCATTTGCTGACCGTTATATCTTATTGTGCAATAAACCCGGCATTTGTTTAAGCCTCCTCGTCTGCTGTACTGTATTTGAATCCTGCCTGGCGGTCCCTCCCTCACCAGACCGCTACAGTGGCACCAGATGACAAGCTTTAGAAAAAAATAAAAAAATAAAGATAGTCTGTTGTGAATTGTTTATGCTATATGTGTCAAATTGTGACCACGTGGTGGTTGTAGTGTGTACTGCAGCCTGTTTTGCTACTATGTAATGAATTTTTATAGTGAGTGCAATGAAAAGATGACATAACTGTATGTCACCGGTTTATTTCTGGATAAAATAAATAAAACTTTGTGTGTGCTGGACCATGTGACCAGAGCGGTGGGGTTCCATTTCTTGGTGAGCAGAAAGTGTGAGATGTGTCACCCCAGCCTGAATTCCCCTGACTTCGAAGAAGAAACTTGGACTTTTTCTTGTACAATGCGAACACCCCCCCATCTACTATATTTATTGTTTGAAATAAATTAGTGGGAGGGTATGAAACCTGAACCAAATACAAAGGTATAAAACATGTCTGAAATCATCAATAGTGGTTGATATTTTCTGAGAGTAGTCCAGACTGTGGTATCCTGTTATTTTACAACAGTTTAACGTAATTGGTATTGTATTTTGTTTTATCTCTTTTTATATTTCTGTTCGAACTGTACCCTTTTTGCCCTGGATTTTGATATTGATTAGCTATCCTCAGAATAGGTCATCAATATCTGATTGCTAGGAGTACAACTCGCGGCACCCTCACCGATCAGCTGTATGTAGAGGTTGCAGTGCTCCATGAGTACTTAGTCCTCTTCCTAGGCCAGTGACCTCACGTTTATCAGTCACATGTAGAGATGACCGAATTGAATCCCACTAAGTGGAATTCAATCCGAATTTCAGGATAAATTTGATTTCCCTCAAAGCCGAATTTCCTTGTGCTTCATGTTAGCGAATCGATTTAACCTTAAATAGTGTAAAAAACTAAAAATGTCACACTTACCTCCTCCTTTTGCTCGAGAAGGGCCGCCAGCTATCATCTTGATTGAAGATCTCAAAATTCCATGCGTGGTGACGTGATGACGTCATCTCATCATCTCCAAGCAAGATGGTGGCAGTTGGCCCGTCTCGAGCAAATGGAGGTGGTATGTTTGATAAAAAAAAGGGGTACAATGATGAAGGGCGGCACTATCGCAGCTCCCTTTCATTGCACTTGCTACTTATATAAAAATGCGCTTTGTGACGAAGTAATTAGTCACAAAGCAAATTTTTTTTGTAAAATTTGCCGAATCAGCCGAATCGAACTTTTCAATGATTCGCTCATCTCTAGTCGCATGGCTTAAACACAGCTCACTCCCATTCTAGTGAATGGGGCTGAGCTTTGATACCAAGTACAGCAATCCAATATCCAATGGATGTTGTTGTGCATCTTAAGCTGTGAGGAGGCAGTGGCACTCAGAAGAGTTTCTGTGAGCAATTTGGCTTCCTCAAACAGCTGATCATCCGAGGTGCTGGGAGTCGGACACCCACTAATATCATATTGATGACCTATCCTGAGGATATCTTCAAAATGTCTAAAAAAGTACACACAAGACACAGAGCAACACATGGGGTAACTAAAAAACAAGAAGGAGAGGTATGAAAACCACTCGCCATGCCAAATAGCTGTGCTTGAAATTTCTGCCTTGCTATTTCACAGGACAAAACCTGGTTGAAAAATATCAATAGAAGTGTAAAGAAAAAGTCTTCTCAAGGGCGCTGCTGGCTGAAAGAACTTCCAACTGTGTAATCTTGGTACATCCATTTATTTGTGTAAAATAGCAATGCATTTTGGGGCTGGACCAGTCCCTTCTTTAGGTAGGGGCTTATTCCTAAGGAAGGGACTGGTCCAATCCTAAAAAACGATGTTATTTTACACAAATAAATGGATGTACCAAGATTACACTACCCTGAGAATAGGACATCAATATTAAAATCCCGGAGAACCCTTTTAAAGCTTTAAAACTTTAATGTTCAGTCCTCGTTGCTCTACCCATAGCTCATTCCCATAGCTATTTGAAAATTGATGTCTGAAAGCAGTGTGTGATGGTGCGTACTTGTGTGTTAGTGGATCGGCATCTCATCAGCCGTAACGACGGGTGGAGGCAGCGAGCATTTGGAGTGTATGGACTGTGCTTGGGGTGCGACTTATGCTCAATTTTCAGTCTAAAGAGGAAGGTGAGAGCAAGACTGAGTGAAGATAGGTCAACCCCTTGCAATCGGGCCCACGTCATGTTCTAGGACAGAGTGTATGTGAGAATTTTTAAAAATTCATAGAACGTTAAGGGTGAACACATGTACTTACTGACTGTTACATTATTCATTATTGCTAGATAAGGGTAGATTCAGCATTAGTGGTTATACGTATCTTTCTTTGAAACTTAAAAAAAATGGTAGAAATAGAGATTGATTTGACTAAATAGACCTTAAAATTGTAGCCTCCAAATCCTGCATTTACTCGGAATTCTAAATACGCTACAGTGAGTCAGTGGAGCAGTTGTATCTGCATATAAAATAAACCCATCAACTAATACATGTATCTAGTTCAGTGATTCATTTAAATATATGAAATTAACCATAGTCTGCATGTGCGCGCTCTATACGAAACGGTGGTTAAGTCGCAGATGGGGGCGTTGGGGAGGAGTATGTGTCATTCAAATTCATATCTTAAAAAATGTTCTTTTAAAAGCTCCCGATGACACATTCATCCAAAGAAAAGTATCTGCAAATTGTTCAGCAAGATAGCAGAAGACTTTATTCAGGCTCATAGCGTGTGAATATGCAGAGCTGGGCTGGTCTAAAGACGGAGATCATTTAGGCTTGAAGCGTGTCTGTTCATCTAGAAACAAGGATTGATGCCGGCTGTCGCACAGAACAGGATTGATGACTTCAACACTTGTTTTAAACGATCCTTTTTTTTTTTTTTTTTCTCACCATCATTTATGCCTTATGTTTTCAGACTGTTGTTTTTTTTTTATTCCAGCAGTTTTGATACACTACAAAAGACTAGCGGCAGAGCGTAAACTATTAGAAACAACATCCCTATTTGAACTGTTCAAGCGGCGGCTTCTTGTCCCGTACATAGCAGCATTTACTGATACAGCATTGACGTGATGTATTTATTATTATACTTAGATGGTTATGCATCGGGAAATACATGAAGGGAAGCAGAAGAAAGTCAAAGCGTTGCAAAGTCAAGAAGTCGAAAAGTTTGTGCTGAGAGCGAGTGGAGTGTTCACACATTTCATCTCGCCGCGCTTCACTTTGAGCTAAAGTTTTCTTTTGCTTCGACAAATTTTTAGAACTTCTTAATTCAAAGCTGCTGAACTGGTTATACAGCAAATTTATATGGAATTTAAATTAAAATTGTCAGCTCAGTATTTTAAAATTGAGAAATATATAATATATAGAATTCTGCTATACATGTCCCAGGAGATCAGACACTCCTCTTGCTTATAAACCAGTATCTGACTGTAAGACAACGGGCTGCAGAAGGAGCTGTGCCTGTCATAGCCAATAAAAGATGTTAAACTTTCCACTAAGGACCACCCCTGATCAATCTGTCAGGTGTAAAAGGAAGGATCGGAGGAAGCTTGTCCTTTGCGTTTTCTGTGGGACTTCCACAGGTGGGGCAGAGAACCAAATAGCCTGACAAATACCATGTGCAAGGTTTTTTTTTTCTCTTTACCTTTATATATCCTATTACTATACTCTTTCACAGATTTAGTGATGATGATGGGTCCAAATAAATTTCGCCTGAATCAAAAGTGCTGCAATTGCCCTGAAAACTGGTAAATTACTTTCTAGGTTCTCCTAGGTCTATAAACCACTTATTTCAAGTTCTTTATGATTTTTAAAACTTTTTTCTTTTAAACGGTCTGAAAAATGTTTGGTTTTTGGTGGTGCACACCTGCTGGAGTTTTTTTTTCGAATCACCCCACCTGGGTTCATATGATTCTCCTTCATATTTCCTGTCTTCAGATCTGAAAAATGGCTGACACTATTTTAAGAAATTTGTCTGAATCAAATCACCAAAAATTCAGATTCGGAGTTGACCACAATTTTGGGAAAGTTTGTGTTGAATTTGATTAGTTTACAATTTATTTGCTGAACTATATTTAGTGCTCCTGTTATATACCTTAATTAACTAATTCGTTTTTTCTGCAAGTAAGAGCATGTTTCAAGTGGTAAAAATCAACTGATACTATAAAGGCTTAACACCAAAGGAAATAATAAATATTGCTGCATGTTACCAGACTGTAAAGAAGAAATGTAATGATGTCCTCTTCTGTGACATCACTTCCTGCTCTTTAACTATTGGCTTTAACTGCACCTCACAGACTTCCTGCTCATCCCACCCCCTGTACTCAGTCAAAATGCTGATTCTGGCTTCCAGCACCCAGCAAACATCACATTTTTCCTGAGGAAACAGTTGTGGAAAGTTGGGACACCCCCACTCGGCTTAACACTACACGTAGTAGATTTGTAGCAGAAATTTCTGTATAGAATGTGTTCCATATGTCTTCATGGCAAGTTCTATGTATGCAAATGAGGCAGTTGCAGAGGTTTCGGCAACAACTCCACCAAATATGCAGATACTCTTCTGAGTAAGATCGCAATGGAAATTCTCCACAATAAATTGGAAGAAAAATGTAAAAATGATTGCTAATCCCAAATATAGAAGTATAGATGCGCTAAGTGAATGGCTGGGAATACATGATTGTACAGGTGAAAAATTGGTCATACAGCACAATACTGAATTGCATAAAACTGGCCTTAATGGGCCTAGAATACTACACAAGAATGGACCGGCACTTGTCGATTGCAGTGGTTGAAGTAAGAACACAGGAAGGGGGAATGTGGTAGAAAGGTAGAAAACCCCTTTATCCTCCAATTTATTTAGTCCAAAGTGTGCTGGAAAAGGATGTGCCAATTTTATTAACAGGCTCAGGCCTCTTAATAAAATTGGCTAAAGAGCAGTAGAACGGGGTGGCACTTCTATGTATCCTGTAAGAATGCACCGGATCCTCAAACACCCTATCTTATGACAGTCAGTGAACGTGGTGCTCAGCCCAAAAACCAAAGTTCCAATAAAGTAAAGCATTGAAGGTAAGAAATAGAATAGAAGGGGGCGGCACTCACCACTGCTGAAAAAAAGTAATCTTTATTCTTCAATGTAAAAGCATCCAGGCAGGAGCGTGCAAAAATAGACTTCACGGACACAGGAGCGGCGACTGCCGTTTCGTGCTGGCTTGCGCTTCGTCTGGCCACTGACCTCACTGCGCTAGCGTGCGTCAGTATTTATTGACATAGCGTCTAGTGGTTTTGACAACCTAGGCGCCAATCAAAAGAATCACTCATACATAAAATAGAAAAATTGCAACAAAACAAAATACAGATGATGACGGAAACAAACAATATTTAGATGAAAACTCTCAAGTCAGTTCTATCATTAAGCCCAGTAATTTACTTCTGACCAACTTATCTTTAGAGGCGTGACACCTTCTAAAGGCTAATAACGGTCTGCTTCCAGTGAGGCTATGTAAACTGGATTTATCTTTTAAGATGTCCCAGTTGTCATGGATAGAGCGTTTTATCAACTCTGCTGCTGGGCTGTATTTGGATGTGAATACAAACCTATCTTTGTTATTATGGATGTTGCGTTTTGCCCTATTGAGAAGTGCTTCTAGAGTGAAAGACCCTGATTTCCTCCTAGCAGTCTCTATTTCTTTTTCAGCATACCCTCTACAAAGCAGCCTATTTTTCAATTCCTCAGACTGTCTTGCATATCCTTCTTGTGTGCTGTTAGTTCTCCTTAGTCGGAAAAATTGACCATAAGGGACAGATTTTTTGACACTATTGGGGTGGAAACTATTGAATAGCAGTAGGGAGTTGGTGGCTGTTGGGTTGCGATAACTAGTAGTTTGTAGACTCCCTTCATGGACAGATGTAAACACATCTAGGAACTCCAGGGAGGTCCCCCCAACATTCAGGGAGAACTTCATATTCATATAATTGTTATCCAAATAGGCAACAAAGGTACTACATTACATTTCATTACCAGACCATATAGACGTAGAAAGAGTTGAATGTATTGTAAGTGGGGGTTGTCAAGTGAGAACACATATCTATCCTCAAATACCGCCAAGAATAAATTGGCGTATGTGCCTGATACGGGGGTACCCATTGCTGTACCGAGTCTCTGTTTGTACCACTGCTCGACAAATTTGAAGGTATTATTGCTGAGGATGAACATAAGTGCTTCTTTGAAAAACTTTGTATAAGTGACACTTTTCTCAGTCCTGTTAAGGATCTTGTAAACTGCCTCCACTCCCGCTGTATGGGGAATGAGCGTGTACAGACTCTCTACATCCAGTGACACCAAGCTAAGTCCCTCCCTGAGCTGGAGCCGAACATGCCCCAAGGGGGTGACAGGCCCCGCGCACTCCTACAGAGAGAGGCTAGGTGGCTTATGAAAGCTGCCGCACTCCGTCCTCTTGGGCTTAATTATAGAAATGACTTGAGTGTGTTCATTTAAATAATGTTTGTTTCCGTCATCATCTGTCCAATTTGGAAGTATATTTTGTTTTGTTTTGTTGCAATTTTTCTATTTTATGTATGAGTGATTCTTTTGATTGGCGCCTAGGTTGTTATAACAACTAGATGCTATGTCAATAAACACGCTAGCGCAGTGAGGTCAGTGGCCAGACGAAGCGCAAGCTAGCGTGCACGCTCCTGCCTGGATGCTTTTACATTGAAGAATAAAGATTACTTTTATTCAGCAGTGGTGAGTGCTGCCCCCTTCTATTATATATAACACCAATAGATGACTCACAAAAGTGAGTGCCCATGCCGAACCTGCACGCAAAGTAGAAAACACCAAAGAAGGGAAAAAGGCTGGCACAAAAAAGTATAGATAAATATAAACTTTATTGAGGTCTCAACACGAGACAATATAAAATAGAATACAGATAAGGAATAATATTGTGGTGGATATAGAGCACACTGGAAAAAAAATATATATATAAACACGGCACCACTAATATATAGACAGGTACATATAGTTAGAAATATCCAGACTAATTAGATCATCTAAATAGCATAATAAATAACATGAACCGGATACCTAAAAAATATATATATTAGGACAAAGCCACGATAACAAACCAGAATGGAGATCCAGAATAGTACAAGCAGTATAAGGCTACTTTCACACTAGCGTTCGGGCGGATCCGTTCTGAACGGATCCGCCCATAATAATGCAGACGGAGGCTCCGTTCAGAACGGATCCATCTGCATTATATTAGCTAAAAAAAGCTAAGTGTGAAAATAGCCTGGGACGGATCCGTCCAGACTTTCAATGTAAAGTCAATGGGGGACGGATCCGCTTGAAGATTGAGCCACATTGTGGCATCTTCAAACGGATCCGTCCCCATTGACTTACATTGTAAGTCTGGACGGATCCGCACGCCTCCGCACGGCCAGGCGGACACCCGAACGCTGCAAGCAGCGTTCAGCTGTCCGCCTGTCCGTGCGGAGGCGAGCGGAGCGGAGGCTGAACGCCGCCAGACTGATGCAGTCTGAGCGGATCCGCCTCCATTCAGACTGCATCAGGGCTGGACGGCTGCGTTCGGGTCCGCTCATGAGCTCCTTCAAACGGAGCTCACGAACGGAAACCCGAACGCTAGTGTGAAAGCAGCCTAAAGTGCAAAGTGCAACCATATATAAAACCTGGATAACTACAGCGGAGCTGCCCACAATGGAGCCATGGCATAGGTACCTGAGTGGTGAACCGAAACCCCAACGCGCTTTATCCTAATATATGGTGGCTTTGTCCTAATATATATATATATTTTTAGGTATCCGGTTCATGTTATTTATTATGCTATTTAGATGATCTAATTAGTCTGGATATTTCTAACTATATGTGCATGTCTATATATTAGTGGTGCCGTGTTTTTATATATATATATATATATATATATATATATATGTAGAGAATCGGACAGCACTCCAAGACTTGAAAAAAGTAGAAATCTTTATTCACCCATGTGAAAAATAATTGCAACGTTTCAGCTCACAATCGAGCCTTTCTCAAGCAATGAAACACAAGACTGTGCATGTCTTATACAGCTTTTTCAAAAATCAAACAACCAATGAATTTTACAAATCAAGACATGTGACTATTAAACATGTGAGAGTAGTTCACCTCATTAGATCATGTGAACAATTACTTATGCAAAGTACCATACTGCTGGATACACAGGGATGTGTCCATTAGTGTTGCATCCAGACTTGTAACATTTGAATAATGTATATAACAAAGTGCATATGTGCATAGATAAAGTGCATAAAGATACAAAAAAATAAATCATATATTGATGTTTAAAATCATACACCACGGAGGCTGAGGGAAAACAGTGAAGGTTTGATCATGTTCGACAAAACCGCATGTTCATGTGAATACTGGCCAAAAGCAGCACTGTTGACTAATACTGTCAATACCACAGAATGTCAAAGACAGACCTCCGCCTACAATGTGCGCTCGCAACTGCGCTCCAATACATCATCGGCAACCAGATTTCATAATATTGCCATGTAGGAGCTATTGCATGCGCACAATGTGACATTATTAAAGGCATCGTCTTTGTAGTAAGGCGCTTGACACTGTATATACTTAACTGTCAGGACCCATCAGAGAGGGATCCATCCTCCCGGGTAGATCAACCCCTCCAAAGTTATGGTCAGGTAAGGGGGACACCACATGCAAATGTAGTGCACCCCGAACCGTCTCATTATAACGGTCCATAGACAGTGTAATGGGGATCTCCCATATAAATCACTTAATAGCAGAAATTGATTTTGACACAGCGTGGATACAGTAACAGAGGAAAATCTATCCAGTTAAATTTATACACATAGAACATCGCGAGCTGTCACATGTGTCCAGACTTCTATGTTCACTGTTTCCGCATCAGTCTGCATGGTGTCTAAAAAACAATAAGAGAAAATTACTCATATGCTTGTGAATCTTATCTAAATTCCATCTTCACAACAGGGATCATGTCAGAAAGCATAAAGAGTGGGGTATCAGGCAAACAGTCATCTAGAAGCATCCAGGATTATATTCCACATTTAACCCTTTAGGTTTTAGGCTATCTAAAGTGTAGATCCACCACATTTCTTTATTTTTCAATATTTTTAATCGGTTGCCCCCTCTCCTAGGGGGGGGTACATGGTCTACAATCCAGCATATTAATTCACGTTCTGAATGTTTCTGCTCAGAAAAATGCTTCGGTACTGGTAAATCATGTCGTTTTTGGCGAATTGAAAATCTATGGTTATTTAACCTGGTTTTCAAATCAGTGGAGGTTTCTCCCACATATAAAATTTTACATGGGCAGGTTAACACATAGATTACAAAATTAGAATTACACGTCAAATGAAAATTAATAGGATAAGTTTTACCAGTGGCAGGGTGTATAAAGCTGCGTCCCTTGCCTATGTATTTGCAATTTACGCAGCTTAAACATGGGAAGCTGTCCAATCCATATTTTGACAATTTCATTTGACGTGTTCGCTGCCTTGAACCACAATCTGCTCTCACCAATTGATCTTTCAGACTGCTAGCTCTCCGGTATGAAAACAGGGGAGGCAGTCTGAATTCTTGAATATCACTGAAGGTATTGCCCAGTATACTCCAATGTTTTCTAATAATCTTGCTAATAGCTGCACTTTCCTCCGTATGTGTGGAGATAAAAGGAATCCGACGTTGGGGATTTTCTTTATCTTTCCTCACTAAGGTCAACTCTCTGTCCATCTCCAAAGCCTTATGTTTGTGTGTGTGTAGCAACATTGGCGGATAGCCCCTGTCTTCAAACTTCCTTGACATATCCTCAAGGGCCTCCGTCAAATTGCTATCCTCTGACGTTATCCTACGTACCCGCAAAAATTGCGAGTACGGTAAATGCCTAACCATATTTTTCGGATGATTGCTATCATACCTTAATATGGTATTCTTGTCCGTAGGTTTAGTGTATAATTTAGTAAGGAACTTTTCCCCAGACCAGACAACCGTGGTATCAAGGAACTGTACCTCAGTGTGTGAAAAAATCAATGTGAATTGAAGATCACTATTAATGCTGTTTAAATACATATGGAAGTCAATTAATTCCTTCTCCGTGCCAGTCCAAATGAGGAAGACGTCATCGATATAACGCCACCACCGCAGAACGTGTCTGAAGTGGTGTGAAACATAGATGACGTCTTCCTCAAATTTTCGCATAAAAATATTCGCAAACGTTGGGGCCACATTCGACCCCATCGCTACTCCCCTTAATTGCTTATAAAAGGAATCTTGAAACAGAAAATAGTTCCAATGTAGAACAATACGCAAGAGAGATAAAATGAAATGTATGGCTGATTCAGTCATTGAGGAGAGTACTAACATACATTCAACAGCCGTTATGCCCAACGTGTGGTCAATTGAGGTGTAGAGAGAGACTACATCGAAAGATGCAAGAATATATGTCTGCTCTCTATCCACCTCAATTGCATTGAGTTTACACAAAAAATCGGTCGTGTCTTGAATGTATGAGACCGCCCCTGTCGCAAAATTGCGAAGTATCTTGTCCAGGAAAATGGCGATGTTGCTGAATATTGACTCAGAGCCAGATACTATCGGCCGGCCAGGGGGATCAACCAGAGATTTGTGGACCTTGGGAAGCACATACATCACTGGTGTGACTGGATGTGTCACCACAAGGTACTCACAAAGATCCCGGTCGATCACCCCCGCCGCCAATGCATCAGTAAGACACTGTCCAATAATCCTGGCAATATCAAATTTTGGGTCATAATTAATCGGCAAATACACATTTATGTCACTAAGCTGACGTTCTATTTCCGCAATATATTTGTGTTTATCAAGGATGACTACCCCCCCTCCCTTATCGGCAGGTTTAATTACCAAATGGGGATCATTCCTTAATTGATCTAAGGCGGCTATTTCAAATTTCGTCATATTAGGACAGGTAAATCTATGAGTAACAGATGATTTCAGAGCGGACAAATCCTTTTTAACCACATTCATAAAGGCCTCCAACGCAGAGTTATCAACCACTGGTGTGAAGGTACTTTTCCCTGGTAGACTGAGTCTCCTCATGCAAAACTCGCTCGCCGGAGGGGAGTCAGTCTGCACTTTATTGTGAAACCATATTTTTAATTTTATAGATCTAAAAAAAACACACATATCTGTCTCAAGATTAAACCAGTTAACATGTGCATTTGGACAATATGATAATCCCTTGGAGAGTACACTCACTTGAAACGGTGTGAGTAACTTGGAGGATAAATTAATGACAGTCATTTCTTCCTTTGCTGCGATTTGCTCTGTGGTCGTAGCTTGCTGTTCCGGGTTTTTATGCCGTCTGTGTCTACGTCCTCCTCTTCGGGTCCGGTTCCGTTTACAAGTGCTGGTTCCTTCCCTAAAAAAGGGGCGCGAGAAGATGTGGATGTGGACAACTGTGGCAATCTCTTCTTTCTTTTATTATCATTATAATTCACATTAGGATTTCTAGTGTCCGTCTGCCAGGTATAAATATTCCCTTTCTTATAGTCGTCTAAATCTCTGTTCCATTTAGAACGCTTAATTTCCTCCGCTTCAACTTGAGTTTTTAGTAGCCATGCGGCTGATCTTTCAAAAAATGCAGTGGATTCTTCAAGTGTCAGAAGTATTTTCAAGCGTTCTTCTGTCTCACTAATTTCTACCGACAAGATGGAAAGTTCGGTTTGCAAAAACTGTATATTCAACAAAATAAAGTCCAGTGAGTATCTGGTGGAGAGTGCCTCAAATTTTTTACAAAAAATAGAGTCATTTGTGAACAGATTGGGGCGTAGGTTGGATCTCATGCCCCGAGGTATGCGTTTGACTTTATAATATTCGCCCAATGTAGTCATATGAAGACGTAATGCAGTAGATTTCTTTGTTAAAAGGTCGTACCTTTTTTTCAGCTCTTTAGTGGAAGGGATGTTTAGAAAGGCTGCATCTCCATCAATCCCACGTATAATGCTCTCGGCCTCCTCCTGTGTGAAGGTGGATCCACATGTTGGATCAAGTTCCATGGTGAAAAGTTATAATATAAAAAATGTTGTATAAATAATTCGCTGTGCTCTGCCAAAAAAGCTGTATGCATATATATATATATAAAACACAGATAATGCAGCAGCACAGTCAGAGTTGGTGAACTGGGTGCAAATCCCCACAGAGGTGGGCCCCTCCTCCACGGTATACAAAGATGAAATAACGAGGCAGCACTTCCAGCTTTTGGTGTACGGGTGAAGACCCCAAACTTTAATCCAAGCGACGTTTCGGCCTGCTCAATGAGGCCTTTATCAAGCTACATAACAGTGTCATGGTCTTACCTTCTTACTGTTCTCCTTCGTTTGACATGTGCTGGCGGCCATCTTGGTTTCTGGGTTTCTTGTAGCCTACCACCCTGCGGCTTCTCCTTCCCACTGGGAGGAGCTGGATGCCTAGCTCATATATATAGGAGGTCTGTGGCTTCAGTTCCTTGTTTGGTCCTCCTGTGTTCACATGCTTCTAAGACTGCTGCTGCTTCTGGTTCCTGATCCTGGCCTCGTCTGACTACCCCGTTGGTTCCTGATCCCGGCTTCGTCTGACTACCCTGCTGGTTCCTGATCCAGGCTTCGTCTGACTACCCTTCTGGTTCCTGACCTCTGTCTACGCAAGACCCTGCTTCGGTTTAGCCATCCGTTTGGACTTTTGCTTACAGCTTGATTTTCAATAAAGCCTTCTTATTTCCACTTATCTCTTGTTGTACGTCTGGTTCATGGTTCCATGACATTAGGACCAAGCCATGAATTTTGACGGTACAGGGCCATCCTCGCTACCTACGCTGGTTGCCAGACTTGATCAGCAGGATCACCTGTTGGGTCGGTTCGCTGTGGCGTTGCAAACCCTGCTTGAACGCACGGCTCATTTCGCTTCCGTTGCCGATGGGTCGGTTGTCGCTCCTGGGCCCGCTCCTACTGCCGCTCCGGTTGTTGCGCCAGAGTCTACCCCGACACCTGTTGCTGCGCCTGCGGTGTCTCGGGGTATGACCGGTTCTGCCCCCCTTCCACAGCGCTTTGGGGGAGAGCCAACTCAGTGCCGAGGTTTCCTTAACCAGGTGGGCATTTATTTTGAGTTGCTGCCACATGCCTTTCCTACTGAGAGATCAAAGGTGGGCTTCTTGATCTCGCTGCTCTCGGACAAGGCCTTGGCCTGGGCCAGCCCTTTATGGGAGAACAACAATCCGGTGGTTGCCGAGTTTTCCGGTTTTGTTGCTTCTCTTCGGAAGGTATTCGATGTGCCGGCTCATGCTGCCTCTGCTGCGAAGCTCCTTATGTCCATCAGACAGGGTTCACGATCCGTAGCTGAATACGCCATTGAGTTTCGTACCCTGGCAGCAGAGGTGGGCTGGAATAATGAGGCTCTGGTCGCTGCTTTCTCTCATGGTCTCTCGGATGCCTTGAAGGATGAGGTTGCAGCTAAGGACCTACCAGTGGAGCTCGAGTCTCTTATTTCTTTCCTGATTTTGATTGACACCAGACTCAGGGAGAGACCTTCCTTTAAGGAGAGCCTGCGGAGGTCTTCTAACAGATTGGCGCCTACGTTTGCTGTCCCACCCGTGCCTCCCTCTCCTCCCACGCCTCCTGGGGATGACTCGTCTGGGGGTGAACCCATGCAGCTGGGGTTTGCTCGCCTGTCCGAGGGGGAGAGGGTACTCCGGAGACGCGAGAGCCGATGCATGTACTGTGGTCTCGGTGGGCATTTTCGGTTGGCATGTCCGAACCGTCCGGGAAACACTCGCACCTGAGATCCTGTCGGGGGCAGATCTTGGGTGGAGTCTCCTCGTCCCCGGTTTCCCGTGTTGACAAACCACTGATCACTGTTGTCCTCTCCTGGGTCGGGGGCTCGGTGACGACCCAGGCGTTGGTGGACTCTGGTGCTGGTGGTTTGTTCATTGATAGTGTGTTCGCTGCCGCCAATTCCATTCCTCTGCAGCCTCGAGGTTCCCCACTGGCTCTTGAGGCGATAGACGGCAGACCCCTTCTGCCGCCACACGTGACTCATGAGACCCTTCCAGTGGGGATAGCCATTGGTGCCGTTCACAGAGAGTCGGTCTGTCTCCAGGTGATTTCGTCTCCACACTACTCGGTGGTCTTGGGGTACCCCTGGCTCCAGAAGCATAACCCGACTTTCGATTGGAGATCGGCCGAGATCCTCTCGTGGTCACCGCAGTGTGGGGCTAGTTGCATCCATGGGCCTGTCAAGTTGCTGTGTACTTCCTCGGACTCTCTGTTGCCTCCTGAATACGAAAAGTACCGGGATGTATTCGATAAGGTGCGCGCGGTTGCCCTACCTCCGCACCGCCCATACGATTGTGCCATAGAGTTACAATCTGGTGCCGTTCCTCCTCGTGGCAAAGTCTATCCACTGTCGGTAGCGGAGAATGAGGCCATGGAGGAGTACGTGAGGGAGGCGCTTTCACGCGGACACATTCGCAAATCCTCGTCCCCGGCAGGGGCTGGATTTTTCTTTGTGAAAAAGAAGGGCGGTGAGTTGAGGCCTTGCATCGATTACAGGGGTCTCAATCGCATCACGATCAAGAACGCTTACCCGATACCCTTGATTTCCGAGCTGTTCGATCGCCTCAAAGGGGCCACGGTCTTTACCAAACTCGACCTGAGGGCGGCATATAACCTGGTAAGGATCAAGGCGGGCGATGAGTGGAAGACCGCGTTTAACACCAGGACCGGTCATTATGAATCCTTGGTTATGCCCTTTGGGTTGTGCAATGCGCCCGCAGTCTTCCAGGAATTCATCAACGATGTTTTCCGTGACCTGTTGCAGCAGTGTGTGGTGGTCTATTTGGATGACATCTTGGTATATTCTGAATCCATGGAGGCCCACATTATGGATGTCAGACGAGTGTTGCAACGGTTACGAGAGAACAGGCTGTTCGGTAAGCTTGAGAAATGCGAATTTCACCGATCCCAGGTAACCTTCTTAGGTTACATCATTTCCGCTGAGGGGTTCTCCATGGATCCTGAGAAGGTTTCGGCTGTCTTACAGTGGCCCCAGCCCAGTGGTCTCCGTGCCCTGCAGCGCTTTTTGGGCTTCGCCAATTATTATCGGAAGTTCATCAGGGACTTTTCTATGCTAGCCAAGCCTCTCACGGATCTGACCAGGAAGGGCAGTAATTTCCAGGTCTGGCTGCTCGAGGCCATCCGAGCTTTTGAGGCTCTAAAGTCCGCCTTTGTGTCGGCTCCGATTCTGTCGCATCCCAACCCTGGGTTGCCCTTTGTCCTCGAGGTGGACGCGTCTGAGACGGGAGTAGGCGCCCTTCTGTCTCAGCGTAGAACACCAGAGGGTCCTCTGCTTCCTTGTGGGTTTTACTCCCGGAAACTGTCTTCCGCGGAGTGCAACTATCAGATTGGTGACAGGGAGTTATTGGCCATCGTGCAGGCCCTTAAAGAATGGAGGCACTTGCTCGAGGGTTCGGTGGTGCCGGTTCTCATCCTGACGGACCACAAGAATCTGACCTACCTTTCTGAGGCCAAGAGATTGACACCACGTCAGGCCAGATGGGCTCTGTTCTTGTCACGTTTTAATTACGTGGTCTCCTACCTACCCGGTTCCAAGAACATCAGAGCGGATGCCTTATCACGGCAGTACTCCGAGCTGTCCGGGGAGGAGTCGATTCCGACTTCGGTCATACCTCCGAATCAGATCCTGGCCGCCATTCGCACCAGCCTGACCTCTCCCCTGGGTGAGCAGATTTTGGCGGCTCAATCTGGTGCTCCCTCTGGGAGACCCAACGGCAGGTGTTTTGTGCCTGAGGAGTTGCGCACTCGGTTGTTGCGAACCTACCATAACTCCAAGGCCGCGGGGCATCCTGGAAAGAATCAGGGCTGTTTCACGTCTGTTCTGGTGGCCTTCTCTACGTTCCGACATCGCCGCATATGTAGCAGCATGCTCCGTTTGTGCCCAGAGTAAGTCCCCTCGGCACCTTCCGTTGGGCCTTTTGCAACCCATAGCCACCGGGGAGCGCCCATGGTCACACCTGGGGATGGATTTCATTGTGGACCTCCCTGCATCCCGAGGCCATACGGTCATTCTCATGATTGTGGATCGGTTTTCCAAAATGTGCCACTGTGTTCCTCTCAAGAAGTTACCCTCTGCACAAGAGTTGGCCACGATTTTCGCCAGGGAGGTCTTCCGGTTGTACGGTTTGCCCAAGGAGATTGTGTCGGATCGGGGGAGTCAGTTTGTGTCCAGGTTCTGGCGCGCCTTTTGCTCCCAGTTGGGGATTCATCTCTCTTTCTCCTCGGCCTACCACCCTCAGTCCAATGGGGCCGCAGAACGATCCAATCAGGCCTTGGAGCAATTCCTTCGTTGCTATGTCTCCGATCACCAAGACAATTGGGTTGACCTCCTGCCTTGGGCTGAGTTTGCCAGGAACACGGCGGTGAACTCTTCCTCTGGGACGTCTCCCTTCATGGCCAATTATGGGTTCCAACCTGCCGTGTTACCGGAGGTATTCTCTCCCCAGGATATTCCGGCTGTGGAGGATCACCTTTCCGTCCTACGTGCTTCTTGGGTACAGATCCAGAGGTCCCTTGAGGTCTCTGCGCAGCGCCAGAGACTCCAGGCTGATCGCAGACGAGCGCCCGCTCCTTCCTACCAGGTCGGAGACCGTGTATGGTTGTCCACCCGCAACCTCAACCTTCGAGTGCCCACTCCCAAGCTGGCGCCTCGCTTTGTTGGTCCCTTCCGAGTGCTTCGCAGGGTAAACCCGGTAGCCTATGCCCTTGCGCTTCCTCCTGGCATGCGGATCTCCAACGTGTTTCATGTCTCCCTGTTGAAGCCATTGGTGTGTAATCGTTTCACTTCCTCGGTTCCTCGGCCCCGTCCGGTCCAAGTGGGCAATCGTGAGGAATATGAGGTGAGCAATATCCTGGACTCACGCCTGGTCCGCGGTCGGTTGCAGTTTTTGGTCCATTGGCGTGGTTATGGTCCAGAGGAGCGTTCCTGGGTTCCCTCCGCAGATGTCCATGCTCCTGCTTTGCTCCGAGCCTTCCACGCACGCTTCCCTCAGAAACCGTTCCTTACTCCGCGGAGGAGGGGCCCTTGAGGGGGAGGTACTGTCATGGTCTTACCTTCTTACTGTTCTCCTTCGTTTGACATGTGCTGGCGGCCATCTTGGTTTCTGGGTTTCTTGTAGCCTCCCACCCTGCGGCTTCTCCTTCCCACTGGGAGGAGCTGGATGCCTAGCTCATATATATAGGAGGTCTGTGGCTTCAGTTCCTTGCTTGGTCCTCCTGTGTTCACATGCTTCTAAGACTGCTGCTGCTTCTGGTTCCTGATCCTGGCCTCGTCTGACTACCCCGTTGGTTCCTGATCCCGGCTTCGTCTGACTACCCTGCTGGTTCCTGATCCAGGCTTCGTCTGACTACCCTTCTGGTTCCTGACCTCTGTCTACGCAAGACCCTGCTTCGGTTTAGCCATCCGTTTGGACTTTTGCTTACAGCTTGATTTTCAATAAAGCCTTCTTATTTCCACTTATCTCTTGTTGTACGTCTGGTTCATGGTTCCATGACAAACAGTGCAAATAACTGGGTATATCTACCCACAATCCAATACAAATGAATGACAATCAGTGATTACACCTGTTTTCAATCTAGTCACATGACCTAGGACTACATCGTCACATGGTGTTCGTGCATCATAAACATTATAATTTTACTCATACTAGAGCACATCAATGTGTTCATATTACTATCACAACAAGAACAATGTGCACAGCTATTCAAGTGCATATATAAAATATAGAGGATTTATGCCCCTTACAAACAGTGAAAAGTTATACAGTGCTGAGTGTATAAAGGGTTAAAATCATCTGCTGCCCTTGCAGCTGTACCTTATTAAAAATCGGACGGAGCTCACCACATATAGACATTGCATATCGACATCCACATGCTACCAGGGTTGGCGTCCCCCCGTCGGCGGTGCGCATGCGCCGGACCAGACGTCTCTGGCCACGCCCCCGACAGCGACGCGCACCCACGTCACGCTCCAATGGACCGCAGCGCCATCCACCGGAACGCACGTAGGAGTCGCAGCTGCGAGGGGAGGGAGGCCAGACCATGTGGTTCAGCGCACGTCACACCACAGGTGGGACCAAACTGTAACCATGGGGATGTAAACATGTTTGGACAAGCGGACGAGCCCAACGTGGCCAGAGCGAATACATGTGCACTAATCCAAAATGAAACGTATTTGGAAACAGCCAGGGGGGAGGAAAATCAAGCTTAGCCTATAGCCCAAGCGATTATATCGTCCCCCTTGGCCATCACCATCCACCTCATGAAGTGTGGCTATAATGGGACACACTCCTCCCATCAACCTACACGTATTAAGATATCGTGTATGACAAGTCACTGACCCTCAGGTGTGTGGTCAGTAAAACGCATACACCATAAATCCATTTATACATTGTAAGACAACAATGGACATAATGTGCAACCATGTAACAATCCCAGGCCGTCTGACGTCGTCCCGCATGTCTCCATACATCTTTCATTGTCATATTCATATCCAAAATAATAGGGCGGCTCCATCCGATACAAAGAAAAAGGTTCATCAAGCTAATCAAAACATCCTGAGAAAGAAAAAGAAGAAATACAGTGTCAATATATTATGGTAATAATTTCAAGAAAGCGTGCACTGTTATGTCTCTCCTACACCAGACCCAATGGTCGAGAACCCCCCACGTTGATAGGCACTACACATATCCCTTATCCATACAGTTCCCACCTACATTCAGCATTGAGGCCATCAGGCTTCAGTGAGTGTAGTCTGTGTATCCACATGATCTCACGTTGTTTCAACAATCTTTCCCTATTACCTCCCCTTTTGAGTGGGGGGATATGGTCTATCACCCTGAATTTAAGGTCCCTTTCTTTGTGCCCTGCCTCAACAAAGTGCTTCGGCACCGGGAGGTCTCTCCTCTTCTGACGGATCGAGTACCTGTGATAGTTCATTCTAGTCTTGACCTCACAAATAGTTTCCCCTACATACAGAAGATTGCAGGGGCAAGACAAAAGATATATCACAAATGAACTATCACAGGTCAGGAAATGTCTGATTTCAAATTGGGTCTTCAATACCGGATGCATGAATTTCTCCCCTTTTAGCATATAACTACAATTAACACAGCCTAAACACGGATAACATCCATTTTTCTTACGGCCTATATAGGTTTGAACGGGGGCCTTACCCCCAGCAACTTCTGCTCTCACCAACTTATCCTTCAGGCTGTCTGCTCTCCTATACGACATCAAGGGGGGCACGGCAAACTCCTTCACCTTTTTAAAGCTGTTATTTAATATCGGCCAATGCTTTTTAATGGCTCCCGCTATCTGATAACTACCCTCATTGTAGGTGGAGATGAAAGGTACCCTACTCTGCTTAATTACCTCACTAGTCTTCCTGGGTTCTAGTCCATCCAACTGTCTGTGCACCAAACTTCTCGGGTACCCTCTCTTGATGAACTTGTCTGCCATCTGCGACAACCTTGTATTACACAAAACCGGGTCTTTAACTATGCGTTGCACACGGAGAAACTGGCTCCGTGGCAAAGTCTTAACCATAGATCGCGGATGGCAGCTCTCAAACCTCAATAACTTGTTAAAGTCAGTTGGCTTAGTGAATAAGTCAGTCACCAATGTTGTGCCCTGTTTCTTTACCATGGTATCCAAAAATTGGACCTGCTCGGTGGAGTGTACAAGCGTGAACTGAATCTCAGGATCCATTTTGTTCAAAAATGTGTGAAACTCTGCCAATTCATCTTCAGTGCCTTCCCAGATGACAAAAACATTGTCTATGTATCTCCACCACCCCCGCACTAGGCTGAAGTGGTGGGACACATAGACGTGCTCAGCCTCCAGGACCGACATGAGGTCAAGACTAGAATGAACTATCACAGATACTCGATCCGTCAGAAGAGGAGAGACCTCTCGGTGCCGAAGCACTTTGTTGAGGCAGGGCACAAAGAAAGGGACCTTAAATTCAGGGTGATAGACCATATCCCCCCACTCAAAAGGGGAGGTAATAGGGAAAGATTGTTGAAACAACGTGAGATCATGTGGATACACAGACTACACTCACTGAAGCCTGATGGCCTCAATGCTGAATGTAGGTGGGAACTGTATGGATAAGGGATATGTGTAGTGCCTATCAACGTGGGGGGTTCTCGACCATTGGGTCTGGTGTAGGAGAGACATAACAGTGCACGCTTTCTTGAAATTATTACCATAATATATTGACACTGTATTTCTTCTTTTTCTTTCTCAGGATGTTTTGATTAGCTTGATGAACCTTTTTCTATGTATCGGATGGAGCCGCCCTATTATTTTGGATATGAATATGACAATGAACGACGTGTGGAGACATGCGGGACGACGTCAGACGGCCTGGGATTGTTACATGGTTGCACATTATGTCCATTGTTGTCTTACAATGTATAAATGTATTTATGGTGTATGCGTTTTACTGACCACACACCTGAGGGTCAGTGACTTGTCATACACAATATCTTAATACGTGTAGGTTGATGGGAGGAGTGTGTCCCATTATAGCCACACTTCATGAGGTGGATGGTGATGGCCAAGGGGGACGATATAATCGCTTGGGCTATAGGCTAAGCTTGATTTTCCTCCCCCCTGGCTGTTTCCAAATACGTTTCATTTTGGATTAGTGCACATGTATTCGCTCTGGCCGCGTTGGGCTCGTCCGCTTGTCCAAACATGTTTACATCCCCATGGTTACAGTTTGGTCCCGCCTGTGGTGTGACGTGCGCTGAACCACATGGTCTGGCCTCCCTCCCCTCGCAGCTGCGACTCCTACGTGCGTTCCGGTGGATGACGCTGCGGTCCATTGGAGCGTGACGTGGGTGCGCGTCGCTGTCGGGGGCGTGGCCAGAGACGTCTGGTCCGGCGCATGCGCACCGCCGACGGGGGGACGCCAACCCTGGTAGCATGTGGATGTCGATATGCAATGTCTATATGTGGTGAGCTCCGTCCGATTTTTAATAAGGTACAGCTGCAAGGGCAGCAGATGATTTTAACCCTTTATACACTCAGCACTGTATAACTTTTCACTGTTTGTAAGGGGCATAAATCCTCTATATTTTATATATGCACTTGAATAGCTGTGCACATTGTTCTTGTTGTGATAGTAATATGAACACATTGATGTGCTCTAGTATGAGTAAAATTATAATGTTTATGATGCACGAACACCATGTGACGATGTAGTCCTAGGTCATGTGACTAGATTGAAAACAGGTGTAATCACTGATTGTCATTCATTTGTATTGGATTGTGGGTAGATATACCCAGTTATTTGCACTGTTATGTAGCTTGATAAAGGCCTCATTGAGCAGGCCGAAACGTCGCTTGGATTAAAGTTTGGGGTCTTCACCCGTACACCAAAAGCTGGAAGTGCTGCCTCGTTATTTCATCTATATATATATATATATACTGTATATATATATATATTTTTTTTTATTTTTTTTTTTTTTTTCCCAGTGTGCTCTATATCCACCACAATATTATTCCTTATCTGTATTCTATTTTATATTGTCTCGTGTTGAGACCTCAATAAAGTTTATATTTATCTATACTTTTTTGTGCCAGCCTTTTTCCCTTCTTTGGTGTTCTCCTCTTAATAAAATTGTTGCATATTTGTCAGTCCTTCCACCAGTAATGGAAATCTATGCCAGCTGGAGTATATTTCCTCTACAATTTACTCCAGTTTATATGTTGGGTCACAAGAGGCCAAGGATTCCCCAGTGACTTTTTTTTATTTCTTAAGTGGTAAGCACAAGGTAAATTTGCAAAAAGTGGCACATTTTTGCAAAAAAAATAAAACATGTGCCCCAAAGGCAATGATAAATTCCTCCTCTAATAAAGTGTGGAAACTAGCAAGGTACAATTTTTCGAGTTTTTCTTGTTTTAACTTTAATTTTTAATAACAAAAAGTATGGTTTTGTATAACAAGGGCTTTGACTTGGCTTGATGTGTTTCATATTTTATCTTTATTGTATTCCTTTTTATTTTTTTACTCTATTTATGTTTGTTTTGTATAAAGAAGTATGCACGTTTGAAATGGAAAGCCTGCTTAGAAATGAAAAGAAAAAGTAAACCACATGAAATGATCTGACCTAGCTATCGGGATCCCCTACTACACATGCAGCTCAGTAGGTTAGCAAATGCAAATTACCTGTATTCATAGGGGATTTCGCTAATGCAAAAAATTACCTTCAAAGCAATGCAAACAAACTTTGCACATATTTCTTTGGTATGGAAATACAGCACTTCAGCTGCTATTAAATGGAAATTCACATGCCTGCAAAATTCCTATATGTTGTGTATTACCTGTAGAGGGGGTTGTAAATTGGAGTTAACCAATAGATAAATTCAATTTGGTAAATGAAAAAGTGATGATTATTTAAATTTCTTTATACATCTGGTATATTTTAGATTATTGTATAATATATTATATGTTTTACTACAGTCATCCAAGAGTACAGTATCAATGACCTATCCTTAGGATAAGTCATCAGATTGATGAGCATCCGACTCCTAGCACCACCACCAATCAGCTGCACCTCCTCACATCATACTAAGCACAGCACCATACACTGAATAGTTATTGCATGGGTGCACTTGGATGGGTCTGAGTTGCACGTAAGCCATATGACCAAGGAATGTGATGTCACTGGCCTAGGAAGAAGTTGCATTGTTTAGTTGAGCGTTACAGCCTCTTGAAATAGCTGATCGACTGTGGTGCAGGGAGTCGACCCCACACAAATCAGATATTAATGACCTACCAGAAGACTCCTTTAATGGGGTTGTGAGTTCTTGCAGAAATTTATGTGACTGTCTCATTGCTCTGAATGGGTCTTACAAACATGTATGTGCATGCAGCAGTAACCACTTCATTTGGAAAAATGGAACAGTTTACAGTTGTAAAAATGTTAGCAAAAATTTTACCGGTTGTAAATTAATGGTTTTAGCTAGAGTCTACAGTAAAATTGCGGTGGTCAAACCATCTCACTGTGGAAGTCAGATCCATTGTTTCATTCCATCTAAGGACATCACATTACATCCAATGTCCACTAAGAGCAAAGAGGTATTGCCGCAGTTCACCATTATGGTAAATTGAGAAATGGAAATGGCTAAATGTGAGCCTGTAGCATGCATGGGCAAATTTTTCTGTGCTTTTTAAGTCGTTTAGACACCACACCTAAGGCTGCTATCTACAGAATACAAATAAAGCCACATCACTTCAAATAGTTATAGCTACCTGCCCCCATACAGAGTGATGACCACAAATCTACCAAAACATGTGTCAAGCACATCCTTTTCTACATCCAGTCATATCTTTCCTATACAGAATGTAGCAATATACAGCACAATGAAGCCGCTATCAGTGCCAGCTACATATTGCCCTCATATACTGTATTTTTCACCCTATAAGATGCACCTGCCCATAAGATGCACCTAGAGGAGGAGAATAAGAAAAAATAACCCCAATGTTAATAAGACCTCAGCTCAGACACCCAATCAGACCTTAGATCAGAGCCCCAATATCAATGACCCCCAGAAAACAGCTCCATTATAAATAAACCTCCCCCATTCATACCTCAGATCAGACCCCCAAATGTGAATGACCACCATACCTCAGATAAACAACCTTATTATGAATAAACCTCCCCCACAGATCAGACCCCTGAATGTGAATAACCCGCAGACTTCACTTTAGACCGCCTTGCTCATAACAAATGTGTCAGTGTCCTGCCTCAGGCCGTCGTTTCCTGGGTTTTGGTGCAATAAATGAAGGCGATGACAAAAACAACCAAGCAGAGACGGTAGAGCAAAGAACTTCTTTCTTTACTGAGTGAAAAAACTGAAAGCAGCTCATCCAGCAGCAGTTCAGAAACATTGCAATTTCAATACTCCCAGATGATGGGGTATGATGGCTGGCAATAAGGCAGAAGATGATACTGATAAATTTACTAGCTGACACTGTCTATCTCTAGATTTCCTTGCCTTTTGTTCCCTTTACTCTGGCACCTGTGGCTATTGGATGTTCACTGTATTATTCAGGCTTCTAGCTATGTCTGTCCTGAACTGTAGTCATGGTGTCTTGATGGGTTTCCCACCACCTTGCAGCAGAGTTGCGATAGCTTGATTGCTTGATCACTCTGCGACTCGATTACGCCGTAGTTTACAAATCTTCCATGGCCTAGGACCCTGCAGTCTCCCTGGAGAAATGAATTCCATCTATATAAGCCGACTATGCAGTCTACATGGCCTGGAGGATCCGGAGATGGATCACATACTCCTTCACTCTTCTCTTTCTACATTCTGAACTTACTCTGAACTGATTGTAACTCACCCATCTGCTGTCTTGGTAGGAGGTTGAACCAGCCCACTCCTACCAAGAGGGGAGGAATGAAATGGTAAGTTCTATTCCTGTTGGCAACTACCAGTTGCCTGTGCCTGGTCTAGAATCTAACCTCTGCTCTGGAGAACAACAAACTAAAATTAGAAACACTGTATCTAAAGACAAATCCTGTTCCCTGGGTCCTTAATTGACAAATTTAATTCAATGGCATTGTTCAAATTGACTTCATTTCCTCTAAGGCAGACACATTCTGTGTGCCTTATGAGAACCCAAGACTTAATTAGACCTGCGTACATGTAGCAACTAATGAAAGAGTCAAATTTACCTGCTCCTTTCGCTGGGTCAGTTTGACTATCTTCTAATCCCAGGCAGGTCTACTTCTGGCTGGGGTATGGACAGGGTCACATGTGCCTTTGCAGACAATGACTGGCATTAATGATGATGTGTCCCTAAGTGACAATTGATCCAGCAGTGACATGCCACTTGTGGACATGTCACCACTGAGGTCATTCATTAGCTACAGCAGTGACCAGTCCATACCCAATAGCAGTGACCAGTCCATAAAATAAGCAATCTGGGGACCGGAACATTGGTGAATGGAGCCAGGGCACAAGAATGGAGTGATGAAGAGCAGCTGAGGTATCACATGCTACAGGGTCTAAATGAAAAAAGAGACAAAAGGCTGGAAAACCCTTTCATTGCATTCCATTTGGTAAGGATGGTTATGCTATAATGTTGCAAGAGAATACTAAACCAATAGTCTAACTAGAGTCAGAAAACTTGGAGTCACAAGATGATTAATTGTTGGAAAAAAATAATTCATTCTCAGGACTGTATTGGGGAGTGGAAAAGGTCAGAACACCCCTTCTCCACCCTATCTTCCACTTACTTACACTTGTTGAAAAATTAACCTTCAATTTCCAAACGTAGAGGCGTGGTTCTATACATCTTTTATAGCAGCACTAAGGATATGAACATATCGGATATACTATTGTAGAAAGTGTATAAAATGGTTAACTGGACCAAAAGAATTAGTCCGACCTTCTAGAGGACATTTGTCATTGCAGCACTAGAATACTTTAGAGTTTAAAAATCCATAAAGGTCACCATTTCATAGGTTGTCACTAAGTTCATTTTGAATGGCTTACATTCGCACTTTCTTTCTGTCTCTAGATATTTCCAACTTTAGATGGAATTATGCAAAAATGAAATTGGATTTTTTTTTCAGAATGGTTGTTTTACAAAATGTAAAATAGATATTTGCAGTTTTATCAAGTGATTGGTCCAACAGATTACTCTTCTGTGACTTCAGGAAGGTCCAAGAACTCACTAATGCCAAATTTAAGGTACTGGGCAATGAGAAAATAGAATTTGGAAGATGAATGCTAAAAATGATCTGGACTCATGTCCATTGTCCATATGTGTTTCCGTGGTGGTGTACAAAGAAGAAAATAGGCCTTAAAGCATAATGGTCTACTCATTCTGGTACCTTTCCACAGCACTTGGGTCAGTGGCCCACCCTCTTGTTTGCCAACAGTAAAGTTTCAACTCCCTTAAAATGGACCAAGAATAAGCCATGTTTTATTAGGAGGGTCAATGCTGGAACCAGCATGGCTTTCTCCTTTGCCAGTCATCCCAATTGGTCAGAGGTAGTGTTGGGCAAGCATGCTCGGCCGAACACCAGTTCGCCTAGAGCATCGCTATGCTCAGCCAAATATTGCATGTGCTCGAGCGCGATGCTCGAGTCAGTGTATTTAAATCTAATTTAGACTCTATTTCTGAAAAGTTTCTGGTGGTATTCAAACTCACAACCTTCTACATTATAGCCAAGAATGTTAAACACTACACTATAGAGCTGCATGGCCAGTTATAAAAAAAATATATATATATATGAGACTTCTGCTGTATAGGAAGTAGTAAGTATTCCTATACAGCAGAAGTCTCATATTTAATTTTTGGATAAGATTCTTGGCTGTAATGTAGAAGGTTGTGAGTTCGAATCCCACCAGAAACTTTTCTGAAAAAAGAGGCTAAATTAGATTTAAATACACTGGGTGTCCCCAAGCACTGACTCCATATATGGACATAGCTATATATGGAGTCAGAGCAGGGACTCCCAAGCCAAACTAGAGTCCCAACACCCTCCGCTCTTCAAAGCAGGGAGTGCCTGGTTTAATGCTCGGGTTCTCCCATTGACTTCCATTGTGCTCGGGTGCTCTGTAGAGCTGCTGTAGGGCACCCGAGCATTGGGAAGTGGCTTACTTGAGCACACAAGCACTTTAGTGCTCGACCAACAGTAGTCAGGGGTATCTGGCAGTGGCATACTCCATTCTCACCATTGAGAATACATGCACACTCGACCACTTGGCTATAGCAGGTGTATGTCCACTGTGACAGGACCAGGGGGAAAGTCGTAGAAGGAGTCTACATTTAACCTAGGTTCCATGACTTATACATTTCTAAATAGAAGCCAGCGGGTTGAAGCAGCAAGGAAAACTATGTTTTCTGTGTGTAAGGTTTTATGAAAAACCTGGTTAGAGGGGCCTGGCTGCTTGGAACATGGAGAGTTGGGTGGGTCCTTGCTCCAATTAGCCACTCCAGGTATTCGTGGTAACTGTGGCTAATCACCTGAGAAGCTGGGTGTGCTATAACAGGGCAGACAGCTCACTAGCTGATGGCCTCTTCTCCTGGGAAGCTCTGATACGAGTAAAAAACAACTGTGTTTTGTTTATGGTGCTGGGAACAAGGCTCAGTTTTCTTTAGTTAGGAACTGCTTGATGTATAGAGGTAGCGGCCAGATGGCCAGGTATTTATTTTATTTTGTAATGTTTAGTTTAATTCTTTTGTCTGCAAAAGCCAATAAAACTGGATGAGGCTAGTTGCACCATACTTACTTGGACCGGACATTGTTTTGTGTGCCAACAGCACCCGTCTATCCCAGGAGACGGTGATCCCGTGAGATAATCACCGTAAGAAGTGATTGAAACAAGTTAACAATTACTTAGGCCTACTACATACAGTAGGCCATCAATTCTCTACAACAGGGATCAGCAACCTTCGGCACTCCAGTTGTGTTGAAACTACGACTCCCAGCATGCATATGTCCTTGACTGTTCACAGAACTCCCATAGAAGTGAATAGAGCATGCTGGGACTTATAGCTTCACAACATCTGGAGTGCCGGAGGTAGCTGACCCCTGTTTTACAATGTCTTCCCAAAAGACCACCTCTTCTAGGAGACTAGCCCTGATCTACACCAGAATTTTTGGTAAGAGATTTTCAATTGCAATACATACTATGTACATAATCCCACTCCATTGAGAGGACTCTGAAAGACCAGCACTGCAATTTCAGGCAAATGGTTTAACTGCAATTAATTTTATAGAGATAAAGGATATCTTGTGCGTCATCTAATAGGATAATCATGTATGTATGACCAGATCTCACACTAGAATACTAAAAGACGCTACATAACACAGAAATGTAGTAGATAACTGTATGTCATTGAGAGGTTTGAGTTACTTTCTATTTAGTTTTAAAGCAATTTTAAAGTTGAAGATGTTTTCAAAATCAGAAACTACCGGTAATTTGTAAGACCCAGCTCAATGTTTTTTTCACGATACACTGAAAAATTCTGTCTTTTTAGGTTCTCTTCCTTTTTGAGTAAACCTAATTAATGGTAAGGTATTTGCCATGGTTATACAGGGACCATTAGAACAAGACAATGACAGATGATATAACATAATAGACCAATTTATCAAAAGGTTGTGCAAAATTGTTGAAGTAAAGACATGTTGGACCTTGTCTGGGATCTTTTAGTTCTTTACAAAGAAACACATCATTATAGAAAAGTAGTAGAAATCTTATAAAGATGCCAAAAGATAACAGTTTGCTCAGTCCCATCAGAAACTTCTCTATGTTGATTCACTGTAGATACTGTTATTAATTATCTTTTTGGAGAAAAAGGTATTTCTGCTTATGAGTAGAAAAAAGAACAGTATCTGGAAAATTATAGAGGGGGTGTATGAGATTAAGAAGAACATCTTCATGCACTGTTGTGGAGACTCAAATCAGACTCTGTATGTACAGACATCTCATCTAGAATTGCTTCAAGGAGAAAATATAGCTGCACACATGGCATCTGGTGCCACATGCCATTGCCCTTCTTCTTTTGGGTTTGTACAGTAGAAGCCCCTGTACCTCTATGAAAGCCCTATAATGCTACATTTTCCCTGCAAGCTGCTGCAGTTGGAATGTATGGCCAGACACGGCTTCACATGATAAAAATCTGAGAGGTTAGTGTTGATCCAATGTTTGCCTTCCAGTTATAGTTTTTCAAAGAAGTTCTGTTTGTGAGGCAGGTAAAGTTGTAGTGTCGGAGTCAGTTTTGAATGGGGTTGGTACAAATGTATCAAGACAAAAAATAGGTTGGCACTCCACGTAAAATAACGATATGGCACTCAGTGATGGGGCGAAGCCCAGGTATAATCAGACTCTATGAATCACGGCACTCAAATGAAGTAATATCTTTGCACGTAAAAAAAGTTTTATTCCATCCTTAGAGTACACATATGTTAGTAGTGGGCAATGTTTCAGTTCATCCTGGACCTTGTTCATGGCCGCTAAAATGAGAGAGAAACAGCATTAAGGATGACTCCATCCTGCATGCTGTTTCTCTCTCCATTTAGCCACCGTGAACAAGATCCAGGATGGACCAAAATGTTGGCCACTACTAACATATGTGTACTCTAAGGTTGGAATAACACTTTTTTTACTTGAAAAGATGTTTTTTCATTTGAGTGCCATGATTCATAGGGTACAAATGTATTGGCTCAAAGTCTGGCTTCGAAATAAAATTATTACATGAGGGTGATGAGAACATTACCTGATGTTATCATGATTTATCTCCAGTAAATGTGTTATTACTAATTATGTATCAGTCATTTATGAAGGAGTTAGATTAAAAAATGAAGTCGGAGTGTGGAAACTATAGAGGAGTGGGAAGTTTGACTTACCTACTCCCCAGCCCTTTAACGTGTTATTCACTACCATCAGTATCTCATACCTCTGTCAAGTGCTTGTCTGGCATAGGAGCTAACAACCCCGGTGGTCGACAGTAGAGATGAGCGAACCAGTCAAGATTAATTTTAGAAAAAGTTTGGTTCAGTTCGGTTTGGGCCAAATCAAAGTTGCTCCAATTGCCCTGGAAATTGGCAGATAACCCCCCCCCCCCCCTCCTCTAGCCTCCTAGCATGTGGTGCATGGCAGCCTCCCCTCTGTTCTCGTTATTCTGCCATCTACTACTGATTATTATTTGTGTTGAGCGAGCATGCTCGGCCGAATACCTGTTCGGCTTGAGCATCGCTATGCTCGGCACATGGCGGTACTCGTACCGCATGTGCTCGAGCGCCATGATCGAGTCTCCTCCCCGCACGTTCCGCGGCTGCTAAGTACTGCCACCACTGTAATGCCAGTAGCCATGTTGGCTACTGGCATTGCAGTGATTGGCTGTCCGGAACTCGTCATTGGGTGCTATATAGCACTCGATGACAACCGTTCGGTTCATTGCGAGTCAGGGAGAGCTGTGCTTAGGAAGGGAGAGATAGTGTAGGGAGTTTGTGATCGCAATTTATTCAATTTTAAAATGTTTCAAAGACCCAAAAGTCCTTTTAAGGACTATTGTGTGTGGTGGCAGCAATTTAATCTTGCAAAGTAGTGTTAGTTTTTTTTCCCATACTTTGCAATTCTTTTTCTATAGAGGGTGTCTGCAGTGACTTGTGACATCTGTTCGGCAATACCTTCTGTGTGTCAGGGGCAGAGATAAGAAAAATCTTAGCGAAAACAATTATATATTTTCCATAATTTATCCACATTTTACCTATAAACGGTGTCTGCAGTGAATTGTCACATCTGTGCTGCAATAGCGTGTGTGTGTCAGTCCCAGATATTGTGAAAAATATTAGCGAAAACAATTATATTTTTTCCATAGTTTATCCACACTTTACCTATAAACGGTGTCTGCAGTGAATTGGCACATCTGTGCTGCAATAGCGTGTGTGCGTAAGGCCCAGATATTAGGAAATATATTTGCGGAAGCAATTATATTTTTTCCATAAATTATCCATAATTTTCCTATGAACGGTATCTGCAGTGAATTGTCACATCTGTGCTGCAATAGCGTGTGTGTGTCAGGCCCAGATATTAGGAAAAATATTAGCGATAACAATTATATTTTTACCATAATTTATCCACACTTTACCTATAAACGGTGTCTGCAGTGAATTGTCACATCTGTGCTGCAATAGCATGTGTGTCAGGGCCAGATATTGGGAAAAATATTAGCAGAAACAATTATATTTTTTCCATAATTTATCCACACTTTGCCTATAAACGGTCCCTGCAGTGAATTGTCACATCTGTGCTGCAATAGCGTGTGAACTGTGACATCCGTGCCACATCTTGTGTGTCAAGCGTGCAAATAACAATTAATATGAAGAAGGCGAGCATTAAGGGACAGGGAAGTTGCCGTGATGCTGATGGTGCACGTAGAGGCTGTGGCCCTGGGCATGTTGAAACTGTGCCTGCTGCTAGAGCACAAGAAAATCCTCCAATCATCCAAGATACATAGCTTCATGTCCTAGTTTGCAGGGCGGCACAGGAGACCACTCTTAAAGTCAGCCAGTGCGAGCAGGTGGTCAGTTGGATTCAGGCAGATAGTGCTTCCAGTCGGTTAAGCACCACCCTGTCTTCCACCAAGTCCAGTTTCTGTAGCCAAGAGTTTGGTCCACACAAGCCTCACCCCGATCCTCCTTCCTTCCACCATTTACAGTCTGGCCAAACAAGCGATCCCACACTCGGATATTCCGAGGACCTCTTTGAATCGCCATTAATTGATTTGGCCCTCTCGCCAGGCACGCTTGAAGAGGGACCTGAGATTTTGTGCCCCGATTCCCAACCTCTTGAGCATCCAGAGTCACAAGAACATGACGCTGGGGAATGGCAATTCGTGTTTAATGAAGTGGATGATGATGAGACACAGTTGCCAATGACTCAACCGCAATTACTGTCTCAAGAGGTTGAGGAAGAGGATGACACACAGTTGTCAATCCATGAGGTTGTGGTTAGGTCAACAAATCAAGAGGATGATCAGAGTGAGGAAGTGGAACAGGAGGTGCTGGAAGACAAGGTCACTGACCTAACCTGGGAAGGTGGCAACAAGCCGAGCAGTATAGAGAAGGGGGATCTGCAGCACTGCAACAGGCTGAAAGAAGCAGTGGGGTGGCAAAAGGTAGAAGGCTAGCACCACTAAACAGGCCCACAACTGTTCCACGGAGCAACCCCCTGCGTAAATTTCCCTTGCCAAGGGGTAGGTGTTCGGCAGTATGGCGCTTTTTTGAGGAAAGAGCGGACGACAAAAGAATACTAGTTTGCAACCTGTGCCACACCAAAATGAGCTGGGGCGTGAACACTAGCAACCTCACCACCATCAGCATGATCCGCCACATGTCATCAAAGCAACCTAATAGGTGGGCCGTATGCCTGGGTCCACAATCTGTGTCTGCGGGTCACACCACTGCCTCCTCTTCCCCTGAGTTACGTGTTGGCCAATCCCCTGTCCAAGATGCAGGCCCGGATGCCTCCTGCAAGCACTATCTGCAACCACATCCACGTCCCTTGTTACGCAGTCCCCAGTCGCCACTATTTTTCAACGTGTGCCGTGCCAGCCTTACACCAACATGTGTCCCTTAACATCACACGTGCCCTGACCAACACAGTTACTGGGAAGGTCCACTTAACGACGGACATATGGACAAGTGCTTTCAGCCAGGGATGCTACATTTCCCTGACAGCACAGTGGGTGAATGTTGTGGAGGCTGGGAGCGACTCGTACCCTGGGATGGCACAGGTGCCACTGACGCCAAGGATTGTGGGCCCCAATTCCATGAGCGTTTCCGCCACCACCTACATTAGTGGCTCCAACCCCCACTTCTCCTCCTCCACCTCTTTCTACACTTCCACCTCCAAAATATCCGCGTGCAGCACCAGTCAGCCATCAGTCGGTAGCTGGAAGCAGTGTAGCACTGCAGTGGGGAAGCGGCAACAGGCCATGCTGAAGCTGATCTGCCTAGGTGACAGACAGCACACTGCCGCAGAGCTGTGGCAGGGGATAAGAGACCAGACTGAGCTGTGGCTCTCGCCACTCAACCTAGAACCAGGCATGGTTGTGTCTGATAATGGCCGTAATTTGGTGGCGGCTTTGGAGCTGGGCAACCTTAGACACATCCCATGCCTTGCCGACAGATTTAACCTTGTGGTTCAGCAGTTTCTAAAAGCATACCCCAATTTGCCTAAGCTACTAGTGAACGTGGGCCGCATGTGTGCATATTTCTGCAAGTCACCGACAGCTTCATCCAGTCTGTCAACGCTGCAGCAGCGCTTGAAATTGCCAGCTCACAGGCTGTTGTGCGACGTAAGCATGCGCTGGAACTCCACGTTCCACATGTTGGCCAGGTTTTGTGAGCAGGAGAGGGCAGTTGTGGAATACCAGATGCAACATAGTCGGCGCCTTTCCAGTCAGCTTCAACTATTCACAAGCGAGGAGTGGGCATGGATGTCTGACCTCTGTGAAGTTTTATGCAACTTTGAGGAAATAAACACAGATGGTGAGCGGTGATAACGCTATTATAATAGTCACCATTCCACTTTGGAGTCTTCTCAAACGCTAGCTGCTCACAATTAAGGACGACGCTTAGCATGTGGAAGAGGTGGAAATGGGGAAAGATATTACACAGGTTGATGATAGCCAGACCACCCTCAGTTTGTCTTCTCGGCGCGAATTGGAGGCTCAAGAGGCAGAGGAGGAGGAGCAGGAGACTGTTACCTCCGCTACAGAGGGTAGTACCCATGGAAATTTAATTCCATAAGTTCAGCGTGCGTGGGCAGAAGAGGAGGAAGAGGATAAGGAGATTGGGAGTGATCCAACTGATGACAGCGAAGTCTCGCCTGTTGGTACTCTGGCACAGGTGGCTGACTACATGTTAGGCTGCTTTTCCCGCGACCCACGCGTTATGCGCATTTTAAACAACACGGATTACTGGTTGTTCACCCTTCTCTACCCTCGCTACAAAGAGAACTTCTCATCTCTAATTCCTCTGGTGGAGAGGAAGAGCAAAATGGTGCAATACCAGAAGATCCTTGTTGAAAAATTGCTCCAAAATTTTCCATCTGACAACGCTGGCAGCAGAGTCCATACTTCCTTGGCCAACCGAGGAGGGGAGACAAGGGGAACACACAGCAGTTCCAACAGAGGCAAGGCAACACTCTCCAAAGCCTGGGACAGTTTAATGACACCCCGGCAGCACCCTCACCCTGATGTGCGGCCTACTGCCACAAAGAGAGAACAATTTTGGAAGATGGTGAAGGAATACATAGCAGATCGTGTCAGCGTCCTCAATGATCCCTCAGTGCCTTAAAACTACTAGGTGTCCAAGCTGGACACATGGCATGAACTGGCACTCTACGCTTTGGAGGTGCTGGCCTGCCCTGCCGCCAGCGTTTTGTCTGAGCGTGTATTTAGTGCTGCTGGTGGCATTATAACAGATAAGCGTATACGCCAGTCAACTGAAAATGCTGACAGGTTGACAGGTTGATATAAAAATGAACAAGGCCTGGATTGACCATGACTTCTCGACTCCACCAGAGGAATGCTGATGAACATAAAGGCACTTTACATGTGTTGTTTTTAATGTAGTTAATAGACTGTATTCCCATGCACCCCCTTCACCACAAACAAGGGTATATAGTTGAATCTTCATTTTCGCATCCTCCTCCTCTTCTTCCGCCATATCAACATGCATTGCTTATTCGTCACATATAATGCCCTCACATATATGGCCTTCGAATATAATTTTTTACAGGGTCCGCTCACCAGCCGGCCCTCAAATATCATTTTTTACAGGGTTCGCTCATCAGCAGGCCCTCACATATAATTTTTTACAGGGTCAGCTCACCTTCAGGCCCACAACTCAAATCTTTTACAGGGTCAGCTCACCTGCAGGCTCACAACTCAAATATTTTACAGGGTCAGCTCACCTGCAGGCCTGCAACTTAATGTGAATGAGGCCCTCCTTTATGTGATATACAGATTGTATCAGAGTACCTCTTCCTTGTAATTTTTGGCAGCACTTGCACTTTATATACAGTTGCAAGAAAAAGTATGTGAACCCTTTGGAATGATATGGATTTCTGCACAAATTGGTCATAAAATGTGATCTGATCTTCATCTAAGTCACAACAATAGACAATCACAATCTGCTTAAACTAATAACACACAAAGAATTAAATGTTACAATGTTTTTTTTAACACACCATGTAAACATTCACAGTGCAGGTGGAAAAAGTATGTGAACCCCTAGACTAATGACATCTCCAAGAGCTAATTGGAGTGAGGTGTCAGCCAACTGGAGTCCAATCAATGAGATGAGATTGGAGGTGTTGGTTACAGCTGCCCTGCCCTATAAAAAACACACACCAGTTCTGGGTTTGCTTTTCACAAGAAGCATTGCCTGATGTGAATGATGCCTCGCACAAAAGAGCTCTCAGAAAACCTACAATTAAGAATTGTTGACTTGCATAAAGCTGGAAAGGGTTATAAAAGTGTCTCCAAAAGCCTTGCTGTTTATCAGTCCACGGTAAGACAAATTGTCTATAAATGGAGAAAGTTAAGCACTGCTGCTACTCTCCCTAGGAGTGGTGGACCTGTAAAGATGACTGCAAGAGCACAGCGAAGACTGCTCAATGAGGTGAAGAAGAATCCTAGAGTGTCAGCTAAAGACTTACAAAAGTCTCTGGCATATGCTAACATCCCTGTTAGCGAATCTACAATACGCAAAACACTAAACAAGAATGTATTTTATGGGAGTATACCACAGAGGAAGCCATTGCTATAAAAAAAAACATTGCTGCACGTTTACAGTTTGCAAAAGAGCACCTGGATGTTCCACAGCAGTACTGGCAAAATATTCTGTGGACAGATGAAACCAAAGTTGAGTTGTTTGGAAGAAACACACAACACTATGTGTGGAGAAAAAGAAGCACAGCACACCAACATCAAAACCTCATCCCAACTGTGAAGTATGGTGGTGGGGGCATAATGGTTTGGGCCTGCTTTGCTGCGTCAGGGCCTGGACGGATTGCTATATTCAAAGCAAAAATGAATTCACAAGTTTAGCAAGACATTTTGCAGGAGAACTTAATGCCATCTGTCCACCAGCTGAAGTTCAACAGAAGATGGGTGTTACAGCAGGGCAACGACCCAAAGCATAGAAGTAAATCAACAACAGAATGGCTTAAACAGAAGAAAATACGCATTCTGGAGTGGCCCAGTCAGAGTCCTGACCTCAACCTGATTGAGATGCTGTGGCATAACCTCAAGAAAGCAATTCACACCAGACATCCCAAGAATATTGCTGAACTGAAACAGTTCTGTAAAGAGGAATGGTCAAGAAGTACCCCTGACCGTTGTGCACATCTGATCTGCAACTACAGGAAACATTTGGTTGAAGTTATTGCTATATAACAAAATAATAGCAAAGACAGGTGCACTCTGCGGTCTTACTAAACCCTCAAACTGATTTTAAAATTGAGAAATTAGCCAACATGTCCTACGGTGTAGGACATATCTGAGCCCGAGCACTGTGCCAAGGTTTCTAAAGTAGCCCGGGACCTAACATTCACCTACCTGAGCCGTATGGGCAATACCAGGAGCCAGTGAGCAAATTACAGGAGCAAGACCACAGAGTGCACCTGTCTTTGCTATTATTTTGTTATATTGTTATATTGATTATCACATCCACATAATTGCTATCTTGTGTAGGATGTCTATTGTGCTACTTGTGGTTCGCTGCAGGCATCCTCCACCGTATGCATTTTTGCTGGGGATCGTCATTAGCAACGGGCCACAAGTGCAGGATTTGCTCCCCTATATATATGCACAACTTCATGTGGGTTTGAGCACTTCCTGCCTGTTTAATACCACGCCATTCTTTTCAGTTTGTATATATTGAAGTTATTGCTGCCAAAGGAGGTTCAACCAGTTATTAAATACAAGGGTTCACATACTTTTTCTACCTGCACTATGAATGTTTACATGGTGTGTTCAATAAAAACATGGTAACATTTAATTCTTTGTGTGTTATTAGTTTAAGCAGACTGTGATTGTCTATTGTTGTGACTTAGATGAAGATCAGATCACATTTTATGACCAATTTGTGCAGAAATCCATATCATTCAAAAGGGTTCACAAACTTTTTCTTGCAACTGTACAAGTAAATATTCAAGAAAGAATGTTTTCTATAAATTTTTACTCTAAAAAATTTCCTTGGTTTTGTGCGTATTATTGTCATTATGTAAAAGTGGCTATTCGGACAACATAGTTCCCAGCAGCGACCAGCGAGTCCAAGATGCATCCAGACATCCTTCCCATGCTGTTACAGAACCATTTCGGTGGTGTTACCAACAATTTCTGACATTTTCTTATGAACCAAGCACCCTCCCCTCTTCAGAGCAGGGGGTATCTGGTTTAATGCTCGGATTCTCCCATTGACTTCCATTATAGTTGGGTGCTCGATGTGTTCGGCCCGAGCCCCCGAGCACCTGAGCACTACGATGCTCTATCAACACTAATTATTATGGCACTCTTACATATGCATACGTGATGACAGGATGGTCATCGGTTGGCATCGGGTGCTTATGTGTGCCATAATAAGTTCTAGGAGACAATGGCAGATTATAATAGTGGTGTTCGGGTCAGCAGCCCTTGGCCCAGCATTGTTAGGGGGCCCAACGCCAACCCCAACACCCACATACTGCGTCGGGGCATGGGAGCGCATAGTTCCCTGCCCCGCCACCGATGACCATCATAGGCTACAGGCCTAGGTGGTAGTGAAATCCCAGCTCAGGTGGGCGCAATGACGTCATCGAGCGCCTGTGCCAGTGATGTGTGTGGGCCTGCCATCACGTGCCTGGACATGGGTGAGTATTTAGCTTTTTTTTTTTTTAAGTGCCAACTTTGGGGGTATTGGGGGGACACAGGAGGAAATATTAGTGAAGGGACAGTACATCGGGGGGAAATTACTATATTGGGGCTGGCTGTGTGATGGCAGATTACTTAATTGGGGCTGGATGTATGGGGGCAATTTACTATGTGGGGGCAAATTATTATGTGGGGGCAAAGAGTGGCATGCCTAGGGTATTTGGCACCCAGGGTGGGTCCTTTCTATAGCAACCCCCCCCCCCCCCCCACAGTAGCATTGCCCTCATTGTACAACCTTCACAGTAGTTTTGTACAGATGTTTGCCCCCTCACAGTAGTTATGCCCACATTGTGCCCCCCTCACATTAATATTCCCCATTGTGCCCCATTACAGTATTTAACCCCATTGTGTTCCCTTCATAGTAATAATCCCCATTGTGCCCCCTTTATAGTAATAATGCCCACTGTACCCCCTTTATAGTAATAATGCCCATTTTTGTCCCCATCACAGTAATAATGCCCATTGTGCCCCCTTAATAGTAGTAATGCCCACTGTGCTAGTAATGCCCTCTGTGCCCCCTCCATAGTAGAAATCCCCATTGTGCCCCCTTCACAGTAATAATGCCCACTGTGCCCCCTTCATTGTAGTAATGCCCTCTGGCGCTGTGCCTCTCCCATAGTAGAAATGCCCATTGTGCCCCCTTCACATTAGTAATACCCTCTGTGCCTCCTCCATAGTAGTAATGCCCTCTGTGCCCCCAGCCCTCAGCTGTTTGAAGAGAAGGCAGCGCTCATATGAGAGCTGCTTTCTCTGTTTTGTTCACCTGCTCACCATAGCATTTGCAGTGATGAGCAGGTAAACAGAGCAGAGAGGGTAGCGCTAGTATGAAAAAAAGCCGACAACCCCTTTAAAGACATACTTGGAAAACATTACATACAAGGCTACAGAACATACAGGGTCATACAGCGCCACATACATCTTACATCCAGTGGCTTCTCTTCTCTGATATAGATATTCTTTCCTCTTCTTCTCCTGTTTAACCAGACCACCATGGTAACTTCTTTTAAACGCGCCTCGTCTCTGCAGAGTTTAACAAAAAGACATCTTACTTTCCTACTTTTCCATCATCCTCCCACTTTCTCAACACCTCATCCTACCACCCCCAATACTGTGTCCACTGTGCTACCCCATAACTTTCCTGCAGAAACAGTCCCCCTGAAAATACTGGTACCACACAGATGTACAAAAACACCCCTTTACATTGTGCGCTAGTAATAAAAATTAAAAAAACACCTTCCTTTCAGATCAGACCCCTATATAAAACCCTAATCTCAGACCAAACCCCCTTTAGACCTTTATGTCAGACCCCATATAAGACCCAAGTTTTAAACCTCAGATCAGACCTCCATTAGATCTCCATGTAAGACCCCGACCCAATATCAGACCTCAGATAAGAACCCTATATAAGACCCCCCATTAGACCTCCAGACCCACATATCAGACCTCCAGACCTCCATTAGACCTCCAGACTCCCATTAGACCTCCAGACCCACATTAGACCTCCAGACCTCCATATCTGACCCCATTAGACCTCCATACCTCCCAGTCAGACCTCCAGACCCCAATCAGACCCCCATTACCCCTCCATACCCCCAGTCAGACCTCCAGACCCCCAATCATACCTCCATTAGACCTCTAGACCCCCCAGTCAGACCTCCAGACCCCCAATCAGACCCCCATTAGACCTCCAGACCACGATCAGACCCCCATTAGACCTCCAGGCCCCCCAGTCAGACCTCCAGACCCCCAATCAGACCCCCATTAGACCTCCAGACCCCCAGTCAGACCCCCATTAGACCTCCAGACCCCCCTGTCAGACCTCCAGACCCCCGATCAGACCCCCAATTAGACCTCCAGGCCCCCCAGTCAGACATCCAGACCCCTATTAGACCTCTAGACCCCCAGTCAGACCTTCAGACCCCCAATAAGACCTTCATTAGACCTCTAGACCCCCCAGTCAGACCTTCAGACCCTCATTAGACCTCCAGACACCCAGTCAGAACCCAATTAGACCTCCAGACCCCTAGTCCGACCTTCAGACCCCCGATCATACCCCCATTAGACCTCTATACCCCCCCAGTCAGACCTCCAGACCCCCAATCAGACCCCCATTAGACCTCTAGACCCCCCAGTCAGACCTCCAGACCCCCAATCAGACCCCCATTAGACCTCTAGACCCCCAATCAGACCCCCATTAGACCTCCCGACCCCCAATCAGACCCACATTAGACCTCCAGATCCCCAATCAGACCTCCAGACCCCCAATCAGACCCCCATTAGACCACTCCAGACCCCCAGTCAGACCTCCAGACCCCCCAGTCAAACCTCCAGACCCCCCCAGTCAGACCTCCAGACCCCCATAGACCACTCCAGACCCCCATTAGACCTCTCAAGACCACCCATTAGACCTCCATATCAGATCTCAGATCAGACTGTAAAATAATAAAGTAACTTACTTCTCCTGTCACCACTCTCCCTGTCCTGGCTGTCTTCTCTTCTCTTTTCAGGGCCCACGATGCAGTCACCTGACCTCCTGCAGCGTCAGGTCAGAGTGCACTCTGTACATCCTGATGCTGCAGGCATGATGCTGTGGGCCCTTAGAAGAGCGAGCAGGACGAGGGGTAAGTACTGTACAGCGCTCACAGAGCTTCTCTCCCCCTCCTCCTGCAGACTAGTAAGCGCTTCCAGATGGCAACACTGTTGTCAGCAGTTGACACGTTAAAAAAAAGCCCATACTACGGAGCCATGTGCCAACATCCTGGGAGCGCAAGATGTGACCGTGCATGGATCGCTCCAGATACATTTGCAGTCAGCTTTTTGCCTCCTGTGCACTGCGAGTTCTGCCTGCTTCTCCTCCCTATCTGCTGCTCCGTCTCTCCCTCTGAACTCCCCTCCTCTTTCTCTCTTGTGGGCACCCACGTGACGTCCATCGACACGTCATCATCGTCACATTCACCACTACTGACATTAGAGATCTCTGAGTAGGCAGCAACAGCAGGGACCACCCTCCTTGTGCTGATCTGGGTACTGTCGTCAGACCGCTGGGTGGCGGCCGTTGCTACCTCCTCTTCCTCATCCGATACTAAGAATGGCTGCGCATCGGTAAGGTCTGGGAATGGATGGGAAAATAATTCCTCTGACTCAAGTGGAGGGGCTATGGTTGTGGTGGTGTCTTTTGCACACAGCAGAGGGTGAGGAGGGTGCAGATACAGAAGATGAGGAGGGTGCAGAAGCGGAAGGCTGAGTGAGCCACTCAACCAAATCTGGTGCGCCCTTTGAAGTTATTGCAAGCGCCTTCTCCAACTTCCCACTTAGGCTCCAGCCTGGTGCACCTGCCCAACACGTACCATTCTCTGCCTAAGTCCGTAGAGAAGAGCAGTATTTGTGGAAGAAGGTATATCGTAGCCCTCAATCAGTATTTGGTGGAAAAAAGTATATAGCACCCCTCAATCAGTATTTGGCGGAAACAGGCATATAGCACCCCTCAATCAGTATTTGGCGGAAACAGGTATATAGCACCCCTCAATCAGTATTTTGCGGAAACAGGTATATGGCACCCCTCAATCAGTATTTTGTGGAAGCAGGTGTATTGGAGCCCTCAATCAGTATTTGGTGTAAGAAGGTATATAGCAATAGCACCCCTCAATCAGTATTTAGTGGAAGCAGGTGTATCGCAGCCCTCAATCAGTATTTACTGAAAGAAGCTATATAGCAATAGCACCCCTCAATCAGTATTTTGTCGAAGAAGTTATTTGGCATCCCTCAATCAGCATTTGGTGGAAACAGGTATATAGCACCCCTAAATCAGTATTTGGTGGAAACAGGTATATGGCACCCCTCAATCAGTATTTTGTGAAAGCAGGTGTATTGCAGCCCTCAATCAGTATTTGGTGTAAAAAGGCATATAGCAATAGCACCCCTCAATCAGTATTTAGTGGAAGAAGGTGTATGGCACCCCTTAATCTGTATTTCGTGGAAACAGGTATATGGCACCTCTCAATCAGTGTTTTGTCGAAGAAGGTATATATCTATAGCACCCCTCAATCAATATTTTGTGGAAGAAAGTATATGGCACCCCTCAATCAGTATTTGGCAGAAACAGGTATATAGCACCCCTCAATCAGTATTTGGCAGAAACGGGTATATGGCACCCCTCAATCAGTATTTTATATAAGCAGGTGTATCACAGCCCTCAATCAGTATTTGGTGGAAGAAGTTATATAGCAATAGCACCCCTCAATCAGTATTTTGTGGAAGGAGGTATATGGCACCCCTCAATCAGAATTT